>NC_052016.1:67281873-67955791 GCF_015832195.1 Motacilla alba alba
CATTGCTTTGTGTTACCGTTGTTGATATCACTAGCTCTAATTAATCTCAATTCTAAATCCTCCTTTAAGTCTCTTATTTTTGATATATAATATTTTCTCAAATTCCCTCATGATAGTGCTTGTTTCCACACATGGTCTTTTCTACAATGGCAAATGTTGGTGGGATGGCTGAAGAGACTAAAATATGAATTTTTATGGGGTTTTTATTCAATGTGTTTGAACTTTCTCTTCTTGTGGGTGCTACAATTTTAAAATATTTGTCATAATGAGATAACTGGGTGGGATTAGACATCTCTAGCTGCAGGGCAAATTTTAGGACTAATGCAGCTGTTCCTGTAATTGGCATGTCGATAAAGGCTACCTCTGGTGGGGTTGGAGCTTTAGACAAGCCTGTCTGGAGCAGATGGTGCAGAGCTTCTCTCTGATATAAGGCACACTATTATCTACAGACACCCAGGTGGGAGTCCTCTGATCCAATGTAGATGCCTGAATTTAAACCAGTTACCTTAGGTTCTTTTTATTGCCAGTGAAGAGAAATAGGCACTGTTAGGAAGACATTTATTTCTACCTAATGTAGACTAATAAACTAGGAAAGATGAACTTTGCCCTACATGTTCGTATTTCTCTCTGTTGTATATAAAAGAAGCTTAGTGTCTAACTCAGACAGAGAGGTCTACTCAATGCCTAAAATTGGATGAGCTGAATCTACTTTTTTGTAAGTTTATGGAGACCCCAGTTCTCATTGCCCTGGCCATTAACTGAGTCTCATTTTGTGACTCTTCTAGCCACACCTTTCTGTTCTTAATTACATTAGCAGATTCATTAGTCACTCTCAGCCATGGGTTGAATTAATCACAAGTCATTAAACTTGCTTTAAACTATCAGGCATCTGGGTTTGACCCAAATTGCTCTGTGGGAAGGCACTTCTATACTATTGTTTAAATTTCTTTCAGTGTTGTGTTTAACTTGTGTTTGGGCATCAACTCAAGATGCAAAAGCATAAATTAATTTGTGTTCAATGCAGCTGTCTGCGTGTGAGCTGAGTGCATATGTTCTGACTGTAATTGATGGAGATATGGGATATAATGCAGTTGCCAACCTGTGGGCGTCCACTGCCATTCCACACTCTTTAGGGTAAAGGAAACTCCAAGGCAAGGTTAGCAGATACAGCACAGAAGCAATGAACGACCTGTGTCCTGTTGATCTAGCTGGAGGTCGAGTGACATACTTACAATACAATCTAAATACAATCAAAAAAAATATTAGAAATTATGACCAGGACACCACCTGAATTTTTCCATAATAAGATTTTCAGTTGACCAGTTATATCACAACAACATAAAATAATTCCCTGACAACTTATCAAAGAAATAAGGCAATACAATTCAGTCCAAGCTATAAAGTTAATTATATGCTCAAGCTTTATTATATATTATAGATTCAAGGCCCAAAGTTTATATTAGGTCTTTTTGTGAACAATTTTATTCAGATGGGTACAGGGACAGTGTTCAGAAAGAAGATGAAAGAATGATTTACAATAAATTATAAGAGCAGAGTGTTAATTTCTTATCTAGGAATCTGTTTTCCAGAACTGTGTTCTGGAAACAAGTGACTGTTGCTGAGAACAATGAGGTTACACACAGAGTATGTTAAGAATTCATCCTAAAGTATGGTCATCTCCTCATTTTCTTATTTTGTTTACAGATTATTTGATTTGTGTCCAGCAGCAAGTCACAAGTAAATGAATGTACATTTATAGAATCTTATTCTGTTTTATATTAATTGGCTAACGGTAGGAACTCAGTCCTTCATGGATGTAGTGCAGTTACTGTAATACACTTCAATATTTTCTGTAAGAATCTGGTGTGAAGCAAGCTGAGTTAGTTGTGTGTTTTTAATGTGCCCTCAAATTATTTGCATTTTCTTATTTTTCTTTCTGTTTTCTGGGACACCTGGGCCATTTCTTTCCCCTCCAGCAACTTTGGAACCTCAGACAATGTAAATTGGCAGAGATTTGTTGATTTCATTGGCAATGTATTAATCTAGTTCAGCTTACAGTAGCCCCAGGACTGTAGGAGGTGACTCTATAGAACAGGCATCTTCAGTATATACTCAGGACAACAAACTTGTATGCCAAAGGTATAGATGAAGCTTTCTCCTCTGGGAGAAGAACTCACCAAATATGCACACTGTATCACATATATATTTCAAAAATGTGCTGTCAGAAGTATTGTGCCTGGTCCCTCTGGGTTTAGGGTACTGACACTAATGAAATTCTTTTCCTTTATCTGTCAATGATCATGGAACTTTTTAGAGTGATAATTGTGTCTTCTTTCTTTGTCTCTTTCCCTCAAAAACAATTTAGCTTGTTTTTTATTTATTTTATATCCCAGTTTTACTTCTTTAATCTTATTCTTCTGCCTATTTCTCCTTAGAAATCCAAAAACTGCTCATAAACATTTGCAATGATTCTGACAGGAAGGAATCCAAAATGAAAAGTTTTGTCCTAAGCAGTTAGTTTTCTAAGCAGTTAGTTTTCTCCTAAGCATTACAATTTTTAATCTTAAAGCCCTTTTATCTTTCTGGAAAAGAAATTAAAAGGAAAGTGGTTAAGACTATAGATGAAGAAAATGCATTGGATCATTCTCAATTTATGTTATTTATATACTACTTGAGAAAGAATGCAACAACATCTCTGCTTACTCTTAAAATTTCCGTAGAACCTTGGTCCAAATGTACTGACTTAAGGATATATTCTTTGTCCAATATATGGAAGTGAATTGTGAGGAAATTAGCAGAATTTATGCAAATTTTTCATTAAAAAATACACACAATGAAAACAATATTAATTTTCCTCGAATTTTTTTTCATGGAAATATAGCAAATCTGTTGGCACTTGTTGGTATTGCCAAATTTCCACTGTGAAAAGGAACTAAATTCTTCTGTCTGCTTTCTGTAAAAGGAGAAAAAAAATGAAAAGAAGAAAAAAAAAGATGTCCTAAATTAGATTTTCCATTTTATTTTACAAGGTTCTTATAAAATATTTTTAAATACCATATTTTAGACCTGTTTAAATATTAATACAATTTGCCAGCAGTATATGGTGCTTGTTTACCTTTTGATGTGTGGGTACTGTATGTTTTATACTGGGCGAGGCAGGATCTTATGCCAAGAAGGAAAGATTACTTTGCTGTTTCCTCTGGAACATCTCTGCCTGCTCATCAAAGGGGTGGTGTGGGGGTGCAGTACAGGGCAAATAGAGGAAAATCCACTCAACACAAGATCCTGCACCATGACTTCAGACTCACTGACTCCTCAGCTGTGTTCATCTGAGCTGAGCTGAGGCAGAGTGCCCTGAATGCAGCTGCCTGATGCTGCCTGAGACAGAGGTGCTTGCTGAACAGACTGGAAACTATTCTGGGTGCAAAAAAACCAGTTAATATAGACAATAGCAATTAACAGCAGTTAATATGTTGATAAATTTCTTTTTAGGACAGTGAAAGGCTCTGGAAATTTGAATGATTATTTTTAAGAAAGTGAGAGGAAGAAAATAAGAAAGGAAGAAAGGAAGAAAGGAAAAAAGAAAGGACTTCCTAGCAGTCCTCCGGAAAAGTTGGGAATTCTAAATAATTTATTTTTACGTTAACATAAAACATTTTTTGCTGTTTGTTTAATCAGTTTAACCTGATCATAGGCAAGTCATGTTTCCAACTGCAGAATACAGGAAAAATATTAGGTTATAATCATAAAGATAATGACATTTACAGAAGTCAGAGCTGTTAACAAGCCTCCTTGTTTAGGTGCATTTTCTGTCTGCCACAATAATTTGGAGGTTTTGGTTTACAATAAAAATACAAATCAGGAGGATTCTGTATTTTTCAACACCATACTAAGAAAATGTAATGGGTCAGTGTAATATGGAAAATTTTGTTAAAATACCCAGGGTAGAAAAGCCAGTGAGTTTTGACATATTTCAGTTATTAATTGTAACTCAATGAAGACAGTCTTAAAAATACATGAAGGCAGGTGAAAAAGAATGACAGACATTATTAAATAACTTTATTAACATGAAGATTTATTCACACAAGTTGTTGAAATATTTTCATTTAGCACAATATTAAGTTAAACAATCTATTTTCCTCTGTGAGCAGTGAAGTATGATTTTATTTCATAATGCTAAACAAAAAAAAGTCGTTGATAATTTTGAATCCACGTTTTAGTTTTAATCTCAGGAAAAGGAAAAGAAAGAAAAGCAATATGCATGAATACTGTAAATTAGGACAACAGCTGGAAATTAGGGCTGGAAAATATAACAGAAGAATTCAGAACCTTATAGGGTACTGGAAGATATAAGAACAAGAAACGAGGAAAAGGCAATGGTAAATCTTATACAATCTCTGATGAGACTGAAGAAAATAATGAAAAAAGATATAAGTGCTACAATCATACTAGAAAACAATATGCTATAAAATAGTTTTTCCCTCATATCTTGAAGTACATTTTTTTTAAAGAAAATGTCTCTGATGACCAGGCTCTCTTCTGACTTCTAAATACAATTCTACTTATGACCTTCCACAACATTTGCAAAAGATTGATAGTGAGAAGGAGAAAAACTATTTGAAAATTACAGATGAACACAGGAAACCATGACACTTGAATAATCAAGACAGTTTCAGTCAAAGAAAGTCTGACTCTTACTGTGCAAGATTGTTAAGAATCTAATGTGACTCTTAATGATTAGCTGTAGCAAAGTCATCAACTCTTTACATCAGGTGTTGCTGCCCTTCTTTGGATCATTTTATTTGGGAATATTTAACTATTCTCAAAGAGAGGTCTGCAAGCAGGACATATGCAAGCAAAGGCATAAAGCAATAATTTATTACTTAATACATGAAATATAAAGCTAGATATTTTGAACTCTTGGGATAAACATTAGTGTGCTCAACATCCTTACAAAAGAGTGAAAAAGTGTTTGCTGCCCAGACAGGCATTAGTGAGGAGAAGCATCAGCCTTTGCTGCTCCCTAAAATGTTAAGTTTTGCTGAGTTGCTGAACCCTTGGTTCTCAGCTTCAAGGTGTTATCCCTCTTTAAACTGCCACCCCTTGGAGACCACTGAGATACAACAGACTGACATTAATGACACCAAGTAACTCCTTGGACTGCTTTTTTTTTTTCTTTAATGGCAACCAAGTTGTCAGTTTTCTTCCTGAATCTTTATGATACTCACAGACTCCGTATCCATAATTGTGCCTCTGCCTGTAGTTTTCCCTCTTATCCTACTTAGCCCCACTCTCTGGACCTTCTCATCACTTAAGGGTTTCTTCAAAAGCCTGGACCAAAGTTGTGCTGCTGAGCTACATCAGAACTGGGCCAGGGTAATACAGACAACCAGGCCCAGAAGAGGCAGGGGAGGTTACAGCAGAGGTTACAGTAAGAACAGATTTTACGAGAGCTCAATTTCCATGACTGGCCTGGACGCATGGAGTAGAATTGATTGCATGGTGACTTGGCTTCAGCCCACTTTGCAGCAGTGTGTAAGTTAGGTGCCTAATTACTGGAAGCTTCCCTCCTGTCAGGAGAGACAGAGAAGCTTCTCCAGGCAGAGAATTAGACCTTAATGGCCTAAATAAATATCAGTAAATGCCATCCTCTCCCTTCCTAACCCTCTCTCCCTAGAGGAAGCTTTGTCTAACAATCCCAACTAGGTAATTTAGTAAGGAAAATTCTGCACTTCCTAGGATGAACTCAGGTCTTTGCTGACAATAATTTCTTATTGAAAAAACAAGCATTTACCCAACATTTACTGGTAAATGATTAATGCTCAAACTCTTATTCACAATTTTTACTCCTAAGTAGTTCTGCTAAAATCATGCAGACTATTTACATAAGTACAAAGTGTTACGTGAATGTATTGAAACCACTTTTTAAAAGGCTATAATTCACTTTGCTTGCTCTGGACTCAGGATCCAATGCTGTTGCTGACAATTTGTGAAGCACATAGCTGCCTCAAGGCATCTCAGATATATAAACATGGGAAAGAGAAGGGTAAAGGGCTGGAGACAGCCTGTGACACAAACCGAAGGATTAAAATTCCTGTCCCAGAACAGAATTAGGGACCCTGGAAAATTGAATTTACAGTCTTATTACTGCTGTTGAGATGGGAAGCGGGGCTGAGAGAAGCCATAACATAGTCTTGATAAGTAATCACAAACCACCAAACATAACACCATTTATGGCAGCAAGGGCTTTAGCAGCTTTTGGCCATCAGCCTGAGAGGCCTTCTCTGAATATTGCTGAACTGCTTGTTTCCTGCCAGGAGCTCCTTGAGGCTTAGAAGCGCTTGGAAGAGATCAGGTCCTCCACACGGACAAAAGGAGAAACCTAGCTAAATGCCTGACACACACACCCAGTGAGCAAGGGGTAGAGTCCTCCTCAGTGTGCCAAGAACAGTCATGGGAGGCAGAAGGAGGCTGGCTTTGTGCTATGAGAACAGTGCACAGGATATTCTGAGTGTTGCATTCCCCAAAAATTTGCTCAAGAAAGTAAGAAGCACTTTAAATGCAGGAATCTAGTCCTATTTTGTGCATGTCCTGAAGGAGGATAATCACCCTTACTCTCCACTGCTTACCAAGCCTCTTTGTGTCTAGCCTCCCTTTACAGTCCTTTCACACGCCTGAACAGGCTGAATAAGATCCAGCCAGGACAGGAAATCTCCATGAAAATGCTTCTGCAAGCTCATACTTAACCAGCTCCATTTCATCAGGGTCATGTCCTGTCCTCACCCAGTGTACAAATACCTTTTATTACCTGAAAAATGTGTAAGAACCCAGTGGGTGTGATTATGTCAAGATCCAATTCCCCGATCCAGTGGACACACATCAGCTGGAAACGACGTAACAAAGTGGAGAGCACAGGTGTGTTCATACCATATTTTTTTCCTCTTAAGTTTTCCATCTGCTTTCCCCTGCAACAAGAGGGCAAGTCAGGCACAAGAGTCCGCTCCAAGTGTGCCAGGATCCTGTGCCAGGTGGTAGCTACACTTTTTCCTCCCCTTTTTATTTACACTCTCATCTTCTAAGTGCTCCTTGAGTCGCAGGATCTCATCACCCTTTTCCCTGATACCTTCCAAACTGACTCACCCCACTGAGGAGGGGATTCTTAACTGGAGGGGTCTACGTGATGTTGGCTGTCAGAGCCACCATAGGGCTCTTTTCCCTTCCTGAATGGTGTGAAATCCCAGCACAGAACACCCATGGGAATTTTTATACATTTGCTTCTGTGACACGCATACTGTTCCTCATCTTCTACTATTTTGTTTCATAGTCATGTAATTAGTCCTTGTTTTCCTTTTTTCCTTTACCCCTTTCCCTCCTCAGGGAGACCTCATGTTCCGTTAAAAAGTTGTTCTGAACACATCACTAGAAGTCACCCTGGTTCATCAGGGCTCTGACACTAAAAAGAAGCATGTCTGAGCCACTTTTGCTGCAGCCAGGTACATTCTGGGACACATAACTGCCTTATTTACCCATGGCTGCCCACATCAAGCCAACTTTCAATTAGTTTCCTGAAGCCCTACTCAGTTATATGTTTTTGAGCCTCATTTACTACTGAACAGGCAGAGATTCTGTAAATCTTAGTCATGCAAAAAATCTGAATGATTGCAATCACAAGTAAAAATTATGCGGGTGAGTAAGGGTTGCCGGTTCAGACCACTAATTAATAAATGTCAGTAAAGTGCTTGCAATGAAAGATGTTGTGGGAGCTTGGCACATTCTAATTAAAACGTCAGATATACTTCCACAAGGTAGTTATGGACTTTGTAAAAGATCGCTGTTTCCAGAACTTAAGAAACTTGAGAAAAATTTCTTCTTAACATGAATTGTGTTTATACTGAAAATTTTTATTCCACATATTAAACAAAACAAACCAAAAAGTATTAAAAAATGTTAACTAATGGCTTAGGGCTGCCTGGAGGAGACCTTGTAGTCTATCCTTTTATATTGGAATCTACTGTGCACCATGTGGAAAGACACTTGTTTTTGACTCTCAGAAGATTTCAAAGAGTGAGCAGTGCTATAAGAGTTCTCAAAAAATATTTTAAATGTTTCCATTTAATGCATTTTTAAATGAAGTTATACTGTGGGGTAAGAGTTATTTAAGGATGAATCAATCACATCCGATTCCACTTAGCTATAAAGCACAAAGGAAAAAGAATCATCAGGCACTACTGTTTTTCTTCTGGTTCTCAGAACCAGTTATGGAAATGTGATTTATGCGTATGCTGCTGTTAAACAGAAAGTAAAAGGACCATGGTTAAGTATTCCCCCTGGATAAAAAATAAAATGTGTTATTTTGCCACAAAATTACAACTTTTGCAAAATATTAGTCATGGTGAAACATTCAGATTCCCAGAAGAGTATTTCAAGTGCTTTTGCAGCAAATGTTTTCGTCTCCTCTTCCAGCATTTGGAAGAAAGATTGTCAGGTTAATAGAGTAGAAGGAGGAGTATTGGATACACTTTTCTGATTCTAATATATAAATATAACACTTTTTTTTTTTTAGTATTGTGACTAGAAAAGTAGTTTATTTAAACTCTAATATTTTAGAAATTCCCTTTGTCTCTAAATTAGCCCATAACAAAATCCATTTTTCTAAAGCAGTTCTCCAATTTGTATTTTTACCTCAGCATTTTCCTTTTTTTTCAGTTTTAAATAAATGATCCTGTGTCTGGAGCTCACACTAGGTAACACCTATTCCAGAAACAGTGAAATCACTATCATCAGGTCTATTTTAAGAATTAAGAACTACTTAAGGATACAAGTGGAAAAGCATTATTTATTTTTCAGTATTTATTTATATTTTTAGGGAGAAAAATAATACATGGATGCCAGGTGGGGTTTTAGAAGCTCTCAGAGCTTTATTCTAAGTTTCGTATTTTAAAAGGATAGTTCCCATGGTAACAATTACATCATTTGGCACACATAGTACCTGAGGAAAGCAGAACCATTTAATAAAGAAACACACATTCACCATTGTGTGATGTGAATTGATTTACTTGTTGCCTAATTATGTTTCCTAAAAACAGGAGACTGCAACAATTTTCAATGTCAGCATGACCACTTGCTTGTCAAAATTATCCTTTCTGCTCCCAGTTCTTTGCAGCTCCAAAATTCCCTCTGCCATTCATTTCTTAGAAGCCTTGAGACAGTTCAACTATTGTTGAAAAAGAACCTACTCTACCTATACCATTTCTTTCTGCATGCTTATGCTCTTTCTTCTTCTGATGTTGAAAGGTATTGTAGATTTTCTCTATTAAAATAAAATAAAATAAAATAAAATAAAATAAAATAAAATAAAATAAAATAAAAGCAGTTTGACTCCTAGAGACAAATGGTTTTATTAGGGATATTTGTTTTAAAACGTTTTTCCTACATTTAGCTAGCTGCTTGAAAAGTAATTTGGATTACACTCTTACAGGACCATGCAAAGGACAACTACTTCTTGTGCTCACATCCTGTACATACATTTACAAGTACTACACATGTGGTCCAATAACTTAAACAGTAAAGACCTGTAAACAAGAGTTGATGTTATCTAATACCTAAATTTTCCTACTGGTCAATATTTTCTCTCACTTTTTTTTTCCCCCATTCTGTGTGTTTTCATTTAATTTCTGCCTCACAGACTGTAATCTCTCCTGAGTACCTGTCTCAGTTCTTTGGGATTGTAAAAACCTAATTCTTTCTTCCTTTCCTTACAATTGATCATTATCACCTATTATCTATGCCTAAGCTTGAAGTAATTCTCTTGACTCCTTCTTAATTTTTTTGGTTGCTGCATAGGACTCTGCTTTTTGATAAAACAAGAAAATCCTTCTGTCCTTCGGATTTGTAATTTCTCTAGTGGTTATTTGAATTCTGTCTTTCTTTTGCTAAATAAAATTAAGAGTACACTAGGACATGCCTGTGCTTGTCAATCTGGAAAAAAATGTAGGATGGATATTCAACTGCCTTAAGCATCAGGAGTCAGGCAAAAAAAAAACAACAAACCACCAACAAACAAACAAACAACAACAAAACCACAAAAAAACAACCCCAAACATTTTTTTATATTTTTAAACTTATCAGGGCACACATTTTCTAAAGATTTAAACCACAGTGTTGAAACACTAAAATGGACATACATTCTGCCTGCAAAGCCTGTACCCCTGAAAAATGCTGCAACAATTCCACTACTGTCTCTTTAGGATAAGTGCTGTTTAAATTCATTCATTTCCTGGGAAATGATTTTCTGATCTATCAAGGCAAATAGGTACTGTGGGATGCAAAATTAATCAAGAAAAAGGAAATGAGGCATTTTTTTTGTTGCTTTCTCTCAAAGAAACCTCTCAGTAATACAGCGGACTAAAATGAAGTCAAGTGGCCAAAGATAAGGGGAAGAACAGAACTTAGAAAGCAGAAAGGGTTGAGCCAGACATCACCATTTTAAGAGAGAGAAGAGCATAATCTTTTGTGGATGACTGAATTTCACTAACATGAATGGTAAGGCGTTCTACAGAAAGTTCTTTTCTCTTTGTCCTGTATATAGGAATTGCAAAAGAAACAGTCAAAAAATGCCTTTGAATTAAGGTTGTAAGTTCATAGCTTTTCAGGGGCCATTGTTAGCCTGAACTCTTCAGGTGCATTGAAGTTATTTCTTCTCAGTACTAGTTACATAGAGAATTAAGGTGACTCAGTTTTGCAAAATTGCCACCATTTTATTCAAGCCTGTATGTGACTATGTACCCATAAACATATGACCAGATTCATTTTCCTCATGGATCCAGCTCCTTTACATCCCCCTTCAGGGTTAGAATAGGCAATGCTGTTGTTTCAAGGGCTTTTATTTTCCTTGACATTTTTGCATAGTTAAAAACACTTGGACATCTTTTTCAGTTTCATAAAGAGGTTTAGAGGAAGCAATTTCCTCATAACACTTCCCTTTTTGCTTTGTAGTGCCTTGTATTCCCAAGTTCTTACTTATGACCTTTCATGCTGGAGACAGATTACACCAAAACAGACAACACCTCAGTCTTCAGAGGGGGTTTTTGCCACAGAAAAAGATGAAATAAAAGTGGAAACAATGTAGCACTTTCATTACTTTCAAAGGTCTGCAAGTCTCTAGTGCTTTTACAAAAAAAAGTGATGAAATTCCAGGCCATGCACTTACATGACCTTGGTGGAACTCTTACAAGGAGTAACAGGATTAATTTGTTATTTAGAAACATTTAATCAACATGTTATTTATCCCAATATGAATGCTGACTCTTGAAAACTTGACTCTCTTTATGTTTAATTTTTCCTCGGGGTGTAGGCCCAGGAGCCCAAGGACTTTTGTGTCTTCTGTGAGAAATTAATGAATGAATCTGTGCTGGTGAGATCCTCTCAGTCTGGCTAACATGAGACTCATAAAAGTGGGTCCCTGCAATGGCTGAGTGACACACAAGCTAATAGGATGCTGGCTTCATGACTACTCTATCACTGTAATTCACCATAAATCTGCCCTGCAGCCAAAATAAGTGATCTGATTCCCATATCTGCACAGAGTAAAAGCATTTTTCCAAACAGATGGCCGAAGAAACAGATTATGTCACTGCTCTGGTACAAAACTGCTTGTTTGTTTTCTTGATTTATATGTCATGTAGAACAATTTGCATTGCTGCATGAATACTAGCACTAACAAATGGGAATGTGTAGCTTGGGACAAGAAGTGTGACCATCCTTTCGGACAGCAGAAGTGAATTTATTGCACTTAAAAATGGCTGTATATCTGTGAAGTGACTAGTTCATAAAAACTTCTAAAGAGCCCTCCTAAAATTTTCACCTGCGCTTTTCATCCTGAGAGAGAGGGAACCTCTCCTCTCCTGCAGTTAGCCTCCCCTCAGACCTGGGAGGGCAGCAGTTTCAATTACCATCCCATA
Organism: Motacilla alba alba; assembly: GCF_015832195.1. NCBI lineage: Eukaryota > Metazoa > Chordata > Aves > Passeriformes > Motacillidae > Motacilla > Motacilla alba. The sequence goes on from NC_052016.1 coordinate 67,293,834, forward strand.
GGCTGCATAGCTCTCTTTGACAAGGATGATTGGCTGCATTCATCCAAATGTAAGTGAGGCCAGCTAGGAGAGTTCTCAGTAACTCTATCCTCCTTAAGCCTCTGTCACCCAAAATGATGCTCTACATACGATGTTATTCAAATAGTTAGTAAACTGAACTCATGGTTCAGTTTAAAACAGCTAGAGAAAATCTAAAGTGAAATTCAATGTGCAAAACATTCAATCAAAAACTGAATTGCAATCTCAATTGTGGAGTAATTCCAAGAAAAGGCAAGTCAGTCTGATAACAAGAATGCAGAGTGATGCAGGCTCAACAATTTACTTTTCTTCTTAACGGATAAATGAAAATTATGTTCTCAGTGCCAGGCACGTTCCACTACAAGAATAATAAAAGCATTGATTCTGATCTAAATTAAAACACACAAGAAAAAGAGAGGAATAAGAGATTTGCCTTTGTAGCAGTGTAGCAGTAATTCACCATCAAATTTTATTTGTGTTGTTGTTGCTTTTTATTATTATTACTATTATTATTATTATAATTATTAATATTATTGTACAGAACCCTTTATTCCACAGTCTTACAATACAAGAAACAGAACCTGAACATTCTAACATTAATGTGAAATACTGAAGAAGTATGTGAGACTCCATTGCTACTTTCCTGTAGTGGGACTTGAGCATTTTCCACATCTCTGGTCTGGATACACTCTGGCTTCATTTTGCCCACATGGTGGAATGAGACTTAGATGAATAACAGGCATTCAGCACACACCAAAGAAAAATCTGCATGCAGCAGTGGAGCTGGAGCTGAAGCTGTAGTGAGCTCCACTACATCTACCCAGAGCATGTGCCTGTGTGAGCCAAACCCTTATGTGACATACATCAAGAGCTCAAAAAATCTCAGTCTGTACACGACTGAATAACTATCTCCAGTGAAAACCCGTTAGGTGTGCATCTTATTCCCTGTTCCTGAAATATCACTTAATGATGCAAAATCAGAGGTCTGTAGAGAATCCTATTCTACAGTTTTGGTGGATATAAGTGGAGGAAATACATTCACATCTAATTATACTTTTTTTAATCTAAGTTCTGTCTTTTTATCATAACCCTAATAATTTAAACTGTTATTTTTATTTTTTTTTTTCAGCATCAAGAGACTGATTCCTTATGTTTTTATTCTGGTATGACCTCTCAGACAGGTGAATTCAACTGAACAGTATGAATGTCTCATTTTATTTATCATGAAATCAAGATAAATCCTGCATATAAAGTAGTTTTGACACAAAAGCATAGAGAATAAAAGAAAAACATAGACAAATATTTATTTGCATTATTTAATGAACTTGCTTTGGCCATGATCTCTGTTCTTTCTTATTTGCTCTCCATGTTCCTTTGAACAATCAGATTTTATTGGAACAAATGCTCACAGAAAATGAAGTTAAAAGTCATGAGTATTTGCAGAAGCCAAATATTTAAAGCAGACAAAAATTATCATTATGGAAATGCTTTCTCATTTTTTGAGAGATCACAGTAAATCATGCAGAACAGCTCTAGAAAACAAGGTAATATATAGGACTGATTTGAAATCACAAGTTTGAAAGAATAAATACATTTTAAAGGATGCACATTCAAATAAATGAATTGTCTGACAGAAAGAATAAAAAAAGAGAGCTAACATTCATGATGTTGCATGGAATTCATAGAAGAGAATTAAGATTAGTTAAAAAATTCTGTTTAACAGAAATTTAAAAGGAAAACTGTGTTTTAAACTGTTTTTTCTGTAAACCTTAAAATCTTTTGTTTTCACTCATTTCATCAGAAGATTTGAAAGCTCTAAGCTGAGTGCTCAGCTCGAAGTTTTCTGTTGATAGCTGATATATTCCAGACAGGAGAGTATATTTTGATTCTGGAATGAAAAAAAAAATAATAGTCAATGTTCCTCAGTAAATTTGGTATTTTTGTCAGGGGAAGAAAAAAAACAAGCAAGTGAAGCCCACCAAAACAAAAAATGCAAACCAAATAGACAGAAGTAGCTGTAATGAGAAGAATATCCTTCTATCCTTCAAAACTGCTATCTTGCTTTCTTTCTCAGTATTTTTATAAGCAGAACAAGCTTCTTTCTTGTCAAGTTTTCCCCTTGAGTAAGAGAGCTAATGAGTATTGATTCAGTTCACAAATATAGGTTTGTGGTGCTGAAAAATTAAACTTTGTCATTTAGTACAATCCAATTCTGTGATATATTTTTAATAATTTTTTTCAGAGTAAATTATTTTCTATGAAGTTATCTAGACAATATCCGAACATTTTATTTTAGCAAGAAAGGAATAATAATAGTAAAAGGAAACTACTGTATTTTGATAGTTTTATGTTTCCTGTAAAACATCTTTTTACAGCCCTTTTCAAGGTCTCTATATACTTTAAATTCTCCAAATAATTCTTATGTGGGTTTTATTTCATTTTATTTCTGTCAGCTCAGGACCTCCACAGAAAAGCTGTCACAGAACCATGTACACAGAATTCATTCCCATGAAAATGACGGAAACAAATAAATGATGGAAACAAATAAATGATGGAAACAAATTGCAATTGATTATGCCTGATCTCTGAAAGTGACTAATTCCCATCTTCAAGAGTAGTTGAAAACAGCCTTCTGAACTGACCAGGTGACTGACTCATACATAAAGCATGGCTCACCAAATATCTGCATAAAAGAAGTGCCTGTAACTCAGGCTTTATTTTTGTTGTTGCTACTTCTTTTTTTTTTTAAGCAAGAAATAAATTCATTTAGCCATGTTTTTGTTGTCATGTAACATATCCTATTTTATACCAGTGAAAATTTTGAAGATCATGCAACTTATAGATAACATGTGCATTAGGTAATTTAATATTGTAAGCAGGAGGAAATACAATAATTATTGAGCTTTCTGACTTGATTAGAGTGGAAGTGAAATGTGTGAGATTTAACTTCATGCTTTCTATCCACTAAAGAGTTTGGTTTTGAGATGTGGGTTTGTTTTTTTTTTTTTAATGGTAGTATTTGTTGAAGTGACATCGGATTTGCTAGACGTTCCAATGATTTGATGTGTTTATAGTTCTCATCTCTTGTTGAGCACCTGCAGGCAGCATGTAATTGGAACACACATTTTGATCTTTAGGACTTTTTCTATATCTCAAGATTGGATTATCTGTTTATTTGCTATTGATGTATTTAGCTTTTAAGGACTTTATTTTTCCTTTTCTTTTGGTGATTTGCTCTTAACTCATGAAGACTCTATAGTTACAACAGCCAGACTCCTGCAATTGAGACTTGAAAAGTCTGAAACAGGGCACAGTCACTCAGTAGAAATCCACATGTTTAAAAAGTGGTGTTCTAGGAGCAGCAATTATCTTTGCATGATTACCTCCTAACCTGCTAAATGGCTAGTTCAGATCTCCTGCTGTCAGTAAACAACCAGGGGCTGATTAACAGTCTTCTTATCATTCCGAATCCCTTTGATGTATGCTGTGCTACTTTTGACCTCTTTTTTCAATGCTATGTGTGTTTCTGGAGTAGGTTACCAATTTCAGTAGTGGAAAGAAGAGAGTAATTCAGCATGCCTGACCTAAAATGGAATATCCCAACTGAATACAACAGACTCACTGTCTTACCTGATGTTATTTTTTAAACCCTTTTCCAACCCCCACACTATGTGAATAATATGTGAATCCCTTAACCTATTTTTATTTCCTTTTTCCTTTAAGCCACGTAAATATTTATAACAGAGCACACACTGACACTATTGCAAGTAGAAAACAGGCAGAAAGTATCCATAACCCTGGAAATAGAATAAAGTTTTTCATGTTGCTTAAATAGTACCTTAGCTTTACTTCTAAGAAAATTGCATTATACAGCTTATATGAATCCAGTTCAATTTCTTTCCAATGTAGATGATTATGGGATGTGTAGGCTGGCTCTTATGAAGTAAATGAAAATCATCAATTAAGTTTGTGTTATTCACCAAAGGCCTTATAGGCTGTATAGCTTCTGGTTAGTAATATAGTTTCTGTACCAATGACCTTCATGGAATTTTTGCTCCCTTTTCTCCATTCTTCTGCACCTGTTGGTCTGATAATAGCCTTCAGTTCAGTAAGAATCTGATAAAAAATTAAGTTGCTGTTGACAAATATTGAGACAAGAAGTTAGCAGCAGAGTTTGATAACAATTGTGTAAGAATATCCAGAGCAACTGGAATAAGGAAAACAAAAGTACATTTTGTGAAGTTCTTCAATGGTTTATGTGCATCTCAAGGACAGCTTATAAATAATAAACTCTATTGATTTTATGTGAAACAGAGGTATTCCGGCACTTCTTCCCCTGAAAAGCATTAAGCACTTTAAAAGAACACATCTTTACTGACACTCTTTATTCAGAGTCCTGCTCAGTTTCATCTGATGCTTTGAAGTGATCCTAAGGACATAAGAAATGGTGGGTAAGGCTGGGCCAGCTTCATTCAGCCCAGGAGATGTTATACAGGAGAAGCACAAAAGACTACTCATTTTTTAAAGTCCATTCTCCTTGCATTCTCCCAGCATGCCACTATAAGAGGTGTTGGAAAGAACATCTTTGCCCAGTTCTTTCAAAAATCACTTTAAAATCTGAAGGCATGGGGAGCGTGGTGGCAGCTGTAGAGAGTACCACACACCTGCAGTGAGGAAAACATGAAGAAAGAGGATACCTTCTGTTACTTCTGTTACACTGAAAGGGAAAAGGCAAAATTTCCTGAGTAGAAAGCAAAAGAACGACTGTCAGAATTCCAGCCTCCAGACACAGGCTGCTATTCCCACAGCAGTGCATGTCAGTGCCATCTCATACCATTATACCACGAGGCCTGCCTCTAACTCTGTGCTGCTGAAGGTTAAATCAGGTTAAACTGAGGTTCTTATCTACCAAACAATGAAGACAGAATAAAGAATACTTAAATAAATAAGGCAAATTACATGCAATTAAGAACCAGAATGAAACAACTCATTGGTGATTGTCCTTTTTCTGACGTGGTAAGAACATTCATAACTGGAACAAAATCGTCTGTGCAGGAGACAAAGTTCTTCACAGTGTGGTAAAAATTCTGGTATGAGTTGAAAATATCCATGGGTTTGAATGAAGGGCACATTTTTTGAACTTGCTTTCTTTGACATAAACACAGAGCAACATTAGGAGGGAAAAATTAAAAAAAAAAAAAGGAAAACTAAAGTTGAGGAGAAGGAGGAGCAGACCCAAAGGAGACTTAAATATACCTTTCAGAATAAAATACTACATTGCATACTATTCGTTGAGACACAATGAAAGTATAGCTTGACTGTCAATAGTATAATTCCTTAAAGACAATATCCTTGGTTTATAGCCAGACGATTTAGCAGTTATGTTCTGCTTAGATCGAACAGAAATTTTGCAAAACTCTTTTTCACGACTTTCATTGAAAAATTTTCTTTATGCATTTCTTACTCTTTGAGTCTCTAAATAATCCATAACTTTCTTCAACTTTTCAGTAAGAAATCTAAGCTATAAATTTCACATTACAGATTAGTAGAATTTGTTTCTAAATTTCTCTCTTGTTTCAAGTTAAATTCTCTTCTTTCTATGTTTTTATATATAATCTTTCTAATATGGTCTTTCTAACTCTTTTTCAGTCTTCATTTTACATTGTCCCTGCCTGTTGACTTGGAGGGTGAAATTACTTTTGAAATTTGAAATTTGTATTGTTCTCTCTGTAGGAAAAAAAAAAAGTAACTACTCTTCAGAGGTTGTAAGAATATCTTTTGGGTCCAAAGCACAAAATAGAGCAATGAGTCAATGAGTCAATAAGAGTTTCTCAGACAAAGAAACATATTAGATCATATAGGCTATTAGATCATATTGGTGGAATAAGAGTTCTTGTAGGTGAATGTATCCTCTGCTGTAGATAAGATAAAGTCTTTGTAGCCACATCGTCATAACATAACCCTAGAATCCTTCCTAGTAATTTCTGATAACTTTTACCATGATCCTTATTTAACCTGAATATTTGAAAACTAAACTTTGAAACAGAACTTCAGGTGAACACTAATTTTTCACGCACTATAGCATTTTGTTTAGAGCTACATAAAGTCAGAAATAACTTGGAACTCCGAGCTGACAGAGAAAACAGAAATGCCATAAGATCCGAGAAAACAGAAATGCCATAAGATCTTCTGTGCTAGTTGCAACTGAGGTATATTGATAGGGTGGTTTACTGTAAAAAGTAGGTCATCAATACACCGGTGTAGTTAGAAAATTAAGGTTCAGGGACAGATATTGACAGACTGAGAGGGAACAGTAGAGGCTAGAAAGAAAAATAAGTGTTTACAGAAAAATGAGTAGAGCTGAATCCTAAGAAAGATGCTACAGGCTTTTAAAAGAGACTAAGAAGGAGCCTTGTTCCCAAATGAAAACAAAAACCAAAGTGAAAAACCTAAGTTGTTGCTATTAGATTAGGATTAGGATATCCTAGATGATTGATTAATAAACCCTGCAAATATTACTTTACTTCCTGACATAAACATGAACTGCAAATAGATGTCTTACCACAGCAGTTTATTTTTTGTGCCATAAACCCAAACCAAACTAAAGCAGACTCATACTACAATAGCCTTCTTCTCCCGGCAGATATGTGTGTTATGTTTCCAAAGTCTCCTGGTTTTTTTCTGCATGTAGGATAAAAAGGCTGACAAAGTCTGATAAATCAGTGCCTAAGGCATGTAAAAAGTAAGCTTATGGCAAAAGAAAAGGTTAAAAAAAGAAAGGGAAAATAAAAGATCATTTTCTCTCCTCTATAAATAAGAGGAACAACAACAAAAAAAAAAAAAAATAAAAAAAAAAAAACCAAAAAAACCCCAAACAAACAGGAAGGAAGAATAGAGCAGAATGTGAATGACGCACATCAACATTTCTGGACTTAATAACTCAAGACACTCTTATGTGGTCTGTAGGTCTATGTTATGTATTCTCTCCTATGATGCTTCATGTGTGCAGCTGAGCTAAGAAAGATCATGACTGTAGGATTGTTTTGATACTCATGCAGAAAGAGAATTCTCCATTCCTTCCATTGCAACTTGCCACTTTTACTTTTGGCCAAAACAGCCTGAATGACAATTTATTACTGTCCCAAATTGTAGCTGACAGATTAAACGTGTTATTTAGCTTGTAATTATTTATTTTTTCTATAAGCATCTGGGAGTGGAAAACATTTCTAGATATTTACAAGGCCACATCTTTATGTTTTTGGTCTTTTTCTATAAATTGTGTTAACTTAATTGACTACTGAGGATGACATAATCCTGGTAGACCCATATTGAATACAATTAACCTGAGTACGGCACAAACTGCCTTGTCTTGCTGTTGATTCTAATTATAAAACCAGAACCTCGTTGGCATGATTTTCAAAAGTGACCTCTATGTTTCAGTTATCTGTGCGTTTTTAGCTGGGGACAAGGCATTAGGCTTATCTTTCATTTTCTGAATATCCTTTTAATTCCGAACATCAAATCCTTTAAAGTTTCTCTTGTTGGATACTCAGAATTTCCAGGTGTTTTTGTAAACTGTGGCCCTACTCAGCAGATATTCACTAAGCCCAAGTTATCATCACTCCTTCTAGCTTTGTGGTCACAAAATAAAATTGGTATGACCTAGTTCTTACAAATGTGGCACTTGAGATTTACACCCTCTGTAGAACTGTCTTTGTACAAAGAATAGAACATCCAAGATGGATATTTCTGTCAGGGACCTTTTGTGACTGGCAACAATTTGGGAAGGGTTATAAGATTTCACTGTTTGTTATTATATTTTTTACCTTTTTATTGTTTTTTCTTATTTGGTTATCTATTACTTCTGTTTAAAAAAGACAAAGTCAGAGTGATTACAAGGTAAAATACTGCTTGACTCATTCTCTGCAGTAATGTCATTAGGGACTGAAATGGCAGCTTTAACACAGAAATCTTCATTGCCTCCTGACACTGAGCCACACTACACCTGCCAGTCTCCCAATATTCAGTTTTCTGGCTTCTTTTTTTAAAACTAAGCTGAAGCATCTAATTAAGTTTAAAATAGAATGGCCCTGGGAAGGACTCTTCTGAAAGCTGCAGTAGAGATAGCAGCTCATCTTCACTGGGGGCTAAGAATCACATTCTTTCATGAAATCATGAGAGTTTTATGTGAGCAAAAGTGATACTTTTGCAGTCAGCCAGCAAAAAGAAGACATACAACCAAAGAAAAGAATTTGGTATACATACTGAGGACAAATTAACTTTGGAGGAGAATGAGGGACAGGTAAAATGCAAGTGGATGTATGAACAGTATTTGCACTGGCATGGAGTTCCTAGGCTTGGTTAGGCAACAACATGGTTAAAGGGAGAAGAAAAATTATTTAATAGGGTTCAGCACCATTTTCTGAAAGTTTCAGCTTGACTTAGTGGCAAAATCTCTATTGTAGTTATCACAGTCAGTGTAAAATTCTAGGCCCTTTTTCCAAAGAAGCCTTCTCCATGAGAAAATGTTAGGGCCTAGAGGCAGAAGCTGAGATGAGGAATTGTTGGTTGAGCTTGTGCATGAACTACAAAAATCAGTTTCAACTGCATCCAAAAGGCCTGATCCTCAATGCCAGCAGAACCGTTTGAATTTATTAACTTCAGTCAGTTCACTTCTCACTGAGGGTGAGATTGTGATTTTGAGATAAAGGCCAAAACCAACAAACAGTATGTCTGAAAATTACAGTAGAAAAAAGCCCTAGTAATGCAAATCCATTTCCTTCAGCTCCGTCTTATATCTAGTGAAAGGAAAGAGTAATTTATTGTGTTATATATTGTTTTCTTCACAGTTTCTCAGCTGTATTATCTAGGTAGAATAAAATCACTTTTCCTTCTAATAGGCTAATATTTGATTTTCATAAAACAAAGATGTTATAGCACACTTTTAAAGTACTTTTAAAGCATCCTAAAAAAGAGAATACTTGATCCCAAAATACCTGTCTATTCAAGTATTGATTTTGTTGAAACTACAACAGGGTTATGCTCCCTGGATTTTTTTCTTTTCTTTATTATTATTTTTCCTCAGCCAGAGACATTGAACAAATCAACAGGTGCTTAGAAAATCCTTGGTAGTTAAAAAGAATTCATTTCTTTTTGAAATAGGCCTAGACAAGAAACACGTTTTTCCCCTGAAAATTAACCTATTATAGAGAAAAAGTACTTAGTAGTAAGAAGAGGAAGCACAATCAAATACCAGTTATTCAGTTCCTCCCCTTAAGTTTGGACATTCATATTAATATGAGATATATGTAGTGTTTGATATTTCTTCACAAAGATAGCATCTCTAAGTGTATGGAAAAAATATCTAGCAGTTACAAGGTCTGTTCGGTATGGAGGAACTGTTCATTGACAAAGTTGTAATCTCTTGCTTTGGTTCCTCAGGTAGCTTTATTAAAAGCTAAAGTGTCCTCCTTTTCTACTCCATAACTGTATCAATGATCAAGCATTATTCAGAGAATGCAGAGGAAAAATAAGTATATACTTTGGAATGAATGTCAAAAAAAAAAGATCTTATTAAATCTTAGTTTTGCAGGTATCTTATTAAATCATATTTTTCCAGGATGGTACCAACAATGAGCAACAAGCGGGTGAGGAAATGGTGTTTGTAACATTTAGAAACTATCAAGATAAAATCTGCTTTGACAACAACAGGCCTACTTATTTTCTTTGTCGAGCTATACTTGTAAGAGACAGAAAAGGTGCAATTTATATTATATTCCTAAGATAGACATATTCAAGAATCTTTACAGGAAGGTAATCCCCCAGTACCTGTTATAATCTGTAAAATCTCTATTAAAAAGTCAGTCATCTTGCTTGTTTAATATATGTATCATCTTGGAAGAAAATAGTAATTTCTTTTTGAAGTGTTTTCCTGAAAAAAATTAAAAATTTTAAGCATGGAATATGGCAATGCTAAGGGGGAAAGCCCCCAGTGCAATAACTACTATGTTCTTAACACCTAATTTAGAGACTGGGGTACAGGATAGATGCAGCTGTCCAACATTATTTCAGACTCTGTGGCTTTGACATTCATATTTCAAGTATAAAACTACTAAATTATTACCCACATAGAGAAAATATTTTCCTATATGTCTTTGCCAAATACTTTCTCCTTAGAATTCTTTCTCCCTACTGGCTAGAGATTTGTGATTAGCTCTTTCTCCTGTGTTGGCAACTGACAATGGTGACAGCAACGTTTCCAGTGCCAATATCTCCTTCTTTCACTGTTTTCACTTCCTTTTTCTTCATAATGGAGAACTGGGAAATGAGCAGAAGAGAGAATAATATATATAACATAACAACAGAATGTTCTGTTTTCCTTACATCTACTCATGACTTACAGCAATATCATTGACTTCCCTTCTTATGATAGGATTATTTTTTTAATAATTCTTCTCCCCAGAGAGAAGTATTATAAGTGAGGTTTTTTTCCCATATTTGTGCCTAGACATAAAAGTAAATTCTAGGGGTATGTTTAGCAAATGTACTACCAGAACACTATTAATAACAAATGTTGGGTGTTTAGAGGGAAAAAGGCATGGTAACTACTCCCAGAGGCTGCTATTAAGATTTTCTTTAACAAAGCATCTCACCTGGAGAGCTTTCAAATGAATTCCTAAAACTGGCAATCTTTCCCTAGCAATTTCTCTTGTAGGAAATACAGACATTGTATAACACCAAAAGGGTAAACGTTTTAAAATTCTGTTTGTTATTATTCTCTGTGCCATTCTTCTTTTAGTTTCTACAAGTTTTTTGGAAATTACTTCCTGTGTGGGAGATGCCCTCACATCAGTGTGCTATCAATGTTTACACCCCTGGAGCACTGCACTTCATGATGATCCAGCTCAGATCAGCCAGGTGCTGCCCTAGATAGCAGTCTTTCCCTGTGGGCACACTCTGGTTTGTAATGTAGGCATGCAACCTACTTTAAAAATTCCCACCCCTATACACAGAAACACTCATGGAGTTAACCTTTTCCTTGCTGAAAGCAAGACTTTTAGTAAACACCCTCACTGGAGAATTCACATTTCTGCTCGATAAGCAAATCAGTAACAGGGGAGGCTGTAATTTGGTTTTGCATGACCTAGGTCTCAAATACGCAGTCAGTAATGTTTTTGTTGTGTTTATGTTTGGGTTTTGAGGGGGTTTGTTTACTATACAGTAACTATTCTAAGATTTTATTTATTAAGCAAACTCCACCTCATTGGAATATTCCTCTTTATAAACTTTCCAAAAGGCAACACAGTTTAACCAATGTAGAAATTTGTAGTCCTTTATGGATCATTTATAAAGAAGTAGTATGATATGGTGGGCTAATCCTGGCTGTATGCCAGGTGGCCACCAGAGCCATTCCATCAGTCCCCTCCTCAACCTGACAGGTGAGAAAAAAAATCCAAGAGTCTCACAGGATAAGAACAGGGAAAAACAGGCCTGAAAAAAGGCAGTAGCTTAAGCAGGACATAAGTAGTATATAGGCATTCAATGCTTCTGACCTCCCTACAAAGCAGTGAATTTCCCTCTACATCATTAATCCCATATAATCCAAATCTCTGTAATAATGCCAATTTTATTGTTTTGATCATTTTCTTGGCAGCAGTGTTAGAACTGGTTAGCTACAAATTACTCTGATTGAGCCTCCAAATATGAATATGTTTATGAGCTATAAATTATGTTCAAAGACATGTCACTCCTGCCTTCCCAGAACTATACAAAGTTCATTAAACTGTACATAATATGGTGTTAATGCAATTTCCTTTGATGTCAATAGAGAAAAACACTGGGCATGTGCTTGTTGCACTGATAGGGATTTTGATGAACTGGGAGCACAGACTGCTGCTGTAGTGCTAGAATGTCTTTCTATGAATTCCAGGGCAAATCAGTAAGAAAAATAGCACGTCGTGTAAGTTCTGAATCAAAAAATGTGCATATTTGGTGTAGTTAGGTTTAACTACTAAGTTTGATCCTGGAGAAAAATGAAAGACAGTGGAGGTCCACTGGGAAACTCATGCCATCTTAGTCTGATGTGCTCATTACTGCCTTTATGGACTCTGGATTAAAAAAAATAAAGATAAACATTTAATATAAAATATAAATATAATATAAATTCAATCAAATCAGTTTTGGACATTCTCTTTAGAATGCTATAATGTTTTTCACAGATAAGCATGTTTCTTTCCATTGGAGCAGCTTCCTGCAGATGCGTACACCCAGCATCGTAGATCCTTACCAGTGAGATTCCCAATGCTCCTGTTGGCAAAGGTAGAGAAGCCTTCACTCAGCTGACTTGTGCTGCAGATTCTGACTGGTAACTCACAGCCTGTGAGGAGACAACCTGCGGAGCAGGGTGCTCTGAGTTGTTCTGGTAGAGCCAGGAACTGAGCAACCATCTGTGCTGGTGTTAGAGCATCCGTTGTTACAGAATTTGAGGCTGTGTATATATTGCTGATTTAAATAATAATTTAAGGTCATAGTCAGTTGGTATCTATGATCATCAACACTATCCAAAGGCTGTATCAAGCCACACAGATCTCTTAGTTGCAAAACACAGGTGGAGAGGACAAGATACTTATGCTTGAAAAGAAATTGTTAAGAAACCAGATCCTATTTATAAAAAATAGGTTCTACAGAAGTCTTTTTTTCTCAGTCATCTCTACAATTTTTTTTTCTCAAATACCTATGTACAAAGAAGAGAAAATACTATATCCTTTCCCTCTTTTGTTTGCATACTCTTATGGTAGAAAAATATCTATTGCAATGTTCAGTTTCTGGACATATTCTTGTGGATGGGGTTCCAGATCTTGTCTAAGAGGAGAAGATGATTATAAATTATGCTAATTATATTTTATAGTAACTTATTTCATTGGTTCAAGACAAGATGCATGGTTTCCCAAGGGAAAGTACACCAGACCAACTCAGTGGACTTCTAGAGTGGAGTGAATACCTCATGTGTGCAAGGAAGAGCTCCATGTCATCCGCCTGTAAGGTGTTTGACAGGGTCTTCTGAAACATCTAAACTGGAGAGAGAGGAATTTTATGGATAGACCGTTTGCTGGATGAAGTTGAAAGGTTGTATCCAGAATGCAGTGGTTAATGGCTCAACATCCCAATAGACATCAATGATGAGTTTTGTTCCATGAGGTCTGCACTGGGACTAGTACTGTTTGATTTCTTCATCAAGGACACTGACAGTGGGATCAAGTGCACTCCCAGAAAGTTTCCTGATGACACCAACCTGTGGTGTGCAGATGACGTACCTGAAGGACAGGCTGCCAACCAGTAGGGCCGAGAAAAATTCAAGCAGTGGGCCCAGGTAAAACTCATGTAGTTCAACAAGACCAATTATAAGGTGCTGCACCTGGACTGGAGCAATCCCAGGTATCCACAGAGGCTGCTGGATGGACAGATCGAGAGCAGCCCTGCCAAGAAGTACTTGGGGGTGCTGCTGGATGAGCAGCTGGACATGAGTTGGTGCTGTGCTTGCAGCCCAAACAGGAAAGACAAACATGTTCTGCTGGGCTTCATTCAAAGAAGTGTGGCCAGAAGGGCGAGGGAGGGTTTTCTGCCTCTCTGCTCCACTCTGGTGAAAGTGATCCTGTAGTGCTGCATCCAGCTTTGGGACCCTTAGAACAGGAAGGAAATCGACCTATTAGAGCAAGTCCAGAGGAGAGCCACCAAGATGATCAGAACTCTTCTGTGAAGGCAGGTTGAGACAATTGCATTTGGTCAACCTGGAGAAGAGAAGGCTCTGGAGAGACCTCATTGAGGCCTTTCCGTACTTCCCCAGGGCTTAAAAGAAAGATGGGGAACAGACTTTTTAATAGTGCCTGTTTCAGAAAGACAAGTAGTAATTGTTTTAAACTAGAAGAGGGTATTTTAAGCCTGGATATGAGGAAGAAATTTTTTACACTGAAGGTGATGAAATGCTGAAATAGGTTGTACAGAGAGGTGGTGGATGCCCCATCCCTGGAAACATTCATGGTCAGTCTGGGTGGGATTCTGAGTAACCTGATTAGTTAAAGATATCCCTGCTTATTGCAGGGGGTTGGAATAAGTGGCCTTTTAAGTTCCCTATAAAATATACCATGATTATTCAGAAAAAAAGCTACACATACCATTTATAGCTGGCATTTGACAATTAATAGGGCTGTCAGATGGTTCCTTCATTACACAGAGAAGGCACACTTGAAGACTGTAGCAGCCTTAGGTCCTTGAGTTCAATCCCCTCCCTTTTGAATGCCAAGGTTTTTCTCCCATCCTTAACTTTTATTTTACATAACCAAGTTTCTAACAAAACTATTTCTGACCAAGTTAGCTGAAATGTCTGAGCTTTTCAACACAGACCCCAGATGTTGAAACCTATTAGAGCTGTGTTCCATTACCACCTTTGCGTTTCACTTGTCTAGAAGGCTGCTAGAAGAATTTAATTATATTTTTAACACAGTTTTTCTTCTTTACATGAACACTCTGTTCTTAGCAACTGGAAAGGATTTCTGTAATCTAAAAATTCTTCTATGATTGTAAAAAAAATCTATTTATTTGATGTCTTTTTATGTCCTTCTAGCTACCATCTGCCTGTGTATTGTTTTATTTCCAAAGCAAATGATAAACAGATGATATTGTTCCTTCTACAGTGTTTATTTACATAGGTGGGGCTTGCATTATAAAACTAAATGCTGTAAGAATCCTGTAATGCACACACAGCTTGGTGGCTGCTGCCAAGTCAGACTATGATTCTTCCAAAGAAATTTAAGTTACAATAAAATAAAATATTTAACAGATGATTTTAAATACCATGTTTCCTGAATGCTTTAATGTTTCATAGCAGGTCTCAGTACTATAAAAGAGTGTATAATTTTGTTATTTGCACACGCAAATATGCATAATCAGATATTGATGTTAGGAGGACCACAAAGACACTTTTCATGCATATTTATGGTACAGTGTCTGAAATTATACTGATATAGAGCTACTTCACATTTGATTCCAGCCTAGCTATGCAAAAATCTATCATCTGCGTGAGTGAGTTCCCTACATCTTGGCCTTGGCTACATATGGACATGACCTACCTTACTTATCTGACTTCTAGAACAGGTAAATATGTCCAAAACAGTGGATAGAACTTTGGGTCTATAACTTCATGTCTGTTAATGAAATGCAAGGAATGGAAATAGATAGCCAGTAACATTGAGAATTCTTAATTTCTTCTTTTTGTCCCTGAAAATAACACAGCTGTGAAATTGTGTGTAGAAATTCATTTTATAAATCTAGATACCGTGTGGACCATGTCATGCAGAGCTGCAGCAAAGTATTTTATCGCATAGAGTTTATCATATTATATAGCAATCAGTGTATTTATACAAAATGTCTAAAGGTATGTACACTTAGACTGGGAAATTTGTACTGAATTGCTCCGATCATTAGTGTAAACGAATAATCTTTTTGGAGGGAAATTCATATTTGTTGAAGAAAGGAGCAGTGTTAGCACATGAGGAATTTCCATGCTACCGGAACATTAATTGTGGGACTTTTTTACTACACTGTGCATCACAGTGTAGTAAAAAATGATACCACTACAGTGATACACTGCAATTAAAACTACAACACTGAACAGCATGATTACAAAAATTGACATATATCAAATACATGTATTATTTTGGGTTTTGGTTCTATTTAAGATAAAAATAATTTTTAATTTTTTTTTTGTTCCCAAATTTTAAATACTACTTATATGGAACCCTTGCGAAAATACTTGTATCAACTCCAGTTCTTTTCCAGCTTTTGTAATTCTCTGCCCTTAATTTCAATACTGCCATAATACATGGGACTGCTAACCCACAACCATGAAAATCAATAAAGTAGAAACAGTAACCAGCCTTATCTTTTTAATACCAGATCTGTGTATTCACCCTTATCTTGTCACACAAATGGTAGCAAGGGTTTGAAGCAAGTTGTATTTTTTTATTAATATTATTATTATTTTAAACTTTTTTCTTTTCCTTATGTATTAATGGACAGTGTATTCCTTAGTCCTTTATAAAGACCACTGCTTCATTTTCTGCAGAGGAGGACCTGGGATTGCTGGTGGAATACAACTCAACCGTAACCCAGCAATGTGCCCTTGAAGTCCAAGAAGTCCAATGGTCTCGTGAGCTGCGTTAGGAAGAGCATTGTCAGCAGATCAAGGGAGGTGATCCTTCCCCTCCGCTCAGACCTTGTGAGGCCTTGTCTGGAGTGCTGTGTCCAGCTCTGGGATCCCCAGTTCAAGAAAAAATAAGGAACTACTGGAGATGGTCATAAGGGAGTCCACAAAGACTATTAGTGGACTGGAGCATGCGTCTAATGAGAAGAGGCTAAAGGAGCAGAGCAGGATTAGCCTGAAGAAGAGAAGTCTGAGAGGGAATCTTATCAATGCAAACAAAAATCTTAAGAGAGGATCAAGAGGAGGCGGCTTGAGTTCTTTTCAAAGGTTCTCAATGAGTGACAGGACAACGGGAAACGGGATCAATTGGAAACACAGGAAGTTCCATTTGAATTTGGGGAAAATTTTTTTACTGCAAGGGTTACAGAGCACTCAAACACGGTGCCCAGAGAGACCATCCAGAAATGTTTAAAACTTGCTTGGATATGGTCCTGTGAAATTTGCTCTAGGGTGAACCTGCTTGAGCAGGAGGATTGGACTAGATGGTCTGTTCCAGAGGTCTCTTCCAATCAGTCTGTGATTCTGTGATTTTGTTATTCTCTGATTCTGTGATTCATGTGAAGCACAACGACATACTGTTAAGAAGTTATTGCCCCTGAGATGGCCTATTTTCAGCAGCAAATTAAGTGAATATAGCTTATGGCTTCTATTAAGCCTGTCAATAGTTAAAGCTTAAGCATCAAAATGAAAGACACTTGTGAAATACTGATAGTAGTGGAATCAATGGCAATAACCTCATCGACATAAGTGATGTCAGGTTTTCAACCACTATGACATGCAAAATGGCTTTCATTAAAACTACTATAATTATAAGGCTGTTGATGATGCCAAGTCTTAAATTCTTTATTCAGTTGGGTTGAAATCTGAAGTAATGACCTAATAACACTGAGTACTTAAGAATCTTGACTAACAATAAAAATAAAAATATAATAGCAAATAATATGTTGCATTTACAGCTGTACTTTCAGATTTTAGCTACAGGCTACTGTAAGAGTAATGAGAGCCACAAGCAGTAGATTAATGTGCCTATTTCTTCTTAGAATGGTGAAGATACAGACAGATGAACAAGTATCCATAGACTGCTTAAATGATCAGTTTTCCAAACAGCAGACATTCCCTAAGCATGTGTCCTCATTCCAATGTGCAGACTGTGGGAGCAGAACCTGCAGGGCATTTCAGAAGTCAAACAGGCTCCATGGAATGGCTGATATAACTGTACAGAAACCAGCAGGTGATCTATGATTTGGAATAAGTCCAGCATTTCTTATTCATGGGACAGTGGAACTCAGGAACATAGCAATTAATAATTTCTACCTGGAAGGATATCTGAACTGCATGAAAATAAAACATTATTTTATTCTGTTTTTGGATCATGCCTCTGAGGTTATCTAGCAGCTGAGCAGTTGTTTCTTTAGTTTTGATTTCATTTCTACCCTTACAAATGCAGAAAACAGCTCTTTTCTTCTTTCATATATGAGTTATAACAATTCATACTCAGGAATGAAAAGCTCTAGTTGTGCTTACCTGAAGTTTTACCTGACATTTACACTTCTTTTTATGGACCTAGTGCTGAAGTCCACAGTAGCATGGTCTCTAGCATTCATGTTCCTTCTTATACTGCAGACTGTGTAGATCTGGCCCTGAAGAGTAGTCAGTTCTCAGGTTTTCTTTGGATCTTCACATTCTTCTTTAAAAGCCACCTCTATGCTAATGCATTAAAAAACAAAAAAACAAAAAAACCACATACTGGGCGTGGCTATAGAAGGCCAGTGGGTTGGTCAGGCAGGGCTTGGCCAGGGTGAAGCTGTGCTGGCTGTCCTGAGTCACCTCTCTGTCCCCCATGTGCCTTAGCAAAGCTTCTAGGAGGATCTGTTCCATGTCCTAGCCAGGAACAGAGGTGAAGCTGAAAGGTTAGTAGTTCCCAGGATTCTCCTTTCTACATTTTTTAAAGATAGGCACCATGTTTCTCTTTTTTCCAGTCACTTGGGACTTCACCTGATTGCCATGACTTTCCAAAACCATGGAGAGTGCCTTGACAACTATATTAGCTAATTCCCTCAGGACTCTGGGACACACCTCATCTGGTGCTATAGACTTATGTGCATTGGCTGATCATGAATCTGATCTTTGCCTCGAGTGGGAGGGACTTTGTTCCTCCCGTCCCCATCCTGCTGTCCATCTGCTTGAGCTAGGGGAAGAAAGGGGAAGGTCGAGGGACTTTCGTAGTGGTGATGTTTGTATTCCTAAGTATCTGTTACACATGATGAAGCCCTGCTTTCCTGAAGATCACAGATTCCCTGCCCATGAGGAAGTAGTGAATTAATTCCTTGTTCTTCTTTTGTTGTGTGCATGGCTTTTACTTAATCTATTAAACTGTTTTTATCTCAACTCAAGATATTTCTTATGTTTGCTCATCTGATTCTCTCACCCATGACCTTAGAGGGGAGTGGGCAAGTGGTGCTGTAAGGCTGAGCAGCAGCACAACTGCTATCAGTTGTCATAAAGCACAACAACTATCTACAAATTTTGCACATGGTGTGTCTGTGCTAAAATATCCATTTATTCTTGTTCTTTTTTTGATCCTTATATAATGTGCTGTCTTTAAAATTTAAGGTCTATAGGGCAAGGGGTTTTTATGATAGGGTCAGTAAGTATAGTACCATTCTGGTGCCAAGTAATACCCTCTACCACAAGAACAGATTCAGCAGAGTCCCTTGTGAAATAACATGTACTTGGCAAAATTCAAGTTCTTCCCATCTGCCACATAAATGTCTCTCTCATATAAATAACAGTATGTGTATGTGAGTATGTTTGTATAAGTGAAAATTTATACAAACACATGTGTGTGCGCATGCTGACAAATTAGTCTCAATACAGCTGATCCTTGTTGCAAAAATGTTGGTAATGATGACCATAATAATCTCATAGGAAGTCAAGATGTTATGACTCCTAAAACTCTTCGGAAAGTCTTTACCCAAAGATTTCGTTCTCAGAGTTCATTCTGGTCTTTCTCAACCAGAACACTGGCCTACATTCAAATGTGTGTATATATATATATATGTATATGTATATATATATACTTCACTTCTGCAAGTGAGATACGTGACAAGATACGTTTCACTGATAGAGATACATTTCATTTCCTTCTCCAGTTGACCAAGGGGCCAACAAGGACATGTGCTACACTGGACCTGAACAAGAAAGCACTAGTGGGGAATGTGAAGCTCAAGGGCAGCCTTGGGTGCAGTGACCATGAACTGGTGGAGTTTGAGATCCTTAGGATGGAGAGGAGGGCACACTCTAACCTCCCTACCCTGGATTTCAGGAAAGCAGACTTTGGTCTCTTCAGAGATCTGCTTGACAGAGTACTGTATGATAAAACTATTAAGGGAATAGGAGCCCAAGAAAGTTTTGAGAACCCCATGGAGTTTGGCAAGGCCAAGTACAAGGTCCTGCCCCTGGGTGAGGGAAATCTCAACTACATATAAGGGTTGGGCAGAGAATGAAGTGAGAGAGAAGTCCTGAGGAGAAGGGAGTGTTGGTGAGAGAGGATTTTGACATGACCTGTGAATGTGGAGTCGCAGCCCAGAAAGTCAGCCACGTCCTCAGCTGCATCAAAAGGATCATGGCCAGGAGGACAAGGGAGGTGATTCTCCCCCTTTTCTACTGTTTATTGGGACCCCACCTGGTTATTGCATCCAGCTCTGATATTCCAAACACAAGAAAGACATGGACCTTCTAGAGCAAGTCCAGAGGAAGGACAAGAAGGAGACCAAAGGCCTGGAGCAGCTCACCTATGAAGATAAACTGAGAAAGCTGCTATTGTTCAGACTGGAGAAGAAAAGGCTCTGAGTGGATATTACAGCAACCTTTTAATTCCTAAAAGGGGCCAGAAGAAAGCTAGAGAGGAACTTTTCATGAGAGCATGTAGTGAAATTATGAGTGTTTTATCCCTGGAAGACAGGGCTTTGAGCAACCTGGTCTAGTGCAAGATGTCCCTGCCATGACAGGGGTGTTGGAGCTAGAAGACCTTTAGGGTCATTTCCAACCCAAACTATTCTATGATTCTATGATATTTCTTGATGTAGAACTATCCTTCCATTAGGTTGAAAACTCTTTACTCTCAGTCATCAAGAAATTACAAATATGAGCACTTCTAGTGCAATTAATAGGATAAGAAACACATGATTTAGCTTCAATACCAATTTTTTAAAAATTATTTTTCCTTTTTTTTTCAGAAATCCACCCTATCATATCCCATCGCACATATCTGTCCAGTGGTAGAAAAGTCTTGCAGAAGCTCCTAGTCACAACCTAACGCAAACGTCATTAAAAACAATAAAGTAGAATGCAACATACCAGAAATAATTCCATCCATAAAGCTATAGCTATGATTTAATGTAGCATATGGCTAATAGAATTGGAGTAAAATTCTAATTTTCCTTCTGTTGACTTTTGCAGAATAACAGAGATTACAATGACCTATATTTAGAGAACATGAAGAGTCAAAGTCATTGAGGTTGTTTGTCCGCGTGTATGAATCAAAATAAAATCAGAGCTGCAAGTGATATGGGAAAATGGGCAGAGGAAGAAAAACAAATGGTTTTCAATTTTTCAAATCTGCATTTTAAAAAACTAATGTTATTATCAGTATATGATAAATTTCATCTGTCTGTCTTGATTAGAAAAAATACTTTTTTAAATAAGAGTGACAATAAAATGGGGTAGTTCTCTTCTGAAGTGCATTATATAGATAATTCTTTGGTTCTATTGCCCTCCTGCTATTTGAGATTTCATGTCAGGTTTTTCAATTAAAGATGTACATTGATTGCAAGCTAAATTTACTTTAACATTATGCCTTTCATCTGATTTTATGATAAGTATCGATTTTTATTTAACATCTACTGTTTGGTTTCAATGAAACTAATAATGAATGTTGTTGATGCATGTTATTTATATTAGACCTGATTTTTATAGCTTGGAGACTTTGTTGAAGACGTGTGCTATGTTAATAAAAATTCTTAGCTGCTCATCCAGTTCAGTTGTCAGGTATGGAAATGTTCCTGTTGTTGCCAAAGCAGCTTTAAGATTACAGCTTTACACTGGAGGGTGCAGGTATTTCAGAAAAAATGGGTCTGTTTATCTGCTTTTTAACTTTTTTAAGTGGCATATTAATCCTCTGCATTTTATTTATTTATTATTTTCTTTTGCTACAGCATAAGACTGCAAAGCCATAGGCACCCTGTTGGGCAGGTAGATAATATGGATTTGTGCAGCTCCCTTCAGGGGTCCTCTCACTTCAGAAGCCTCATTTCACTACATCTATATTGTGCCATAAGAGTTGCACATACCCACATTGTCTAGCAGCTCAATACCTTTCAGCCTGAATTTGTGGCCATCCAGATGCTAGGAGGAAAACCTGAGGTAAGCAACACCTCCTGTAGGATTTGTTTTTTCCCCAGACACACACAGATGATCTAGAAAACCTCTGCTCTGTTTTCCCTTCTATGGTATCTCATGACTGGAGCCAAACACAGTAAAGGACCAGGGATCATCCACAGAAGAGTGGTTCTAATAGTGTTTGCTCCAGAACAAAGAGAGAATTTCTTTCAATCATCATGCTCACAAAGGAAATGTAAGGAATAACATCCCAAGTGATCTTTTGGGTTTGGATTTTCTCAAATCCTAGAGATAAGGTGCCATGACTATATGATTTGACCAAGAAGAATTTCTATCTATTCTATCCTATAGAAATCGTGTTACAAAAACATTCTGTAACGATGCTCTCAGGTTTCTTGTCCAGAAAGCCCAGATAAATTCATGAGATTCTAAATCATGCTTTCAGAACTCTAATGTGAATCACAAACAATTTTACTGAAATGTCAGCTGAATTACAAATAATATATACTGTAAAGGCAAGAACTGCTCATAAAACAGGTTTATCAAAAAAAAAAATCTTAAATCCTTTTTATCTGTTGTGAACAAATATAAGATATGCTGGTTTAGTGTTCACATATATTATACATAAATTATTATTTGGTAAACATTTGTTTGAACTCTGATTAGGCACTGTTTATAAATCAGAAGGTACTATTTGCCTGTCCTAATATAAGAATGCAATTTATTAGACCAGATACCAGAGAATGGTGGCATCTGAGCATATGAATTTTCAGGTAAAAACCACTAATGGAAAATTACTGTTAATTTCATATTTTACCAAAAGTGCCATTATTAAGCTAAAACCTCAGAAAAAGATGATCCAAACATAAGAATAAAATAAATTTTGTTGAAAAAAGGTTATTAAAAATTCACCATAAATTGCATCTAAATATTTGGTTGACTATAAATATTGATAAAATTATCCCATTAATCTATGGCTGATTGTATGAATCTGTAAGCTTTGTAAAAGTGTATGCTAACAAAGTGCATATTGCTTTAAAAAAAAAAAAAGAGACTCCAATAAAATTCTACCTGATGATATAATGAGTTTCTTTGAAAGATAAAGCTGAGTTTGACATATCAAACTAATGGGAGAAAAAAAGTATATACCTTCTTTTGCCTTCTTTTTTTTCCTTTTTTTTTTCTCCTTTAAGATGATTGACCTAATGGTCACTATTTTCATTATTTTATTCATCTTGGAGGATTGTTCTTTAATTTGAAATCTTTCTCTGTTTAGAATACAGAGTCCTAGAGGTCACTTAGGAAGAAAGAATCTTTGAACATCCACTATTCACAGACACAGAAAGATTAGAACTGTCATTTTTAGAAGTACATATTGACAAAACACTGCTATTTTTTAGTTTAATTTGGTTTTGAGAAACTGTTTAATACAGCACTGTCTATCAAGTGGATATAGAGGACCTAAATATGAAAGATAATTTGAAAGCACTTGATGTCAGTGTTATGTCAATTACCAATTACAGCATATTGAAAGCATTCTAAATGACATATGCTCACATTTTTTTCAACACTGATACTGCAAACAGAGCTGAACTGTTTTTTTACCTGCATTTCCTTAGAATACAAGTTCATGTAATGATATGTCTTTTTGTGTTTACATGTGCCTGTCTGTCCCACTGTATATCATTTCTGAAAAATGTTTTTGAGCTCACTGGCAGATTTGAATAAATAAAGAAAAATACACATAAGTATAACGAAATTTTGTGAAAGCAAGCAGTGGAATAAAGAAGATCATGATTTCTACAGCTTTCTATTAAACCACAGAGAGCATATATTTATAAATGCCCCAGTCACTCAATAGAGCAGCATTCGCTCCTTACAGGTCACAAATCTGAAAAAATACCCCACAAACACTTCATTAGTACCATGCCCACAAAGAAATCTTTTTAAAGCTTTTGTGAACATTGTTCTATGAGGAATACTACACTTGCAATACTCTTGTGACTATGGTCTGTTAAATGCTTCATTCTCAGTTTTACAACAACAGAAATATATGGGAAGTAAAAGTGTGCATATATAAGAATAATTTATATGGACATGTAGCTGCATGCATGCACATGTCAAGACAAAGCTTGAAGCTGAATTTTTATGACTTCCAAATTGGATTCCAGGATTTCTCTATTACTTAAGTGTCACAAATAAGTATGGTGGCTTTATAATTTCTATTTTTACCATCATAATATTTATTCATGGAATGAAATTATTCCAGAAAAAAGACCAACTTTACCGAATACTACCGATCTGCACAATTTCCTTCATATTTTTACTTGGCTTTTTTTTTTTTTTTTTTTTTTTCTTATTTTTTCTGCCTCAAGGTCATGATCTGATTGTATGGTGTTTGTAAGCACACAAGCCAAACATGAAACCACTTGAAACATAATAACCAATGCAATAGTCTTATGTCAGATTAAAAAAAAAAAAAAAACCACAAAAAAAACCCCCCAAAATCCCCAAAAACCATGTTTGAACTAAGCAAATTGATAATTTATAACTCTTTCAATAGACTCTTCACTTGGCCTTGAATGGAAGTTCAGCATAATAAAAGGCATGTGATATTACAAGGGAATTTTATCTGATTATTTTTCAACACTGAAACTATTCTGGAAAAATAAACTGAGTAGAAGAAGTTTCATTTCAAATCAAACCTGGGAAAACATGAAATCTCCTTCTCTGCTGTGAAGGAAAAATCCAGAAGGGGTATTTATAAGATTTTGGATGTCCTAATCCTAATCTTGAATAAATAGATACAGGGCCATGGAGATACATGTATACACACACATAAATTTAAAAGATCTTGACAGGCCAGTAAATGAATGAGTGTTCAATATTATTAGTAAGTTATCATTATTTTAGATGAAATTCTACAAAATATTAAAAAATAAATGTTCTCAAGTGAGGTGTTTTCATTTTAATACTTCTACAAGTGAAATCACTATGCTAAGTGCCTTTTTTTCTGGTCTATTATTTTAATCCTTCAGCAGAGATATGAACTGGGAATCAGGCATTATTATTCAGAAACATAGTTTTAAAGCTATTTATCACCATGATCTTAAAAAGTATTTAGGACTCGGCTTCTTTTCCAAGGCCTGATATGTTGTGGTAGGTTCAGCTAAAGACCATGGGAGCAATGAAATACCTACATAGAGTTTAGTGTCTGAGTGCTACTATAATAAACCAATACCTGATTAACAAAATTTTATTCAGCTGCCACAGAAAAGTATTAATGCTCTTTGAGATACAATGAAGTACTGCATCCTGACTGTCACTCCAGAGGAGCTGGATATCACAGTCCTGTGAAGAAATAATGTTTTGGTACCTTAATAGGGGTTCTACAGCCTGGAACAGAAGCTCACCCCTTACAGCTTGGTAGGATTCACTGTATTATTAGATTTTCAGCACAATATCCTCAAAGAAATTGTACTGATCTCTATCAGCCACGCCAGCTTTGTCAAGAGCTAACACCGTATGACTTATCTCCGACTAGTTATCCTGCGTGCTAGGATTCATTGCAGTACTTCAGATAATAAAATTGTAGACATCTGCATGCCAGCTAGTCACAAAAGTGCCAGTAAGTAATTTAAGGTACAATTCACCTTATCGACAGAAGTGTCTGAACTAAGGCCTGTGTCTTAGAAGTTCTGGTTTTTTATAATTTGACTGCATTGATAGGCTGGCTAACCGATCTGCAGACATATAAAAGATGTCATATGGATCCCAGCTACAAAAATATTTTACTCTTTTACTCTTCAATTTTATATATTTATATATATATATATATATATATATATATGCTACAGTCCTAGTCTTTTCATGCTCAAGAGGGTACATGCCTATGTCAATTGTGGGTCTGAATGCTCAATTCAACAGCAATCATGTTTTCACTGAAATTAGGGCCCTAGTTTGAAATTACTATGCCTCAAAGCTTTGACTGCTAAAATCTCTGTTATACATAGAACCTGGAAGACAAGCACAAAGCAAGGAATAATTGGCTATGTCTCGCTCAGTCGACCAGAGGCAGAATTGATGATGTCTGAGACTGCTAAATAAAAAACCAGGGACTCATCTATCTCTGCTCCTCATGCCAGGTGTCACAAAGTGACTTAAGAAGTTATGTTCCTTAAGGACATACCTCTTCAGAACTGACAAGAGAAAACTGGAGAGGAAACTGAAGTCCTTGACACCTCACCATATACACTGCTTTTTGTTATCTCATTTCATGGCAATGTTGTGAATTTCCGTAACATTCTGTTTCTCTCCCTCTAAAGGCCAAGCCGTCAGCTAGACAAGTCTGGATATAAACTAGTTGATAACTACTTGGCCTCAAGGAGAGAGGTTGGTCTTTGACTCACTTTTATTAAGCAGTTTAGGCAAAGAACCATTTCTATCTATAATCCATTGCTTTTTAATGTGGACCAGAACATTAGTAAGACAGCGACTTCTACCAATCTGCTCTATGAATGAAATGTCTCTAGGGAAAAAGACTGAAAACAATCTTCTGCTTTTTTAACAGTCACAGAAGGTTATAGTTACAAAATGTTCATGTAATTGCACAAAACATGAGAGTCTAATTTTTCTTTCTCTTTCACTTATGACTTTGCCTGACAACTTTCCTAGCTTCTATGGAAATTTTCTCAGCAAATTTCACAAGCTAATTTGTGGAGAGAATCAAAAGGCTGAACAGCATAATATCAGAATATAAATTACAAGAAGCAATCCATTATTTTCCTCAGATCTTCTGCCTAAATTTTCAGTTGCAACACTTACACCCTTCTTCTGCAGATGTATTGCAAATTTGCTTTCTCATAATTATGAACTGTTAACTAGCTAGCAATTGTGCTATGTCAGTCCAAAGCAAATTCTTTAATTAGATCTTGCTGATTCTTACTAGGTATTGTTTTCTGCTTCCACAGTTGTGGTCACATTTATGTTCCATATAGTCCAAATAAATGATTTTGTGGTCATTAAACTTATTTAATTTATTAATACAATTATAAGACGTATCATCTTAGTGCCTGCAAAACAATGGGTTCAGATTCCTGGAATTTCTCAGACTTCCTTTTGCTCCACTTGCTTTCTGCTTTTTTTAAAAGCTGTTCTTCCATCTGTTTCTACCAAAACCCATGTATTTTCAGGTATTAAACAATACATATTTCATTAACTGACATTATATGACATGTTTTTAGCTTGGCACATTCCTTAAAACATAAGAAAATAAATTTTGTAGAAAAGGTCTCAGTACTTCAGCAGTAGAAGTAGCAGCCACTCTATTAAGTACAGAAGTGATTCAGTAGACAATAAATACAAGCACACATTTCTTTGTTGTCTGGGGATCGGAAGAGCTTCCAGTCTGAGCACACAGATGAAGGAAAAAATATAAGTTAGGAGAAATAAATTATGTGACAACAGGAAAAATACAGAGTTTTTTTTTATTTTCCTAATATGGGATGAACATATAGATTAAAAAAAATAAAAGGCAAAAACCAAAACACTTTGGAAGAAAGTGGAAAGTAAGGACTATGTGGAAAAGAAGAAAGATAAGATAATGAAGTTGATGTGAAGAGACTGAGGGAAAGAGGAAGCAAAAGTACCAAGTCACTGCAATTCTGGGAGGCTGTCTACACAAAAAAAAAACCTGACCTCACACTGGCATTTCATGAAATATTGGAACTGACTCAGAAGGTCCCATGCCTTAGATTATACTTGGTGATGTACTAAACTACCAAATAAACAGTTTCAATCACTCTGTATTTTCTACAGGTTACTAACATGCAGCAGAGGGAAAGTCCAGAGCAGTTTGCTGTAGAAAATTTGGCCAAAAATTAAATCCAGGAGGGAAGTGTAAACATAAATGAAGTGAGAAACTCTTCAGTAAAATTATGTCAGAAAAAAAGAATACTCTTTTTTTTGTAGATAGTTTTGGGGGAGAGTTTTACTTCTCAAGGTGCTGAATTTCTTTCTAATTTCTGAAGTAAAACCTCCCTGATGTGCAAACTTCTTCAATCTACAAAGGCAACCTGAGTATGCTGTCCTTCAGTGCCCATGTTTTCAAAATTGTTTGAGTGCTGAAGTCTGAATTCATTAAGATTTTGTTCTTTCAAAATTCTGTAAATTCAATTCTAGATAGCCATCTCATGTTCATTGCACAAAGAGACCCACAAATTAATTGGTTAAGTAATAATCACTTACTTGGTGAAGTTTCCAGGTGGAAACTTTCTTATTTGAGTTTATTTAAAATATAGTGGGAACAAGTAGTGTCACTTTCCTTTTGCAGTGTCCAAAATTTATTTAGGTAAAGAAAGACATATATTGTTTGAAAAATGTAAAGTCCTGAAAGAAATTACTCTTCATACTGGACTGTAGAACAGTTGTCATTTTTTTCTTCCATATCTCTAGTCTGTTCCAAGTAGACAAGACTTTTTCTCAAGAGTTAACCAGAGAAAGGATATGTTCACATTCCTCTCTAAATATTGTATCCATTAAGATTTGATTTTGGAGATGTAGCTTAAGTATTTTCAAACAAAATAAGAACTGCAATATGAATAAACAATACTATTTCTGAAACCTTTGTCTACTAGGCTATGAGAGCAGAGGGAGGTAAAACTTTCTCCCCTGTCACAGTCCAAAAGAGAAAGTGTTTTAACTATCTAATTCCAGAATAATATTCAAGGCTAGTGAAACTGGTAAAACCGCAAAAAGCTTTATAAATTAAAATGCATTTCCATCAGCACTCCCTATTTCTTGCATAAGATGGTTTTATGCTTTTTTATGTTGTATTTTGTATGTCTCATTTTAAATTATTTTTTGAGAGTCTGAGTTCGCCGTAGAGAAATTAAGAAACAGAAAGATGTTGAAATTTTGGCTCATTGTTAAAATACCAAATCCATTTAATTTCTAATTATTAGGAACTGGTTGCACAGAAGGTATAGTCAAAAGCATCTACCAATAGTATGATTAGTATAAAAGTTTCTTCATACATGCTGTTCAATACTGCATGTGTATACTGCAAATTCATTCATTCAACTTTACATTTTCAGGAGCTTTCTTTTCCATTCATCAGTGACGTAACAATGTACAAGTCTGTGGTGCTTCTAAATAATTGTGAATGTTTGTTTAATTTTTACTAGATAAGGTATAATTAATATAAAAATTATTTTCATTTTTGTGGGGGAGAGAAGCATGTTGGTATCTTAATGAGCAATGGGTGAGCAGCGGGAAAATGACAACAAATATCAGAAGAGTTCATTTGTGTGTGTTCTGAGGGAAATAAATTGCAAAATTCTCTGTCGCTACTAAACAAGTGTGCAAAATAGTGCATCAGAAGGCAGCATCATAAAACGCAGGAATTGAGGTATAAATGGAAACAAGAGATGCAAAGAAAGACATGGATGATTGCCCTGTAGTCAAGCACAGTAGCAAAGCCAAACAGGAGAGATCAGGACAAAAAAATCTAAGGAACAAATATGGGATTATAAACACCTAACATAAGATTCTCATTTGTAATACTAGTGTTGATCTCAGAAGAAGTAAGGAAAACTTTAATGCGCTCTGTTTTATATGAATTTTACAAGGCTAGTACTTTCTGGCATAGTTGCAAATTAATACTTAATCACGGTTTTAATGTTTACACTATTCTTATCTATCTAGACACTAGTAGAAGATGCTAATTATTAAAAAAAGTGTTAAAATCTGAGCTACAGACTCAGAGTTTGGGGGCTATTGGGAATGGGTGATATTGCACATGAGCATCTGAACACTCTTTTGTCTGTAACTTTAGGGTTTTTTTGCTTTCTTAAAGATTTGAATAAATAACTGTAGAACATTATCTAAAGTATGCCAGTTGAACAAGTTTTTAAGAAGTATATGCTTCTGTGTGACATGCAGCTGTTAGCTTTTGAGTCAAATCTGTTACATGACTGCTTCACACTTCATTTTTCTACAATAAAAGTGCCATTTTCCTGAGATAAATGAAGTTTCATGTCTACATTCTGTAAGTTTCACTGAGTTGGACTCCTATGCCCACATAAAGCCAAAGATCTGATGAATGTCTTGGTTAAGGAAATAAAATTGGAGCTGGGAGAGGGAAGTTTAAGTATTCATATGAAGGAATTTGGTTATGGGACCTCTTCCTCAAGTCACTTGTTCTTGTCAGGGTTAGCTATCAGAGTTATCAAGGTTTTAGGAGTTTTTAATGTCATATATGTATATGACTGTATACGACTGAAATGTCCATACCTTTTATTTAATGATAATACTATTTCTACAGATATGAGCATGTTCCATAAGCAGAAAATATCTTCTAGTTGTGCGGCTTCACTACTGAGCATACAGTTCAGACCGCATCTGGTAAAGAAACCACCTGCTTCACAGGATTACTGTAGAAATTATCCCCAAAAATATTACTTTGTTGCAAAGACTGAGAAAAACTTATGAGTGTTTAAACTTCACTATATAGCCAGAATAACTCTCAAATATCCTTTTAAGACAAGGCTCTTGGGATATAGCAGGGCTAAGAGCTCATAGCACCATGAATCCACTGGCAACACTTTCTAAAGCACTGGGGAAGAGGCTATTTTGAAACTAGAATAAGCACAACATAGTCAATAGACCTTCACCAGAACATATTGCTCCTGAGGGAATCAGGCAATCAATATTCAGGATGACGACTTTCATAAGTAACAAATTCTTGGAGATTCTTGGGTTTCAGCATGCTCCTGTAATGCCTTACTTATTACACTGATTACTGGAAAACACTTCTTTGATGCCTTGGGTATCAACTGTATACATGGACTGTGAAGATTCTGAGGCATCTTCACAGTCCAGGTAGACAGTATGCTTCAAGAACATGAGATAGATCCTAGTGAGATGGAAGTTTGTAAAGGCTCCACCCTCTCTGTTTGATTATTTGCCAAACCCTTGGGTAAGGACCAGTTAGTTATTAAAAAAGGACTAAAAGGACTTCTTATCTGGGAATATAAAACCCACTCTCACGTCTATCACTGCAATCAAAAGTGTACGAGCACAGAGCACCAGGCAACCTGGGATGATACTTCCACATATTTTCCAATGTTCAAGTCTCTGCAACACAAAAACTCCTTGACCCAAAAGTTGTTTTCATGTTTTCAGTAATCCTCAGTGAATTTCTTCTGTATGAACTTGTTCGGTCTCTCTCAAAATGCATAAAAACTCTCACTGTTGTTCATGTAATAGGGATTTTTGTACTTAGACAACACATTGGGTAAAGAATCTAGTAATTTCTAATGCAGATCAAGCTGGAAAAATAAGAAAATGGATAAACAAACAAATTTATTCAAAAAAACACCTGTGGCATTTTCCTACACATTATGGTAGCAAAACAAGTGAGAAAAGAAAGGAAAACCAATGTTAATTTATTAGAGTTAGATCAAAAAGGAAGTTCTTGCTTGCAAAATTTCTGAAAAAAATAATTCATAATTATATTTTTTATATGTTCATCTCAGAGAAAGCACTATTCTGAGGGAGAAAGTCTCCCATTTATAGTTCTTCCATTTGTCTGCATTTATTTAATATTTTTCTTCAATGCAAGTTTTCTTCTGAGACAGCCCACTCATTTACCTTAAATAAATCTGTCTCACTTTCAAAATCTCTTAAAAGTTACTATTCCTTTTTTAGGAAAGGCTTCACCTCCTTTACTTGACTTAACTGTTAACCTCAAGATATAAAACTCTTTCTCATTGTGTCATTACATACTTACATAAATTACTTACTATAAATTCTTCCACTTGGATTAAAATTTTCCCTAGCACCATTAGAAAGGGGTTAAGATCATCATAATTTTTAGGCTCATGGCTAAATCTCCAGCTGCTCTGTAGTAACTTGGTCATAAACTGGTCTGTGATTAAGTCATTCACACTGATAGTGAGAACATCAATGCTTCCTTTTAAGCTTCTGCATTCAAAATAAATTGATCAGAAATGTAAAACAACACATTCTGGAGCATAGAAGGACCATTGAGTTAGAAAAATATATCTGTTATGCTGTAATTCCATCCCCGGCTTTCCTTCTCTTTTCACTAATATTTATCAAAATCAGAAAAAGAGAGAAGATAAAACACATGTGAAAATTGCATAAAAGGAAGGTTTAGCCAAGGAGTAACATTCAAAAATCATATAATTAATATAAATTTAAATTAAATTAAATCTACCAGAAGATAATTTAAATATTTTTAAGTCTTCCATACCATTCTCTCATTACTAAAACACTCTATTAAGCCTTGCTTAAGAGAACTGAAACTAAGAATATAAAATGTTCAAAACGTTTTATATTCTGGGTCTGGATATACATTGATCTGTATGGCAGTAACATCTATTAGAATACAGTGCCATGATTTGTTTTTAGTTGGCAACAATACTGACATGTGAAGTGTGTGGCCCTTGCATACAAGTAAGTTTGTGTGAAAAAATACACCCCCTCCTCCTCCAAAGACTGATTCTGAGGAAACAGTCCACCCACAACCATTCTCATTACTTTTTTCACAATCATAAGGTTGTTCTTTCCACTATACGTATCATAGAAGTCAATGAAGTTTAACTAGGAAAAAAAATGAGAATGAAATATGAATAAAAGGCCTCCAGAACTTGTTTGGAAACTGTGACACTTCATCTGTACTCAGTGACAACACAGAGACAGCAAAAAATTAGCAGGACCTGAACACAAAAATTCTTCCCTTTGATACTAGGTATTGGCCAAGTCTTTAAGAAATTTCTACTTAAATAAAATAGCTCTTACATTCATAAGTAATAAAACCTTGAGTAAGGATTTATCTTGAATAGTCATGGTGCTATATGATCATGAGTATACATACAGATTTCCAGGACACGTTAACATGATCAGTATCTGAAAATCCCTCAACTGGGGAAATATAAACTAAAATATTATGAAAATGAAAATCGTTGTAGCTATTTCAGGTAACACCAACAAGTACACTCAACAAGGCTCTTAGTAAAAATGATTACTTTAAGTGAAAGTTTAAGTGGAAGCAACTACCACTTGAATAATGCATGATTCGGGTAATTGTGTAGAATCAGTCTTTCATTGTTGAAAGTAATTTAAACATGTGGTATAAAATATGTAAAAAGCAATTGAAATTACTGGAATGTAGAGCAACCTGATGATTTTCAGACTCAAAAGAAATATATGAATCATTAAATATAAAACATTACATTTTTCATATCATACATACAATATTTTATTGACGCATCAAAGAAAAAGACCAGAAACTATTATACAAAAATAACACAACCCTTTTTAATGCAAATTACACAAGTGACTTGTATTCTATATAAAACAGATTAATGTGTTGTTCAGAAGTTTAAAATCTAAATGCCTGAATGATTTTTATTCCCCACATATTTTGCACCTATACCAAGAGAGAGAGGAAAATGGATTTCATAATATGTTCTTAGTTTTATTTAAAACAAATATTTGTTAATTTATTGCACAAATTATTGTACAGTAAGAAAAATCTCATCTACTTTTTTGATAATTCCATTGATATTTCTACATTGAATCTGATCATCTTTAGTTGAATTTGATCTACATGTGTAGAATCTCTGCGTAACAAATCTCTTAAGAATAAGAGATATCCAAAGAGAGAAACTTTGTTCTTAACACAAGGGTATTGATTTAAAATATAATCCTGCTGGTCTTAATTGCCTTTTTATAATTCTCTTCCTAACATTTTCAGGAGAAAATTGCTCACTTTCTTCAGAGTTGTGGGTCTCATTTAATTCAGGATATTTTGTGATTATATTTAGTATACATATATGTTCCAATATTTTAAATATAAGTACATTCTATCAATGTACTAGAATACTTCGCATAGTGCCAGAAGAAAAGAAAAAAGACTGAGGTACTTACTGCAATATTTGCCTCAGTCTTTAATACCAGAACCAGCTGTCCTCAGGATACCCAGCTCCCAGAGCTGGAAGTTAGTGGCCCCACAGTCCAGGAGGAAATGGCTAGTGCTAATCTGCTATGCAAATTAGACAACCATCCAACTATGGGCCTGAATGGGGTGAACCCAAGAGTAATGAAGGACCTGTCATCTATCAGCAGTCCTGGTTATCTAGAGAAGTTGCCTAGAGAGGTTCGTTGAGTCTCTAGAAGTGTTCAAAATATGTTTGAATGTCATACTTAGGGATATGGTTTAGGGGTGTTTATGGTGGTGTGAGGTTGGCAGTTGTACTAGATGATATTGAAAGTCCCTTCCAATCTTGATTATTCTGGGATTTTGTGAAAAATGAAATATGAATTTTTTTTGTCATGTAGCAGAATACAATATATGTATATTTAGAGAAATTAGACTATATTTTGAGTAAATGAAGTTTGTTGTGCACTTGGTTCTTTCTTTGGGGTTTTGTTTTTCCCAAAGGGAATTTTATAATCCTAACTCTCTAAGATGTGAGCTTCACATTTAGATATGAGTTTCTTCTGTCTGTTTTCAGCTACTAAAACCTTGCAATTAATTCATTTGATTGTTTAACATTTTTGGAATTCAGGCCATCACTTTAAATTTGTAAATGCTAATTTAGGATATTAATTGCAGGCATTTACTTCTAAAAGCAGTTAAAATTTTCTAAAACAAAAAGGTAGGCAGCTAGGGATCACATGCACTTATGTTAGATATTTTTGTCCATTGTCTGTAGAAGAAAGTCATTCCTCGTTATCTGTTCTAGTTAGCTGAATCTCTTTCACTGAGTCCATAGGCAGCAAAATGACAATAGTAAATTTTCATTTTTCAGTGTGCTCAACTTCTGTCTAAGAGGCACAGCAAGAGAGGGGACTTGTCCAAACATTGCATATTTTCTAGAGCATTAACAATTACTAGAGTATTTGTCTCTGAAGCAGAAATTTCACAATTTGAACTCTAGGCAGTTTGCTCACACAAACTCAAAGAATTATATCCAAATCTGTACAGATTTGAAATCACCTCCCCACTGACAAAAGATATCTTGCCTGTCATGCCATGAAATACCTTGCATAGAAAGCTTTTTTACCTTTCAGATGGAGGTGAGCTATATCTGTCAAGACAGCAAGCTATTCAGCCAGACTAAATCTCTCCAGAAGGTAGTGGGTGGAGCTGTGAGATTCTTATCTATCATCTCAGAGTTAATTTTATTGCTCCTAAGTCTAGCAATAAGCTAACGTAAAATGCAGCCATGTCCAAAACCTAAGATGTACTCCTTTTGCCCCTGAGACAGATGTCCTGTTGCTAGGTCCTCATTTTATTCTGTAATTCTGGTATGTCTTGCTATATAGTCTCAAGATGAAAGTTGGCATTAGATTTGTCCAAGGTGTATCTTTATTTAGAAATACTCTCCTCAAAAGTGGGTTTTTAACCTTTTAACCTTTTTAACCTTTTCTATGCCCATCTTGCAATCCCCATAAATCAGTACTCATTTATGCAAAAAGCTTATTAGTATGCTTCTCTTTCTGGCAGACATTAGCCAGACCAAATGCAAAGTGGATAAAGGCACCTCTCATTTCATATTAAATTACTTTATAGTCAATAGAAATCTGCAGGACATGATGCTTATGACATTCTGCAGATGTGCAAAGGGAGCTGATCAGTCTTTCTCTTCCTGACAAATTAAAAACTTTAAAGCAGCCTTTTTCTTGCACTACTCATCAGTCATTTCCAGAGAAGGGCCATTTGGTTAGGTTGTGAAATGGCTGACAGGAATTTGTGCATCAAAACAGTCAGGGGAGATGATTCAGTCGGGAAGTAATGAAGCTCTATGGCTAAATATTTCTATTTCTGTATCTTTACAGCTGAAGGAGCAAAGCTGGAATGAAGGGTAGTCCAGGTAAGATAACATGAAGACTGATAAATAAAAGCAACTGAAAAAAAATCTCAAACTATCTCCTAAATGAAACCGATAGCATTATTGTCTTTTAGTCCTTAGAGACACCAAATTTATTTTGATTACTTTTTTGGTGGTCAGGCACATAAACTTTTAGAAAGGTGGTAAAATTTCAAAATTTCAATGCAGAAGTATCTTAATGTGCAGAAATTTATTACTCTGAATTCCTGACAAAGTTTCAATTTCAATTTTGTGCGCTCAGTCCAAGAAATAACGAAATACCTTCACCTTCTTCAAATGACTGCATGCATTTTCCAGTAAATTTATGGTTATCTGTCAGAAAGAAAAAAAAAATGCAGGAAACACAAAGAGACAGAGACATGTAGGCTAAACCTGCAGAATTTTTCAAGCATGGTCTACAAGTTTCCACTTCTATTATCTGAACTTCTGTGGATTTCCATGTAGGAAGAAGTGATCAAATCGTGTTGATCCCTATGTACATCCCAATTTAAATTTATGCTTAGAGATCATTCTTTAAGCATATGGCAGCTTTAAGACAAGCTTACAGTTGAACTTTAAAATGTTGTTGAGCAATAATAATTTGGTGAAAAACAATTGGAACTACTTGGTTATTTTAGTAATATACATCTTGAATCAAGTATTTTAAGTCATTTGAATTTATACCATCTTGTACCTCTGAAAAGGTACACTCTTTTATTGGTAGCTATATTTGGTGCTAGAAATCGAATTTCCAAGAAAAAAGATCGAGCATAAATTCTTGTAGCAGCTGCACAGGTGTGCTTGGATGGACAAAACATATTCCAACTGGCTCTAAAGGACCCACTGCAGGACACAGGGGAGGTCTTTGGCCAAGTCAATGGTTCCTTGGAGAAAATGTATTTAAGAAAGGAAAAAATGCTCGTGGGACTTTGGCTCTTGGTGAAGGCTAGCCTGCCACAGTTCTTTGTGCTTACTTTTTCACACATTGATGTAAAAAAGGAATACATGTCATCCCTTATTTTTCTTTTACACTTAGGTATTAAGTTTTAATTCATATAGACATACTTTCCTTTTATTCTGTTTTTACTCATTTGCAAGTTATGATACTTCTTCAAAATTAATTCTAAATAGAAAACTTACAGTGTTAGATAAACATAAATTGCAAACATTTACCGTTTTAGAACACCTCTAGAAGAATCTGATAATCTTACACTGATAGGAAACTGACAGCACAACACTAATTCTAAAACAAAACTGTTTTCCAAGTTGTTTTTTTGATAACTGTATATAAAGATATATTTTTCTGAACTTAACAGTCTGGAATTACTTTATTGCTTTCAAGTTAGTAATAATTGCATAAATCATCCCTGAGCTGAAAATGTATGCTCACTATATAAAAACAGAATAATTCATACTTTGCTGAACAGCAAGGTCCTCAAAATGCATTTGCAGCATCACAATATCTGAAAAAAATCCTGCCTTATGTTCAATTACTATTCTAAAACTGCAGTGAAAAAAATGTTTACCAGAAGGTGAAAAATAAGGTTCTGCTTCCTTTTCAGTTGAAACTTGAAGTATAAAGGCAGGGGTACAAGGGTGATCAGGGAATGGATAAATTTTCACTCAAAAAAGGAGGATAAGCAAGGTACGTGGCAAGTGAATATGAACTCTTAAGAGGCTTGCTTTGTAAACACTTAAAGGAAGGGAAATGACTCAGGGAAAAGCTATTTTATAATTTTTTTTTTTGGCTACAAAAGACAAGGTCACTATGAGATCAATGTGAGGCTCTGGAGTAGTTTTCCACCATAAATAAAATATAAAACAATATATAAAAATAGTAATTAGCATGCTATCTGAATTGTATAATTATAGAAGATGCCTGTTAAAAGCAAAGCTTTGACTTGGTAGTTCAAAGATTTCAACTCTGTTTTTTTTTATTGTGTTGATGTGGGTTTTTTGCATCAGGAGTTCTTTCTGTACACTGGCACACATTCAGTTATAGTGAATATGGCACTGTGGTGGGCTGATCCTGACTGGGTGACAGGCACCCACCAAAGCTGTTGCATTGCTCCCTTTCTCAGCTGGATAGGGGAGAGAAAATATAGCAAAGGTTTAGGAGTTGAGATAAGGACTGAGAGGCGTCACTCACCAAATACCATCAAAAGCAAAACTGACTCAATTTCGGGAAATCAGCTGAATTTATTACTAACCAAAATCAGAGGAAGATAATGAGAAGTAAAATAAAGCTTAAAAACATTTTTTCCTTCACTCTTGTCTCCTTCCCAAGTTCTACTTTCTCCCCCTCAGCAGCTCAGGGAGACAGGGAATGGGATTACAGTCAGTTCATCACACATTGTTTGTTGTCCTGCTGCTCAGGGAGAGCCAATGTAGTGCTCGTTCTACTGGAGGCAGTCTTCCAGAAACTCCTTTAATGTGAGTCCATTCCACAGGCAAAAATTCTCCACAAACTGCTCCAGTGTGGGTCACTTTTCCATGAGGCACAGCCTGCTTCAGTGAGGGTACCCCTGGGGTCACAAGTCCTACCAATAAACCTGGTTCAATGTGGACCTTTCTCTCCACAGGTCTGCAGGTCCCTGCCAAGAGCTTTCTCCAGCACAGGTTTCCCATGTGTTCACAGCATACTTTCAGGCATGGTCTCCTCCACAGTCTGCAGGTGGATCTCTGCATTTCCATGAATGTGTCAGGGAGACTGCCTGCTTCTCCATGGGCTTCACCATGGACTGCAGAGGAATCTCATCTCTGGCAGCTGGAGCACCTCCTCCTCCTCCTCCTTCTGTGCTGACTTTGGTGCTTTGGTGTCCACAGGGCTGCTCCTGTCACACATTCTCAGCCTGCTCTTCTCGACTGCAATTAAAAATTAGAACTGTGCAATATATATATTTTTTTTCTTCTTAAATATGCTATCACAGAGGTGTTACTGTCATTCCTTATTGGCTTGGTCTTGGCCAGCAGCGTGTCCACCCTGGAGCTGACTGGCATTGGCTCTGCTGGATATGGCTGAAAGCATCTGGCAGCTTCTCACAGAAAACAAACCTTTTCCCTCCCTGCTCCCAATACCCGATCACACAAGACCAATACAGAAACCAAAGAGAAGGGGTTCTGTGTGTGGCCTTAATTAATTTTTAAAGCAGATTATTTCATTCTTAACAAAGGTTGTTCTCCATTCAGCCTCAGATTAGTATGCAAATTGCATTACACTTTTTTTTAAAATTGAAACCACAATGCCTTAATTTAACTAAATGTCAGGAAAATAGATTTATTTTCCTAGAAGGAACATGGATAATTAAATCTTTCATGAAAATGATTAAGTCTTTTTGAAAAAAAACTAGTGCAAAACATTCAATTGTAATTGACTGAAAGAGTGCTGTACTAAGAGACTATAGATCAAAACATTTGGCATGCACAACCGAGATGGGCCAAACAAGAAAAAAATTGTACTTAGATGAGAGGTAGACATCCACACATAGTAAGTCATCTCTACTCTTTTGTGGGTCTTCAAGAGCATGACAGCAAACATCATTAGGAATGACACTGCCAAATCAACATGTCCTTATAATTCCAGTTTTCATCATGTGGGATTTCTATTACCATTTCCTCTAAAACAGATCTAAAAACAGGAGGAAAAAACCCAAAACTAATAGAAATTATTATTGTCATGATCTCACTTATAAATCCTCTTAAAAAGCCCTCTTGATTCTATGGCATAGTAAGAATATACTGATTCTCCTTTTCTCCTTTTATCCCCTCTTTGCCTTTGCTGTTGGGCAGTGTCAGGCTACTGCTGCTCTGGGATTTAGCTTACAAAGGCTGCTTTATTGCTCTTCACTGAACACCTTCCCACAGGGACCTTTAGTGTCACCTCAGTAATGCAACTAGCTGCCCCCAGTCCAGTGCCTGGAATACAACATTTATTTTTACCTTTGATTTTATTTCAAATTCTCATGATGTCAGAAGACATTTGCAAAATCTCGGCTTGAATTCTCATTTTTGTTATGTTGCATATTCTGACTGGCATTACTTAAAGTTTAGGTGGTGGAAAGAAGGAAAAGAAAGGGAGTCTCTGGGAAAAAAAAAGCACAGATGTGTTTTCAAAAAAGTAATATGATTAAAGTTGGATATGTATTTAGTAAAGTAATGGTATTCAGACTGGTTCTAAGCCAAACACAAGTATAGTGCCCCAGGCAAAAAGCCTATCAGTTCCCTCATTATTGGGATAGAAACAGAAGGGGAACATAGAGGCATCCTTTTGAATATAATTTTGAGTACAATCTGTATCACTTTTAAACCACTGAATTTAAACCACACACATGGGAACCTAGCATTGTTGAAACTGGATATAACACAGATAGGCATAAATATTCTTAGATAAGTCTTTGCATCAGTTGCAATCAGTTCCTTGATCATGCCAAAAGGCAGATATTGGAATTGTTTTTGATTTGGATGCTGATATTTATACTGATCTCCAATTGAATTAAAGATGACAGAGTAGTTCTCTTTGTCGTGCAAGATATTAATTAGAAACTCACAAATGGAAGAAGCTTTGCTGCAGAGAGAAGTTAGATCAGTCTTGGTGAATACTTAGTGCAGAGAGTCACAGAATATCCTGAGCTGGAAAGGATCTACAGGGACCCTTAAATTCCAGCTCCTGGGTCTGCACAGGGCAGCCCAAGAATCACACCATGCACCTGAGAACATTGACTGAGTTAGGAGAGATAAAGCTTTGTAAGCTTACAGTGTTGTTAGTTTTTGGGTTCCCAGCACTGCCTTTTGGTTTGTTTTTTTTTTTTTTATTTGCTATTTGGATTAATCTGATTTCAAAACAATTTTTAATGGGACTATATTGCATTGTACAGAGTAACCAGAGTCCATACATCAATTATTCACTCTCAGAAGTCAATAAAAGTTAGTGACTATTAAATACGTCACTGCAACAATGGCTTCATCCTGACATTTCTGACATTTAGAATATGGGAGACAGTGCTGCACTTTTGTCTGACACGGGATCAGACTTTTTTCTCACTCAATTTGAAAGCACCTTAATTCAGCAACACTGTGGCATCTGCATAGTCACTTTCCCTATTCCAGTGTCCTTTGTTTCAGAGGGGTAAGGGCCTTCCTTACCTTTTTAATAATTTTCACTCACTCCATTTTCAGGTATGTGATAAAGAAATGTCCTGGTTTTCTCTCCATTCACTACAGCTGAAATAATATTTAAGGGAAATTATATTCTTTCACATGTCCAGGTCAAGGTAGAGGCAAGTTAAGTGCCTCGTTTTTATTCAGAGGAATATTCCCAGAGTGAGCGCTTAGTACTAGTATACATGATGACAGAATTAATCCTGCTAAAGTTTCAGCACCTACTGTATGGAGACTGTATGTGATTTCAGAAATGTTTAATCTTCATTTCCAGATACAGAATATTCTGAGTTAGAAGGGACCCACAAGGATCATCAAATCCAACTCTTAAGTGAATGGTTCATACAGGGATTGAAACCACAACCTTGATGTTCTTAGCACCATGCTCTGACAAACTGAGCAAATCTCCTGATTTGTAGCATCCTCTTACAATTAATGAAGAGGAACAGGCCATTCTAGGTTGCAGTTCATCTTATTCAAGAGTAATTGGCCAAAATAAAACAAATAAACCATGCTTTAGGGTAATCTATTTGTCTGCTTCTTATTTTCTATAAAAAATTAAATTACTATCTCAGATGAAGATTTCTACATCTAAATACTTCCAGTATTAGGGCAGGTGAAACTCACTTTCATCCCCTTGAAATTATTTTCTTCACTGAAGTCAGAATTTTTCTTAATTTGTCAAGTGAATAAATGTTGCATACTTTTGATTTAGTGAAAAATAGTTCACACCCTTCCATAATGAAATAATGCTTCTGTAGTAATGTTGTTTTGTTGAGGACATGGTTATTGACAGTTTTGATGTTTGACAAAATCAAAATCCATATTTTTCCTTTTTCTTTTTCTTTTTTTTTTCTGTTGTCATCAATGCAGATACTACAACAATGTAGCCTTAATCTACAAACCAATTTTTAATTGTATTTGTGGTAAAAACAGTTGAATAGCGTAGAGGAAGGTCTATTATTCTGTTTCAGTAGAGGTAAAAATGCCTCTCTTATATATTTAACCTGAAATATTGCTGAGGAGTTATAGCAAAGTGTTAAAAGGGAAACTATAGACACGTGTTTTTCTTGTGCGGTGAAGAACACTCCACTTCAGACTGACATGCAAAGCACTAGAAGGTCACTTCTTTCCTTATACAGGCAAGCTCCTCATAAAGCCAAGGTTTTATCTGTATTCCATTAGCTATTTTTTATGAAAGACCTGCAGGTGTTTTTATGTATCCAACAAAAGATCTATTTAGCAGGTAAAGTGGCTACAAACGTTAAGAGGGATTGAGGACAAAATTACTGAAGATGCGCTTCAATGCATCTATTTGCTTCAATGTGTTCTATGCTTAACCGTGTATATGCTGTTTTTTCAAATTACAGAAGTCTTAATTAACATCCAATGTTAATTAGATAACATCTAATTAGTTAATTAGTTAACATCTAATGGATCTTTCATGTTACATGGAAACCTCACATACTCTTGTAGAATTTTATTTGCAGTACCAAATTTTCATGCAAATTTGGCAATTACTTAAATCTAATTACTCATTTCCACTAAGCCCAGCCACCTTGTGATTAAAGAAGTCCAGTGCTACGGACTTATTTTATGAGATTTATTAATGAGTTATTTATAGTACCAGGGGTGTTCTCAGGAACAGTTTTCCCAGCCTATGAAGCTGGGTCAGCCTGATATTAATGAAATGTTTGTGATTTACTTGGCAAACCACCAAATGTGTCTGAGCAGCATTATCAAGTTACATGTTTATGCAAAATTCCAAGACATCTAAACTCAATTTTTTTCCTGCCTGATTGCACTCCAGAACACATCAAACAGATTTAGTATACATAGGGAGCACATATTATCTAAGTACTTCGTAAAGATCAATACCTGAAACATGCCCATTTAGAGACATCTCTTCCTATCAGGTTCATATAAATCTGCTTATTACAGTAGAGTTCTTTCTAATTAACTCCTGAGAAGAATCAAAACCTTAATGTAGACATTAAAAGGAATGCCCTAGTAGTGAATAATTTAAAATCTGTTTAAGCTCTGGTTATTAACTTCATTGCAAAATCATGGGATATTTTCACTTATGTGAGGGGTACACATGTAAAAAATGTGAAAAAAATAGATTTACAAAAAAGAAGAAAAGGATGTAGGCTATGAAGGTAATGTAAAAAAAAGACAAATTATTATTTATTTAAAATATAATTCAGTTCAGTTTAAAATAAC
Source organism: Motacilla alba alba (assembly GCF_015832195.1). Taxonomy (NCBI): domain Eukaryota; kingdom Metazoa; phylum Chordata; class Aves; order Passeriformes; family Motacillidae; genus Motacilla; species Motacilla alba. Next base: position 67,336,791 of record NC_052016.1, read on the forward strand.
TTGTAAAAATGTAAGTAGCATTTGGTTCTATGTTTTACCAAATTTGTCTTTAAAAAAGTTTTTAAACACTAGATATATAATGGACAAATCTTGATACATTTTGTGGCTAAAAAGACTGGGTAATAGAAAAATACTTGATTTTTCTTGTGGCAGACAGCTTTCCTGCAATAAGTGCAACATTTTTTTTTAAATATATCAACTGGACATAGAGCTGATGTCTTGTTTCCCTACAATCTACTGTAATGACTAATTATCCAACTTAAAAATCTAAAACTATTGTATTAATTTTGTTTTATTTAATTTTCTTCTGCTTCAGCTGCCAATACTATTTTTCTTTATGCTGTCTCTGCTATATTAAAAAGCATTATTAGATATCATCTTCCTCAAATAATATATTTAGGTCATAGTTTCATATAATTTTAAAATAATATATATATTTCTACCACATTTTTGTTGTTTTCAGCACCAATATTTTAGAAACTTGTCTAGATTATCTTAAAAGTTTACAAAAAGTTAGAGATCACTGTAGAGACAATAATGACAAAAATATTGTACCTAATAGTAGGAGATGCCATTTTTCTCTGTAAAAAACTGAATTTGATATTTTAAACTATTTTTATAATGAATTAGACTTCACCTCAAAAAAAGTTTAATTTATTTTTTCAATAAATTATTTTCTTTGTAGTTCCTAGCAAAAGAAGTAAGGAATTTGGTTTTCAAATTATTTGGTTTGTAAATATTTACACTGTATTTGTTAGATGGCATAGTCTTGCATAAATGTTAAGTCCCATATTATCAAAATGAATTCTGTTTCTTAGAAACACTGTTCATCTTTACCAGAGCTTAAGAGGAGACATTTTCAAATGTTTATGTGACAAATATGTGTAAACAAAAGTGTGGAAGACAAAGGGTGATTCAGGTGATCACTTGCAGGTGTTCAAAGCTATTTAAGATAATGAACTTTCTCTGCTATTCCAGATGGATATCAGCACTCTATTGAATTTCTGTCATAGATAACTACATGCGGGTAACCAAAGTGTTGAAATTCTTGATGGTTATAGATTGATAAGAAAATTTGTAATACCTTTGATGTATATAACAGTATTTTGTATTTCATAGACCAGAAATCCTAGAAAGCAAGGGAAAACTCCAAATGTGACGATGACAAGATTCTAATATGAAGAAAAGCATTGATTAGAGCAGTTGTTAATACATTACATCCTCTCAAATTTTTACATGAAGCACTCAGAAAACTGCTGTGAATTACTGTGCTTTGAAAGTGAGTCAACAGACTACCAACAATAAAAATACAGAGAAATTAACAACTTTTTTGTCATTTGGTCCTTAGTGTTTTTGAAAATAGCTTTTAATTATACTTCAAGATATTTCACATGAAAAGACAAGCACTAACAGTAGAAAGCTTGCTTACTGCGTTTGCTATTACTTTTTTTCTGATTTGAATGGTGGCATTATGCAGGTTTGTCAAATTTTAAAAGACTTGTATTAACATTGCTTTCAGAAAGAAAATAAGTTGGTTGGTTTGTTTGTTTTTGACATGATAATAGAATGAGCCATTATATAGAAAATTTCAAACAACTAAGTTATCTTCCTGAGGAAAAATATGTAGGAATCAATTTTCTAGATTATGTCATTATGAGACAATGAAACACAGTGCGCAGTTATGCTGTCCAATCTATAGGACAGTGGAAAACCCCCCAGATTTTCCCATTCCCTTATATGTGGGTGGGAATTAGGACCTTGATCATTTCAAGTGTTTTGGATAGAAGGCTTGATCCCAATCCATCACTGTCTTCTGTCTAATGAAGTGTAGGTCTTGACAGTGATTTAATGCTATGGGTGTTGATACTGTTCATTGTATGTACTAAGAATGAAGAAACTCCTGTAATTTTGTGATTGTTTTGTATGCGCAACTGCATTTATAGGCGTGCATATATATTGACATGGAAGGGCAAGGGAAGTAAGGGGAAGTCTGTGTTGTTTATGATGCTCTTTATGTATGTAAATTCAGAGTAAAACTCAAGAATATTATTATCATGAATGTTGGATCAGTGCTCCAGCTTATCTTTCATTGCTGTTGGGAACTCCCATCAAGTAATAGGGAAATTCATGCAGGACATCTTAAACTGAATATTATTAATATGGTTCAATTCTGCAATTTAGAAAAAAAAGATGACAGAAATCAAATTCACGTTAGTATTCCATTGAGACAAAAAGTGAATATTGGTTTAGAAAACAAAATAAGATATGAAGCTTCTGTTTTTTTCAGGTGCTTGTAAAATTATAAATGCAATAAATATTTCTACTTAAGGTAACAGTGTAAGAAACTTATGGTTTTATTTCCTTGGCTCACGATATACAGAAAGATGAGGACAGTGCCCAGCCACACTAAGGAATGCATTGCTACGAAAATATGAGCATTGACCACATTTGTGAAATTTTGTTTGTGAAGAACTCAGACTTTTATTTTAAAACAGAACTTTCAATTTGACAAACACTACCCCCTAAAAAAAACCCAACCCATAAATCCTTCAAAACTCAGTTTATTCTTCCTTTCACTTATCATGAAAAGATATTTAATACGACATCCAAGAAGCCAACTCACTGAAACACAATGTTTCTCAAGTCCAAGGTTTAAAGAGATGGTATTGTAATTTAAACATTCCCAAATTCAATTCCATAGAAGTGTTTTGCCACACTATATTGATTTTGTTTCCAATTAAAATAACTCTAAAATCACATGTCAACATCCTAAAGGAGCTTTAAACAGCCATACCAAAAAGGCCTTTCACAGTTTTCCAACAGTCTTGGACAGAAAACTTCTTGAAAAACAGACACTTTAGTAAAATATTGCACAAATAAAAAACAAATTAAAAAAAACTACACAGAGGGCAATAGAAATACAGTATTTCAGCATGAACATGTATGTACATTAGACTAAATTTTCTGCAATTTCATTAGAACAGAATTTCATACACATAGAATTTAAAGTTCCACTGAACTGTGAGTCCAAAACAGGAAAAAAGATTTAGGTTATGTTGGCTGGCTGTCACTTTTCAAATTTCTAATCACTTTTAGGAATGGAAAAAAGGTGCAAGATGGAAAACAGTAACTATTAAAAAATAATCTTAGTATAGCCCCCACACCAAAAAAACTGTTCAGAAAAAAATCCCCAAGAGCCGTTATGCATAGTAGATGAAGTTCCATAGATTAAGAGCTTATTAACTACTACCAATAACAAGTGTATTGATTGCTTCACTGTAGTATTACTGTTCACTTTCAAAGCACCCACAGATATTTGACCTTGATTTTCAAATGACCATTTGAGTGTCAAAAGAAACACTTGGAAAAAAGTCAGAAATAATCACCATCACGAGCACATCTTTCCTCAGTGAGAAAAGTGATATAAAATGTGACTAATTAAAAACATTTATCATCTTTCTGTTCTCTCCTTTTTTTGTCCTTAACTACAATACAATCATTTTAGTGATTGATGTCTTTAAATTCATGTGTTTAACTTGGTCATATGACTAAAAATGAGTTAAGTACTTAGTGGATAAAAACACTTCACTGAATGTTAGAATATTATCATGTGATGAATTATATTCATTCTTTTAACTCTTATAATGCTCATCAAAGTTGTATTAAACTTTCGTTGGAATACTGCTGTCAAGTTCAAATATACTAATCTGTATGGAAAAGTGGGGTATGTAACACAGTATTTCAAGTTTATAAGTATTGAAATTAGTTTTCTTAGTAAATGCTACAGAAAAAAAGTTGAAATCTTAATTTTGAGCAAAAACCAAAACAAATATCTGATCTTGATTGAATCTTTTTTCTACAGTCCACCTTCACGGAGGAGTAGAATTTAGGTTAGTATTTTAGGAAGAATTTATTCAGTATCTAGATAAAACTGAGAAGCAAATTATATGGACTAGATTTCACAAACAGAATCACAGGATTTTCTGAGTTGGAAGGTCCCCACAAGGACCAACCACCAAGCTCAGCTCTTAAGTGACTGGCCCATATGGAGATCAACATCACCATCTTGGTGGTATTAGCACCATGCTCTAACCAACTGAGCTAATCTCAGGGTCTTATCACTATTATTTGCAGAAGGTATAGCAATTGAAATGGGATGCAACAGGAGACAGAAATTCATTCTCAGAAGTAAAACCATTAATTTAAAAGGATACAAGAAATTTCCCAGAGAAAGATGTAATTGAAGGATGTGTGGTACAATTTAACAGCTCTTTTCACAAAATCTGTGGTCATTGAAATGAACCTATCTAATTGAAGACTTAAAACACAGATTTGATCCCTTTCTAATTGTTAGTTCTTACTAAAAGATATTGAAAATAAAAAAAAAATGTTTTCAAAAGAAAGTAGAAAAGTTCATAAAAAGTAACTCAAGGAACATGATTACTTACATAAAAGTCATATTAAGAAGTTCTTGAGCCAAAAGCTGTCTGACCTTAGAGAACATTTTGAGCATTACCATCATATATTTGTCCTAATCTCATATCTGTGTAGATGTGATGCATAGGGAAATGCAGTGTTAGTGTAATCTTGGCAGTGCTAGGTTTACAGTTGAACTCCATGGTATTAGAGGTCTTTTTCAACCTAAATGACTTGATGATTTCCCCCCAAACATCTACTTTTGGCCACTGTAATAAACAAGATCTAAACCTATATGCACCTGCTGTTTAACATGGCTTAATTGTCGTGTTTGCATCAGTGTTAGCAGCATAGCAAAACCAAGTCCATCTATTAATTGTTTTCCAGGTCATATTAGTCAGGGAGTGCTGGAAGGATGTAATCAAGGTCTTTTTTGGGGGGAAGTGCTTTACAGTAGGCCTCAACTATGAAATTAATTACACCTGAATTCATTCATACTTTCAAAATAATCATTCAAGAAATAACTGGCATGATTTTAAGTTAAGAGTTCAGTATTTTTCTTATTTCATTATGTTAACTGATTTGGAGTGCTCTTTCTAATTATATGTTTCTTAGATGTTTCCATTTTTGCAAAAAGATAGATAAGTTACATATTTTTATTATATTGTATTTATTATGTTAGGAAAAAAATATATTGAGGCATGGGTTGGGGTAACTATGGAATTTGTAGTACTTCACAGTGTAATCAATTCTATACTCTTATGATTTAGAGATATGTAATAAAAATAGCTCTATTATATAGAAATATTTCTTTTAACCTGTATGGATTTGTGACCTGGAACTAATGAGATTTTAACCTTCAAAAAATGTTGAAGCTCTGGATTCTGTGATGCAGTCTACACACTGCAGTGTCCTGTTTTGATCTGCCTTTCCTTTGTAGTATCCCAGTGTCATTATTTCATCTCATAACTGTGATACCCATACAGTTGAAGTAATTTTTTTGTCTTCTAAAAAAGTATAAGAAATCTCCTGTGGAAAACTCTGTATTTCATGCATAGACTACTGAGTGATCATACTTTTGCCAAAATTAAAATGATATACTTGTATATGTTACATTAATTATGATTTAACACCATAATTTTAAATACCTAATTTTGATTGTTTAATAGACTAAAAAAATATTTAATCAAGTGATTAACATCTCCTTAAAAAAGTTCTATTACTAAGTTAAAGTCTCAATCTGTTTTGAATTATTATCAGGCGCTCTGGCAATTTGTTTGTAGAATGAGAGGAGTGCCTAAACACCAGGCGCTGTGTACTAACAATAGCATAGTCATACTGTACATGGATGTATCCCCGTAAGATTTTCAAGGTATTCCTCTGGGTATGTTTTTGGATTTGCCTGTTTGTTTGGTTTTGATTAAGTACTCAGAACCTCAGGAATACAATCCCTCCAGTATTTATGCCTGTTACCTCCTCTGCTCCCACAGGCATGAGCAGATTCCCACAACTCTGGCTGTTAAGATGCTGAGAGATAATTGCAAGACGCTGAGAAGGTGGGGGTAAAACTGCTCCTCATACTGTTCTACTGCTTCTGTCCACAAGTTACCCATGTCCACTTTGCCCCTGACTGCGTCCAAGCAAGATCTCAAGTTGTCTTCTCTTAGTACCCAGTACTAACATTGATACAATTAAACTGTGAACTCTCCACATGGCACTTTATTCAAAATGTAGGGAAGTCATTCTGGAAGGCTTATGAACACTGAAAAGTAGGACCTTTATGGGACAAAAATGTGTCCGTATTACTTTTCTTTGTAAAGTGGCTTAGGTCTTCCTCTTTTATTCATGCCCAAATATTCATTAATTTGAAATAAATGATAATGGAAGTAGTGAAAACATATAACAGTAAAACGTATTATAAACAAGATGTGACAAATATTGAAGGGTTCTAGATTTTTTGTCCAAAACCAAACTAGATAGTCTTCATTAAAAAATGTAGCTCTTCCCCTTAGAAAAAGAATCTGACAAAACTAAATCCCTCAGAAAATCATTACAAATATAAAAATTATATAGAAAATAGATCCATTCGTACAATAACTCATATAATAAATAGTGAAATCAAGCATTTTGAAATGTAAATGAAATATAAGATTTTTCCAATTAATTTCTACAAACATTGAAAATACCTGGAATACATACATGCAAAACAAAATATTTTCTCTTTATTGTATAAATTAAGAAAATGACATTTTATATAGTTGAGATACTCTAAGAGATAGAAAACCTAACTCAAGAAGGAAAAAGCTATTAAGCTTTTCTTCTAGTTTGAGTCACATGTTCATGTATACTTAGTGCGTTTTGTGGGGAGGCCTTTATTATTAAACAGCCTTTTGAAATCCCAGTTTGTACCTGTCTACTTTTTTCATACCTCTGACACCAGAAGGTAAAATTTGTAGCAATTCTTTTGTCTAGTGCAATTTTCAGTTAAAACAAGAGGGCAGTTGTAACTGTATATGTTAATAATAAAGGATTAACAACTCTACCCCTCTGCCAAAAGTTAGACACCAAACCTGAGCTCTTCAGTTTTACTTTAATTCCAGGTGACATTTTTATTTGATTTTCTTTTTTGTTGAGGTTTTAGCTATGGGGTGTTTTGTTTTGTTTTAAAATATTTTATGGTATTCATTGTATTGATTATTGACATTTTCCATAGAATCGTAGAAATAACAGCTCAGGAATTAAGGTAATTAAAATTTTTAAATTATTTTTTAACTTTCTCACATAGTTTCTAATTTTTATATCATTTAAAAGATAATACAGCAATTAGGTCCATATTTCAGGGTTCAGTACTTTCAGTTCAATATTTTCTTACAGAAAATTATTTTAAGATGTTCATTCACAAGACAAATGTTTGCTTTAATTCCAACATAAGTTTTATTGAAGATATTTTGAACTGGGACATGAAAAAATTCATTTAAATAGAAATCAAAACTGTTGTCTAACAAACTTTGCACAATCCTCTCTCTCTCTCTCTCTCTCCTTTCCACTTACTCCCTCTGCTCTAAGATTATTTTGATTATTTTTCAAAGAGGATAATAAAACTTTAAACTGCTCAGTAAAACCAGGCAATGACACTCAAGTGTGCGTGCTTATTTATGTTCATATTCTTCACTCACAGCATCCAAAAAAACTCTGAAAAAATTCAAAATGCAAATTTCATGTAATCTATTTTTTTTCTTTGGTTTTTCATTTTGGTCATAAAATCAAAATATTCATTTTTGGAATGGATGTGACTTGAAATGGAATTTTATCATTGCACAGTCAGCTGTAATGTTAATAAATTATTTTTATATTTCTTATTGAGTACACAATTTTGATCACATTATAAGTCTCAGGGGAAAAAACCCACCTGTTACAATATAATTCATAGCAATTAATTACATGAAACAACTGCATTAATAGTTTGCTAAACTAATTCACAGGGAGTGTAATGAAAAATAGTAAAAGTTTTCTGTGATTACTGACATAACTTCTGGTTATTGACATAAATTTAATTAGAAATTTTAAAGTAACACCATAAAGGCTAACTTTTTTCTACTTTGTTAATCTTACAATAACATTTATAATATATCTCTTACTCTCACTCTACCTCTTTACCCAATCCCTCTTTCATATATAACTAATGTAAATACTATATTCATGTGTCACTATTTGTGTATATATACTGTCTTTACAGAAATATTTGTGTGTACTTATGTAAATAAAAAAAAATTGAGTATGTTCGACATAGCTCTTGTGCACTATAAATAATTATATTATTTGATTTAAAATTAAATTAAAACTTACTCTTATTCCAAATATTAAAAAAACCTACTATGAGCTTAAAGGAATGATTGCATAAGTATTTAATATGCAGTCATATTGTGTAAGTAATTTTGCAAGAAAGAATATTAACTTTTAACAATCTATCTAACATTTTAGGGGGACCAACCCAATGATAATATTGTTATGCACATGTTTAAATCATGAAAAATAAAGTTACACAATGGAAATACAGGAAGACCTTTAACACCAAAGTGGTTTGGGTTTAGCTAACATTTACCTCCAAATATAGGAAATAACCTGACTCCCTTCCTGAATAGGTGACATATTTATCTTACCTCATGCCCTCCTGTTCCTCAGTAGTCTTAGACTTATCATAATGTGACCTTTATAATAGCTTTATAGAGGATCAATCGGACCCAGAGAGAACTGTAATACAAAGAAGTATTCATTCTTTTATATTGGCTTAAACTAATAGAGATGACAAGTAAAACACAGGTGATTGATTTCCTGACCTTTAAAGTGTTTTATATGTAAAGTGCATAAGTTCCAGACGTACAAGATATTTAATAGTAAAAATGAATTTTAATGTTTAAGTATATTTGTTATATGCTGCTGATGGAACTCAAGTTTCATGACAGCAAGATCTACTGTTTCATCTCATTGCAAAGACTCTTCATGAACTTCTCTGATACCTTTCCAGTTCTTTAGAGTATATATTGAATTTTCAAGGAATAAAATCTCTTTTAAGAGCTATTTATTTTACATGAATATGAACTGAATTGGAATCAAGCCAAAATCAAGTTCAGAAATTTTTCAGAGGCTAATTTTCCAAACACCTACATAAATTACTAATGTATCTGTAGGACTGAATATAAAATGACAGCATTAAAAATTGTGTGACTACAGGAAAAATAGGTGAAAAATCCATGTTTTCTTGTTTTGACAAAAATTAGAACCCATTTCAGAAAGAAACCGATGATCTAACTATCTAAATTCTATAAGGAATTTGTTGAATTTTTGTGCATTTTTACACTACAGAAAGTAAATTTTGAGCACCTGCTCATAACTTGAGTCTTAGTATGTAGTTCTTGAACTCCCTCCTATGTTCTCTGAATCTTAACTTTCATGATCTTCGAAAAACCTGTACTTAGGTTAACATCCAACTGATTCTGCCTAGAGACCAGAGTATGGATCTCATTATCAAACAAAATCCAAATAACTATCCTCATCTGATCCCTAGTTAAAGAACTGATTTCTAACTTTTTGTTCTACCACTACTGTGAATCTGAATGGAATCATAGTGATATATATATATATATATTTTAATGCATGCATTTCAAAGTTTGTCTTCTTTTTTCTCTACTAGCTAGTGTCATCTACAGTTTATCCCTTTTGATGCTTTCAGTAAGCCAAAAGAGTCTTAACTTTGCTAAAAATTCAACAGGCTTTAAGAACAGCTTAAGTGTCATTTAACCATTACAATTTAAACAATATCTTTTCAAGTTCCACCCCCCCCAGAAAAAAAAAAAAACGCAAAAAAACCAAATAATTTACATGGCCGCAGATTTGAATGGACTCTTCTAACCATGGTCTTTCTTGTTCCTGAATTTAAAACTTCATAGTTACTAATGTAACTATAGATGCAGAATGAAATTGTATTTATCTCTAGAAATAAAAACTGCTATCATTTATGCAAAAGAAGAACAAAATTGCAACCATTAATATTAGGGAGACTAGACTTAAGTGGATTTCCTCAGCTTGCTTATTATTGTTTTGTGCTAGTATTCAAATTTGTAGTAGATTTATTGCCATCTCAAGCAATATCTATCAACCATACCACATAATTATACAAATTAAATACACATTTAGCTGTTCTGATATTTACTTGGTGACTAATACTTAACTAATGAATGTTAAATAATATGGTAAATACGCTTGTTAAATGCCCTTTCCTGGGACAAATTGGAATGTTCACCTCCTACACAGTGGTAAAAGAATACACAAATACCACATGAAGGCTAAGAGTTTCTATATTCATCCTGCCAGATGCCTAGATGTCAAAAAAATAAAACTGCAGGGAAGAAGTTGAAATTACCATGATCGTCTGCTGTCTCCATGTTCTGAAACTTTCTTCCCCCTTTCTTTCTCCTTTTTTTTTTTTCCCATTTTTTTCTTATTAAAGTGTGGTTTAGTAAAAACAAACAAACAAAATCAATGTGCCTTTCAGAGACTCACAGAATGTGTAAGTTTAGAAGTGACCACAGTGGGCCACCTGGTCCAACCTTGCTGCTCAAGCAGGGTCGTCCTGGAGCACATTGCACAGGATTGCATACAGACAATTCTTGAATATCTCCAGGGATGGAGATTCCACAGCTGGACACAGTAATCCAGATGTAGTCTCCTTTCTTGAAATCTGGCATGATTTGATCAGAATTATTATTGAAATAATTATTCCTTAAGAAGTGGAAAAAATTGCAAGGATTTCTGATTTCAACAAGAATTTTCTAGTCTCTATTTAAAATTTAGACCTCCTGGAATTTTCTATTATGACTGTTAGATTGTCCTGTCCTTGTCCTCCTTAAGATCCTGGTCTCTTTCAGGATATTGTCTCTCTCTTCAGAGCAACCAAATATTACATTTTCAGACAAGAATTTGCAATTTATGTATCGGTACACTTCCAGATCCTCTAACAGAATGATGACTTAATATTCCTCATCATCATTAACTGAGTATTATAGTTATCTGTAATTTTCACTTTCATTTTTTTTTCTCCAGAATAAGAAAAGATCAGACCTCCCAGCTGTAAATGACAGAAGTCTTACAGTTATCAACATTTTCCTTGGCATCTCAGTCTCACTTAAATTAAATTATTTAGGCAATTTGAGTGTGGTTACAGAATTGGATTCTTAGATTTTGTATTCTTCACAGAAATATAATGAAAAGCACTTTAAAATTTACTATCATTATATCACATAATACAAGATTGGACAGCAAAAATTTGTAGTCTCTCTAAGACTAAGAAATGGTAAAAAGTGTCTAAGAGGACTAATACATGAGGAAAACATTAAAAAATCTCAACACAGAAGCAGAGAACCAAAAAAAAAGATTATAACTGATCATATCTGCTGTTACAAAAGTCAGTCTTTAGAAAGGTGCTAATTTTTTTTCATATTTAAACATTCAAGAATACTATTATCTGACTGATAATTCTCCACATAAAACATAGTTTAATCAATGAAAAAATAAAATAGTCATGCAATAATAATTAACACGGTAAATGTTTGCTCCACGACCATTAATAATCAAAACTCAAGATCCACCCGACACTACTAATAATGATCAAATATAAAATTCAAATTGTACTACTAATAAATCTTTCATTTTATATTTATATGTATGTCTATGGATTGGTACCATGTACTTCATCTTTGTCCATAAGAAAAGAATTTGATCAAAATAAATCCAACAAATTATTTTTTATTGTGCATTTATTTGTTTAATCTGAAATATTTACAGAAGTCCAGTTTCAGGAAATTATATGGTGATACTTATTCATGTTTTAGTCTTGCTCAACACAAGGTTTTCTGAAAAGTAAGTACTGACTCAGATTTTTTTGCCATCTTCCCAGAAGAAATCTAGATCATGCTATCATGAGCTTAAAAGAAAGATTAGTATTTGTGACATGTACAGGTGTGTCATGTGTAAGACCTGATAGAAATATATTGAGTATCTTAAACTTCTTTTAATCTTTCATACTTTCATATGAACATATGTGTACATATATATGTATATACAAATATATATGTGTGCATATATATATGTATATTTATATCGATCTAAATAAATCATGAAAGCTGATATTATACTTTCACACCTAGTCCCCCTTACCACATAATTTTTTTTTTATATCCTTCTAAAAATCTTGTTTTCATCTCTTGTCAAAACCTAGTTGTCAAAAAACTCACACAAGGTATTTTCTCAATATTTTTGTTGTCCAGCTTTTTCAAGTTCAAGAGCCTTGTTTGATTCTCAAATTTTCTTTTCTTTGTAGCACTGAGGGTTTTAGTTGCAATTCTACAGATCCTAGGCTTGGATTTCTCTCTGGAAGATGTTTATTATTTTTTTTAGATGAATACATTTTGTCGCACTAACCGTAGTTTGCAAACCTGGAAGGATGCACTCACTATTAATTAAAAATATTAACACCAGGTACTTCAGAGAATATTAATTTTGTGGAAAACCTAGATAACAGTCTCAGCCAGTGATTTTTTAAGAATAATTTTCTTAAAGATATCCTATGAGAATTACCTTTTTGCTATAATTGAAGCATAAATTTGGTTTCCTGTAACAAGACACTTAGTTTTAGTGTCTTGTTTACAAGACACTTGTTTTACTTTACATTTAGCTTTTGGTAACTAGACTAATAGCACCCTTCTGAATTTCAGGGTGAATAATTAAGATAGACTTTTCAGAAAAAAAACTATTGCTTATATTTGAAATGCAGCCTATCTTGTAACTTTATAAGTCCACATGCCCAAATTGTGTCATTTATGACATCGAAACCACGGGAAATAAATACTGGATTTCTTTAAAATCTTTCATTTCTCTTTCCCTAAAACATTAACTACAATAAATAAATAAGTAAAATAACTATACCTAAGCAATCACAGATAAAGTTGAATGATAGTCTCTGTGCTAACCATATTTCAGTTAAAAAATATAAGTAAGATGAATTTTTCATTCATTCAAGAAATAAGGAAATAATAATGCAATGGTGGAACATAACAATCTACCCAAAAATCTTGTAAAAGGGTGACACTGATCTGATAAAAAGGAAAAAAATAAAGAAAGAAAGAAAACAATTTTAGTGGTTGGATATGCCTGAGTTCATCCTGATAGACTCTGTTACTCTGTTCACAGTCAATGAAGAGAAGTAAACACTTCCAGAGATGATTTATTTCATCCTAAGTGAAATGCCTAAGATCAGTCAGGTCAGCTGTGCCCTAAAAGAGTATTCTTTTTCCCACTAGTTAGAAAGGGCACACACATAAGACTGTCTCATGTCAACATCTGCAATGTGGATGTTCAATATAACTCATCAAATTTCTGTAATACATATGCACTGTTTTCCATATATCTAGTCAGATCCTATTTTCAAGAATGGTTAAAAGTAGTAACAAGATGGAAGGATTTTAATGGAGATGAACAGACCTAAATGAACAAATCTTAATGAAGTTAGCAAAGCTGTTTGCCTGTCTCTAGAAAATCTCAAATTAAAAACTGAAAGAAATCACACAAACACATTCACATATACACTCACACTTTGTAAAAAGGCAAATATGACAATATGATAGTTAAACAAATTAACATTTATTTAACACTTATACAGTCTCTCAGACTGAATAAAATGGCAGTTTAAATTTACAGAGTTGTGTCCACAACACTAACATAGAAGTATGTCATATGCTTAACCACATAGCCTAGTTCACATTTACAATAGACAAAGTAATACTAATTTCAACAGATGCTCTAAGAACACTTGGTATGCCACATTTTCCAAAGAATTGACTTCTTTGATTAACTGGTTAGGTATCAGTGTTTGGATTTTTTTTCTTTTCTGTTATCCAGATATGATTTTTCTCAGAGTCTATGTCTATCTAGAAGTTATTACCATTATATTTGAGTGTACTAGAATAGTAAAGAACCATTGATTAACCACCCACTGTGGATATCAAAAACTTTGAAACATGATTTATACAGAAGCTATCTTTTAAAGTTTCAAGGAAAAAATGAATATAAAACTATCAGTAGAAAATGAAACTTTAATTCAGAGCCTGACTTGCCTCCAAAAGTTTGAGAATTTCATTCATTATATCAGAAAATGCTGTGGGAAAAGAAAAAACCTAGGTGCTGCTTTGTTCATCTTTAAACCCCACCAAAATATTTTTAGCCTAGTTGTCACAATGAATACCAGGTGGGCTGTTTTCAGTCATGTAAACATATTTTTGTAGGGCTATTAATGACTGTTTAGAAATTCTTGTGGCTTCCAGCTGCTGCTGCTGAAATCTGCAGACTTATTTCATTCATACTTGCCATGTTTGTCAGCCCCACATTATAGATATCTGTAAATATCTGCAAATCAAGCTGCATAGGAAACAGTCTGTTTTACCCAAAGATTACCATCTACAATCAGGCATCTGATCTTGGCTGTCCGCAGGAAAAGAATTTCACTTTAAAAACTGTTAATTATCAAAATCTTTTTTACAGGTAAGAAGGAATCACCTTATTTACACAATCAGTAATTTGTTGTTAATATAATTGAAATTTTAGTAGTTTTACCCAAGAATCATTATTAGTTCAGATCCGGTTGTTACAGAAAAAGAAGGAATAGTTTTACAGAGGAAAAAGTCATAATAAATGTGCATGGTTTACAGTTGTAGGGTCTTCAGTGTTTGCTTATATTCCATCCCTTTTTAACCCACAGTTATGCATATCTAGCCCACATCCTGTGTCCCCTTAGACACAAGGCCTGTACTCTAGTACCAGAAACCTCTTTCCCTATGCTTTCACTACATTCTCATCCTAAAATGTTGATGACACTGTTCATAATTTATTCAAAAGCAAACCAAATTGGCTGGTTAATTGGAAAAATTACTGTCACAGTTAAACCAAGTGAAACAAAGCTGCAGGCAGGTTATTAATGGATCAGAGAGAGAAGGTCCAACAAGCCTGAGCCTTGTGGCTTTGTGCAAAACATGTGCCCTATTACTAGCAGTGTCAATGGCATACTTTGAGCCACAGGGTATTGAAATGTAGTGCTGTTCAGGTACAAATTAACTTCCTGCCTTCCTCCAGCTCTAGATGCCCTAGGACCTTGGAAAATGGAGAGTTGGAGGCCAGCTGATGACACGTATGATGTAGTCTGAATAAGTTCTGTGTTTTGGAGAGGCAGCTGGTGGCCAAGGAGAGCTGTTTTAAGGCACATAGGATGGCATAAAATGCTTATGTTAAACTTGTTGTATATACAATCAATTAAGAAAGAAAGCTTTTTGAGATGGCAATTCATCCTAACTAGAGACAGATTTAATGCGAGGAAGTGACCTGTGGCAGGGTTCTTTCTTATGACCACAAAGGGTAAATACACAGCTAATAGAAACCTAAATGTCAGATTGTAAAATCAAAATGGAATAGATAATCATTCATGCTGTAATAACAGCAAATATTTTTGAGTCATCATTGATTGCATGTTTGCTCAATCACTATTACAACCCTTCAGGATGAGAGACTTCTCTGTTTCTGAATTCACATGTCCATGCTAAACTGGCAAGGCCTGCTAACATGCCCCAACACCATGCTACAAAGTCTATTCGTCTGTGATCTGTTCCAGAAATAATCTCTATGCTTGTTGAACATTGTCTGTATAGGCATATTCTCTCTTTTTAAATCTAAAAACCCTTACTTGTTTACATATTTCTTTTAAACATAAACCAAAAGTGTGAAACGGAGAATTTAACTGTCACACCTCTTAATTAATTTACCTTTTTCCTGCTTTGTGAAACAACTGTTTCAGTCCTAGCTCCTGTTCCTTACACCAAAGAGCTTCTCTCTTAGAAAATAAAACAAGTTCTTAGACAGTGGAATAGTTTAACCAAAGCACATTATATTGCAGAGAATAACATTCAAAGAATTTTCTTTATAATAATTCTTAAATGGCTGATCAGGGAGTATATATGGAGAGGAACTGATTCAATAATGATAGCTATCCTTCAGCTAGTACAGTTAGCTGAATTGAATTAATCATAAGGGGTTTTTTTTGAGTTCAGCAAGCATACTGGTCTAGAGAGTGTGCATCAAAGGTCAGCATGCTTTTTGGGTTCTCTAGAGCCCATTTGTTGGCCCATGGCTTTGAGCTGCTTGATTGTAAACTGTATTTTAGCTCTACTGAGGATAAATTCTGGTTGCTCTAAAGTAGGTTTTGAGTTGTTTTTTAAATTGTTCTTATGGAGTCATGAATCATCATCAATAGGGACACACACGAGCTTAAAGACAAAGACGTCTGATGCCTGCAAGACACTTTGAATGCCTTGAAAATTCTCATTGAAACAATTAGCTGCATATGATATAATAAACTAAGTGACTAGTTGTTGTCTTACGCTAATTTTTTAAACTTTATAAGCTGAAGAGATCCTGAAAGGCGTAACTTATGGAAATTTAATGTAGAAGTTTTTCTTTTCTAATGAACTGGTATTATATTCTGACTTTGGTAATACCTCCAGAAAGATAAATTAATACTCCTTAATTTATTAAACATCTCATACTTATCCTTTGTTTTATTCACCTGAATATGTAAATATGTAAAAGATACACTCCTAAATATGCTGACTCACTCTTTCCTGTCTAGCATTGGATCAAGTACACCTACAAGAAAGATGGGAATGAAGATTTTAGTAGTGCCCATTGTGATGGAAAAATGGACAAGAGTTTTAAACTAAAAGAGTGATGATTCACACTAGATATATCAAAAAAAAATCTTTATTGTGAGAGTGGTGAAACATTGGCACAAGTTGCTCAGAGAGGTGGTCAATATTCAAGGTCAGGTCAGATGTGGCTCTGAGGAGCCTGATTGAGTTAAAGATGTCCCTGCTCATTGCAAGGATGTTAGATTAGCTGACCTTCAAAGGTCCCTTTCAACCCAAAAACTTTATATGAGTCTATAATTTAAGATTCATCTGATAGCATAGGTTTGACTGCTGTCAAACATTTGAACTGCATTATTACTCTCTTTGGATTCTTCATTAGCTAAGGCCATTATATAGGAAGTTCATGTCACCATCTACTAGTAGAATATGCAATTTCAATGAGTTTAAGAGTCTTCTCTATGGCTAGCTTTGAAAATTTACATCATATAACTGAGTCAGGATTTTATACATCCATATAATATTAATAAGCCTGAAAATATTTTTATTTTTTTTAAAAAATGAATTCTGAGCTTGAAAACATAAAATATTCACATTTTAGTTCCTATGATGTACTCCCTCAAATGCAAATGCTAATACTGCTGTAAGCAAGACAGCTGAAGGATGTGAAACAAGGTCTGTACAGAAAGATAATATCCTTTATTGGGAAATGTTATGAGTGGAAAAAAAATTACTTTTTCATATACTGTTTCTTATTCATGTTTGATGTTTGCCTTTTTAGTATGTTGATCTTGTCTTGGTACAGAGAAAGATTGCTTGTTTTGTTTTGTTTGTTTTCTTTATTTTTTCTGGCTTGTTTTCCTAAAGGCATTTTCTCTTCTCACATGCCAAGATTAATGAAATAAATGAGAGATTGTGGTAGAGTTGCATGTTGTAGCATGAAAAGTTGTAGCATGATGATGGTGTAATATACAGTAGTGTTTCAAGATGAAGGATCCAAAAGCTGCCCACTTCGAGGACCATCCATCCATTCGGGGTTCAGCTGTAACAGTTATGTCTTTAACACAAAAAAAAAGGTATCCAGATTTTAATATTCTAATTGCTCTTTTGTAAGGTGCCTTTGGAAAGTAAAAAGAACAAGAGGCAACCAGTGTAGTAATCATAGGATTTAATACTATGAAATGTTACTGTCCCTCATGATAGCCCTAATCTTTCATGTATGTGAAGGTCTACTTCCCCTGATATTGCTTGATATCTGGAATCATATATGTATGATTTCATTTTATGCCAAATTTTCCCTTGATGATTAGGTCTTATTGGCCTTTTTAAGTAAATGGAAGTAGTTTTATGCACTTCAACAGACCTTCCACGTATTACATTGAGCACAAGCTCATAAAGGACAAGTTAGTCATCAGGAGTAGTCATCATAGATTCAACCAGGGGAAATCATACTTGATCAGCTGGATAGAGGAAATAACTGGTAGAGGGGGAAGATCAGTGGATATTGTCTACCCGGGCTTCAGGAACACCTTTGGCATTGTCTTCTATAAGATCCTCACAAACAAGTATGTTCATTTAAGATCAAAGACATGAAGTCGGGTCAGAGTCTGATAAGTAGTAGTGTACCCATGGGTCAGTACAGGGTCAAGTCCTGTTTAATATTTTGATTAATGATCCAGATGATGGGAAAGAGTGTACCCCTCAGCAAGTTTCCTGATGACTCAAAACTCTGAGGAATGGCTAACATGCCAAATGGTCATGACTATGTCCAGAAGGACCTCAACAGACTGGAGAAATTAGCCTGTGGGAAATTCATGCAGCTCAACAGGGGGAACTGCAAAGTCCTACACCTGGCAAGGAACAACCTCATGCAATAATATATGCTTGGGGCTGCCTAGATGAGAAAGAATTTGGCAGACTACACCCTGGAGAAAAGTTGGGGAATACCAGCTGAAACAGGAACCAGCAATGTGCCCTTACCCCAAAGAATCCTGGGCCGCAGTAGGCAAATTATTGCCTGCAGGTTGAGGGAGGTCATTCTTATTTAATCAGCATTTGTCAGGACACTCATGGAGCCTGTGTGCAGTTTTGGGATTCTCAGTATAAGACAGATGGAAAAGTCATGGATATAGTGGAGAGCGTCCATCAAAGAGCATATGGATGGAGGAGACAAGAACAGGGATAGTTCCGTCTGAAGAAGAGAAGGCTCTGGAGAGATTTCGTTAATGTGAGAATATCCAAAGAGAGGTTCTAAAGAAGTAGCCAAGCTTTCTTCCAGTGATACCTGATGACAGAACCAGAAGGCACACAGTGAAGGACAGAAGGTCCTGCCTGAACATCAGAAATGTGTATCCTGTGAAGGTGACTGATCACTGGCACAGGGAGCCCAAAGAGACTGTGGAGATATTCACCCCACCTTGGAGATATTCAGAAGCAATTTAGACGTTGTCCTGGGCATACAGTTCTAGATAACCTTCCTTAAGCAGGGAAGTTGGATGAGATGACCTCCAGAGGTCCCTTTTAACCCTAAACATCATTTTATTGTGGTAATAATAAATACAAAGTATTGCTATCCACTTTGCGTTAGCATGAAGGAGACTATGTAAATTTACTGTAAAATATTGTTATGAGTAGTACAATTTGGATTTAATGTTTGAGTGTAGACATAAAGGAATATATGTGTCATTTTACTATTAAAGTTTCACCCTTGAAATATATCTGTTCATCACCTCATCTCAAAATTCTGTCAGATATGTTCATTGAAATGGACAGTAATTAAATTCAGAGTATTGTTTGTCTTTTTTTTTATGTGTGGAACAATTTTCCTCATTTAAAGATCAGGAAAACAAAATACTAAAATCACTCACATAATTCCAGAAGAAGACCATAATGATATTGCTAGATTTTAACTAATCTTTATTATTTCAGAATTTTGCATAAGAAGAAAATAACTATGCCCTCCTATCAATTCTCATTAGAAGCCTTTCACATGAAATAGATGTAATTTCCACTTTTGTATAATATTTAAACTAAAGTACTGTGACCCACAAGTGTACGCCATCCCTGGTAACTGGATGCATTTTCATTAGCTGGACAATTCTTGCTTATACCTCGGTAACCTGTTGGGGGAAAAACCAAAATTGGCTAAGCAATTAAAATTCAAAATAGCTCACAGTAGTGCAATACATGAACATAGTACCTGATTTAACATAATGGACTAGGCATTGAAAAATTCCAATACCTCATTTTTGGACACAGATTTTAATGAGAACAGAAACTGGCACAATATTAATCAGTATGACATGATTCCTTGAACATGAGGGGAATAAGAGAAGTGAAAAATTAAAATCTCAAGAAGTTCTCATTAGTCTGAAAACTAAAAACTGTGGATGTATTGGGTCACTATAATGCAATCCAAGAGGAAAGAACCCTCTCAATTTCTCAAGCACTTTGAATAATAAAGTAAAATACTAAATTGCAGAGAAATACAGAGGGTTTTTTTTATGTTATATAAGTGAGACATATTTCATCTTACCAGTTTTCATTTCCAGTTGCCTGATCTAGAATAGGATCTGTGTCCTTGAGCAATGTATCTGGATGTTCTGAGTAATACACAGAGCAAGGTAACTTAGTAATATTCCTATATTAGTAGTAAATACTCTTTTTTACTTGAATCTTCTCTACTAAGTAGAGAAAAAGATGAGGAATATTAATAAAACATTGTAATTGATAAAAAAATAAGAGACATATAACACTCTTGATTCTTACTGACAGGAGAATTTTCTTTTCTTGTGGTTCTACAAAATAATTTATTCTCAAGTATTTTGCCAGAACACATTAAATTTCTCTAAGTAACATTACATTAAACCTACAAAAATTTATATATAGTTTGGTTATTTATAGTAATATTCATTAATTAACATAAATAGTTGTATCGGTAGGGTTTTGCCTGTTATCCTTCTGGTTTTACTACCTTAATGGCATAAAATGGAATGGAAGTGAGCATAATTTTGAGATGCTTATGACTTCCTATGAGCAGTAATTTTTGATTTTCAGGCAGAGATTATATAGCGATATGTGACATTTGTTGTAGTAACCTTAAGATTCATGTTGCATTGCTAAAGTGGTAACAGACCCTCATTAACATTACCCAGTGTTTCTGAGGAGGATTATCTTTTTGTTATTTCAGTTATTTATACTTCTCAGCTATTCT
Organism: Motacilla alba alba; assembly: GCF_015832195.1. Classification (NCBI taxonomy): domain Eukaryota; kingdom Metazoa; phylum Chordata; class Aves; order Passeriformes; family Motacillidae; genus Motacilla; species Motacilla alba. The sequence goes on from NC_052016.1 coordinate 67,357,662, forward strand.
TAAGATCTTTCAATTCTATGTACTAAGAGATTCTCAAGAATGTTTTTCAGTTGCTTAATATTGTTTGGTATTTCTTACCACAGATGACTTCATGCTGAGTATGGGGGTTTTGTCTGTTTTCTGGAAATTTAAAGTCATGTAAAATCCTATGGAATTTGTTGACAAATATATTTTGTCTAGTCCAAATCTTCTATTAAAATCTTGTATATCTTGTCATATTAGGGAAAGTCTAACATGGTAAGTCTAACATTGTTCCTCAATTTAGGAGCTCTACTGAATTTTTAAACTTAGAGGGAATGAAACCAAAGCCAAAAGTCCCAGACACATAGTAAAGTTTTTGTGTTGTAAATAGCTGCTAAGTATTAGCTGAATGAACAAACTAAATTTATTTCCTTAGCATTTCAGCAAAATGGTATTAAACTGAATTCTGCCAATTAGAATTTGAATTGACTATGATCAGACAAATAATTATTATTATAACAATCTGGTCTTATTGGCTTACTGGAACATTATTTAAAGCATAAGGTGCACTGCCTCTGCACTACTTGTGAGGGTGAATAATCTTTTCTTTAAAGTGTAATTTCTGTCTTTACAGGATGGACTAAGAATGAATACTGCAACTGACAGGTGGAAGCTGAAATCTTCAGTGCTCTCCATAATGGTTGTCTAACAGGTTGGTAGGAGGACCAAGAAGAAGAAAGGGAAAGGTGAGGAGATGAAATTGTTGAGAACAGCCCATATTATACTCTTTGTATAATCTTTAAAGCTAACATAAATTAACATCAAAATAAATGTGTTCCAGAATATCCTGGGTTTTTACTTTAGTATTTTGACTTCTAAATTACTAGATTAACCATAAGAGATTACCATATATTCTTATACTTTAAAATGTATTTTTCAGTGTAGTTATATAGCTCATTGTTTTCTAATTAATAGAACAATGTGAAAAATTAAAACTACTACTAACAATGAAAATTAATAAATTATCCTTAACTTTGCCATTTGACTAAATAGTAATAGAATAAAACTAATAAATTTTAGAAATTGCTTCTGATGACACAGCTTTTTACACAGTTGCTATTGACTACACCAAGTTTAATGAGCACACTTCCAAATTGTGACAGACAGATGAAAAATACAAAAATGAAATCATAAGCTGTTATTAATCTTTGCACGTGATAGTTTGAAATATGAACTGCAATATTCTAGAATATGAACCGAACTATAAAAGTATATTTTCAGTGAGAGTAAGGAACAGAAATAAATTAAGTATGTGTCCTTGGTCTGTTAACTGTTCTAAAAGTATGGCAATATCTTAGAGATCAATATATTGAAATGCCATGGCTAGATTTATCAGGTGATATCTGCTAAATTTCTGAGATATAATGCTTGCACTGTTTTCACATAACAGAAGTTGACATTACTGACAACTGAAGAACTCCTAGTCTTCTGTCTATACCTACACACACCTCTGTTTCCTTTACACTGTTTCGTTGTAAGAATGATAATAAAAGGTTCAAAGTCCTTATCATTCTTTGAGAGTGAGAAAGAAGGGGAAAAAAAGAAAGCGGGAAAAAAGAAAGCAAGAAAAAAGAAAGCAAGGAAGATGAAAGAGAGAAAAAGCCAAATAATCCAAATAAGCCACTCCACTTTCCGTCCCCCAACGCAGTAAGGAAGGGACAAAACCCGGAGATTTTGGCTAGAAGTATCAATTTACTGAAAGCACAAAGTAAAAATAAGACATCCACAATAAACCCAGCAAAATTATATAAAAAAAAGAAGTAATTTTCCCTAAAAAAAAAGTTTTTACCACCATAAACAAAAATAAGATGGCAGACACTCCTGTAGGTGGCATCCACGTGGCTTCTTGAGCCAAAGGCAATATGGTGGCTGTAGCCATGATCCACCCATGTTGACTTTGGGAACAAAGGCAATATGGCAGGGGGAGTTCCAGTGGCTACCATTTCCTGTCCCCCAGCCTGAAAGCTGTGTAAGACAATGACAACCCCCTGGAGGCCAGGTCATCTGAGTAAGTGGAAAGCTGACTCTCCGCTACGCTCGGTTCTGAGCAGGTGCCAGTGCTGCCACTTCCAACACTCCTTCTCACTGTGGGGTCTCCCGGCAGGCCGCTGCAATTTTCCTACTGCTTTGCTGTGCTCCTTTTGGCTCTGCTGGGCTCCCTCTTTGTTCCGCTGGCTCAGCTGCAACCAGTACTGCTGGTCCTGGTCACTTCACTTGCCACGGAGAGGGGGAAAACAATCCTGCCAGGGTGACAACTCCCCACTGCCACGGTCCCACTGGGCTCAGCCACACCTTGCCACTGCCCCTGCAGCCCCATGCCCCAGAGGCACATCACCACCTCTTCTCAGCATCACATCCCACAAAGGCATCACAGAGAAGGGGATGGGGAGAAAAAGGACAGGGTGCAGAGGATGGGTCTGCACATGTCATGCCAACAACCTCCAGCTAGAGAGAACCAAGAAAAAAGTCTGATTTTTGGATAATCCTCCTGGCACCCCTGCTCCAGTGATGGCTGGGTGGCATAGAATAAAAATGGCACTAAACTCCTGCCTACCGCTCCCCCCCAACCAGGACACCAGATGTTATTCCATACTAAATAGCCTATGCTCCTGTTTTGCTTACGGGCATTTAATAAATGTATGTATACATATATGCATAGATATTCATTGACTTAGCATATATACATTAAAGAAACAATTGCTGTCTACATAGTAGTTTCCATTTGGAATATTACCTGTATCTATTACATTGTCCTGTTCCTGAACGAAGGGAGTAAATCAGATCTCATTATCTGGGAAGGAATATCACGAGGACTTAGATGCTCACAATTAAAATACCCAGAAGAAACAGATGGTTGATGGTGGAATAGCCAGACTCTCTTTGGAAGGAAACAGAAGCATACAAGTGGAGGTTTGTCTAGACTGAATTTGATTCACATAAATAGTGAGAATTATTTCCGACTTTGCATACAGAAAACAAATTAGAGAGAATCCTTTACAAACTAGTAAAATAAATAATCTAAAAGAAAGAAGGAAAGAAAAGTACATACTCATGAGAATGGTTCCAAAATGTAAATTTCAAGCAATTCAATACAATGACAAGTAGTGACCATTGAGAATTATTTTTAAGTGGAAAAACAACTTACCAACTCTTAAAAGAGTTGGTGAGCACAGGTAGAGTTGTCCTGGCACTTTGTAAGGATTGAAAAATACAGAAATAGAAGAAAACAACAGTTGGAGTACTTTACTAAGTCAGAAGCCAAAAAAAAAAAACAACCACAAAAGTCTACACACTAGTAGAAATGACAGAAAGCTTAGATGTAAAATCATAATGATAAAGGCATGAATTACAAATATCAAACAATATAATTGAAAACATAATGGTTGTATAAATATATTGAGGACAACATAGTCAAAATTATAAAATCATTTTCATATGGACACTCTACATTTCCTTAACCTAAAAAATAGTACCTATGTTAGATAATAAATAACATAATTATATTTGCAAAGTGTTAAAAAGGACGACCAGTACAGACTGTGTGCATAAGTCAAAAGAGACTCAAGGAATTCACTGTCAGGAAAAATATGATCTAAAAAAGCATTAGAAATTTCCTGTAAAAGTTGAGAAAAATTTTCCCAAAAGTATTTAAGAAAAAATGTATAATCAGCATCTAGTGATAAAGAGTTTTGGAGATTTAAGTAGTCACAGAAGAATAAAAAGCAAACATAGTATCCATCTATGGAAAGAGTAGGAGAAAGGACTTAGAAGGGTGTAAAACAAAGAGTCTAACTGATTTCCAAACAAATAGTGCAGGAAATTACTAAGCAAGAGATTGTTGTAAACATCTGCATAGCATCTATAAAGTATACAAAACCATCTGATGTGGATTTGTGAAGGACAGCCTGTGTAAAACTAGCTTACCATCTTTTCAATGGCAACTAATATAATGGATAAGGGAAGAAGTAGTATAATGGATAAGGGAAGAAGTAAATGTGATATATGTTTTTTAAGTTTTTTTAATAGATATTCTCAAACGACTCTATTATAAGGAAAATAGTAAATATGTATCAGACAGTATTGTGGAAATATTATTTAGGAGCTGGTTGGAAACTTAGAATATGACTTAGAAAGATTATTTCTGTTCCTCAATTTCCAAAGTTATTTAGTAGAAGAATAAACTATTTGCCTTTTTTTAATATTTTCATCTTCCTCTTCTCCTTCTCCTTTTCATAACCTATAATAGCATAAAACACCTTTTCTTTGAAATAAAAACCTCAATCCCCTTACTCATCCCCACAGTTAAATTGAAAGAAAGTAATTTTGGTTTAGATGTTAGGAAGGTATTTTCTGTGAGAGTGGTGAGTCACTGGATTGCCCAAAGAATTTGTGGATGCCCCACCCCTGGCAGAGTTCACGGCCAGGTTGGATGGGGCTCTGAGAAACTGGGATGAGTCAGAGGTGTCCCTGTAAATGGCAGGGGTTTGGGAAATAGACAGTCTTTAAGGTCCCTTCCAGCCCAAATAATTCTATAATTCCATTAAAGTGAAATTAACTAATTTTGAGGCTTTGGTTTCTTTAAGTTATATGACATAAGATATTGCTTGTTTTTAAAGGCAAATTAAATGTGCCATTTCCTATTCAGTGACAACACTTGGATTCAGGAAACCACTATATTTTTTCCTCTTTCTTATTTAAAGGATAATGTGGGCTTTTTAGTGATAAATTTATGTTTTTCCTATGTCTTGGAATCTGTATTACTGACTGTTTTCAGGGATCTAAAACTTAAGTTTATTAATTTTGTGTGGTTTTCTACTATTTTCCACAGTTATCTGTACTGCAACAGAAATATCTGTCACTAATGTTTTGTTCTTTTATTTATCTTAAATCTAGTTTCTGTCCCTTGGTGTTATTTACTTTTTCTTACTGTTTTGCCTCTTTCTTTTTCCTGACACAAGTCAAAATGCTCAGCTGCCCAGCTGCAGCTTGTTCCAAGAATCTTTAAGATGTCTGATAGGGTCAAAACAGATAGCTGATTTAACTCTAGCCTTGGCCCATCACTTGTTTTGTCTGTCTGGGCACCTTCTCACTGAGATTTTTGTCTTCCTTTAGAAAAGAATTGGAACAGGAGAGGTATTGAGATGTTTTTCTTCCAATTTTCCTTCATATTAGTAAATGCAGCTACCATAAATAACTAAAAATTATTATATGGATTCGAGCATGCAGGTGATGAAGCTGGGTAAAACTCTAATGGTAATATAGATATTTTATATAGATACACACACACACACACACACACACATATATATATATATATATATATATATATATATAAACCAGGTAAAGTATGGAAAAAAAGTTTAATATCAATAATGAGATAAAAAGCCAACATCTGGACAATTTGCTTATAAAAAAAAAACAGCTGGTGAAATCTGAGGAACCTTTCTGACCTGAGATATCCCAAAGCTAGCTGATATGAAGTGCTCACAGGACAAAAAACAGGCACTGCAGGGCTGCTTAAACACATCTTGAGGCCCAGGGTGAGATAATCAGACCAAGCCTACTGTTCCCACAAAAGCCAGACCCAGAACCCAAACTGCTGAGCATTTTTCAGCCATCACAAGCCACTGCTGAATTGTCCCTGATATGGGCATGTTCTTCCTGAGGTCCAAAGGACAATTATTTGAGCCAGTTCATTTTTCAGTACATTTAGAGAAAATTTAATATTTGAAGTTTTTCTCCTTTCTTCCTCCCTCTTCTTTCCTCTTAAATGTAAATGAAGAATGAAGGAAAGTGTACATTGGGTTAAAAAAAGAGTGTTTGGGGTTCAGGGTGACCACTAGTCCAGTTTGCCATGAAGATAAGTATCAAATGAGGTGTTTCAGATGATTTTTTTTCTTTAGCTTCCACACTGAAACTTAAAAAAACAGAAAAATTGCCCATCTGATTACCCATTTAAACTGGATAAGTGAAGAAGAGGGTGACAGTTCAGAGTCACCTATTCAACTCTTCTGTTAACAGAAAATCTACTTTGTTGTTACTGCATCTATTTTTGATGGAAGAGTAATAATTTTTTTTCCTGTTGTACTCTGGTTGCAATAAGTGTTTTTAATTGGCTTCCTGCTATGGGAAACTGAAACAGAAGTTAATGTGGCTTATATATTTTTGCTTCTTTAACTTTAACCTAAATGGGTATGTATAAGACTCAGCAGGAACTTGTGGTGTTTTTACCAGCAGGAAAAAGCTGCTAATTAAATGACATTGTCAAGTCGAATTAGAAATTAAGGTTTTTAGAAGTAAGAAAAAGCAGTTAAAAGTAAATTACAGGTAATATTACTGTGGTCATTCAAGAAGTACAATTCTTAGAATGTACTGTTCTTGCTCACAGCAGGCTGACAGACTGGATGTAGAGAGAATAATAAAAATTTTGTCTATGTTTATGTTCAGTATATGAGACAGCTAGACTGAATAGAAAGAGAAAATGATGTGCCACTAATCCTCAAGAGAAATTGCCAGTTCAGATATAAGCTGTCAGGAAATTGTTCTCTTTACAATAGAGAACTTAGGCTTACTCTTCTAATAATCTACCTGTTCTCTATGTAGTACTTGCTCAGGAATTGTGGCTGTTCTATTTATTACACTTCACAATTCCTAAAACACTGGGCATTCTTTTTTCTCTCTTGCTCTCCTTCTAGCCATATATATTCATACTTTAATTTCTCTTTCTGTTGCAACCCTAAAAGTCTCCTCTTGTTTAAGATTACAGTTGCTGAGCAGGATAAGTAGCATGATGGGTAACCAGAGATTCAAAAAGGAATAACATGGCAAGTAATGCTAGGCATCATTTCCTCTCTTTTCAATGATGCCTGCTGGAAGAAACACAGTCTTTCTTTCCAGACCTGTATAATGTTGAAATTAGCATCTTTGGATCCCCAGTTGAGATTCTATAAATTACTGAACCTTATAACTGTAAATACCTCTATCTTTACATCTAGCTATACACCTAGCTTTACACCTAACTACTACCTGCCTATGTATGTATGTGTCTATCTCTCTATCATCTATCTTTTCATTATACACTAAAACACAAATTATGCATGATTTTTCCCTGTGTATATGTTACATATATGATACTCATATGAGCAAACACATTTGTATGTTCACATACATTTAAATATTTTACTCACAAATAATTGTGCATGATATATCTTTTTTTCTTGAGACATAATCATTTCCAGATTGGTGCTTTCTACATAACTTTCCAGGACATTCATTGGAAATAATTTTGTTTTCTTACATTCACTGCTTTGACTATGTTCAAAGCTAAGATGTTTACAAAAGTATGTCTTGTTCTAGGAAGACATAAGGAGTGTTGGCCCTGACTGTAGTTTCATCTAATAATGAACTATAGCTCTCTCTATGTTGCCATGCTACTGAATGTAGTTGTGTAACAAAGTAATTACTTATTATTATCTCAAATTAACATGTATTTATGATATGCATATATTTTATTACAGCTGGTCTTTTGTCTTATTTAACTGCTGTGCAGATACTTAGGTAGTAGACTGGAATTCATTTTTCCCAATATCATGATACATCGATTTGTGTTCTCATACCTTCGCATGGGAAATCTATCTGAATTTACTTCAATAATCTAATACCACATTACAATATGTGATTCCTCCCTCCATGAACTTCTCTCATATTTATAAAATAAATTATTTCCATAAAGTTTCCAGTACTGTAAATCCTGCGTTAGAAAATCATAGTGTTTATTTTCAGTAGTGGCAATATAGGTTGCAATAGAATTAGAAGTGTTAAGGTTAAAGTTAACTTAATGACTCCAGATCCTTTATAATGAATGCAAATAAAAGTAGGAATTAAAAATAGAGTATTGAACTAATGACTATGCAAATAAGAGCAAATATCTAAAGACACCACATTAACAAGGTTTAAAACCCACCTTCATGTTAGATATGTCTGCCTCAGAGAAACCAAGCATACTGGTGTGCTGATAAATTCTTAGTTCTGTGTGAGTAACTTAAAATCTACATAAAGCTGAATGCTATTTAATAAACCTTTTGACAAGGTTTTTAAATATGCAGATGGTATAGCCAGGATTAATCAATGGGGTTCAACCAGAAGAAGTAGTCTATAATTTTAAGTGGTTTATCTTCTGGCAAGACTTGTGGGTGTGTGATTTTTTACAGCCTATTTTTGCCTTCAGATTGCTGGTAACATTACACTACATTAAACTTAGACTACTTTTTAGTGATACAACACTATGGTGAATGTTAAATTGCAGTCACAGCAGTTTACATTGCCCTACTAAAGGCTGGTACAATGTGTAACCGGAAGGACTACTACACATTTTCTTCAACTTAAAACTTTTCAATCAGGAAACTCAGTAAAACATGTAATAGTAAGATATATAGCATAATAGTATGTTTCTACTTTATATATTTTAAATAATTATTTCTTAAATGCTTTTGACACAGTATAATTACAAATTTAATCTGACACGTCTTATATTGCAGCTGTAATAAAGTTACTCATTTTCAGAGCCATTAAGTTAACCACCTACCTACTATAATGAGAAAGTCAAAGTGACCTTAAATAAGACAATAGGTGAAGTATATTGACTTATCATTTTTTACTTTAGGATGTATTCTATAACATTTTCTCACGTTGTATAAACAGAGTTTTTACTGACAGAAGCAGTGAATAACTGGTGATCTGGACAATGGGAAATATATTGCCCCATGATACGTGTGGCAAAGTATTTCAGGAATCCATATATGCTTGCTGGCATTGAATTCTTTTTTTTATATTTAGGGATAGATTTTTCCTGCCTAGAATAAAATATGTAATTTATACTGTAAGGTTGTATGGGATGTGTGAACATCAGCTCCAATCATATTAACTGATAAAGGATATTTTCAATTTAAAGGGAGATAATAAGTGATGGAGGAGGTGATAAATAACACACAAAGACAAACAGTAGACAAGGGTTAATGGAGGCAAAGTCTCCCAAGACTTCCCATCATTAATTGGAAAGTTGTTAAGTAACTACCGGCACAGCTTTGGAGAAGGCCAACCTGACCATAGAAACTGGTGCAAATGGGAGAAAGAGGAGGAATATTAGCAACTGTGATATCACATAGATAGATTGCGTAACTATGCAAAAATTTTATTAAATAAAGTTTAAGGGGAGAAGATTGAGGAGAATTGAATAGGAGGAAATCAGTGTAGAAGGTCAAGTGTTTAACAGGGCTGGTCAGCATGCTTGTGCAGCAGAACCCTGTAACTGAGCATTTTATTCTGTCTTTTTTTTTCTTATTAAATCTTCTTTCTACAAATTCTCTGAGCAGTCTCAGTCCCTATCTCATGTGTGTCAGTGCCAGGTGCTGGGGGCAGTGGTAAGAGGTGACTGAGTGCCAACCTCTACAGACAGATACCCTGGTCTGACAGTTGATGCCCTTGGTCTGTGGTGTCAACTACTGGAGTCAGTGGGGTCATTAACCTCCAGGCACTGAGGTGGGTGTGATGTGTGTCCCAAAACGATCTACTGAGGTGGCTATGAGCGAGGAGAGTGTCTTAGCAGTGGCAGCTGTATTGGTATTGTGAGTCACAGCATGTGGGCCAGGTGCCAGCTTCTGGGGGCAAGTGTCTATTCCTACCTCAAACTTGCTCTGTGTGGAATTGTGAGTGTGGAGTTGCCGGCAAACTCCAAGCTGAGACCAGCTGGGGAGTTGGGGCCCTAGGTGTAGGCAGGACTATCAGGAAGTGGAGAGTCTCTGCAAGCATTTAGGAGGACCCACAGACAGGGTGCCCATGGGACAAGTGTGTGGGTTCTGTGTGTGTAGTGAGCACTCAGCAAGACCAGCCCATGAGTCAGGGACCCATGGGATGAGTGAGGAGGGCCAGGATCTCGACAGGGCTTCAGGGTGGGCAGAGAGACCGTGCCAGTGCTCAGGGGATCTGCCAGTGTGTGTGTGATTGTGAACCCAGCGAGTGTGGGGTGTGTGCTGCACTTGTCACCTTCTGCCTCTGCAGCCCAAGAGGTGGAGGGGACGTGTCCCTGTGTGCCTGTGCCTGGTGTGAGTCCTGAGTGGGGGGGCTGCTGGGGGCTGTGCCTCGTCTGTGGCTCTCTGTGTGACTAGATGTTTCTGTGTCCTCCGTATGTTTGGGTGAAGCTCACCACTGGTTGAAGTGAGAACAGCAGCCACATCCCCTGGTCTGACCGGAGTCTTAAAGTCTCCAGGCAGAAGAGGCAGGAGGAGTGTGGAGGAGGAGTTCTTGGCCTAAATCTGCTGGTGGTGGTAGCCAAAAATCCTTTAGCATTAAGATGTAGTAGTTTGTGAAAGATTATCTGATATGGGGGCATCCTAGTTAAATTTAACTACTAACTTTTGCACTGAAGTCTCCTATGATAAAAGATGGGATTCCAGAGCTTGTTCCAAACACCCGAATCAATTGAGGTAAGCCAAACCAATAGGTGAATTAAATATTATGATTACAGCTGTTGCTAACATTACTGGTGATAGAGATTGAGATCTTATTTATGCAAATAGCTGCAATGTAGTAATTGATCAATTAATAAATTAATAGCATAAATTGCATATTAATATTTGAATATAAATATTTGTAAGCACATAAATCAATCACATCCTGAGCCTGAGTGTTCTTATGTGCTTTATTTGCAAATATACCTCTAAAGAACTTCATATTCTTCCAGTACCTCATATAGAAAAAGTCATGATGTAAAGTAGTAAAAATAGTTACAACACAGAGACAAAAAAAGGTAACTGCAGGGACAGATTTTCTTCAAGTGTAAGTGGAATATAAATCTGAAAAGAATTTGTCACTGGGTTTTCTGAAAAGACTCAGTGTGGAAAATATGAACATGTTAACTGCTGATATAAAAGACTTTTCCATCACAATCAGGCAAAATAAGTGGACTGCATGGCTGATATCTCAATGCATTCAGTTTGGTCTCATCCAATTGCTTATTTAATTCCTATACATGGCAAGGAGTTTAAAAGCAAATTAACGTTGTGTCATTTCCGTTTCACAAAACTTGAGTCAAGCAAATTGCCCTCCAGTTATGTCCTGAATAACATATTGGCTGACTCTCTTCCAAAGGAAATTAGTGATCTGCACTGCTTGAAAAAATGATTTACAATGCATTGAAATATTTTTAGACAGATACTGATTTGAACACCAAAATGAGCAGTCACCACTCACAAATAGTTATTGCATTTACCCACATGCAAAAGAATTGTATAATGACTCTCAATTTTCAGAGAACAAAAGAGAAAAGTATTCTAAACAAAAACCTAATTTTCTTTATTTTCCTCAACTTTTCACAGCTCTTCATGGTTGAGTCTTTGAGGTATTTTTTTACAGTTCTGTGCCTAAAAAACTACATGAGAACAAAGGATGATTCTGGTATGTTGAAAAGGATTTGGTATGAGTAAAGTAAAATTCTGGTATATTGTAAAGGATTTGGCACTTCCAGCAGGGGTACAACACACACAGCAGAGCAACTTGAGGTAACCAGTTTCTCTTTCACTGATGGCTGAATGACCCTACACTTTTTACCATGCCACATTTGCAATGTGGTAAACACCAGTGCTTGGATCAGAATCTGTGTACGAGTGATTGCAGCATAATAAATATCATATGACTCCAAGTGGATCATTTATCAAAGAAAAATATATATCTGGGTCTGATTAATTGCCATTTCTGCTTGCCAGTATCCCTCCACTGATGATAAACAGAATTAAAATGCTTTCTTAAGATTCATTGCTTAACTCTCCCTTAAAAGGTGAAACAAATTTCACCCAATAAAGGAAAAAAAAGAAGAAAAATATTTTAGATTCAGGTAAAATCAATTGTACAGGCACCACAAAACATAACTCTATATCTTTCAGAGTATGTATAGACAGCTTTTCAAGATACAAATCAAAACTGAAAAATTAATTCACTAGTTATTAAATTTATCTTAAGGTTATTTATATAAGTCCATTCATGGATGTGCTTGTAGCATAAAATCAATTATGTAAGATGAAGTTTATCTACACTCATGTAAAGAGCTGGGTAGGAATTTAAGAAGGTGAAGGATGCAAGTGCTGTGTTGGCAAAGAAATGTGCCCTTTGCAAATGGTATTTTAGTAGCATGAGTATGTATCAAGAGGGCTACTCTTGGGAAGGATACAATTCGTGATAACCAGTGCAGGTGCTGTTGGACACTGTCCTTCATGTACAAATCAGGAATAGTCCTTAGTTCTGCTTCCCATGATAACATGAATTTAACACCAATGTCTAGCAAATGTTTGCCAGCTCAGAAAGTAAAATGTTATTTTTTTCACAAGCAGCATATGTGATTTACCTCTGAAAATAACGAAGGTAATTTCAGGGTGTGTACATTATTAAAATTTAATTTTTGAGTTTATTTATGTGCTCTATACTTAGAAATAGCATTTTCAGATAATGAACATTGTTTATCATGTATTAAATCATTTGAGTTTTGAAAGAGCAATGTGTCAATTTTTATCGGTATAGAAGTGTCTCTATCAAGTGCTTACACAGACAGAAGAGAAAGGGCTAAATTATTTTACCCTCCTTAGATTTAACCTAATATAACTCAATTAGCCTACTGTAGTAAAGTAGTCAAATCTATTTGCTAATTTTTTAGACTTGTAGCAATAAATAGTTGACTGGTAGAGGAAGTGATTGGTACTTAGCAAAGTATCACAAAGAAATAAAAAAGGCTTGTGGAGATGAGTATCAATACGACAGATTTGATTTGTACAAAAATATTTGATTCCAATTAACCACACAGACCAAAAAGCTGTCTGTTTTAGATTGTGGAACAATAAGTGTGTATTTCAGATGAACATAAAACAAGAGAAAAAGAATATTAGCATTGAAATTGTTAACAATAGTTTAGAAAGGAGATGAAAGTCATGATTAATAATCTCTCTTTTAACTCTCTGTGAAACAGATAGCATTGCATTTCCTCATCAAATTATTATGTAATAAAAATCTTCTGATCAGTTAAAATGGAGTTTTCCATTAAGCACAATCTATAAAAAGTCTTTTGCTTTGCAATCTACGGTTGCATATAATCTTTATTAGATTTTTAATCAAATTTTGCATAGGTAGAATGTTTTTCTGAAGTTTTCAGTATGCATATACATTTCCTACAACTTCTAGGTGCAATCAGCAAACATATAACCAAAGTAACAAAAAATAACATTAACGCACTGTAGGTGTCAAACCAGGATAAGGTAATAATAAATATAAATGTTGTATTTTCAATTTGTATGTGTTAATGGATGCTAGAAGCATCTGCTGCCTCCAGCATCTCTCATTCTTGGGATTTCTCCTGCTCCTGTGTATAGCCCTGAGACCTCGAGGTCCCCATCCAAGGTTGGTGGATGCAGCTGATACTTTCCTGCTTGTAAGGTCAGTGAGCAGGGAGGCTGAATGTGGGTCTCACACACACAGAGCGGACACAGAGGGCCACAGACAAAGCCACAGGAGAGTCACAGGCAAGGCTCTGCCCCCCCATTCAGGACTCACAGCAGACACAGGCACACAGGGACACGTTCCCTGCTCTTGTTGGGCTGCAGACGCAGAAGGTCACAAGTGCAGCACACACCCCACCCTGCCCGGGTTGACAAGCACATATGTATTTATGGATCCCAAACAGTTGTACAGCATCCCTGCCTGCTTGGCAGCTCTGCACACACGAAACACCAGCTGAACAGAAACGTACAAGTTCATATCACAGCAGGGAATTTTTTCTGCTAAATTTGCTGTATTGTATCATGTACAGTTGTAACACATGGGCTTACTCTACACTTCTGGATGACAGATATCTGTTGAGCAAGTGGAGTTATTGAGAGAAGGAGGAAGAGTCCTGCACCTACAAGCTATATAAAAAGTCCAGGACCAGGTCAGGATGTGTTCATCAGTCTGGCAGAGAGGGTGGATCATGATCTGAGACTAATTGTCCAGGGACAAAGCCAGGATCTTTCTTATGCCTCCATTAAAATTAAATATAGCCACTTGATACAACAACGGCCCTTCTAGGACATCAGGGTCTTGGTGGGAGACAGGAAAAATTCATTTGCAAATTAAACAATAGCAATTGAGTAACAAGGTATTTCCTGGGGCTCACTGATCTCAAGGAAGGAAATAAATGCAGCTACTCCTTATTATCAGGAAACTGTTCTGATGATTTTATTCTTTTCTACACACTTGTAAATGTTTAATGACAAGGTCGGATAACAAGTACATGCATATCAGGATGATAAGCATCTTAGAAATGCCTGAAGGTTGTTATTACTACTGTGAGGTGAGAGTGAAAAAATAATCTCAAAGATACCTACCTTTGTCATGGCTATTACTATTTCATTGGTATGTATAAAGCCTTTCTGGAAAATTAATGTATGATTTACTGAGCAACCACTTTCCATCTCTCTACATTCCATTCAGCATGTAATTAATATTTAAACATTTTTTCCTTCTCTTTATTTTTTGTATTGTTTCTCAATGACAAATATTTTTACAGCTTGAATAAACATTAGCCAGGGTCCTTAAATTAATGTTTGCATATATTTTCTATTTAGTTTACATACTGAATGTATGACTATATCTCTTTCTACCTTAGATGCATGCCAAGTACCACATATTACTTCTCCTGCTTTCAGAGACATGATTTATTCATTGATTGTTGAATAACCCAAAATTATCAGTAGTAGCAAATAAGAACTGAAAAATCATTTCATGATCCTGAGATTCTGAAAACAAAAATAAATAATTAAAGAAAAAATCTTGCACTCTTAGTAAGTTCTCTATAGAAAGCCATTGAATGTAACACAAAATATTCATTGCTGTTAATAGGAAAGACAGCAAACTCAAAATACATTACAGGCAAAACTGTACAAAGGGAAGGAAGGCAATGTATTCTACCAAAAAAAAAAAAAAGGCAGAAAAAAAGGAATTCAAAAAAAAGAGAAAAAAATTGAAGAAAGAAAAACGAAATCAAATTGAAGTCTCTTTTTTAAAACCTAGACATATTACAATTCTTTGAAAATAATCAGTTATGTCATTTTGTACATAAAAATTATATTGGAGCTTGTGGTGGGCTGGTTCCTTTGAAATGTGCCTTATTCTGTACTGCATTAACTGAACACACCTTGGGAAACACACTGTTATTGAATGGGCTACAGGAGAGATCATATTTAGGCGTCTCTGAACGTAACATTAAAACCAGTTTTAATTCAGCATATCTCTGGGAGATTGGGTTCAGATAACCATATTTAACCAACATTTATATAACTCTTTTCTATCAATTTTCTTTTCAAATCTATCAATCTTAGACATTGCAATACTCTGGAAGAGGGGTTCATAATTTGATTATGCATTGTTTAAAATATTTTGATTATTCCTATGACTAGATATTTTCTTGTCCCTTTTTTTTTAAATCACAAATACTGAAAAAATCATCCATTATTCATAATCTGTACCGTTCCATTCATGGTTTTATAAGCCCTTCTCATAGCTCTCTTTACTCATACTTCTTTCAAACCAAAGAGTTCCCAGGCTGCTTAATGTTTCTCCATACAGAGACCAGTATCTAAAACTAAGGGGAAAGAGATCAGGATGGATACCATTCATGTTTTAAAACAAGATTCAAACTATAAGTGACATAAAGGCAGTTACAATGGGAGGGGTGACCTTATTGCAAAGAATCACAGAGCAATAACAACATTTGTGGATTCTGGAATACTGCCCGTCTGATTTACTTACTCTGAGACTTTTGTAATCCAGCTAAGTACACTTAAGTTGAGATGATCAGAAGAAAAAAAATGTATTAATAAAGTTTTGGGTTTATAATGCAGTGCAATAAAGTTTCCTACTTGTTCCAGAGCCTTGGTTAATAACTATGGTATAGTTTTTCCTTTGTTTTATCTGAGTGCAGAACAGACTTCTGGAGGACGATCCATAGATCATGCTCATCTTTTCACATCTATGTGGACTCCAGAATCGCCAATATTCCTGATGGGATAACAGCTATTTTAAAGTTTGTTGCTCAATAGGAATGCATCTACATTGTGCAAAACAAGACATTAAGATTGTCAGGCTAAAGGAAATCCAACACAGGAAATAACAGTACTGTGACACCATAAAGACCCGTTGCCCAGTGTTACATGCAGCACACTTGTGTACCCTAGCTTGGTCACTGGAGTGATACTTGAGCAGGAATTGGAGCGGGCTGAGAACCAGACCTAAAACTTTGAAGTTGGAAGTTTTGCTCTTTTGAGATTATTAGAGCTTCTGAACAGCACTATCCTTGACTTAGATGAAGTTAGCAGCTAAACATTTTGTAGTCTTGGCTGTGGAGGTCACTCCCAATTAGACCTTTTTATCTATAACTCCACTGAACTCTTTTTTCACAGAACGAAGAACAACTCTTGCTTTGGGGTTAGCTTATGTGTTTCTAAAATACATCAAGTGGAGGAGGAAATGGACCATCTACTTTTTAAGCAGGCAAATAAAAAGCATCACCAAGAAGGAAGGAAAAAACATTTCTAAAGTTAGCAAAAGTTTATTGACTGAATTATAAAAATGCACTTGCAACGAAGGGCTTTTAATTTATTAGAATTTTGCTTATTTATTTGTTTTGTATTTTTTCCATAAATAGCAAGTTTCATTAGAGCAGTGATGCCTCCTCTGTTGGCAACTTGTTCTACAAATGCTGTCAAAACAATTTTTTCTGGCAGTCAGGGCAGATTTAAGAAACATCAAGCTCACCTAAATTTCCTGCAGGTTTTTCAATGAGAAAAAGTAGCTGTAAAATGAAGGATTTGGTTCTGCTCTTACTTTTGGTTTTATATTTTGAATGGAGAAAAGTGATCCTAGAGGACTAAGGAATTGCTAAGTCAAAAATGTAAACTAAAGGAATATTGTTCAATACAGGAAAAACTTCCTATGGAATACTGAGGTGCAAATAAGTAAAAACTATTTGGTTTATGTAAAATCTTTACTTTTATTTATGCCCATTCACAATTATTTACAATTCTAGAAAAAAGATCAGTATATGTTTTATAATTATATTGAATACTATAAATTATAAATATATTGATATTATGCTATTATAAATGTGAACAATATTATACTGTACTATTGCATCGTTTTGAAAAAAAGTCAAAATATTCACAAATTTCTCAGCATTTGAATACTATGCTTTACTAGTATATTTAAATAAATACTTTACTAGATGCTGTTTATTAATCTGAATGTATGTTAAAAACTTCTAAATTCTTGGCCAAAACGTGTTTTAAAAGATACATTTAGAGGGCATTATTAGTTCTGTCACAGTAAGAGCTGCAGGATTTTGGTTTTACTGAGTATACTGTAAAAAGCTCCTGGAATTTCATAGTATATACTGCCAATGATTTTCACCCTGAGGATTTAATAGCCCAGTGTGGCATTTATGGTCTTTTTACATCAATTTCTTGATACATAGGCTTTATTCTGTGCATTGCAGACTCAGTGGTAGAGTTTATTGCAGCCATCATTTTACACGTCCTTGAAATGTTTCAGCTCCTTCTTAAGTACCATAAGAAAATGCATATTTCACGTATATATCTAGCTCCTGCCATGGGTTTGCTTGACACAGCCAGATGTAAAAGATGTCCTGCGACAGTATATTTGAGTTGTGCAATTAAATTAATTTGTGTCAATGATGATAACAGAAACATGTATAATATATGAAGTCACTCTTTCTTACTCTTGAGAATAAATTACCTATTAAACTATTACCTATTGAGACAATGCATTGATGTGAACTGCTGATTATTAATGTATCTCAACAGTAATGTTGACACATTGGTCCACAGTCACAACTGCTGCAAAGCCACCTACTTTCCTCAAGCAAATTCAAATATAAAACTTCCTCTGGCTGTTTTGATGATTATAGTACACAATTAATATTCAGTGTGTTCTTTAAAATGAAATAAGTCATTATGTTCCAGGGTGTATTTTTCTTTTTCCAAGATAAAAAAAGTAATTAGAATGGCTATCATTCTTAAAAAATTCTTAGCTGTGAAATTTAATTTTAAAACCAAATCATTCAAAATCACACATTTCTTACATACTTTAAATTTCTAACATCTAATTTTTAATCTTGGGTGATTTTTTAATAAAAAAAAATTCCTAATGTACACTTTTACACTTGTATGCAAGGTGTTCAATTTCACAATTAAGATATTTGATCTAAAGAAATTAAGATATTTAAAACATATAACATCATAATCTCATGTCATCTCCTGTTCTTTCTATAGATTAATCTTTTTGTAGCCATGCTGGAAGCATTTTTCCTAAGATTGGAAGAGTGAAGCACAACAGTATAATCCATTGAATATTGTCCCACAGAATGTTGTCAGTTTGAGACAGCTCATAGGAGACATCCAAAATCTGTACAACAGAGACCTGTCCAAACACTTTTCCATAAATAATGGGTTTATGTCTGTGAACTGCCTAAGCACAAGGAATGAGAACGCTATCAATCTGCCATATGGCTGTGTTGCAGAATGTTGCTACACAAAAATGTTTTCAATTCCTTTTATTCTTTTAAGAATTACCATGTGTTAATTGTATTTTGAATGCAATTGAATGTTATTTATGCTCTTCTCCATCTTCATTCTAGTAAGAAAAAAAAACATCAAAGCAGATTTTCAGTGATTAGCAATGGTAGAATTTGACTTCCCCATTTTCTTCTTGAGTATGAATCTTCATTATTAATCTGGAGAGCTGTTGGAGAAAAAAGAGCTATGCATAGAAATATGTGGGTGCTGTGATGTGTATCTCAAAGTGTGGCAGAATTTGTTCTCTGGGGGTGTGCACCTTCTCCTTAACCAAAAATCTTTTACTGACATGTTGTCTGTATTTCCACAACTATTGCTCAATGTAGCATGCATGCTAAAATTGTTAAAATTGAGAGTAAAATGAACCCTCTCCTTGCAGGTACTTCAGCAGTCTCTTCTCCAAGAACAACTTCTCACAAATTCATTGCAACCATGCATTATGAGTTTTATGAAATACTATTACAAATTAATTGCTTAAACATCTTCTTAGTGATTTTCAATTTGTTGATGGATTGTGTCGTGAAGCATGTAATTCCTGGAGCAAATAATTTCAAAAATGTTTTTATTCGATCTCCCTAGGTATCCACACTATCTGTGTGTGGGCAGTTGAGCCCAACCAACATCTAAGCATCCACCTGGTGACTTGCTCAGACTTCTGCCCCCAGAGAGATGGAAGAGAGGAATGGAAGAGCAAAAACTAAAAAACATATGGGTCAAGATTAAGGCAGTTTAATAGGTGAAGAAAAGTTTCTCATGCAGGCAAGGCAAAATAAGGAATTAATTTGCTACTTCCCATCAGCAGGCAGTTTAGCCGCTTGCTGCAACACTTGGCTTCAGTACACACAAAAGTTCTTAAGAAGACAAACACTTTAACCACAAACTTCCCCCCTCTCTCCATCTTTACCTGAGCTTTTATTTCTCAGCACACCTTCATATGCTGGGGGTTATCCCTCTGGCCAACTGGAGGCTGCTGCCCTGGCTGTGTCACCTAGCAATTTCTTGTGTACTCCCAGCCTACTGTCTTAGTACTGGTATCAGAGTGAGAAAAACATAAAACCTTGACACAAATTTAAAACACAGCACCATAATAACACCTCAGACAAAGCAAGCTAATCATGTTCATGACTCACTCTTCTTGGAGTCCCATGATACTGCTGACCTAAGTTCCTGCCTGGGAAAATCCTACTTTAAAAAAAAAAAAAAAGTATAGCAAACACAAATGTAAATATTTTAAGCTTTTTTGTTTATTTTCTCTAATGCATTTTATCCATCATGAAGTTATTTGCACAGAAAGAAAATCTGGGCCAAAATATCTGTGCCCGTCTTAACACCAAACTCTGTTTCCTTAGAAGGATTCCCTAGCAGGTTACTTGTAAATGTATATATTCATACACACACATATACACATAAATGTGAATAAATGTACAATTATATGTACACAATATATGTATATTTTTATATAACAAATGTTGTTTGCTTTTAGTTGGAATTTTGGGGTATTTTCATCAGTTAAATTACACCAGAACGAGAACAGAAAGCAACTAATGACCAAAATGGCACACAACATTTTTCACTATTTTCAGTATTTTATACTTTGTAGAGGCAATAATTTATAAGAATTGAACAATTTTGAAGCATACAGACTATCCCAGCTAAACTGTTTCTCAATATATTTTTTCCCCCTGTTTTTAGATTTAACTCCACTGTGGATAAATAAAACTACTAATTGTATTAGTTAATATAATAAGCTTTGCAAATAAGTTTTGCAAAATCACCTGACCTAAATTATCCATGGCATTACTGCTAGCTGATTTTGCTGCCTCTTGCAGTATTGTGTAATAAATCTACTTGGGTCAGAATTTGGAATCCATACCTTATTTTGGAAGGAGATGCACTGAATTTGTCAGGTAAACTATGCAGAATATGATGTAATATACATTAATATTGTAAGTTCAGATACATAGTTCTGCATTCAAGGAAACCCAAATTAATATAATATAAATGCATATTCTTCAAGTAGGTTTCAGTGATAAGCTGCAACAATTTAAAGCTACTGCATAATCTTCTTAAAAATATTGCAGTTTTAGGTTGTGCAATTGGCTTTTTGTTTCTCAGCAGAGGGACTATAAAGCAGTAGTGATCTAGAATATGCATGTACACTGATGCATGGCCAGCAGATTTACACGAAGTGATCTGTACTGTAGAATATGCAGTTGATCCATATTTAGAGCTGAATCTTTATGCTGTTATTTGTAAGAATACAGACCTGCTGATTACTGTCAAATTTGTAAGCTGTAAAGGTTCTGGTTTTGATACAGAATATATGAGCTCTTACATTAACCAACAGGACTCTCTTTGTGTTTGATTCAAGCCCTTTTGACAGTAAAAGAGAGATTGAATTTTTAGGCCTATTTCAACCATAAAAAGGAGACTTGATATCTCTGAAAACTGGCTGTCTTCAGTGCTTACAATTCTTACACATTTCTAACAGATTTCATTTTTTTTCTTTTCTTTTTTTTTTCTGTGGTTTTTTTATTTTTTTTCCTTGTTGTTTTTTAAAATAAGTTGTTGACTTGATGAAAGAAATCTGCCATATTTTTCAGAGTCTGGACAATCTAAAATCACAGACTGTTTGTGTGTTACAAGCAAATAAATACAATGTTATTTGTCTAGTTTGATATGTAAAACAGATAAGCAAGATTCACAAACCATTTTACATTAATCTTGCATCCACATACATATACTTATATACATATTACTTTGTAGATTAGGAGCATTTTGAGTAACATTTTCTCTTTACAGTAAAAGTGCACAAGCTTTCCATCACATTAGCTTAACATGAGAATACAAGAACACATTTGTGAGAATATGGACATGAGTCTGTTCTTTCTATCCTCTGTCTTCCTCAAAGGCTTGTCTTTGTGAACATGTCTTATAGGAAGTAATGATTTGGAGTCAATAAGCTCTTATTTGCAGTTTGCAGTATTAAAGTAAGGCCCGTACTACTAAATTCACAAAAATCTATAAACTGATAGTCCTAAATCGGGTACAAGCAGCCACATAGTTGTATTTATAGCAAGTTGAAAACAGCTCCTTCTAATAAATTTGGTTATGTAAATAAATATGGATCTATAAATAATGATGAAACAAGTAAAAATTTGCTGTAGTCAACAAGTGACAATTGAGTTTTGAGCTCTGACTCTATAACTAACTTCTTAAAAAGTATACATGCTTTACTATCTTAACTGTCTTTTTTTAGAAAAAAAACCTGCATTTGATTATTTAAAATAGCACTTTTTGAATGTTGCATTTGTCCATAATTAATATAATTAGGCTCAGACAATGAAATAATTTGCATGGCTTGCAATTGATTCCCTGTTCATTCCGCTTACATCTGTAATTTTTTTAAACTTTAACACAGACATACGAGAGATAATAGCTGTGTGCTCATTCTAAGGCAGTCTGTCTCAAAGAACAAATCTGAGCTGACTCATTGAAATCATCATATGAATTTCCAAAATTATTCTCTTGGAACAAAACATTAGGATATGTAACAGCAAACTAGGATGCTCACATATTAACTATGCTTATGCTTTAGAGATGGGCGAAGAGGCAGATCCAAAACAGGGTTTATATTACCATTTGAGGTTCTTTGATGGCAAATCTTTTGAGCATCTCTAATCAGATTTTGCCACCAAATGGAAAACATCCGTTTTATCTGGTGGAAATCTGACCTTTTTTCACCAAATCTCTGGTGAATATAAATAGAACTGAACAAGTGTCATCCAGTTTTTACATCCAAAATAGAACAGAGTCAGACTCATGCTGAAATTTTACTTTTTTTGCTAATATGCCCTGCGTGGCAATTGTTACAGAAAAAAAAAACAATGGAGGAAAGCTTACTTGAATTCCAATCTAAGAAATCTAACAGCTCTTATTTCTCAGCATAGAACACAAAGTGTCTTGGCTGTCAGAAGATTTCTTATGAGGAAAAAGTACTAATCTGTACTGATTCCTTTCCAGGGACAAAATCTGGGCTTACGTATAGGTGTGAGAGTCTCACCCAAGTGCCTGACAGTTTTCCTGCTGCTTTCCCATGGGGATATTGACAATTCACCATGTACTGCCATGGTCTGATCAGAGGATGCCATAACACTCAGGATAATAAGGGAAAGAGTATCAGTTCTTGGCTGCTCTCACATCCCTCAGCTGAAAGTTTAGGCTCACCCAGATACTAATGAACAGGGAACAAATGTACTGCAGTAAAAGACAGCACTAACAATTTCAGATTTTTTGGTCACCACCATATTTTATTAAAAGTTCCTTTTGCTTTGTAAAGCTGGCAGGTAATATGCTATTTTAGAATTTGTTCTAACCCATACAGAAATACCAACTCAGATACTACAGGTATAACATGAGTTGAATAAAAAGTACTTAAAGGTGAATACTGATTAATTCTCTAAGGAACTGATGGTAGAAGAAAAGGAGTAAAGATAATGCAATTCAGAAAATCCAACATGGGCAACTCAGGAAACTAAGAGACAAGGTGCTTCAGAGAAAGACAGAGCGTGTGTAATTACGAATAAATGTGACGGATCTGGCAGTAATGGAAAAGCTGAGATTATGCTCACAATGGTAGAATATACAATCCCAGAGCTAAGATAAGAAGCCAATTATGAAGAAAGCAATACAGGACCAGGAATTCTTCAATGACATTAAAAAAATAGATAAATAAATCAAAAATAGAAACAAAGATAGATTTCTTAGAATAGGGGGAAAATAGGAATTAAATCAAAGAAACAGAGGTGCAAAAAAGAGTTTCCATTAGCAAAGAACAGAAGAGCTCTCAGAGAGGGAAATTTAAAAAAAGAAAAAAAGAAGCAAGGATATATAGCAAATTTTGGATTAGGTAAAGATCAAGACAAATGCTACCATCTTTGCTTTAAAAAAACCCAAATAAATAAACAACCCCCATCTTTTTTAAACTATATATATAAAGAAATAAAATTTATTAATTTTTATAAAAATTAATAAAAAAGAAAGAACACACTACCTTTTATAAAGTAGAGAGGTAAAATTTGATTTGTGCATCTTGACTAAATTAATCTTAAATTAATCTTTTTACATAAGGAATTAATTTTCAGAAATTTCCAGGCTCCTGGAAAATAATGTTTTGGAGTTCTGGTATCCAGAGTTCAAATGGGAATAAGCTTAACATGAAACCTTAAAAAATGTGTTGAGTAAAAATAAGAAAAAAGGAAGGAAAAAAAAAGAATGCTGAGTATTACAGTTATGTTAGTCTAACTCAAATTTCTGGCAGGATTCTGTAAAAAAATTATTGAGAAATCAATTTATAAGTACCTCAAAGATAATAAGGTGATAAAAAAGGACAGCATGAGTTTGTCAAGAACTGATCATGTCAAACTAATCTAATTTCTTTCCCTGACAGTCTAACAGGCCAAGTGAATAAAGAAGCAGGAGGTTAGGTACAGCTTGACTTTGTGATGGTTTTTTTGACACTGCAATGAATGACATTCTTTTAAGCAAGCGAAGAAAATGCAGTTAAGTTATAATCACCCACTTAAAATTTACTCTGGAGAAGTAGTTATTAAAGGCTTACCTATCCTAGGAAGGTGTTTCAAGTGTCATTCCTCCTGGATCTACCAACCCCTGCCTTGTTTTCATTAATAGTTGGAATGGAATCAATTAAGTTGAAAAGACTTCTGAGATCACCAAATCCAACCAATGACCCAACACCACCCTGTCAACTAGACCATGGCACTGAGTGCCACATCCATTTTTTCCTTAAACACTACCATCACCTCCCTGGGCAGCCCACTCCGATATCTAATCATGCCTTCTGTGAAGAAATTCTTCCTAGTATCCAACCTAAACATCTCCTGATTCAGTTCAAAGCAACGTCCTCCTGCCCTGGCACTTGTTGCCTGGGAGAAGAGACTGACTCCCACCTGGGTATAATCTCCCTTCCGGCAGCCATAGGGAGTCATAAAGTCATTCCTGACCCTCATTTTCTCCCCAGCTTCCTCAGCCGCTCCTCAGAAGATTTGTGCTGCAGACTCTTCACCAGCTCCATTGTCCTTCTCTGGGCATGTTCCAGCACTTCAGTGTCCTTCCTGAATTGATTACATTATAGTAGAAGAGATGGCAGGTGTTTTCAAGGACAGATCAAGACTATCATATTATTTGGAAAATTCCTACATAATTCAACAAATTTAAATTCAGAGAATTTCAAGTTTCATTTTACTTTTCAATATGCACTAAACTCATTGTTTCAGTGTCTACTATAAGTGAGTTGACATTCAGAGAATTTCAACGGAGAATACAGAGAAATTCAGTGGTTACATCAAAACTAAGTGCTAATGAGGGCTAACTGACTAGAACTTTTTTTTTATTTTTAAAGACAAACATGGATCTTGGCCTTATGACAGATTTGAAACCAATTATGAGACAGTTGTCCTAAACAGAAAGAACCCTTATTTTGGAACACATTAAGATAGCATTTAACTTTAAGACATTATGATGGTAACAATTCTTGCTCTTTGCAGGACAGGGGTAGCACTGGCTGGAATCCTTCCTCTTCTTAAGACCCACAGAGAGTAGTCCTCAAAATAATATTCAGAGAGGAGACCTTTGATCTCCTGTTAATTTGTTGTCTTGGTTTTTTTTATAATAGGTATCATAAATTAAAAGATTTAAGAATATCAGTTCTAGTATGATGTTTGTAAAAATTTTGTCTAGACAATAATATTGGTGCATTTCTGTAAGCTAGAAAACCTTTCTCCCAGTTAGGGTAACTAATTTGAGATTCCACAAACTCACAGTAGTCAGTGACACAGTGTGGTTTATGCATATTGAAATGTAAAGCTGCATACAGGACACGTGCTGATTCAGAAAGACCTTCCAGCTCATGAGGACAGAGGAAATGAAATCTAACTTCTACCATTTCTTGGTGGTATTATTCATATTCTCACTTGCAACCTAAGTTGCAGATTTAAGTTGCAGATGAAATAGGAGAGTGAGAGCATTATTTTAGAGAATTAAGAAGCTGTACTGCACAGACATACTTATTTCACTCCAGCTATTTAAAGGACTGGCTGAGCCTTTGCATGACGTACTTTAAAAGCTAAAATAACTATAATCAGTCCATGCATTCAGTGTACTTTGTAATAGCTCATTTGCCATGTTGCACTTATATTCCAGTAAAGAAGTTTATAAATTTCCCAGCAACTCTACTGCATTTTAAATATTAGTCCATCCTGGGAATTGAAGAGCCACTCAACTTCTAGAGCTCAGCTGACAAGGCAAATCCAAGGCATGCAGTTATTTGAATGGCTTATTAAACTTAAATCATAACCAATTAGTAAGGATTGTGCTGTTCCCCTCCCTCATTGGTAAATACTCATTTATTTTCTTGTCTCATTTACTTTCTTGTATATCATTATTAATAAGCTTTCTCTCCTGCATAAAGCAACATGCCTGCAAAAGCAGATGAAAGGAAACAGTGAAGATCTTGCAGATTACACATGCTGACATTTAAGGTATTGTAAAATTTTACTCTCTGGGGCTCTGGCTTTGCACTGTGTTGTTCAAAGCACTTTCTGCTATGAAAAAGTAAAAAAAAAAAAAAAAAAAAAATGTTTTTTTCAGTAAGTACTGGAAGGAAGATGGAGGATGGAGAAAAATCCTACAGAGACCAAAATCATGCCTACTTTCTGGAAAGCTTAAAGTTTTGTCCTCACGCACAGCTAGAAAAAGTAAAGGGCATGCATGCTGAGAATCGAAAGAGCAAATGGTATCTGGCATGAGGGAAAAACAGGGGAAAAAATTGCAGCTTGTTGTTTAAATTGGTAGTCTGTGTTCCACACTGCAGAAAAAAAAGAGTCCCTCTATTTCTTCTTTGAAGACGTCTGCTGCTGCATATTGAGAATAATCATTGCAGTGGTGCTGAGAGCTATCCTTTAAGGAAGACATGTATTAATTCTGATATTCCTTCTTAACATGTCCTGAATCTGGAGCAAAAAACACAGACTCTGACGTCATTCATTTGCCTTGAAGACTGGCTCCCAAAAACTGCTTCAGACATGGGGTTCCTCCAAGGCTTGACACACATGTATGAACAAGTGTCTGAGGCATCAAGGTTGCTGGAAATGGTACTGGATGCCTATGCACATGCCTATGCCTAAGTAACTGAATCAGGCAAAATTTTTTGTGGGATTCACCTTCCTTGTATCAACAAGGGAAAAGGTTTCCTGGATGAGGCAATGCGATCAAGCAGGTAGTCTTGTAAATATTGTGTTCCTGTGCAGGCCCAGGAGTTGGACTCGATCTTTGTGGGTCCCTTCCAGCTCAGCGTGTTATATGATTAATTTCAAGTCGTATCATTGTCTGAACTTTTGTGACAAATTAGGCTCTTGTAGAGGAGCTAATTAGAAAAATTTTGCCAAGAAGGCTATCTTTTGAAAACATGGAGTATAGAATACAATATTACAGGATTTTGCAAGTTTGTCTATTATCTTCATCAAGAAAATACTCTGTTTTGACAGGAAGGTATTCCATTAAAATTCCATTCATATATAATTATTTTAAAAACAGATCCTCTTCAGTTTAAAAACTTTTTTCTTCTGTGCTTCTGATTTTCAGTATAAATTGCTTCATTTTCTGGCTCCACTTACATCACAATATTAATTCTTCTTGAGTTTTATAAATAGTGTGAACCACAGGGAAATGATGATAAATGTTAGCTTACTGTTTAGCTTAACTAATGTAGAATAAACTTCCGTCAGCGTCTCACTATGGGTAATAGCTAATGAGATTTCTATCTTATACTGCAGCTTAATTGCATAGAGTTGTTCTCTTTGAAAGCTTGCTATCTAATGCAGTTACATGGGAAAAAAAAGAAAAAAAAATTAAATGTCTAAGCAGCCTGCAAGTTATCTGCAAAGGTTATGATAATAACATTACAAAAAATATTAAAAGCAAAAATAACCCAAGAAGAAAAAAAAATCCCAAATATTCTACTATATTTTCTGTAGAAATCACTGTTTTGATTTAAAGGTATCTTATCCATTCAAATGGGAAAATATTTTGAGCATACAATAGTATTGCAAGCCACCAGGTCTAGTGAATTGTCAGGTTGTATTTGAATTGAGAATTCTGTTATCAATTTTATGTAATAAATTTAACATTATTGCCACTTAATTTCATTTGCTCGAGTTCCAATTCTGCCCTCATATGGTATGTACAAGGTACATTTAAAGATCGAGATAATTAAGAGTTCACTGTTTATATGAGACTTGTGGGTAATTTAAAAAAAAAAATGGATGTTAGAAGTTTTAGGAGGTTTTTAACTCTCTTCAGCTAATCTTAAACAGAAATCTTTACTTTGCATATGCTGAAACAAAGTCAAACACTTCTTATGTAAGTGAAAAAATCTGAGATTTTTTTTTCTGCTGAAGAGAAAACACTCCAGTAATCTAACTGAACTTATCTGCAGTATCCAGAGCCTATTTCTGACTATCAGAATTCATTTGTACATTGGAGGTAGGTGTTCACCATTCTGCACTAAGGGATCAAAGATGCTGGGAAAATAAAAAATCCTTCCTTCCCATTACAAATATGGGACTGAAAATTTTTGTTCCAGAATATTTTTCAATAAGGAAAAATGGAAGAAAATTGATGTTGTCTCAGTTCCTTAAAAGTGTATAGCTTTTTACGGTAGAACCTCAGAACAGTCTTGAAGAACAGATTGTCTGTATCACTTCATTCTTGCAGTGCCCTTCTCTCTCTCTGTACTTCTTGAAGAACCCCTAGTGTGTGATCTAGCTGGGAAGAGGGAGTAAGGGGAAGTAGCTAGCATCATATAAAGCAAAGTTTAAAAACTCCTTCAACAACAGCCTCAGCCTGAGAAATCTGAGAAAATGTCTGATATTTTTAATGGCACATCAGCAAGGACGTGCCATTGCAGTTTGTTTGGAAGTGTGCACAGAAGGGGCTGGCTGAAACTCAGCCAGTTTGATCAGGGAGCAAGGGAATCAAACTGGCAGAAGAATGCATCCTGTGTAAACTCTGCCCATTCCATGACTTCCCAGACAGAGCTGTGATGGGAACACCCTGCCACCCAGGTATTGGGCTGCAGGGTGTGCCCTGCTCCTATGCCAGTCCCAGACAGCATAGTGAGCACATCCCTGGGAGATGCACCCAGGAAGAGCTGCTCCACACTGCTCCATGGTGACAAAGCAGAGGTGAGTAGGCTGAAGGTTACCAGGGAGAGACACTAAGGGACTTGCTCCCTAACTTCCCTGAGTCAGGAAGACAGGAAATGATCTATAGAGGATTCCCTATGCTCTCTCCACCTAGCAGAATGTGTTGACTTAAGGGATAGGGGACAATGGTGATGAGATCCTACCAGGTGCAGCAGGCATGTCTCTGTGACTACCCCACCTTCCTTGGTTCCCTGGCATAGCATAGAGAAGGCTCTGCAAGTGGAGCTGAGCAGTGACAAGGATGAATCTTCCTCTAGGTTGGAAGTGTCACTGAATTTAAGTTTAGAGGCCTATGCCCTTCATCAAAACTACAGCCATTAAGGAAAAAAAAAAAAAAAGGTATTGTCATAAGACACACTATTCTGAGGGGAAAAGGAGAAAAGAGATCCAACTTACTGCCCAAATCTACGTCTTTGGGAATTCTGCTGTCTCCCTGGGGTCAGATTAAAGAGATAATGAGGATGATGAGGAAACTTCCCACCCTGGTATGCCCCTCCAACTGTTATCCATTATTCATTTTTCCTGTAAGCAGAAATTAAGTTGTAAAAAGAAGTCTGAGGGCAATCAAGACCTCCGGGCCTTGGGCCTTGGGACTACAGATTATGGGATCAGGAGCACTGATCTCCTGAAACCTTTCCATCACTGGGAATGATGAGGGAAGAAACAGGCTCCTCACCTGATGTCACTGGTAGAATTTGGGAGGTTTTGATCATGGGTTTTACATAAGAAGAGGTTTAAATTCAATATTTGAAAAATTTTATTTGTTTGAAGGGCTATCAAGTGGTGAAGTCCCATCCCTGGATTTTTTAAAAAATGCAGCACTTGGGACACAGTTTAGTGGCAGACTTTTTAGTTTGATTAGTGGTTGGATTCAATAATCTTAAAGATTTTTTCCAACCTATATGATTCTATGGTTCCATGATTCTGTGTGGTTCTGCATGTGTATAACAAGTCAGTTAAATTTTCTGAATCTATTCTGAAAATATGGTTGAAATTGTCTTTTCAGAAATAAATAAATAGCTAACGTAATTTTTCATTAAATTTGGTTTAAAAAATGGGGTTTAATAAGCCCATTTATTTATCTCAGTCTCACTAGGTTCTTTGGTATCCAAACAATAGTTTCTGTGAAATATTTGGTATGAATAACCTCATTTTTTGAAATTATCCATCTCAATTAATGTCTGAAATTCTTACCCTGCTCATAGAAAACTTCTTCTCTACCTTATCCCTGTCACACCAGGTTAGGGTGTCTCTGTCTCCCCAAGGGCATATTAACATACAATAGTACTAGGCTCTGAAGGATGTGGATATGACTTTTGTTTACAGGATTCTGGACATGGGGAGATTTTTCACATTTTTCTCTTGAAATTATAAAGCTTTGGTGTTTCAAAGTCCTGCTCAGTGAGCTCTTGCTGTCCAGTTGAAATCCGCTGAGGTATCCGTGGCTGGTATATCAAGCACAGTTAGTTTTTTTCAAGATCTAATGATGCATGTGCTCAGAAGTCTTATGGCCTTAAAAGCTTCATAGAACATTTAGAGAAGATGTAAAACACAGTTAACCTCTTGATAATGACACTTAGAAACAACGGGTCCCATCAGAAAGTGGGGTGGGGCTTTGAAAAAATGTGTAAAAGTTTTTTAAAATCTTCTTATTCTGTGGTAGACGAATGAAAAATGTTGATAAGATGCCCTGCTCTGAAAAAAAACATCCCTTTTACATGAGCTAATAAGAGTTCTTGTGCTTTCTTTTAAGACACTAAGGCACTAATATTTAAGATGAACTGTTCTTGCCAGGGAACCTAGAGATTTCACAGGCTGATTTCCACTAGAATGCTAAAAGTTTTCATAATTTTTCCATAAATATTATGGAGCCAACATAGCAAGAGAAATACACAATTCTAAGTGAATAAACACATCACTAAAGTTACTGAGCATGATTTACATCTTCAGCAATGGACCAGGAGAATATCTATTATTATTTTACAGCAATATCTCAAATAAATTACTGCACATTTTTTACTAATAATATTTTCAAATATATCCCCAAATATTTTTTTCAAAATACAATTTTTGCAATTAAGTAATGTAACAGAATATGAAAAGGAAATTATTTAGTAATGTAAGGAGAAAAATTGCATATAAATAATCAATGTTTTAATTTTGTTTCTGAAAGAGAACAAATTAGTTCAAAACATAATTTAAACTAATAACTAATTGAATTAATAATTCAGGAAAAAGCTTTTTAATTACAATTTCTACCATCAGTAGTATCATATGAATTGTAAATTACTGAGTAGAAGATTTTATTTTATAATTTTCATGTGATAAAGATTATTTTTCTTTTTAGTCTCATTGGTGATTCATTATTCAATGGGTGTACTAATTCATTGACTTATTCCCCACTGGGGATTAAAGTTTCAGAAAGGATCTACCATTTCAAACATAGTATTTTACCTTTTTCACCATATTTTACAATTTTTTTAATGCTGTGTGTTTTATTTAGTGTTATAAATAAAAGTTTAAATAGATGGATTTTGGGAAAATAAAAATAAGCAATTATTTCAACTGCATTCTTCTCTCACCTGTGATGTAAGGGGGAAGAAATCTCACATGCTAAATTCACAGTTAAATGCTGAACTTGCATTAGTAGAAATTGAATTGACCAATTTGGCCCCATAACTCTATTTATAGGATATTAATATTCTTATTACCTTCTGTCCTTGAACTTTGTAATAAAAGAAAAAATGCCCCAAAACTATGAAAGAAAGCAAGGACAAAGATGAACAGCATGAAGAAAAAGTGATTTTTTTGTTTATTTGTTTGTTTTTATAGAGAAAATAACAACAAAATAACATTGAAATAAGTATTTGAAATCTTCACCTTTTGCACTTCATCCACAAACTTAACTTTCTATTTGAATTACTTGAATTTCCAGAAAATCTTCCATGCTAGGCAAAAATGTTTTCATATTAGTATTAAGTTGATACAGAGACTCTCAGTAAGATATTATCTCTCTCACATCCAGAGGAGCTAATCTTAAACCACAGATTGGTGCTGATTTCTCTCTTTCAGGGATACTTTTATTTGTGGGTAATTTTCATGATGTAATGGCTTTTTGCATAGCTGGAAGCCATCAGAAATATCCAAACTCTGAGTCACACATCTAGCAGGCAATATTTTCTGTTTTTCAGTTGTAGCAACAGAGTTTCATCATGAAGATATCATTGGTGTTTGAACAGCCTTTTTATCTATACTCTCTGGACCCCCAGCTGCAATCAACAAGGACAAAAGCAAAAGATGGGACGTGCTCTTCTTCTTGGGACAATCATCCCACAACTTTTTTGTGGAACAACACCAGGGGAATGAGAGAGTTTGGGAGGGAGGTCTGGGAAAGAGCTGCCCAGGAGAAAAAGAGGTGAGGAGTCTTGTCACAGGAGATTTTAGACCCAGGGGAGCAGAGGAGAGAGGCCACAGCCAATGGGATACAACTGATAGGAGGGATGAGAGGAGGAACTGACAGTTCCTCTACAGGACTTTGGGGGAATATGGAACAAACCACATGGTACAACATAAACTATTCAGTGCAAAATAACAAAACCTAGTGCAAAATAATAACTAAATAAACTATTTAGTGCAATACAACAATACTCTAGAAAACGTTTGGGAACGTGTCAAATAGAGGGATAAACAAAATTTAATTTTTTATTACTAAATGTTTACTAAATGGCTAAACAAGGAAGAATGCTCTACCCTCTTTATTAGAGCAATTCCAGAGTCTGGGGTATATGCAACGAAGTTCATCAGGTTTCTGTGGAGGCCCTAAATCCCCTCTCCTTTTGCCAGTCCTGAAAATAAGATACTGGAGGGGGAAGGCAAATGGCATGTAGGGCACGCAGTAAGATACATCTTATAATCTTAAGCCATAAGAGTCCTCAAAAACCACAGAGGAAGCAAAACCAATGAGTGGTTAATCCTGAAAATCTGATGAGAAAATCATGAGCAGCAAGCACAGAATCACCAAGGGCAAGGTATGCTTGACCAACTTAAAATAAAGCCCTTGACCTTGTCTCTCCTGAGGTATCAGTAGAAAAGTTGATCTATGGGCTAGATGATTTTGTCTCTCCTGAGGTATCAGTAGAAAAGTTGATCTATGGGCTAGATGGTCAGACAGTGAACTGGACTGAAAACTGGTTGAATGGCCAGGCCCAGAGGGTGGTGCTCAGTGGCACAAAGTTGGTTGGAGTTGGAGACTTACTGGATGGAGACTAGTAACCAGCAGGGCAGCACATGGGACAATAGTGGCTCCAGTCCTGCTCAGCATGCTCAATAATGAGCCAGATGATGGTGCAGAGTGCACTTCCAGCAAGTCTGTTGATGATATAAAAATGGGAGAAGCAGGTGATACTCTGCAGGGTTGTGCTGCTGCCCAGAGCAGCATCAAAAGGTGGGAGAAATGGGCTGATGGAAAGCTGATGAAGGTCACCAAGAAGAAATAAAATGTCTCTCATGCGGGAAGGAAGAGTCACATACACCAATGTATAAAGGGCATTGTCCTACTGGAAAATTGTTTGGCAGAAGACCTGTAGGGTCCAGTATACTTAAAGGTGATCAGGAGCAACAATTTGCTGTTGCTGTAAAGCATGAAAATGGTGTCCTGGACTGCATTAGGCAATGTGCTGCCAGCATGTCACTCATTATTATCTGCTTTTAATTATTTTTCAGAGAAAATAAACAAAAGCAGAAAAACAAGCAAACAAAAAAACTCCACTCCTTTGTTTCTAATGGCAATACAAAAAATTTATTGTAAATCTAAAAATATTTCACATATCTGAGAATGGCATTCATGTGAATTCCTTCAAATTGCCTCCTATGTGACAGCAGCATGTTGCCTGTGTGTGAAATAATGGAAGTTGTTTGGGCTATCAGCATCAGAGCAGCATTTGAAAATAACAAGAAGCAGTGAGAAAATTTGTGGCATCATTTTGATATTTCTGGCATGAACTAGATAGAAATGTTTTCAGTACTACCATAGCTAAGATGTTGCTGCAATAATGAGCTACAAGTCAAACACTGCTTTCCTTGATTTGGAACACAGAAAGGATCAATTACAAAAACAGCTTTAGTGAAAATCCAGGTCATCTACAATCTCCAATAGTTTTGTAACTCCAGAAATAAAGAGACCTGTGAAGATTATTTTGCACAATAATGTCAGCAGTGGACAGTGACATCTGGAATGCGTTAGAAGGGTAACACTAATACTATAACATTAAAATTTGATACCAAACTATGACTCTCTCTGACATAGGTAATTCAGTGAGAAAGAGAGTCACTGGTCATTGTAGGAAAATTATCATAATTGACATTTTTGACAGACTTGTCAGCTTGCAAACACACCTCCCCACCCCCAAAATTACCTTAGTTTGCTAATATTTTCTTCTTGTTTCAAAGGGGAGGTGTTCAGGAGGTGATGGATGATGCCAAGTTTGTTTATTTTTTATGCTTCATGCATCACCAGGGTTATGCTAGCTGCCCTTAGAAAATCAGAGGATATATTTGTGCTCATTCAACAGCCCCTTTGGGAAACACCATTTCTCAAACTGCCATTTGGGCTGTGCTCAGTACACAAAGTGTTTTTCTTTGCAACACAAAAAAAATGCAGCACATTTCTGATGTCATATAGGTTACTGATTTCTGCACAGATGACATTTTGATCTGAAGAAAAAGAAACTGTGGAAGAACATTACCAGAAAAACATTTGAATGAAGAAAACCAATTAAAAAACATAAAGCAAAAGGAAGAAAACATCATAGGAAGATAAATTATCAGAATAAACAGATATAGAACAATAAACAGCTGAAAAAAATCTGATTTAAAAAGAAGGAATAAATATAAGAATGTTTTGGATTCTGAACTATGAAAAAGAAAGCTCTGTCCCATACATTTGTTCCAGAAAGAAAAAAAAACAGGAATACTAAGGTATTGGAGGCAATCATAGGTTTTGCAAGAAATCGGGAAATAAAATAGATTTAAAGGGCTCTAACAGTGGTGTCCTGTGAAGTTTTTCACAAAACTTCTTTCATCACTGATATATCCAAGAAATGAAATAATACAGTCAAAATTAGTGGTGTTTTTGTCAAATGCTGAAAATCGCAATCTTTCACACAACACATCTAGCAGCATATGTAAGTTCCATAAAAAATTGAACATGGCTAATTACTTCAGAATCTGGACTGACTTTACATTTAATAATTTAATTTGATTTAATAATTGACTGTAATTAAGTTCAATACAAAATATTGTTAATTTATTATAACTAGCTTTACCAAGAACTGATGTGTTTGGAATAATGTTCTGCACTAAGTTTTCTTATGAGCTTTTGGCAACTAACCAACCAAGCTAGGTAAGTACAAATTATGCACGAGTGTTCAGCTGGCCTGTGGACAGCCAATGACACAGACCTTTATTTGTCTGTTTGACACTGAGTGATTGGTGAACGAGAAGACATCTAAGCTAACTGCATTGCTTGCCTTTACCATAGAGTAGTTTTTATTAATTTCATTGCTTTGGAAAACAGCTGACATTCAATCTGGCTGAGAGAACGAAGATATTTCTGAACTGACTTCAACAATCCTTCTTTTTGACAGCTAGCTTGCAATGAATGAAACTGAGTAATCAGCCACTCATGTTTGAAATAGGAACACTCCACCTGAAACACATCTTGAACTTGCATTTCAGACATGTTTGGAGCTATGAGTGTGTTAAGATTTTCCATAATTTTAGAGACACTTCTCAAAACTTGATTGAATGCTGAACTTTGTACGATCAATTACATTGAGTAAGATATATTTATAACATTTTCTTACTGATAATGGATGCTGTTCAAGTATTTTAATTTACATTTTCTTGAGAATATCTTTTCCTCTGGACTCTGTAAACATCAACTTTGTCTTCCCTGTGATCAATTACATCAAGAGTTCAGGTTTTATAATTTTGGGTGACTGAGTGAATAGCATTTTTTTGTATTTTTTTTGTATTTTTTATATTTCTGAAAAACCAGCTACTGCCATTACTAATTATTTGGATAATTTCTGTAGATCATGGATCCTGAACTGATTCTGAGAAGCGAGAGACTATAACTACTGAGGGTTTTGGTTTTTGGTTTTTGGTTTTGGTTTTTTATTTTTGTTTGGGTTTTTTTGTTGTTGTTGTTGTTTTGTTTGTTTTTGTTTTGTTTTTTGTTAAATAAACTAATTTTAAAAGGAATTTAATTAGCTTAGAATGAGCTTTCTGTACAGTGCAAAATATAATGGTCCACAGCCTAAAAATGTTTCAAACCTGCTTGTCTTTCCTGTGTCAATCCTTCTACATGATAAAGCAACAAAGGAGAAATGAAACTTTATGTTTCTAGAATATCCTGTACTGCTAGAACTGAGTGGTGTTGTCTTTTCCTTATTATTTTGAAGTTTTTACTTAATATTGTAAGGTTTCACTTTGTTTCAAAAGACGCTGTAAAAAGCATACCCTGAGAGGGAGAAAAATAACAGAGTTTTTTCTTATTGTTGCACTTGTTAGCTATATCTGACATAAACCAATATGCTTAAGTCATCATCATAAAATTAGTAAGAGTTATTTAAATTTTGTGATTGCCAATAAAAGAACATTACCACCATAAGGTGATACGTTATAGAAACTAGTGATATCTTCTTGAATGCTCTTGTCAGTGTCCATACTCAAAGGCATAAAATAATTTATTGTGGCAAAAGTCAGCTATTATGACTGTAA
The DNA here is from genome assembly GCF_015832195.1 of Motacilla alba alba. NCBI lineage: Eukaryota > Metazoa > Chordata > Aves > Passeriformes > Motacillidae > Motacilla > Motacilla alba. Next base: position 67,394,413 of record NC_052016.1, read on the forward strand.
AGTCACCATCATGAGTTTTATTAGATACTCTCCTCCAATTTAATTATTTTAGTTAACATGAATGGATTTCTAAATTTATTTTGTTTTTTTTTTCCATTTTGTTCTCACATTTCAAATAGGAAAAAACACAAAAAATAGGTAGTAGTCATTTCTAGTTAAGAGCACTGTGGCAAGGTATCTGCCTGTTTTATTTATTTGCTGCAAGCTTACTGCATGGATGCTGTAAATGTTAGTGAAAAAGTGACAAGAAAAAACATACCTGTTTTTTTGCCTGACAGAATAATTTTGGATCATGTGAAATCCCAGGAGAAAGAAGAAATATTGTCTCCCCTGACATCATATGGGAATACTCATCCAGGAGCTGGTTCTAGACTTGAGGGAAAGAGAGCAATGAAGGTGGGGAGATGAGGATTGGGGAAGAAGGTTGGAAATAGGAAACTTGATGGAAAAATAAAAGATTTGATCAGAAGAAGTGTAGACATCTGTGACACAGACCTAATAATAAGGACTCATTTTACAGAAAAAAAGGAAAAAAGACAGTCATAATGTCTTAAGGTAGACATCAACATAGTTGTATGATTCACTCTGTTAATATCAGTTTCCTTCCATTGACTGAATATAGAGTTCAGGGTGACTAATTGAGATGTATAGAAGACTTCACAGACATATACGTGTAGTTTGTATGACTAAGAGTCTAAGAGATATCCAAGAATAGCAGAAAAAATGCACGATCAAATCTAATGTGACAAAATTATTTTCTCCAAGACCAAGAGCTGTTAGTGTAGAGTATGTTGGTTGAAACACCCACAATTTTTTTTTAGAGTAAAAGACTGCAGGAAAAGTTTTCACATGTAAATATTCAATAAGATAAACTGATTATCAACCTCTTTCCTTTCTTAATCTGTCTCAACCAATGGATCTTTTGTAAAAATATTGTAATAAAACAAAGCAATAAATATAGAAGATGCTCTAGGAAATTTACAGGCTCATTCTCAGATTGCTCGATATAATAGACTTGCAGCATAAGATTTTCTTTATCTAACTAATCTAACTAATATGTGTTTTTATATTTTTGTCTTTATATATTCTTTTTTTTTCTTTTTTTTTTTTTTCTGAGAAGACTGAAAGATTATTATGTTAGTCTGAGTTTTGTGGCCTCTGAAGAACACCAGTTGTTTCAAGTGACAGAAGAAACCTTGATAGCTTTCAGGTATGCATCTAACCTTTTCCAATTTGTAAATCCACACCAAGTATATGCTTTGTCTGTGTGCTTTGTCTGGAGTAGTCCGGCATGAAAGTCTGAAAGAGCAATACTAATAAAGCATTCCTTCCCTAGTTTCAAAATAATGATAAATAATGCCACCCTAACAAACATGATACTAAAATATCCAATGTTTCTGTAATGACCATTTTGATAAACTAGAGAGTAGGATTTTATTCCAGATGACATGAAACGTGGATAGACAGTTAAGATGTTGAAAGACAGGACTAAATTTCAAAATATTGCAATAAATTGGAGAAAATTGGGATAAAATTATGTAGGGACATCTACATTTTTATAAGCTTAGACAGTATAACTATCTATTCACATGCTAGGCTTTTGATTAGGTAGATAGCAGAAAGAGGCAAACATTCTTGGGCATCTCTTAGGAAGTATGAACAGTGTTTTAACATGTAAAACATTGGAGCAAAACTTCCAACATTTTAAGCATTGTATTTTATGAGAGATATAAAGAACATACAAACCCCCAAAAAGCGCAGGAATGATCTAGAAAATATGAGGTAAAAAAAAAGGTGGAAAGGACTGGCATCATCTTCCCTAGAAAATCAAGAAAAGACATGCTGAACCATGTTCATATGGAGATGATATGGAGAGGAAGGGAATAATCTGTTTCTCAAGTTTAGGATTTAAGAAAAGAAGATAGAAAATGGAATTGCTGGAAGAAAGAGTCTGGTTAGGCACAAACATTTTAATGTTTCAACAAGTAGTGCAACTCCTTCACATGAAGCTGGAACAGTTTGAGGTTATAGAAAGAGAATTGATTAATTGTGTGTGTTTTCCATGTACGTGTGCTGTACAGTTAATAACTAGAGTTTCCACTGAGTAGATAAATTATTCTAGTGGCCAAAACCTTGTCATCAATAACCATTTTCTCCTGGAAGATATTTTAGTTTTTTTGTTTGTTTGCATTCTGCTTATTGGGGGATGTATTTTCAATGCTGTCAATACTAATTCAAAATGACTGGCAATTTTTATTGTTTCAGTTCTGTATGCCAAAATTTAGATTAAGGGAGTCTTTGTTTTTCATTGTGACGTAAGAGTATTTCCTAAAATTTTGACAATATTCAGGCTTCCGAATTTAGCACCTCGATGTTTACACACCAGAATCAGTATTGCAAAAAGTAACAAAGTTCTCCAAAACTGCTGAGAACAGACAATTCCAAAATACAATTATTCAGCCAACTTATTTTCATGTTCTTATTCTAAATTTATTCTGAATGTTCCTGTGGAAGTTGTGGAGTTTTCCTCAGTGGTAGGCTTTAAAAACAGGTTGAAGAAACATCCGTCAACTGTGATGAATTGTCTGGTGTTTGAAATATAGGTTCATTCTTTTGGTTTGCTCTAATTAGTCAATTTATTATAAAGTTGTCTAATACATGAGGGAAAGATGAAACAGAAGAGCCTATATACAATATATTAAGTGTATAGAAAAGATTTTTTTTTATAATATGTTGCAGAGAGAACAGCAATGATTATGGCACTCTCTTTTGCACCAAAAGTCCCAGAAAAAAAAGTGTAAAGTGGTCATGCTCAGAGAAAGGCTTGAATGATCATCAGTTTCATGAGTAGATGAGGAAAAGAAACAAATTAAATGAAGAAAGAAAGAAAAAGAAGCTCAGACATTTGTACCAAAGTTTTCCTTACAATCTAGGTCAACAAATTTGTTGAGAAAGACAAAATAGAAATCAGAGATAAGGATGAGAAACATCTTTACCAGATCCTAAGTATTAAATGTCATCTGATAGCTTGGGGATATGAGACTTCAAGCAAACGAGATGATCAGAGACCTTCATTCTGGATGAAAAGGTGAATGTCTTAAATGCAGTAATAGATGATGTAGAGACTATATTCAACATTTTCCTAATTTATATTCCTATATTTTTTCAATGTTATTTTGAAATAAATGCTGTCATATTTTTCTCACAATTATTCCCATCCATGTTTCTTATTCCCTTTTTATCTGTGCTGGTTTTTGTGTTAAACTTTTTCTTAACTTTCATCTGCTTCCTGTATTTTTTTTCTCATATGCAGAATATGCCATCTTATGATTTTGGTGTTCAAAATCTCTTCAGATATTAGTTTTGCTGTTATTTTTTTCCCTTATTTTTGTCTAAATATTCTTCTAAAATCCATTTCTCCTTTCTCCTCATCCCTTTTTTCATCCTTTATTTCTCAGACTCAGTTGATCAGTGCTAAGGTTTTTGTATTCTTACTTACACAATACACTCCAAAGAGTTCTGTGTCCTTTTTATTTTCCAGTCATCACTCTGTTTCGTTCTTGTTACTCAAATACTTTTCCTCAGTTCATTACCTTGTCAATTGACACTTTATTTGTTGCTTGTATTTCAGGATTTTTTTTACTGCTCCCTTATCTGCTTTCCCTTGAATATTTGAGGTATTTTCCAAAGTAGTTACGGCAGGTTAAAACCTCAGAACTTTATGTCTATATATACTTAAAAAGAAACAACAGGACACTTTAAACAAAAATATTTAGTTCCCACAGATAACTGTATTTTGCCTATTCTCCGACATCTCCGCTTTCTTCTTTTGCTACTACACAAACTGATGCATTGGTTTGATTGAGATTATACATTCTTTGGTAGAGAGATCATAAAAGATCATAATCTGTCTCATGTTCGCTCACAGATGCTATTTTTGTTCCAGCCCAGATAGCTATGACAGTAGGACAGAAACTAATTCAAGTGGAGGCTTGAGCACCTGCTAGTTAGTCTAGTGCAGCTGCTTAGAACTGTGTCTCTCAAAAACTTTAATTATAAAAAATACTAAAAAAACAAGTGACTCAGAAAATCACTGGAGCTTACTTAGTATGTCTGACTCAGAAAATTCTTGGCACAGAAAATGTGAAATCCAACCTGTGTTTTAATTTTAGAATATAATTTGGGTTTAGAACAGAAAACCCATCTCAAAAATCACCCACAGAGTGAATACTACTGTGAATCCTCCAGAACTACTCACAGCCAACAAAGAAAGAAATAAAGCTGGAGTATTTTTTTAGATTACTGAACTTTAATTTTTCACACCTCCTTCACATACAGCTGGAGTGGCTTGAAGAGTTCGTAATAGACTTGATTAATTGCTTGGCTTTTTGATTAAGGAGTTCATACTATATAATTAGAGATTTCGCTGAAGTGGGTACATTATTTCAAATCTTACATAGATGGGGGAGGCTTTCACTTCAAAGATTTCTCACCAAGAAACATTTTTCATTGGGACAGACATTTTCTAATTCAATAATATAATGTTTTACAGTTCACAATAGCAAGTCACATTTCATACTTTAGTTTTATGCTCCCCAATTTGATTCATGTTATACAGTCCTGATTTTCTGATCTTCTAGGACTCTATCAGTAAGGATTTACAGAGGGCCAAACATTAAACACTAAAACCACACAGGTGAAAATAATAGATGTCTTCGTCAATGTATCCAGTGCCTCTGGTCCTGTCATTGGACACCACTGTAAAGGGCCTGGCTCTATCTTTGCACACTACCTGAAGGTATTCATGTGGATGAAATCCTTGTTGAACCTGCTCTCCTCCAGGTTAAACAGCCCCTGTACTGTCTACCTTCCTATATATGTCAGCTGTTCCAAACCCTCAACCATTCTTGTGGCCCTTCTATGAGCTGCATCCAGTATGTCCATGACTCTCTTGTACTGAGGAACCCAGGACAGGACACAGCCCTCCAGCTGTGATTCCCATCTTTATTTCATTCAGTCACAAAATATGCATTTCTTGGTATTTCTTGCTGAATACCTTTGATCAGTTATGATGAATCCCAAGGTCAAAATATGCCACAAGAAACATTTCTTCATTGAAAGGGTTGTCAAACATTAAAACAGACTGCCCAGGGCAGTGGTGGACTCACCATTGCTGAAGATATTTAGAACACATGTAGACATGGCACTTCAGGATACGGTTTGGAAGTGGACATTGGCAGTGTTAGGTTTACGATTGACCCCAGTGATCACAGACATCTTTTCCACCCTCAACAATTCTGATTTTTGCATCGTCAATTGTCAGAGTCTCCCCCAGGTCAGGGTGACACCGAAAGGTGGAAAAGTCTCTGCTCCAACCCGTGCCTTCAAAGAAAGACTCAGTAGTCTTAAGTTGTCTGGTCTCAAGGTTGTTTATTGTGTGTTATCTAAAAGATTTTCTTCCTGAGCTACCGAGGTCCACTCAGCAGGTCAGCCAGAGGCACACTCCCCTCCCATGGGGCTGGTGCTATCTTTTATACTAAAAACTACGTGTACTGTATTTACAATTCCGTTCCAATAGCTATCACCTATGTTAGACAGTCAGCTTCTATTCTAAACCAATCTAAAAGTGCCAACATCACCCGAATCATGGAGGCTAGGAAGAAGAAAGAAGAAGGACAAAGCATGCCCAAATCCTTCCATCTTAGAACTCCTGACCCCCATGTACAAAATTCAAACTCCCCCTGTACAGCACTCAAAAACTCTTTCCTTCACTTTGTGACTACTTCTACTATAATACCTAAACTTGTGTGGCTTATAATTCTTCCTACAGAGTTGGTAATTTGCTCCATGGGCTAAGATCAAAACCCCACGTGTCTTTGGCTGCATGCCAGGGTCTCAGAGGCCCCTGCCAGCGGCTCTGACCATCCAGGGCACCCAGAGGGGTGTCCTGGTTTCCGACAGTCAATGGCATGTGGGTGTTAAAAGACAGCTCTCCTCAAGTACATATTCTCTGAAGTATGCAGAGGAATAAATACTTTCTTAATTCAGGCCAAAACATACACATTGTATAATATCACATTAATTGATTCTATGAAGAAATGAAACTCTTGCAAATGGATAGCAAGGAAACTAGAAGTGATTTTGGCATACTGACAGCTCCTGTTTCCAGAATTATACTTTAAAGATGGGGGAAATTACACACTTTTATTTAATTTTGTATATCTTGTTGCAACTCTTCATAATGTTTAATTTAGCTTTTATTTTGATATAATCTTATTTATTAAGCAGGGGCTTTGTTTGAATGACATGGTTTCTATAGAGACCGCGGGGCAGGAAGATGTATTTCTGAAATGCTACACATCTGACACAAATGATAGGATTTCTTGGAATGGATAGCACAATTTGTGCAAAGCCACATGGAGTGGGTTGGAGAGTATTATTCTTACCAGAAAACCTATGGAGATAAACCACTTTTCTCTAATTGACATTTATTCTTTACTAACTAGTAAGATGGAGGCAATTAAATAATGAAAAAGAAAAAAAAAAAAAAAAAGCTTGACTCTTGGATCTTTGCACTCCAAGTAAATTTTTTCTGTACTTGCCTTAAGCACTTGATAGGCCAAATAACACCATAGTATTATTTACTTGATACCTTATTTTTCCAATCATGAAACTAGAACTCACTTCTGCTATGTGCTGAGCATAGCAACCTCTTGCAAGGTAGAGAACAAGTTTCAACAAGTTTCTATTGATATTTAACATGACCTGCAGCCCACTGAACTCAGTTGAAAACAGTATTGCTTTTGTTTCAAGGGGCATATTCAGAGGTGGTAGATGGGAGACTTACGGGATTGCTGTAAACACCCAGCTCCGCAAAAATTATTTCAAGCAAAAGCAAAATGGGTGGTTGCTGACATAATTATCTGAGTCCACTCAAAAAGTTTCATTCTTGTCTTTTCAGGGATGTTCAGCTTGTTTCTGCTGTTATTGGTGTTTTTTATTCCCAGAAAACCTAGTGTAAAGAAAAAACGAGGCAAGGCAATGTGCAAGCAAGACAAGGCGAGATGAAGAGCCTTTTAATTTTTTCTTTATGCTGTCTTTTCCTATAATTTCTATAGTATAAAGATCTTAAGACTGGTATTAAAATATTATCTGTATTACTTATCCACATATCAAGCATAAGAAAATAATATTCACCTGTTTGAAATCATTGCTTGGAACACAATGCAAAAAAGAAGCGCTTCAGGATACTTTTTCAAGTGGTTTATATTCATAAGCATTTAACCTTTATACCCTTTAAAATCCTTTAAAAGGATAAGTCCTAGTTTCTGCATATAGCACAAGGGAGTTATCCATACCCAGAGAAATATAATCAGAAGAGACACATCCTAAAATCTAGACTTGCAATGGAAATAGTCTATCAAAGACCATTCCATAGAAGGGCTATGAAACTAAACAAACTAGTCTAAAAAATCTCCTGGTAATGTCCTTGTTTCTTCAATAAAACTGTTGTCTGGTCCAGCCACTGTTGCTATTCTTTCCTGGATTACAGTACACCATAGAAAAAACACAGTATACACTGAATAATATAATTTTATTAGTTTCACTGTCTCTCAGAAGTTCCAGATGTTTAGTAACCTTTCTAGTTATACCTTAATGTCTTTTGATAATAGAGGAATGGGTTGAGACCAGGCACGAGAAGGACTTGGAATTGTTGGGGAACAAGAATCTCAAAAAGAGCTGACAATATACACTCTAAGCCTAGAGAGCCAAAAATGTCCTGGGCAGTATCCAAAACAAGACCATCAAGTAGATGACGGGAGATGATTCTCCCCTTCTGCTCTCATGAAATCCCACCTGGATTACCTCATTCAGCTCTGCAGCCCTCCAAGATAAGAAGGATGAGCCTGCTGCAGTGAGTCCAGGAGAGGGCCACAAACGTGATTAAAGACTTGTGTCTGTGAAAGACAAAAACCTTCTACTTACTGCAACCTTCTTCTGTTTTTAATCCCATCTCTTGCATCATAAAGACCTCCAGGAGATAATGGAAATGGATTATAAATTTGTGGGAAGTTCTCAATTTTAGGAGACAGCAGGTAGATATTACTTTCCCTCTGATTTATTCTATAATAAAGATTTTTAAAGATAGTTTTATTTCACTGAAATATATGTTTATAGCTGCATGATGGCTACAGATTATTGTGTTTCCTGAGATTTCTAAGTACCAGTCACATTGGTGCCCTTTTTACTTACCCACACATTTTCAAACACACACAGTCTTGGATTTCTTTCCACTTATGTTTTCTTGAATGCATTGGATTGGACCAAGTACTATGTGATGGGATGTACCAGTGCCCTGCCAGGAAAAATCATTCTTTCATGTCTTTCTTGAAAGAGACATTGTTCCTTGTAATGAAAGGGAAAATGAGAACTGAAGAATAATAAGCTTTTATGAAAATAATTTTTAAAGCTTCTAGTATAGGTAAACTTAATAAACCTAATAAAACACTGTACTTTTGCTTGCTGTGCTTTTATCTAATCTTATGAGATATTTTTATCACTTTGATAGGTGTAAGGTACTGTACTTAGTGATTAGAGGTGCTCCACAATGATATTTGGAGTACACTATAATCAACAAAATGATCCTTCTGGTTTGTAGCCTTTCTTTGAAGGCCTGTCACGGCACATGGACATTTTGACTATTCCGTCTTAATACCATTTTGCTCCGGCTTTCATCTCTTCTCTAAACCACAAAACATAATAGTAAATGGCTTAACCAAATGGACGTAAATGTTGCTACCATTATTTTCCCTTTGAGGGCCAAACTATTGCAGCTCAGCTGCTGAATGAAGCACAGAGAGGTAACAACGTGCGTGGTTGCACACAGAATAGGCAACTGTGAAAAGGATGTGGGAAAAACATGATGGCAAGTATCAGGATAATAAGGGGAACAGAATATGAAAGGTTGGCTGGTAATCTGTTCTGATCAGAGCAGTACCATTTTAACTGTCAGCAGCAAAACTTGAACTGAGTAGACTTCAAAGGAAATGAAACCCCACTAAGGACATAAAGAATTATCCAAAGTTTGCAGTGTTATTTGTTTTCTGAGGAAGTCTATGTTGAGCAACCATTACTTTTTTTAATAATTAAAACAAAATGCAGCCCAAGAGAAGAAAGATTTACATTACAGAGCAAGAAAACAAACCCATGCTCATACTGAAAAGTTGTACTAATACACTGTAAACTGTGAATTCACCTTTAAATTATGAGCACACTAGTAATTCCCTTTGAAATTAATCTAATGCTTGTGAAGTAAAAGAGCTATTGTTTGATGCTTTGTTTAACAAGAACATTAATTAAAACTAGTTCAATACTGATATTTTGGATAGCTATATGTACTTGTACTACTATACAATGATGGATGGAGTACAAGCAACAAAAAGCACTCTTTTATACTGGGTTTTTTTGTGAAGTAAATTTTTTCTTGTGGAAAAGAACAGTAGAATGTTCTTGTTTTTACTTTCATGTGGGAAGGGCCACATTTTTGTTTCATTAGTACTGTATTGCTTATTAAAGCTCTTTGAAAAACTGTAGCTGTGAATGCTTTGAGGAAATAACAAATAATAATTATTTATTTATTATTAATATTAATAATATACTACTAATAATATGCAGCATTTTAGAATGTCAAAGAACAAACAAAAAAGAATGTTATTTTCAGCTGCAACTGCAAAGGAAATGTACTTTAATTTGAGACTTCTTTCATGAGCATGCTTAAGTCACAGGCCTTTCATAGAGCTGTCTTTGACATTTCAGAAAAGCGGAGCAAAATTGGAAAGGGCAGGCAAGGTCTACCAATGCCAGACTTCAAATATGTATAGAAATTGTTGTTGTGTGTACAAACTTTAAACTGTTTTCTAATTCCAATTGAATTCAGCAAATTCAATTTGGTTAAGCTGGATTTCTCTGATCCTACTCCAAAATTGAATTCACAGAGCTGGAGGAAGAAATTATTGTGTTGGTCTGCTTCTTTTGTGCAACAGCTCAGACTGTGTCCAGGGTACACTACAAGATGCTTTTCAGAGATATGAGAAATTATAAGTCATTTTTTGCCTTTGATTCAGCTGCAAAGTTCTTTTTAAGTTTTGGGTTTCTCAACCTGTACAAAACTTGTCTCACTAATATGGGAAAGGGCATTTTAAATTACCATTTCTTCACTGATAGAACTTCTTCACTTCCGTAATTATAAAAGCTGAAATACTAATTTATCCAGAGAGGAAGGACATAGGACATATTCTTTTGCTTGAAGATTTAAATCCTCACCTAAAAAGGATGGAAAAAAAAGTTCTGACTACCTCTGCCAATTGCATCTGCTCATTCACAAAAAAATGTGAAAAACTGTTGACACAAATTATAGAACTGTCTTGATTTCCCAATATTCACTTTTTTGTTCTGTTATCATAAGTCCTTAAGTTTAACATTGATACATTGTTTTGAAGATAAATAGGATCTTAAAACAGTATGAAGACTTTATCCAAATTTGTCTGAGGGCTCTGTATACAAAATAAGACCAACAACATATTTTTTCAGAAATTAGTAGGCTATTTCTTTCCTATTCTCCCATAACTAACTCTGAATAACCAATATGGGCAATATGCAAGATTCCAAGTGGAGAGTTAATTATTATTTATTTGTAGAAAAAATAGAATGATTTTTTTTTCCTTTACAGAAGTCTTTCATAATTAATTTCAGCTATTTAATTGAAAGATCACTTACTCTTTCATCCCCACTTCCCATTAAAAGATATTTATGAAAATCAGTAGTCCAACCTGTATTGAGTGCTGATCATATTTAACACCATGATTTTTATATGTCTAAAAATTAGATAGTCAGTCACCCACGATCCTTCAATTGCAACAAATTATTCCAATAAAGATAGTTAACTGACTTAAAATTCATGTAATTTTGGATTTAAAATGCAGATTTGGAATTCATTACTCATTCTGCTCCTTTAAATTAATAACTAAATTTTACATGAGCTTGTATTTATTGCACTTGCTATCAGATTTATGACATAACAAAGTCCTTTTATGGAATCAACATCTTACATTTCCAGTCTAGTTCAAACACCCAGGATACCCAGATACAGTGATAGCTGATCCAACTTCAATACATCTATTTAAAATATGTAAAACCCTCTGAATATTTAAAAAGGATGACAGTTTCTGTGAATGAAATCAGTTATTACAGTAGCCTTGTTGTTTGTGTGTATTTTTAAATATTTGTTTTAAAGGTATGAAATATTCTTAAGTCAAAACAAATCCAGAGAAATAATCAGACAAGGCATAGACTTAAGTATTTATATCTCTATGTTAATCCTTCCTTTCTCTGATTTTTGAATGTCATATCCATAGTTTTATATGGCCCACTGAATGATATATTAATTATTATACTGTACCAGAATATTGTAATTTTTTTGTTTTAAAATTTCATACATCTCTTCTAAAATTTTGGGGTGCAAAGTGACCAATGGTCAATATATGTTTAGTTAAATACATTTTAGAGCTACATTTGGAAGTTGAAATAGAATTACACTATGAAAAGCCAACTTTTAGGCATTTATTTTTTGTGTTCTTTCATAGGATTTCCATACCCAATTCTAAAAGTTGTTACTGATGGTGAAATTAGCAATAAAGACAATAGCGTATAGGTTGAGTAGTAATGAATGAAAAAAACCCAAGATTGTTACAAATATGTGGTCATTCAAGAGCAATATTTTCTGTAAAATATTACTATGCTGGTCATTGTTTTCCTCAGTGTATCTTTCAGGATGGAGCTGTGAAGGGCTGCAGCAGATAAACTATGGAGATAACTGTGAACTTTTGAACTTATAAATTTATGTATTTTAAAGATAGAACAGGTCTCCTTGTGAATACCTACCTGGTCTGTCTGGGCTAGTTACAGCTGAGGTGAACAACAAGATTTTGCTCCTTCTCATGACACCTATTGCTGCATCTACTGAATGCGAGGGTGATTGTTATATTGGCTTTGTTAACATACAGATTCAGTTCCTCAGATCCATAGAAATCTAAGAGTGTCCCCAGCCATGCCATTTTGCAAAAAGTAATCCGCCCTCTGATCCTCGTTTAATTTCACCTTTGAATCCCCAAACTGTTTCTTTCAGTCCATTGTAAGTTATTGTACCACATCACTCATATCAACATTCCTACTACGCAATTCCTTCCAAATCTCAGTGCAAAAGTTTACTTGATCTGTCCTCTGCTCTCTGCATATAAACCAGTTTTATTTGCATGTTCTCTGTGTTTAAGAAGTCTCATGTGTGGCACGCAGTCTTCTAGACTGTATCTACAAAGGCTCAGACATTATTATGGTAGCAAATATTCTAGACTCAGTTAAAAGTAATCTATTAAAAATATTCTTCTTGGTTATAGATGCAATAATGTATATATGAGTACTATTTGAAGAAGTGCAAACTACTTACTGTTTATAACAGGTATATTTATTATGGTAGTTCATATAAGATATACTACTACTAAAATGAACAGAAAACGACACAAGAAGGAGAACTGAGCTTTTAACATCCACTGCTATAGCTGGGAAGAAAAATTATTATAGGCCAGAAAAAATTCTGTGATTTGTAGCAAGCAGCTATTCAACACAGACGACTGCTGCTGAAGTTGCTGTGGGTGTTTTGTATTCTGAATGACTTCAATATGATCCCTTTGAATATGCTTTTATTTCTTAACATTTCTTTTGGTTACACTACTGGCTTTAAGGGCCTTTATAGTATTCAACGTATTTAACTTGTAAGCGGTAAGACCAGGAACTAAACAATGAGGTGTCCCAAATAGAAATTCACCACATTCATACCATACACTACATACACCATTCAAAAGATTATTTCTTGCTATCATTCTTCATGATGTTCATTAAGTAAACCTTTCATAAAAGTAATTAGGATTCTATAGAGTCTAACAAAGCTGATCTATGTCTGTCCACCTTAAGGACTAAAAACTAAAAAATGTGTTTAATACATTTCTCATTATTCTCAAGTTTGCAACAACTATTTAAGTGTTGTCAGTCCTGAATTTCTACTCCTTAGAATGGCATGCGTATTTTATAAAAACCTTCATATTTGTCTTTAAAATCTTCTGTTAAAAATTACTGTAATCAGACATTGTGCCATCACTTTCTATTTCATCTCATGGCAGTCTGAGGGATTAAAATTGATGCAAAAATTGACATACACCACCCTCCCCCTGCTAGTTCTGGTTTGGTTTGGTTTTCTTTCATGAATGCAAAATCTCACTAAAATCAGTGAGGATTACACTGAGATTAAACAAATGGTGAGTACTTTTTGTTCCAGTACACACTAGCCTCAGAGCCTGCAGTCAAAGAGAAAAAACAGGAATTGTTTTTCTCCAAATCACAGTGTGATATTCCTCTACTCTGGTAATGCAAGAAATAAAGTTCTTCTCTATCAGTAATCCTGCACAAAAGGACGTAGGCAATGAGTTGATTTGGAGTCTACCGAGATGATTGTCTTTCCTCTTCTCATTGTCAACTTATTTGGGCCAAAAAAAATGTGCATTTCAGATTGTGGTTTTCTCACCTTCTCACATTATGTTCAGTTATTGAACAGCTTATAAAGATAGAAGGTATCTTGAAAGAGGTAGCTGATTACCCTATGCCCTTCAACCTTTAAATAGAAATATTAAAATATTACTTTTGATAATGGAAAAAAAATTATGAATTGTCAAAGCAAGAGATAATAATAGCGATAAAAAGCTGCTTATATTGGTACATCAGTCTTTCAATGCATGAAAGGCACCATGTACCTGTTATTTGAGTTGTAGTCAATCCATACATAGTAGGGCAATGACAGCAGTGCAAGCTGCTATCAATTTACAGCATCAACATCCATCACATAAAGTTATTATATATGCATCTATTATTTGTTGTATTAGAAATAAAGTTATTGCAATAGAAATTTGTCATAAGATTGATGTTAAAAATTAATTTCTTGTCTTCACCTCAGTGTTTACAGTGTTTGGTAGCAGGAGACCACTGTCTTTTGACAGTCTTCTATAGTGGCGGCAATATCTCTTAATTTGAGATCAAGCACAGTACCTATCCTTTAGATTTTTTATTATTTATAGATTTTTGCATTAAAGTTACTATGAGAAGCTTCAATGAAACACAAGGTACAATGAAATACTATTTGTTTCAGTCCTTCTTTATTGCAAACCTGACTGGTCACATATTTGCATTAAACTGTTTCATGCTCTGTCTTATCTCTACTGCCCTAGAAATGTAATAGCACAAAACACTAGAGCATTTATTTATTAAATATATACCAAGTCTGCTGCCTGTCTTCAGCTGATACAATGAATGGATGTAGGAGTTACTGACATATGAATTTTTTTAATTTTTATTTATCAAGTATCAATATAACTTCTTTGCCTACTGAATTGTTCTCATTGATGACTGATATAAATTAAAGAAAACTTTATATGTGTGAATATTTGTCAAGTCCAAAGCTTTTATATAAAACCTATGGACTTTAGGCTGCTTGCTGGATTTTATTCCCTCCATTTTGTTTTTTTCAATTGTGTAATACAATTACATAGATGCACATAGAAACAAAGAACACAACTATAAATGAAATGGCATTTGACTTTTTTTTCTCACAATGTCAGTTTTTAAATGTCAACATTAACAATAATTTCTGTTGACTACTGATAAAACAAGTTACAAGACATTGCTGAATTTCAGCTCCAGTTGGGAAAAACTGCAGTGACTGGTGCATGCTTGGTTTGTCTTCGTCCTGGAAAAGAGATAATAGAAAATTCAGTAATGTGGCACAGCTTGGTGTTGTCAGGAAACTTGATGAGGCTGCATTCAATCCCACTGTCCACGTCACCAACAAAGATGTCAAATAGCTCTGGGCCCAATACAGACTTCTGGGAAAGATGTCATGGTCTCCCCATGACTCTGAATAAGCAATAATTCTAAGTATCCTTTCCGTTTGTCAGCTTTTTTTATATATTTTGAAAATATATAGAAAAAAATTGTAATGAAGAAAAAATTTCACAGAATCACAGAATCACTAGGTTAGAAGAGACCTTCAAGATCATTGAGTCCAACCCATGCCCTAACACCTTAACTAAACCATGGCATTTATGTGTCCTTAGATTCTCATCTTAAACTTGTTGTAGGTATTTCCTTTCATAGCTTATAATTAACTTCTAGACTAGTAACTCATTCTTAAATATGAATTTTTAACTCCAGAAATTTTTAACTCCAGAAATTTTTAACTCCATTCCCCAGAAATGGAGTAGAGGAACCACAAAGAGTTAAGCAATTTTATTATAATTTATGTTTTTAAATGCATTTACTGTGGGCAAATTTAATACAAGCAAAAGCAAAAACCTCCACAATGCATAAATAAATTACTACAAATATATAGACTAACCAAAAGCTGAGATTATTTGTTACTATTCATTGAAACCATTGTTACTATGTTCATTGTTACTGTGCTAATTAAAGGGTAATTAATATATTCATATATATTGGGTAAAATTATCTGTTCAGTGGAAGTTGAATTTTTCTAGAAATTCCAAAATTGAATTTTGCTGGGAAAGAGATAACTCTATTTTCCTTAGCTTTTCATATCAATTAGTCTTACTTCATTGAACCTTGACTAGATTTGTACCTTCTGCAAGTTACCCTGACAAGGCAACGGTCAAAATGTTTCAAAAGTGTTAGTGAAGTTAAGATTACCAAACAGTATTTCAAAGAGCCTAATTTTTCATCTTTTGTCATAGAACACTCACTGAATGGAGAGGATTTTTCTAATGGAGATTTCATCTTTTTTGTGATAGCAGTGCTACAAGCTTAAGGTAAATTTCTTTCCCCATTCATGAAAGTTTCTTCAGTTACATCTAATAAAATTGCTAATATCAGCAACATAGATGGAAAATAACGGGACTGCAAGCCGAGCAACACATTATGAGTGATAGCTGTAGCATTCACTGTACCAAAATTATTTCTATATTGACCCAAAAGAGCATTTCTGTGCTATTTATAAATTCTGGGAAAATAGTACAAGCCTTGTTAATTCAAATCAATAAGATATTTTCAGTCTGATATGTACTTCAAGTATGTGTTTGCCACTAAAGCTGAACAGAAAATTAATTGGGATGGGTTTTTTTCAATTGAAAGATATGACTCAACCAATCCACAATAATGCAAAAGGCTTTTGAAATGGATACTACAAGTGAGAACTGGGAAATGTGAGCTAGTTCTTAATAACTCACATCTCAGAAAATAAATGTTGTGTTTTTTTCGATAGTTCAGTTATAATGAGGATCCCACATGAGTAGCTTTTGAAAATCTGTCTGCTTTTTATGATACTGTAATTAGACCTGCACCTATTTTTTGTTGTAACTTTCAGACACAGTGACATGGAATCACAGAGATTCCTTTGTGCAATCCTCTGGGTCTTTTGGTAGTTTTTTTTTTTTTTTTTTCTTTTTTTCCCCTTGCTTTACCTAGTAAAGCAGTGTGGTAAAGGTAAAAAAAAAAAAAAAAAAAAAGGAGGAATGTTATTTGGGGCCTTAAAGCCAATAATCTGTTTTAAAGTTTTACCAAAACTTTCCCTGACACCAGTGGGTATCAGTATGCATACTGCCAAAATAAAATATTAATGAAACTGATGGGCATGAATACACTGCGTAATGTAACACAGTGTAGGAAATCCCCTAACCAGCTCTCAGCCAGCCTAAACCTCTATCTGAAGTGACACACTGTCATAGGGAGATGCTAGCTCAGATCCTGAAACAACATTGAAGTGTCAGCCTTATACAGCACCATAAGAAATCATCTCAAAGATAGGAGGAATTGGCTTGCTGCAGCTCTGCTAAAATGACTACACTCATTATAGGTCTACAGCTAACTCTTTCTCTGATATCCTGGGAAAGCTCTGCACCACTTGCAGCACAGACAGCCATAAGATATTCCATAAGACCAGCACACACGAGGAAAAAAATTATGTCATTCCAAAAAAATTGAACACCTATTTCAGAATCCAGTGCAATTGCATAGCAATATGGTAAAATAATTAATATCACACGGTGGTCACATATAAAGTTGCTGAAAAACAATTACCTCATAACCTGAAGTTTTTGGTCTCTTGATAATGCTTAAGCTTAGAAGACATAAACTAATCACGTAATTGCTCTCACATTATACAGTTGTTCCCACATAAAGTAGTTGGCACTCAACTAATTAATCAGGTGTGATGACAACTGCAGTATTTGTGAACACTTAAAAAAGAAATCTTCCTATAATATCTTTGGAAATGAAATGCAGTATGACTGTAGCAAAGAAAATAGCATAGAATAAACATTTATGGCAAGCAACAAGTCTAAAAGTGAATGTTTGGATTCCAGGATAGAGTGGTGTAAACAATGGATTCATTGAAAATTCACTGCTCAGGCCAAATTAAAGGAAAATGGTCAGAAGAACTGAAATAGATATATATCAGGGTTTGGACCATAAAGAAAAAGAAATGAATGCAATAATAGATACTTTAAACATGTTTTCCTACTCAATATGAAAGTCTGTTTAATTTTTGGACTCCTTTTTCTTGGTTTTGGATAGTTTTTGCTCAAGTGTAAGTGAACTTGAGAATGAAAAATATTATAAAAAAAAAAAAACCCTGACATTTTTGTAAGGTAATAAAAAGGAGTATCTACACCATCTGTTAGAGAATTTTGGAAGTAAATTTTATCAGCATGTTTTGAATCCTGAACTTGGTTATTGCTAATATTTTAGCTAAAATTATTAATTGAATTCCAATCAGATGTAGAGATAGTTTCCATCGTTCCGTGTAATATAATTTTTATAATAACAATATAAAGATTGAAACACTACTAATAGTTCTAATACCTATTCTACAGAATTTGCAATAGCATATTAACAACCTGATGTCTATCTCTTTGGCCATTTCATGCCTTTATTCACAGAATTTGTGGGCTACCTGCAGAAAAAAATCTGTTTAAGCAAAGTGCCCAGGTGTGAAAGTTTATATCTGACTACTTTCCCCGAAGTCTCTTGCAGCCCCCATCTTCAAACTTCATTTGACCTTGAGCTGTGTAAGTTAAGCAAGATTTATTTCAAAGTAAGTGTATTTCTAAACAGGTACTGTTTGCCAGAAGAATGCATTTTAACTTTCATGGTTTTTAAATATATGGCCTACATTTTTTTTTTATTTAAACATTTGCTTAAATTGTAGCAAAATGACCCCCTTGTTATAGAGGTAACTTAAAAGCACCACTACCTTCAGTTACCTGCATAGTTCTTATAAATGTCTATCCAATGGACCTGTGCCAAGGTCCATTCAGCACCAAAATATTATGATCTTGCTAATATATACCTAGGCATATATATACCTAGGCATATACAAACATTCAAAACATCAAGAAAATTCAGGCAAAAAATAACAAAAGAAACAAAGTAATGCAGAAATAAAATCTAAATTGTTATGATTTTTAAAACCTTTTTTTTGGTAAGAAAGAAAAAGGTGCAGCCAGTGTAGTTAATATGTCAGTCCAAAGGAGTATAACAAAGTCAGAGGGAGTATGGTATCTAATTTTAACATTAACAGTTTGCCTTTTCTATAGGTAACTAGTAATGGTTATAAAAAATAAATTATGTTTGTCTAAAAATATTAATAATAATTTTATCCTTTTTATATTATTATAAATATTTAAATGATATTTATATTTTCCTGTCTAATTCTCACAAAATCAAACTATTTAAAATTTATTGTGCGGTGAATGTGTTTAAATTTTTTTTAATGGTGTTATATAGAAAAAGGAAACAATAGAAACCCATGAAAAGTTATGAAGGTTAGAACATAAAAAAGACAGTGTGATGCATTATTCTGTTGTTTTGGGGTTTTTTAAAAGGAATTTTACAGACTTCCACAAAGAATGAAAGAATGACTCTTCCACAGTCTTAGGCAGAAAAATTCAGTAAATTTTACTAAAAGCTACAGAGATCCACTAGTTTACAGAGCTGAAAATCAGTACAACATCATTTAAAAATAAATCATGGTATTATGAATCTCAATATTTAGATTATCTTAAACTTTATATAAATCTACACAATTAATAGCATAATCACTGATAATTGTAACAACAGCCATAAGTTTTTACTCCCAAGGCCTCAAAATATTTTATCACCATTGTCTGACATAAAAAGCCTAAATCTTGGATAGGGAAAATATTTATTGTACTTTTTGGTAAATAATAATGAATGGTTTACACACTTATGTCTGATCTATAACAGGAAAGTTTATTGTCTTTTAGTTTTCTATTTACCTCACTTGTTAGCTCACAAACTACAAAACAGAATAGAAAAAGATTTTTTTTTCAGAGTAAAAAAAATGAGGGCATAATATTATAAATGTAATTGTAATTTTCAATCAGAAATCATAACTTTTTATTTTTCAAATAGAATGTCTAAATTTTCTAAATTTCAGTTTACCAGCTGTGGGGGTGAACTGGTTCTGTTTAAATGAATTATCCCATTTTTAGGTCCTAATTACCCCTGTGGAAAGATTACAATAAAATATAAGAATTGAATTAATCTACTGGAATTCAACCAGAAGGTTGATTTGGAGGCTAGGTAAGGCCAGACCTCTAAGCTTCCTCTTTCAAATAATTTAATAGTGGACTCATAGTTACCAAATTAAAACAAGAACATAAAAAAAAAGGTCTTTAATGTCTCTTAGATTATATGCAGTTTGTAAAGCAGAGACCTGTTTTTTAAAAAAAAATCATTAAAGATTTGAATTGCTAGAAAATGTTTAATACAATTAAGCTATTTAAAGCATTTCATAGCTATTCATGTTTCTTTACAGTGAAAGAGAGGTCTTTTAAAGTGCTTCTGTACTAAATGTTCACTCTGGGATTGCCATTCTCTGGAAAACTCCAACTCCCACATACATTGAGGCAAAGTTTGCCAAAATGAGTTCATTCAAGTTCATTTTTCAAATTAATTCGAACAACTTATGTTTCTGAAGCTGCCTTAGAAAACCGCAGGGAAAAATTTATAGAGTGAGCAACTTTCTGAAGAGACAAGGAGACAGTTTGTTATCTAGTGAAATTTCTTGTGTAGCAGGAAAAGCACATCTTCCAGAATCTGTACTTTCCCAAAACCTGCACACACTTTTTTTTTTTTTTTTTTCCCTAAGGAAAAGGCAAACACTGATCACTAGCCCTTCTCCCTGTTGCTGTGTTATTTTGGAAACCCATTTACACTTTTGTCGGCTGAGTCTCACCTGCTCCAAGCAGTCCTTGGTACCCATAGATGGATCTATGACTGTGAAAGCAATTCCCTGCTATCAACACCAGTCCAGCAAACTGATTTTGACCCACAGAATCTCTTCATTCCTTCTCAAACCTTTACATTTCACTAGAAAGATCAAAAAAAAAAAAAAAAAAAAAAAAGAAGTCCTTAGACAATTTTCCCCATGTGCCAGATAGGAGGAACACAGGAAAGCACCCAAAGCACCCACCTTTATTACAAGTTTAAGAATTGGATTTAAAAATTTATTATCTGAAAATTCAATGCATTACATATCTTGTACAAAAAAGCAGAGCCAATCATGAGATCTGGAACCAGGAAACTAATTCTTTAATTTTCAGCAACTATAATCTTGACTGATATTATTTAAGATCTCATTCTTTGCTCATGATTCTCAGTCCCATCTGAGATACTCACAGACCCTTGGTCAGGCCCACAGTTTCAAACCCTCTTGGAATAAAAAGAGCCTCAAATGAAGTTTGCAGTTCTGGGTGAGTATTCCAGTGAGGAAGCTTTTATGTAAAAAACAGGTCTCTCTCTAGCCATAAAAGTGCTTGACAGTTTCTGTATCTGAATATAAGGCACAATTGAAAAGTAGGTCTTGTGTGTTTATTTAAAGATTGATTCTACTCAGGCTGAATTTCCAGGACTCATCTCCAGCTTAGATGGATCTTAGCCCAGCTCTTGCTAGGTGTCACTGTTTTCCAGACTGGAGTGTTTCACCTTGTAAATACAATTTAATTTGTTTGCATCTAAATGCATGACTTCCCTTTCTGCTATATTGAACCAGATATTGTGTGATTATGTTCAGTTTTTCAAGTGATCCAGATAAATTTGTACAGTAATATATCCTCTTTATTATTTACTACTCTCTCAATTTTCAAACCGTTTACAAATTTCATCAGTAATGATTTTATGATTTCTTTTTGGTCATTGATAAAAATACTTCACAGCATGAAGCCAAGAGCTGAACTGAATGAGATCTTACAGAAAAATAGAAGCACCAGTATTTTTAATTTTGGGGCTTTTTCCAAAATAGTAAAGACATGTTTCCCTTGCATGATGTATTATAAAAAATAAATAATTAGTTTTTATCTATGTCTATATAAAATTAATGAAATCATTAATTTTCAAAAAAAAATTCATGCAAATATTTATTTTTTAAATTATTGCCTATTATTTGTAATTCTTCACATAGCGCAGTAACTAAGCTTTCCATAGTTTGTCTTTATTTTCAAGTAGAAACCTCATGTGCATGGGAAAGAGGAAAAAAGCAGAATTTTGAAGTATGTTTTCTACTTGCTTAAGAACTAAGTACCTCAATTTTGAATATATCTTATTTACAAGCAAAGGGATTTGAATTGATGGAGATGTTTTGAACAGTATTTCACAGTTCAATCATATTACATATACTGTCAAATTGAAAAAGACAATTAAAATTTAAAAATCTCAAATGCCTCTTTTTCAACAACAAAATAAAAAATAAAAAATATGTATTCCATATACAAACCAGAAGACAAATGCAAACTTGCCTCTACTTTAGTGAACCAGATTTCATTTAGAAAAACAAATACTCTTCCAGAATTGTGAGTTCATGAATAAGCAGCTAACTGTGAAAAAGAATGGAATGTTAAAAATATTTCCTCAGAATCATATTAAGTTAATTGAATGATAATTTATGTCACAAACATATCACTTGTTTGTTTTTAATCATTTCAATGAATAGATCTTAAAAGTTAAGATGCCAGATTTAGGTGACTGAAGTATGGCCTTAGACATAGCTGGATAGATAATGAGACAGAAAAAAAAAGTCACATGTATTTTCTCAGAGAACTAATTAAATATTTTTAATTGATTCAAGTGTATATTCAAGTATATTCAAGTACATATAAAGCTATGAATAAGTGATGACAATCCTGAGAATTTCATCACATGCAAACCATTTTTAAATTAGCAAAAATAAAACAGTAGAATTTTACCACCAGATGGATAATTAAGGGAAATAAATAGATCTCTATACTTTACTTCTGTTCTACCTCCTGTAGTTGGCAGGAATTAGTTTGACTTCCTACCCAGTTATATTGCCATATTTCAGTCACCTGAATACTTATACTTCTACAAAGGATGAAGGCTCCTTTAATTTCTTTTTTAGCCTCCCAAATCCACAGATTTATAAAATCAGAAATATAAGTTCTTCCAGTAAATTTATGCTAACATTTCCAATTATGTTGTTACATGAATAAGCTTTCAACTTGGAGAGCAGTCTGTATCACAACTCAGTCATCTAATTAGAGCATGGAAACCCTTAACAAAATTTAAGGCATGTTTGATAACACCTGTTTAAAAGCAGCCTTCCTAGTCATCTGAAGTTACTTTTGAGATTTCCTTTGTACCAGACTGCCAGAGATCTGAGGCAAAGTGCCTTAAATAAAGTGAGCAAAACACATTTCTAAACTAATTCATTCAGGACAGCCTTTCAATATTCCTAAATTTAATCAGATAACAGTTCTTTGTACAGAAATGGCTGTGCTTTAAAAGGTACAACTTTTTTTTCACTCACTGTCTCACAATTTCTCTGCAAATGCCAGTTCAACGCTAACGCTCATGGTATTTAGCTGGGCGTTGCTAGGATGTCAGCAGCTCCCTTGGCCTTGTTCGAACATTTGAACTCTTTGATAGGTAATTAAGGTTTCTCTCAATAGAGTGTAGCTTTAGTTAAACCATAAAGTCTGTGTCAATGGAATTCTTTTCTCTCCCAGTTAAGCCTCCTCTCACTTTCTCGCTCTATCCATGTAGTCAGTGATCTCACCTCTGCAAAGTGCCTCATTGAAGCATTGAGAGCCTAACCCAATAGACATTTTATTTCATCCAAAAATTTTCCCCGTGAGAAGAAAGGCACTTCTAGGCTGCACCACTCCAACCACTATAAGTTTCCATGTGCAGTAAACCAAATACATTCAGATTTCCTGTGTATATATCAATCTAATCTGGAGGCAAATTGGTGCAAACATTACCCAGGATGTTTTACAGCGGACTGTAGTCTGGTTTCATCCTCTAACTTCATTATGAAGAATTTTTTAGGGGCGTGTCATGTGCTCATACATTAAGTCTCACACTGTGTACCCTGTGTGAAATTCAAGACTGCAACAGTTTGGTATGCTAGTTATAATCCCTGAAAATAATGGATTATGATGAAAACTTTGAGAGACCAAACTATAATTTCACAAACACATCACTAACATGAGAAAAATTAATGTTTTTCCAGTACCAAAATATGCTATTGCACTTGCAAATTTACATTCTCTGTTTGTCCTGGGAATATAATAAATTATAAACCAGTCTATTACATGTTGCAAATGTTAGAGTTTATGATCATATTATTGATGTTTTATGGTAACAAAGGTGAATTTATATGAAGACAATGATTATTATTATTATTATCTTTGATGATTTTTATAATTAATTAATTAGAGCAGAAAGGATTTATAATTAATTACATCAGGAAGGGTTAACGTTTCCTGAAAATTAATAACACTGGAAAAATCACAGAAAACCCAAAGAAACAAAAAACCCCAACATTTTAATTTCTCTTAAAACAATTCCATGTATATGAAAACTATTAACTTCCCATTTTATTTAGGAAAATAGGTTGTATGAGATGAGTAAGATTGTACACAAGCCTTTTGCTGAGGACTTAGGTAATCTAATACATTGTCAAGGCATCTGTATTAAGAATAATTTTCCTTCCTAAAGTCAGACATGAAAGCATGCAGTGTAGTTATACGAATTTTTTTCCTTCTTAATGATTTAGTCCATGAAGTTGCAAAATTAATATTTTTATTCCGTTTGTAGCTATTTTGCCCTGTAGCAAAACTATGTTTTCTCCAGAATTATTTGCTGAGACAATTTCCTAAAAGAGAAACGGATTTGTACAAGAGTTAAGGATGTATATTTAGAAAATTTCCTCTGTGTTTTCCCAGTGAGGTTTACCTCCTCCAAGTTAAAGCAGTTGCTATATTTGAAACCTGACATTCCCATCGCTGATTTTATTTTTTCTTTCCTATTGAGTATATGGCACATTTATAGTGATTCTCAAGTCTTAAGACATCTTCTTCAAACACATTTGTATTTAAGCAGGTAAGTCCACAAGAGAGAGGTAGAAAGGTCTAGTTATTCTCCCCAAATATAAAATTATGATTACAATAACACATGTGGATGAAAACAGAAGGAGGCCATATTTTTGTCTGCTCTAAAAGTTTTGTTTCACGGCTACTATTATGTGCTTCTCTGTTGTTTTTTACCCAAATATTGTCACGGAAAATAAAGAAAAAGTGATCTTTTGACTGCAACTGCTCACCTGTCCCTTCTGCCTTTTTTTTTTTTTTTTTGCTTTAACGTGAAAACATCTTGAAAGTGAAAACATCATGACTGAGGGACTGAAGGTTTATTATCTCTCACACCACGATGCCTCTGAAATACTAAAATAATATACAAGTTTAGACTTTCAGCAGAGAGGATGGTAATCTGTGGGTGAGAAAGGTTTAAAGATCTGAGAACAAAGGAAGCTCCTGGCTCCTGAAAAAAACATTTTGCTGCAAGCCAACACTGTCTAGGGCCTTTCTGGGTTAGGTGCTCCTCACCAAATGCCCTTGCAAAGTTTTCTGCTCTGCGCCACCACAGATGTTTCTTCATGGATGAATTAACTTCGTGCCATAGGAGTGTCCCTGGAAAACTGCAGGGTCTTTCAACATGCATTTATGCTGCCAGACATCCACTCCCAGCCTCTCCAAGCTTTGTCATGATCAAAAGATTTCACAGACAAAGCTGTTTACTTCTGCCTCCAAACAGCCCCTACCAACCCAAAGTGAAGCTATTTCAAGACAAACAAGCAGCTTTGCTCCTTCCTGGCTAACTTCCAATCTTTTAACAACATATATTGGACTTAGAAACCAAACTGGAAACAGACGTATTAAATATTTCTACCATCTGTCACAGAGCAATTGCAAGTGATTTGCATATCTTGCACTGCCATAACAATAATGTTTCCCTTCAGTTTTAGTAGTTAAAAAGAAAAAAACATTGATTTTCGTTGGACTGTCACCTTTTCTGTTCTGACTTTTTACAGAGACATAAGTAAATATTTGCATTCATTAGTACACTGCTAGGAAAAAAAACCAAAAACAACTACCTGTGCATTAACACACTGTGTTAATGTTTCAGATATTTGCATTATCAAACTTAGAGGTATCTTTTTTAGACCAGTGGATATGATTTTATGAATTATCATTGCCAGAGATGAAAGTGAAAGAAAGAAAAAGAAAGTTCAAAGTTATGTCTTCAGTGCAAACCAACATAATTAATAGGACATGACTGGTTTTCAGAGACACTGTTAAGTCAGGGCCCTGTTCAAAATTTTATATTTACAAATAGGAAGTGAAGCTTGTAAGACTGCTTCTCCCAGAGAGAGAAAAACAAACAAGAAAAAATTAATTGATATCCTGATTTCTGCACTAGGGAATTCATACAGATAGGTTAGTTTTCCCATCAACTACCAGAGCACGTTAAAGTAGTGATACACAGTCAGCAAGGTATTCTTTCTGTCACCACCTAAATAACTTCTGGATAGTTCAGTGTATCTTCAGCTACAATCTTGCTTTGACATGCATTGAATCATATTAATACCCAACTGAAATTTATTCTTTGAATCAATACCACATTTTCCATAGCTTATAGGAATATTATGAAATGTTTGGTACAAAATACACATATGATTATTTCAATTTTTAACTTTTCACATCTTATTTGGCAAATAAAAACATGATAATTTTAAAAAAGTGTAAAATATCTATCAACAGAACCACTTCTCTAAATTAAAACTTACCTCAAGTGCTTCCAATTATAAACAATGCTGCCCACCTCTTGACATACAAATTCCAATGTTTTAGTAACTTGCTTAGATTATTAACCTTTCTCTCATGAATAAATATGTTTCAATATTGTAACTCTCAAAATTGAATTATTCCTTTTTTAGCAGAATAGATGTCTTCTGCTTTCAGAAGAGCCAAAAACTTAAAAAAAGTTTCTACCTTCGCTTCTACACACAATTAAGAGGAGTATCCATCCTTATTCACCAAGATAATTCATCCAGAAATCTTCCAGTAACAAGGGTAAATATATGGAGTGATATTTTGACAAATAGAAACAAAAAGCATCTTTTTGAAAAGAAGAACTCAAAATAAAAAAATAAATAAACGGCACCTTCCTTTAAATGCTGTATCTTAAAGATATGTTGCAAGCTTATTCCTTTGGCTTATCTGAGACATTCTTAAATTATTCCTTTGTTTCTTAGTTTCTGTTGCTAAATATTGAACAGTGTATGAAAATGGAAGAAAAAAAGATTACACTGTCTTTTATAACAGTGCAGAGTTGTCAGTGAATTGATAGATGTGTAACAACAAGAACAGCATCCATTGTCTAGGAAATTTATCTATACAATAAAAAATATACTGTCTACAGTAGCCATGCTTTGTATGGACAGGACATACAGAGGTGATGACATTTTCAAGTTATAATCTCTATTTTTTGATAAATTATCATTTTTTAAATGATATCTTTTTTAATGCCATGAGAGAAGGAAATGTACAGAGGAATTACTTAGGTTATTTCTTGCCGATAATTTTAATGTGAATTTTTAAAGAACATTTAATTTTATCTTTTTCTGTAAAGCACACGTACTATGCAGCCTGTTAGAAAATCTTTCTGAGTTGTTGTTGATTTTGCTTATTTAATATTTACTGATTCCAAAGATTTAAAGTTAAAAATCTAAAAATATTATAGTGGTCTTGCTTTGTCTGTGGATGCAGTAACACCCCTTTCTCCTCACACAGAGCTGAATGAGAGGTGCTGTGAAATTTATTTTATAATCCCCAATAATCTATTCCCAGGTATTTAGATATGTGTGTGCTCTTAAACTCTTTAAAAATTAACTCCAGAATGTTCTCTTTCCTCATCTCTATTCCATTCCCTCTGTAGCTTCACTTCATTGAATTTGACTACCTATGAACTACAATGAAATAATAGAATCACAAAATCATAGAATGGCCTGTGTTGGAAGGAACCTTAAAGATCATCTTGTTCCAGCTCCCCTGCCATCAGCAGGAACATCTGTCTCTAGATCAGGTTCCTCAAAGCCCTGCCCAACCTGACTTTGAGGTTTGGGGAATCCACAACTTCTCTGGCCGATCTGTTCCAGCATTCTTCATTCACAGTGAGGAATTTCTTCCTAATATCTGATTTAAATATATAATCTTTCAGTTTGAAGTGATTCCTCCTTGTCTTATCACTACTTGCCCAAGTAATAAGCCCCTCTCCAGCTCTCTGGTGACCCCCTTTAGATACTGGACAGCTGCTATAAGGTCTTCTCAGCGTCTTCTCTCAGCATCTTCTCTTCTCCAGACTGCACAACCCCAATTTTCTTACCAATGCGTGGTAGCCTTGATTTTTGTATTCTTTTAGTTAATGCATAGAATTTCTGTAGAAACTTCCCTCCCTTCACGTACTTTGTTACTTAGTTATGACCTTATCTACTTTAATCATTAACGTCGTGAGTTTTATTCGTGGTATTGTTATACACCTGACAGTTCCACCAAAAAGCAAAAGTTCATTGGGCTGAGGTGAGGACAGTCACATAGGAAAACTCTTGTCCAGGATCCAGCCAGGATAGGGTTGATTTTTGCAGTAGGCAGGGCATTGTAGGACCCAGAGGATATTTTACAGCATCTCATATCATTCTGCGAGGAGAGGCAAGGCTCGCTTCCCAGTCGGGGTAGTAGGATGGTCAGAATTGTCAGGTATTGTTGAGGGTTTCTGTGGGTGAGTAAAACCAATTATTTTCTCCTACACTGCCATTACTGTTGTTGTGTTAATTTTCTTATCTCATTGTAGTTTCCAGTACATTGTTCTTATCTCAATCCATGATCTTTACTTTTTGTGCTTCCAGTTCTTCTCTCCATCCTGTGGCAGGGGAAGGGAAGGAGCAGGGGGAAGTGAGCAAGAAGTATTTGCATTGGAGTGTTTCAGTGGAAATATGAAATTGGAGAATAGCATTCCCAAACCGCAACTATGAAATCTAACTTCTGCTGAAGTTATTGAGGATTAAATATTAATTTGAGCAATTAATACAGGACTAGGAATATTCAACACTGAAATTCCAAAAATATTTTTTGTATACTTTCTTTTGCCTCACCTGGCTAAGGGTTTACCTATTTCTAATTTCCATCAATTCTTTCAGAAAATAAGTGGTGTGTGATACATTTACATAGCTTCTCAATTTAATGTTTCATGACAAGTTTATTAGTTTTAAAATAGATTTGAGGTACTTGAATAGATGCCAGTTTGAGGAACTTGAATTAATATGTTAAAATATTGAGCAGAAAAGTTCTAATGTTCCATACATAGTTTGGTTTAATTCATATAGAATATTTTTCTGCTATCAGACAGTGGCTATGGTGCAGTAGTTGTAAAATCAATATATTTGTATATAAAGATTTAATTGATTCAATATTTCCCTATTATCTCCCTGTAAAAGGAAAATGAGAAGTTCCTAATAAATGTTTTGACTTTTTAAACTAAATTATTCTAAGCAAAGTTATCCAGGGACAATAATAATTTTGATAAAACTTTGCATGGTCTTCAATTTCTAGGGAAGCTACTTTCAGTTATTAGATTTTAGATTGTGTAGTGTATCTTTTATATAATGCTGCACATCACTTATTTTATTTATCATGGATTCAAAGAGAAAGAAGAAAAATTGAAGCCAGAACTGGAAATTTTATTAACTATATGAGGTTTAGAAATAACTGTGGAAGTGTCTGGTTTCCAACCAATTGATCTGGACAATGCAGCATTTACCAGGAATAACACTTAAGGTAATTCATGGACTCAACGTGAGCTATAAAACTCTGCTAGGATAGTTAACCAGCAGCATTCAAAACTCTTAAGATTATTTCAGAAGCATGAGAATTTATAAAGAATATAATCTTAATTTTTTAATTTTTTCTTTGTTTTTGGATTTTGTCTATTTTTTAATCTTTTTCTTTCTTCTTCAGAAGAGGACATAGAGGAATCAGAAGTAAAAGAGTGAAGTTGATCATGGGCAAAAAGGAAAGATGGAAGAAGAGGATTTTAGCTTTTATTTTTGTTTCTTACTATCCAAATCTATTTTATTTGGCAATAAATTAAATTATTTTTTCACCAGTTTGGGTTTGTTTTGTCTCCCTATTTTTATCTCAGTCCATGAGCTTTCTCATCTTATTTTCTCTTTCTGTCCTGTTGAGGAGTGGGAGTGAGAGAGCATCTGGGTGGGCATCTAGCAGCTGACAAGGTCAACCTACCACAGTGATGAAACAATAGATTGTTTAAAAAAAAAAATCCTCTGATGTTTTTTAAAAATCATTTAAATGGAAATTGGCAAGTCTACCAACAGTGATTGATTGTGAGGAGAGAAGAATAGAAATTAAAAGAGAAAAAGAGAGGATGATAGGAATTTTTGAGTTTCTGTTTCCAACAGTCTAGGTAAAAACTGAGAGACAACTGAAGCTAAAATGTAAATTTTTCTTCTTGATGATTTTCATCTCTTTAATACTCATTATCCCCCTGACTTTTCCACAAAAGAGCCATTTCTATAATGCTTCCTGGATATAATAAAACATTAGAGTAGAAATATTTGTTCTGCTTGACAACATTATTGCACTTTGCCATGAATTGACTCATAGTATCAGCAGAGTACCTCAAAGACAAGATAGAAAAAATATCTCTCTGCTTTTTTTTTTACCAGACATAAGTCTTATTGAAACCAGTGGGCAGAGGAAGACCTCCAGACTCCGTTAGGGAGGAGCAATGCCCTAAGTAGGGGATGAGCATCGCCTTGCAGTGTTACAGAGACAACTGGAAGAGCCAGAGTGATGGCGTTTGAGAGGCTCCCATCTCAAGATGTGAACACTTTGTTTCTGCCCAGGTCAGTTCATTATGGCATGAAAAGGCAGGCTGGGCTTTAATAATCCTATAACTGAAAAGGAGATTTGCCATTAGATTGTTGAATTCTGCTGTGGAGTTTAGAGCTGCCTGATTTGTAAGAATGAGAAAAGATGGAACGTTACCAAGGCATCTGGTGAGGACTCCGGTATGGTTGTTTCCTTAGTAGTCATCACCGTAAGATGCCCACCACATCTGAGCACCACAGAAAACCTGCTGTCATTGTAGAAACACAGGGATGGCAGGCTTGGCTGCCTTCCTTTCATGGGGAAGTTATACACTTTCAGGTACAAAGACATTCTGGAAAGAAAAGGAAATGCCAACAAGAAAATGATTGTGGGATTTGAAAGAATTATAAGAGACATGAAGCAAGAATCCTATAAGGAAAGAATAACTTAAATTAAACTTAGGTTAAACTTAATTTTGTGTTACCTCAGCCTGTATACATATTGCTGCTATTAATACTAAGATTATTACATAAATGTGGTTGGCTGCATGCATAGAAGTACAATTAGATTTTTTAATGAAATAAAAACAATTATAGATTATTTCATTTATCCTGCCTATACTAAATCACACTTATATACAATATGCAGCTCGAATAAACTCATTAATCCACAGCATTCTGCATGCTGCCGTCTAAATTCCTACAGATAGCAGTGACACAGAAATTCTGGGATCACAAAAGTGCCCTGTAATCCATGCTACCATCTGGGCTACACTGGGATATGAGTAGTTTTGTAGAATATTTAACAGTCAAATGGCAATTGCAAATATAAGGCAAAGATGCTAGTTAACCTAAATTACTACTATAGAGGCTTTAGTTTTTCACCAAAAAATTGTCAATTGAAAGAGGATTTGTGAATAGGACAGTCTGCTGAATGGGACTGAAGAAGACGGAAAAGGATAATATCCTCACAATATGCTATGCTGTCATAAAAATTATATTAGTAATGTGCCTGACATATTGATGTTTTACAGCTGAATGCCATTTTTAACTAGAGTAGGCTAAACAGATGCCTTGTGAAATCTATCTTTCCCTTTTGAAGATTCCTGTATTTCTTTTTTTTTTTCAAACCCTATAATTCTTACTAGCAGTATTGAAATGCTTTACTTCTATACCTTCAGAGGGTAAAGCTTTCAAAGTGTTTTCTTTTGTATATTTAGAAGAGTTGAAGTCCCCAAAGTAAAAAGAAATTAAGAATAAATTTTGACAATGGCCAATAATCTTTATAAAAAGTCCAGCACTGCAACACAAAGGAAGCTATTTAAATGCTAATTCTGCAGTAATTCACAATATTATTTTAAAAAAATTTAGAATTGTTTATAGTACAAAGAATTACTCTGTAATATTTTCTGCAAGAAGAAAGGTTTTGCTTTTATTCCAGGTGCCTATTTCTCTTTTAAAAACCTTATTTCAACCTATGCAAATATTACCTTAGCATGAGCTAAATTATCATTCCAGTTAATGCTTATTCTATTTTCCATCAGAAATTTTGCAAATGCTGCGGTGGGGACATAAACGTAGAAGATAACTTCTTTGTTTGCCATGTCTTATCAATGCGCATAACAACAAACTATATGAGAAATGGACTTCTCTGCTTTAGAGAAAAGATTCATGGCAATGAATGCAGCTTCATAAAACTGAAACATCGCCTTCTAGGCATAATTAAAGCATTGCTTACACTTCAACTTGTGTGAATTCTGTCAATACAGCTTAGGTATTGTTGATACTTTTTTATCTTTGAATTTTTTATAGATAATGAAAATCTATCTTCAACAAGCGAAATAAGAACTGAAATATGACTTCTCTGTATGTAAATTACTATTTTTTATCATTTCATAATGTCAAAATGACATAGCCTAACTGATATTAGGACAAAGAAAGAGACAAGCCTGTGGTTATTCCTATAGTAATATAAACTTTACCTTGATCCACTTTGGCTAAAATGGTTAAAAGTATGTGCACTCAAGTTGAGCTATTACATACACAAAAATCTGAGCAAACATAATAAAATAAATCACAGTATCAGCTGTTGAGACAGAGTCCTTAAAAAAAAAAAGGACTCTTAAAAAATTATGAAAATCCTGCCCTTACTTCAAAGAAGTGCCAAGCAATTCAAAAATCATGCATTTCTATTGTGGTTTAACCCCAGCCAGCAACTAAGCACCACACAGCCTCTCATTCACTCCCTCTGGGTCAGATGGGGCTGAGAATCAAATGAATAAAAGTGAGAAGGATCTTGGGATGAGATATAGGCAGTTTAATAGGTAAGTAATAGTAAAAACCTCACATGCAAGCAAAACAAAGCAAAGAATTCATTCACCACTTCCCATGAGCAGGCAGGTGTTCAGCCATCTCCAGGAGAGCAGGGTTCCATCACCTGTAACAGTGACTTGGGAAAACAAATGCTATTTCTTTGAATGTTCCCTCCTTCCTCCTTCTTCCCCCAGCTTTATTCTGAGCATGATGTCATAAGGTCTGGGATAAACCTTGGATCAAATGGAGTCAAATATAGTCACTGTATCCTCTTCTAGCTCCTTGTGTACCCCCAGGCTCCTTGATGGTGGGATGTGGGGAGAGGCAGAAAAGGCCTTGGCACTGTGCAAACACTGCTCAGCAACAAAGACAACATCACTTTGTTAATCAACCCTATCTGCAGCATGAATCCAAGACACAACCCCATAGCAGCTACTGTGAATAAAATTGACTCTTATCACAATGCAAACCAGCACAATTTCTTTATCAATCATGCAGATCTGGCAACTTTATACAGCTTGGGCTAGGTAAAAAGATCTTCAAATTATCCAGCTGCAAATAACCAGCAAAGTCTGTGGAGTTCCAGGAGCATCTCTGCCAGCCCAGTTAAGCTCAGCCCAGCTCAGCTTGGCCTTGGAGCTTCCGCAGCTTCCTTCCAGGGCTTCCACATTCTTGGATGAAGAAGTATATCCAGACAGGAATTCTTATGCAGGTGCTGCTGTACTGTACATCTGTGAGCCATGATCCTGAGCAGCACAGGACTTATATTCCACCACAGGAGGCTGGAGTTGGCCTTGTCTTTACTCTTTCATCATCCTGCCTTGACTTTTGTAATTACTGTGAAATAGAGATATATTCTCCGTGTGGCTTTTTTTGTTGGTTTATTTGTTTGATTGATTTCTGTTATTATTGGTTTGTGCATTTTTGGTTTTTTTTTTGCCAGTTTTGTTTAGGTTTTATGAGTTTCTTTACATGAAATCTTTTGAATCAAAAGGTTAATACTTAGGCTTCCATACACTTTCTCTAGACCAGCTTCTGCTTTTTGAGACCTGTATGTGATTTTGGTTTTTTCCTTACAATCTTAAGACATTGCTCTGAAAGAAGGAGAGCAAGATGTCAATGTGGGATTCTGCTGGTTTTTTCCTTGTTAAGATATGATAAAGATGATTAGAGTCATAAGTTCTTTTAAGCAATCCCAAATGATGCATTTGTGAGTAATATAAGCACTTGCTAGAAAAAAATGACATTGATTTTACTGCAAAGCCACAGGTTTCACTGGCATACACTAATCATTTTCCTGCAAAAAAACTAGACAATATTTTCTATTGAAACAGCTGCTAAATTTTTTGAGTGACAAAGTACATAGTGCAATTAAGTGTCACGCAGAACACAGCATACTATGTAATATCAGGCAGAAGTTTAGTTTTAACATTTCATTTCATTCTGAAAATTATTAGGGACAAATATACATTATTTATTCTACAAATATATACATATAATTAAGTTCTTTTTCACCTCAGAAAATGGTTAGAAAAATGTTGTTTAAGTATTATTGCACAAGACAGCTTCATATTCCAGACCCAAACAAAAAGAAGTTAATAGAAAAGTACACAATATGAAGAATAACATCACCTTATTTCGTTTTTGGGAAAGAAACAGCCCAAAGTTCTGCAGGTGTGACAGCAATTTATTGTCATGATAAACCAGTCCTATTTCTGAAAGAGAATTCCAATGCTAGTAGCTGTTATTTAGTACAGGGAAGCATTATTTTTTTTTTAATATATACTATCATATTAGGTTTTTGGCTGTGTTTCTATTTTTTGATATCTTTTTGCAGTTTTTTTTTTTTCCCTTCCTCACACTTTCTCTGTAAATTAGCCATAAGTGTTTTTCTGCTATCTGTGTTCTGGTTTCTCCTTGATTATTTGCAGTTTTTCCTTCTTTCTCTTCTGCCTTTTCTCAGCTCTGTTCTTTTCTTCAGCTATGCCCTATGATAGCTAAAAAACATTAAATTGGGTTTTTTAAAGTTAACATTACTGTTAATGATATAAATCCTTTAGTTATCATTTGTTTTATTTTGAGTGTTATCATTTCCACAAGAAGGCCATAGCACAATTAAGGAAGAGCATGTTTCCCTTTCTTCTAGTTTATCATTCCTCTTCCAAGTTACAATAGCTGCTAAATCCTAATGAAGTAACTGCCAGTCCAGTGAAAGGCATTGCAGGGTCATTAGTCCGAACCCCACACATTTCACTTAATTTTTCAGTTGTCAGATGAAACAGGCTGCTCATGAATATTTGGGATAATCTCAAATATTCTTTTCAACCTTGGACTATGTGTGGGGTTTTATTCTACCACAATTTTACATGTGAAAGGTGCGTATAACTATCCAGTGAAACTTAGGCAGAAATTGAGCTTAAATGGAGCATAAGTTATTAATGAATAGAAATTTTAAGATTGTTGACAAAAGTTGATCTATTCTCTTTAGAGTTGCTGCCATCCATATGGATGCATTTCAGTCTAAAGGCATTTATATATTACTTTACCTCTCAAAGTTTTTAATGAGAATGATATATCTGATTTTTTGTGTTGAGATTCAGAAAATATGGAAAATATTCTTAAATTACAAATTTATTTTTAAATCTGTTAATTACTATATTCAGAATGCAGAGAGAGAAGGGAGGAAGGAAGGAAGGAAGGAAGGAAGGAAGGAAGGAAGGAAGGAAGGAAGGAAGGAAGGAAGGAAGGAAGGAAGGAAGGAAGGAAGGAAGGAAGGAAGGAAGGAAGGAAGGAAGGAAGGAAGGAAGGAAGGAAGGAAGGTATCACCTTCAGTTTTCAGTAAGCAAGAGTTTCTGTAAAAGAAGCATGAAAAAAGATAAACTAGAAAGAGAAATGGAAGTACAAAAATTGTAGATTCCATCAGTAACTACATGGCAAGTTTTGTATCCAATTTAGACCAAAGCAGGATCCTGCTATTTGACAACTGTCAAATTTGCAGACTCAGTAAGACATGGGGTTCTGGTTTGTACTTTTGTGCACATTTTAGTATCACTTGTTGTCTATACAAGGATATACACATTCATGAATCTGTTTACTACCAACAGAACTTTCCAAAATGCAGATCCAGTGAGAGATTTGGTAGAACAGCAACCGGTTTTCTAAAGTCATACTTAGGGGAAACTGAAGAAATTAATGATTTTTTTAAAAACATAATTTTCTGTTTTAACAAACTAATCTTATAAAAAAATAGTTATCTTCCTGAATACTTTATTTATTCATTATGGTCATAAGTAAGTATTACTGATCTTTAGCTAAATATGTAGGAAAACTGGCTTAAAATACATTTATGATGAGTTGGGGCAACAGAATTTTTTGCACTTTTGATAACTTTTTTTGATAACTTTTGGGACACATCTGTGTGACCACAAATGCCTGTTGCAAATGTAATAACTTAGAACCTTTTCATATGAACTGCCATAGTTTATGATTCGGTATATTATTCTACATGAGTGTTTTAATTAGAAAGAAGAAAAACCCCTTTATTAGGTGTATGAAAGTATGTTACAGTATTCTTAAATTATTAGGGACGCATACAGCACTTTGCCATGAATCATCTAGTAATCTTTAGAAGGTGAGAAGAGGAACCAGATCAAAAAAAAAA
The DNA here is from genome assembly GCF_015832195.1 of Motacilla alba alba. NCBI lineage: Eukaryota > Metazoa > Chordata > Aves > Passeriformes > Motacillidae > Motacilla > Motacilla alba. The sequence goes on from NC_052016.1 coordinate 67,430,763, forward strand.
AATAGGATGACTATCAGTTTTTAAATAAAAGGAAGCAGCCCATTAACTGTCTGATCAAAGAGTGTATTTAAAGAGCAACATAAACTAACAAACCTATGAAATCTTTTTACAGGAAACCAAGATTTGTCCCAAACTCAAATCTTTGGGAAATTCTTATATGCCCAGATCAGTTTATTTATAATCTGTTAATACAGGATCTTGAGTTTATAATTTCTTTGGATCAGAATATATCAATTTTCAACAGGGAAAACAAATTCCCTGAATGAACACATCTAGGTATCTAAATAAAAGCTTACTTAAGGAGCCCTACCATTTTATTGGCCCACCTTACCTAAGAAGAAAAAGATATACGTTACCTACTTCCTTTTGCTAATGTAACAGAATTTAAAATAATGGTGCTCAATTTATTTGCAATGAGTATACTTTCTTAAGTGGAGTAAATCTTCATTGTAATTGAATTTCACTATGCAAATCAGAACCAAATTTATGTAACTGAGACCAAGATTTAAGTATTTACTCCTCACAGTGTACATGAGTTTGGATTAGTATTCAAGACTTCATAGAAAACAATAAAAGCAATAATAGTCAGATTAATATTGAAACCTAAAATATTTGTGAAGAAATTTAGACCTGTTTTTCTGGTTCTTGTTTAACTTGATACTTGTTGTTTAATTCAAAACATGAAATACCTTTAGCACAATTCAGAAATAAACATTTGCACAAGATGCTGATATTCAAAGTGAAAAACCAGTACAGCAGGGAGGATGAACTGGCAAAACTAGCTTCCTACATGAACCATGAGAAAATGCATGGTTACCTTTAAAATGAATAGACTTTCATGCTTTGAGGTATGTAGCTGAAATGAGAAAAAATTTCTGCATGGAGAGATTTTTCCATTACCAGTTTCCTTGTATTTTCTTCCACAACATCCTTGGTCAGATAGATGAGCAACATGTCATGCTGAGCACTAGATCAACTATTACTTCGATATGATGTGATTCTATGTGGATGTGAATAAATACATCTTACAGACTTTTCCCTTTTGCAACCTGCATTACAAAAAAAAAAAAAAAAAAAAAGAAAGAAAAAAAGAAGTGAGTTCTTTTCCATAAGATACACAAACCCCAAGTACTGTTATGAATGCAGATAAGCATATAGAAAATAATAAACATATAGGAGTTTTGCTAAATAAATGCCTCAAGGAAGACCGCTACTGTGTTTGCTACTCTAATAATTGTTAAGACTTTACAAAAAGTAAGCTTCAGGACAAAAACCATCTAAACCAATATACTTACACTTCTTCAAGTTTTAGGCAAAATGCTTGCCAGAATTTGAAAGTGCTTATAAAGTGAGGCCATGACATGAACTATTAAACCCTTTGAAATATGCTGTCTTGGGACACATCTGTGTGACCACAAAGTGGAAAAATGCTGAATAATAAGAATTGGTGGCGGCTAAATAGTAAACAATTGGGCATGATAGGAAAAGATGTGTTCTCTTGTCTTTACAAACACATTGATGGGTGAGGGTATGGGTGTTAATTTCTTTGAAATGGGTCTTAATATCTCTACCGAGCTCAAGCCCAAGTTTGCAGAACTTGCAGAACAGAACCCAGACAATTTAACTCCTGAACTTTAGGGTACTAGACAAATGGGTCAACAAAGTCTAATGCAGAACCCAGATAGGCTGAACTTCTGAACTTGAACATGACACATGCAAGGGGAGAGAACGTGGTAAGCAGTCCCGGAAGATTGTTCCTCTCTAGTGCTTCAACCAACGGGGAAAGGAATAGGGCTATGTGCAGCTGGGAGTTTATGATAAAAGGATACTGTGTCCTCAGAAATCTGGAGAGAATAACCCCACAGTGGTATGCCCCAGAGGTCTCTCTTGCTTCATTTCAGTAAAATTGCAGGATTCCTCTGTCTTTATGGACACTGGCTTTTCATAGAGTGATTTTCTGCAAAGGCATGTGTGCTAACATGATCAGCTATGACACTGCAACAAGAGATTGTGAATCCTGCAGGCTGTCTTCATTAAAGCCATTATCTTTGTAGGGATTTTGCATAGTATCCAGAAGTTAATTTCCTTTTCCTTAGTAAATACATTTTTAATTAGATACATAGCATATGCCCATGTGCACAATTCACCTTTGGGCTTAAGGCAAATAACATGTAAGTTTCTAGACCAAGCTAGTTTTGAGATAAGAAATGGAAGCAGAGATAGAAAAGAGCCTGTGCAACTTTTCTTACACAGACTTTGTGTGTCTAAGTACAAGTTTCTGAGCAGCAGGCAGGTATTAGAAGGGAAAATTCTGTGCTTTATCTATCATAGAAGATTAGGCTGGATGAGCATAACCTCAAACTAAAATGAGAATCTATCTGTTTGCTAGACCAGTGAATATTATCCTTCTAGCGAGACTTTAGTATCTGAACTGGGTACCAAGCCTTAAGGCGATGTGTTTAAATGTAATAAAGGATTCAGAGAGAAAAACAACATAAAACAATGGGAAAAAAATTAAAAATTACTTGCACTAAAACTACTAAAACTAATCTGTTGTTTTTTGAGCTGGTAAGACCTGAGGAAACTGTATGCAGCTCTTGGGATAAAGAACATGTCTTGTTCACACAGCAATGAACTTTCTGGACAATATATCAGAGTTGACAGTGTTTCACCACTACGTGTGTGGGCCTTTATCTAAAGCATGGTTAGCTGAAAGTTATAGGTAGGAAGGCTTTAGGACACTTCAATTACACAGGTGCTTTGCCAGAGGTAAGTAATGGATCACAGTCTCCTAGAAAAGGAGTAATGAGACATAAAAATAAACAGTGTCCTGATGATGTAATCCTAAATAATCCATGTTCCTGGCTGTAGAGGCTGAGATGGATGCTGCTTCCTTGGAGGAGGTTGTCAGTGGGTGGTGTGGGTGAGGAGGTGATGTCAGTTGTGTCCTACATGTGATGATAACAGATGAGCTGAGATGGTGGTGACTGAGGCATTCCATCAAGAGGCATGAAGCCAACAACTAGCTCCCAGCCACCAGAAAATTAAGAAAGTAAGAAAAAATAAGCTTAAAAATGTCCTTTGAGAGGCAATGTCTTTACAGGCAAAAGAAAGTCTTTTACTTGCCAAAATGGTTGTTGAGTTTTAGAACAGCTTTACGGAAACTTCCCCATTTGAACAATCACACTCCCACCAACAGAGACTTTACTGAAGCCCCTTCATAACAGGATGCTCCAGTGGCTCCACTTGGCTCCTCACACACTCATTCCACACTCAGACTAGGTTTCCTCACTGGTTCAGCCCTGGATTTCCCACATGGCAGAGTCTCAGATGTCTCAGATAGGAAAGATGTGTGCTAAAGTCTATACAAACAATTCAATGGGCGAGGGTATGGTTGTTAATGTCTTTGAAATGGGTCTTAATGTCTCTACCAAATTCAAGACACAGGTTTGTTACAGAACCCAGACAGTCTGACTCCTGAAACAGACAAATGGCATGATCCAGAGTTTCTGAACTTTGGGGTAAAATGACAGGTTCAAGGGGAGAATATGTAGTAGGAAGTTTGGGAAGGCTGTACCTTCCTAGTACCTCAGCCAATGGGGAAAGGAAGGGGGCAATGGGAGGCCAGGAGTTTAGGATAAAGGAGCCTGCACCCTCTGAAACCCCAAAAGAAAAACTCCATGGTGGTATGCCACAGAGGATTCTCTCACTTCATTTGAATAAAGCTGCAGGAGTCTTCTGTCTCCTTTATGGACACTGGCTTTTCATAGCATGATTTTCTGTACATCTCATTCCATAAAGCCATTTATTCATGGCACAGTAACGCAGGAACAGCCTGAACCAGTGTCCCCAAGGAGGACCCCACCATGGAACCTCTGGGTTTTTGCACCCTTGGAGTTCATCTGTGGACAAGTCTCTCTCTTCTGTCATCAGTCTTGGAGGTATTTAAAAGACCTGTGAACATTGTGCTTAGGGACATGGCTTAGTGGTGAACTTGATGGTGTTAGTTTAGCGTCTAGTCTTGGTCATATTAAGGGTCTTTTCCAACAGAAATTGTTCTATGATTCTATGGCATGTCCAACACCTAGGTCCAGAACAGAAATTCACCTTCAAACCAGATTGCTTCTTTATAAAGAGTGTTTTCTACACATAAGATGCTTTTGAAGTAAGGGCACTTAATGCTTTTTCAATTGAATCAGGTTTTACACTGACAATGGCTTATACATTAGGCAAACTTAGCAGGTGAGTTTTCTCTGCTTTTGAGTTTCACATTATAACTGGGACATCAGTACATGTTGAAGAGTGATCAATCAATATTTCCACTTTTATCTGGTGAACTGAGTGATTATGTAGATGCCTTGTTATAACAGTCGACAAAATTGCATCTGAAAATTTTCACTGATAGAAGTAGGTGGTTAACATTAGCACAACCATATAATGCAAGAGAAAATATGACTGTAAAAAACAAGGAAACCAATCCCTTCTGATGTGACTTTTTTCTATCTGTATTTTTAATTCTAAGACATTCATCAAAATAATTTTTGGATAAACAGCTGATTTTCCCTTTGTTTTTCATGCTGTAGGTGCTCAGCACTTGATAATTATCACAGTTGTTATTATTACTATTGTTGTTGTTGTTGTTGTTGTTGTTACAATTTTTCTGCAAAACCATTTTGAATTTACAATTTCAAAACTGCTAGTAGGCAATGTCATTCTGCTTCTGACAACTTACGGCTTCATGCTTTGCCTTGTGACACATCTAACAGTAAAAATATACTCATTCTGGTTTCATTCAAAGGATCAGCAATCTGGTACAGTCTCCAGGGGAAGGAGATCAGCTACTCAACTAGTCAAATACTGCCATCAGCATGAAGTGTAATTGTAGAAAAGATGTTCTGTGGCTACCACCTTTAAGCCATCTTCTGAAAAGAGTGACAATTTTTTTCTGTTTTGCAGCTTATTTTATTTAGTGTACATCTACAGGGAAACTTCCTTCTTTATCGTCTTCACCTAATCCCTCTCTCTGTCAAATGCTGTCACAAAACTTACCCTTTTGTTATGAGTAAGAGTGAATCACTTCTTTGAAACGGAATTTCAGTTCTCAAATTCACAGCCTGGCTGAGGAGATTTAGCTGTCACACCTGCATCACACATTCAGCCTTACAGCAGCTGAAATAAACAGCCTTGTAACCGTTACTCCATTTTCATGTTAGGTTTGCTACTCAGTTCTGTGCGAGAAAATCTACAGGACATTTTGTGCATTCACTCCAAACCTTTCCAGCAAATCAATGCACCATAAAACATCTGAAGTAGTCCAAAGCTTACTCTACTAGTCATTAACTTAATCAACTGCTGATCAGACAAGACACAGATAGTATATAACACCAAATCTGTTCACTTACATTGTCGATATTTGGCCTTATTTTTGTATCTTATTAGGACACTAGTCTAATTACCCGTAGATTTATCTGTATTGGTTAGTAAATGAAGCTGTTTTCCCCTTAACAAGAGAGTCAGTGGAATCAGAGCTGGCATTTCCATTATTTCATTTTCTAATTCCAAAAGCAACTGATGAAACCTTAATGAGGTGGATGCTTTCAAACTGTCATTAATCTTTGCCTGAAGTTCTTTAATAGGATTATTAGTCTCAGAAAATAACAACCCAATAGAACAACCCAAACCCCCCAAACCAAACAAACAAACACCCACCCCATCAAGTAAACAGTCGATTGTCAATCTGTGGGCTTTCTTCATGAATGATATGAGGCATTTCTACTCTTTTGTAAACAAAATTGGATGGGCCTGGAGGAAATATCCCTTTAACAGAATAAATAAACATATCCAAAGTGAGTGGATATCACTTGGGAGGAAAATCTGCATGCGCCTATGTTTGATGCAGAGGTAGTAAAGAGAATGCCAATTAGAAATCCCACTGCTAAAGTGACATTTCTATCATTTATTTCTGCAGTACTGTATCACTGCAGTAATATATGCAATGACAACAAAAACTCCAAGATGTAAAATCTTGGCTGTTTTGTACAACTTGATGAAAGTCTGGTGTCAGGCTGGGCGAGCCAGAGAGATACATGAAGAATGTGATGCATTTTAAGTTTACATACAAGCATATTCCCGTGCAGCATTTCCTATGTTTTGATGAATACTTCTAAATAATTTGCATAATATATATTCTTTTGCTTTTGGTGGTTTCAAAAATACACAGCAGACACTAGTTTTAAACTTGCATGTAATGAGCTTGCTATAGGGTTGAATTTGTTTGTTTATATATTTTATTTATTTATTGTTTCCCTGAAAAAAAAAGTCATCAAATGCTGATTGCTTCCAGCTATTGGCTTTATACAATATTACTTGTAGAAATGAACTTTTTTTGAACAAGAGCTAAATTTTGAAGCAAGATAGTGTAAATTAAATCTGTAAATATGAAAGTATAAAAGAAGGTGCTATCCTTTAAAAAACTATTTAAAAAAACCTGGAAAATAATTTGTATTCTTTAAATGCCCATATCCATTAAAAAAGTCTCGTAATGGAGGTTTCTGTTCATTTGCTTACTTCTATTTCTGAAAGGTGTACATTTTTCTGCATCAACTTTAAAAATTAATACAGTCGTACATAAGAAAAAATCAATGCTACATGTCAGCATACATATATTATGCTTGAGTTTACTGTGGAATGAAAGATATCCTATATAGGTTTGTGCACTATTTGAAATCTGAAATCTTTCAAATACTTTGTAATCCAGACTACATGACTGTGTGAAATATTTATGCTGTGTTGATTTTTTTTTTTTTTTTTTTGCTAGCTAGCGTGTGTGACACTCTATTTAAAATCTGGGCTGCATTGATTTTTTTTCTATTTGAGTTGTGATTACATGTGGAAAACTTGCCATGTTTTCTAGTCAAAATTGAGTAGACATTATGTTCTTTATAAAGTTAACAAGCTGCATGATTTTTTTGTTTGATCCACATAATAGTAAACCTGGATTTTGAATGTCAGTAACTGCAGATGGTCATTTGTACAAGGCTAGACTTCAGCTAGAAATAAGATTATAGTTTGCAATAATTTTTTATTTTCTTTTGGGAGTCATCTGGGGGAAAGTAACAACATTTTTTCTATTGAAATCAGCTGTTTATTCCTAACAGCCTTATTTTTAACATATCCTGAAAAACGTAAGATTAAATGTTTTCAATTTCCTTCAAAATTTTCTATCTTCTTTCCTTTTTTCTAGTTTTCCTCTACTTTCCTAAAAGGGTTTAAATTTCAGTTCGTGATCTTTCAACTGTTGTCTGAGATCCTTCAGGGTCTTCTAACCTGAACAAACAAAACCAAACACCAAAGTCCCAGGGGAAAAAATAAAAACCCGCTTCTTTTTCTCTTCCCTATATGTATTATTACTCATTGCCATGAAAAGCAAATTGAAGAAAATGCTACATAACTAAGCCAAATCAAAGAATAAATCAACAATATTAACTTTTGTGCAATCATGTCTGATCACTTTACCCTCTAGAGGCAAAAGATGCACCATAAGTATGAACTCTGTAGATGTTTCAGTAGAGCCAGATGATAAATTTCATCAGGAGTCAGGTCCTAAGTAACAAGCAGTATTACAATACCACACCACCATAACATTTAGACAAAGGCTTTGGTTTCCTCTCCTCAGATGGCACAAATATTTGAATTTTTGACAGTTTGGAACTTGCTTCTTCCAACCTGACCAGAACTGTATTTGTCTTGTAATAGGATTAGTATGTCACTGCTGCGACAACTAACATCTGTGGTGACATTTTGTTGAATATGCAATAATTGCCACTGACTGTCCAATGACTGCTGATCAGGGAAATAAGGAATGCTTACATGGTAAGCCAAAAGATAGTTCTTTTAAAATTAATCTTTTAGATTTCCAAGTCAAAGATGTTTGATTTCAAATCCTCAAATATACAAATGTATTTTTCAGTATTACTGACATGCAAAATATGAGCTAGCTGGAGGACATTAATTTGTTTAGAAGTGGTACTGGATTATTTGAAAATATTCCTGTTTGGAAAGCATGTTTTTGGATGGCTTTGGAGTTCTGCTAGTTTGTAGACTAAGGAAAGGGATAAAAAAGAGAGACCCAAGAGATCAAACCATAAAGTCTGCAATACTGAGAAATTTGGGGAAAAAAATCATAAACTACCACAATCCCAAGGTTTCTAAACTGCAGGGCTCCGCAGTAAGACATGAATATCTGCTGGATCTATTCAGCAGAGCAAACCAACATGGCCTTGGAGCTTGTCTTATCCACGCAGCAGAATGGGATGCACTAGAGAGAGGGAGGCAGCTACTGCAGGATGCCTTATCTCCATATTTCCTGAGCAGGTCTTTCTTAAAAGATATGAAAAAACACCAGTATCTCATGAGTCACAGAATGGTGACAAAGCTATATATAGGCAAAATAATGAAAAAATTGAGAAAGCAAGAAAATCCTAAAACTTTTCTGAAGTTTCAGAAAGGTTTATTTTCACTCAAAAATCAAAACTGTTTCTTACAAGACTTCTGAATATGACTATGAAACTGCTCTTGGGAGCTAACCTATTCCTCCCCTCTTGTAAAGGTCCCCTTTTTGTGTTTAATAAACTGAAATGTGGTTTTCCCTTCACTGGTTTTAATAAATTCCTCATCTTTACGTGAATATGTTCTGTGTCTGGCCTGCTGACCTAACTCTCACCTTCTGACATAGCAAGTAGATTTAGCAATATGACTGAAGAATATTTTAAAACTGAAATAATGGTCAGGCTACTGTCTGATCCAAATCCCGCAGGGTACCGTGCAATTCTTAGTTCCTCTTGGGTGAGCAAAACCTTCCATCTTTCACTGTGAACAGCTCATTTAACACATTAGAAGGTATCATCTTGCCTTGTAAAGCTCAAGTAAAAAAAATCCCAAGAAAAAATTGAAGCATTATTATAGCTCAAGGGTGTCCTACCTGTACATGAGAGACCATTGGGCTATTAATCTTGATCAGAAAAAGAGATGGTTCCAGGAAAAGACACTGAGAACAACTTTATCTTCTCCCTCTAATGATACAAAAACAGGACAGGTATGATTTTACAGCTCAGTCCATAGCTCAGGAACGGGGAATGTTGTCCCTGGCTATGTCACAGGCTTCCCCTGGGATCTTTTGCAGTCATTTCTGTCCAGACTGGTTAGATGCTTAAATCTTCACCCATGAAGGAACATCTGTGAATCTGTGCTGTAGACTCTCAGGGCATCAGTTCCTTAATGCAAAATGTAAATTACAATCTACTGTCTCCCACATTATAGTTTTCATCAGTAATAAAAGAAGACATTCTGATGTCTGAGATGATCCATGTAAATTTGCATGTTGGGTGTTTGTGTGGAGAGCTACTAAGTCTGTGGGAGAGGTGTGAGAGTCTGAAAAGTTATGGTTAATGGCTTAAATATTGTCAAAAAAGCATTTTGCCCATTATACAAAATCATACAAAATTATACAGTCAAAACTGTATAAAGCTGCTGCTACCACCAAAACCCATTTCTCACCTAAATATGCTTCTTGACAGGAGCTGGACCGTGACAAAGATGGTACTATTCGCTGGTTATCTTTGGCCTAAGGAGAAGAATATACCCACAAGGAAAGCCAAACCCAGCATCTGTTCTGAAAATCAGCTCTGGCTGGGTTCAGTGGGGGCAAGCCACAATCCACAGACTCATGCCTGAAGCCTTCTACCAGAGCACTGTGCGAGATGCAGAGTGATGCAACAGATCCAGAGGCTGCTGGAAGAGACTGTGTCAAACTTCCCCCACCTAGGAGAGTTACCTGGTCATTCCCACCTGATAGATAATACATTGAACTCTGCTTCCTTCAGGACCCTCACCACTGGGAAGACCATAAAAAGAGGACCAATGGGAGACTGTCAGGATCCATGGAGTGTTGATATTTTGTACTTAATCTGTTTCTTTGTCACTTTCTGTCCTGCCCTCCCTCTCCTTCTCTCTCTATTTCTCATTTACTCTTAAATAAAATTTATACTATCATCTTCTGCAAATGGTGTCATTTGCACCTTAATTTGGTCAGAGGCATCTCTCTAACAATTTTAATATCTGGATCTTAATGGGAGGGAAGTAAAAAAAGAAAAGTTTTTGAATCAGTTAGATTCTGGACAGGGTGTTCTATCTTTGTCTTGCTGTTCAATTCTTTAAAGTGTGCACTTATTTAATTGCAATGTAAAATTTACTTTCATTTCTTAGGCTTCACAAAGTCTAAGTATTTTGGGTCTATTCACACCAGACTAAAAAGTTTTTAATTTTTTTTTAACCTGCTGTAATCTGTCTTACTGGGATGTGGTTTCTTTTATCTGTAGCAGCATGTACCATGTTGTGGTTTTAGTTTGTAGGGATCCAGCATGTATGGTACTGTGGTTTTAGTTTGTAGCTATCCAGCTGGACCATCATATCCCACTCAATTCCAGGGTAAACTGGGAGTTGATGATTCTCCCAGTTATGGTTCTCCAGCTTGGGGCACTGAGACTCCCTTAGTCCATCACCCGTGTTGAGGATGGAGGCAAAAAATGCCTTAAACACCCCTGCCTTGCTCCTGTCCCTGTTTGTGAGGAGACTATCCTCATCCTGTGATGGGCTGATGTTATTTTTACACTGCCTATTGCTATTAATATATTTGAAAAAATCCCTCCTTTATATTGTCACTCACATTTCTGGCAGCTTCAACTCTATTTGAGCTTTGGCTACATGAATTTTCTCCCTACAGTGGCAAGCAGCATCTCTGTATTCTTCCTATGTCACTCAACCCTACCTCCATAGAGTACACACATTCATTTTTTGCTATATGTCCAAGACAATACTCTGGTTCACCTGAGGCAGACTTCTGCCTCATCTACTTCACTTCTAATATTTCGGAATTGCTTGTTCCTATTCCCTTAGGAGGTGATGTTTAAAAAGTGACCAGCAGTGATGGACAACAACTGCAAAAATATATTCCCAGGGGATCTAATTCACTAATTCCCAGAGCAGCCTCTAGTTTGCTCTTCTAATGTTCAGAGTTGAGATTTTGCTGGCACTTTTCTTCCTGTCAAATAGAGATTTTAAATTCAATCCTGTTGTGGTCACTGTGGCCAAGACGGCCACCAATCTCCACTTTGTTCTTGACATCCACACTGTTGACTAGCAGTAGATAAAGGAAGGTATCTTTCTGAGTCAGTTCCCTAAGGATCTGTTCCATAAAGCTGTCATCCAGATTTTTAAGGAATCTTCTGGCCCAGGTTGTACCAGCTTTGTGATTCTTCCAGTTCATTTCCAGCAAGTTGACAGAAGTTGACTTGCAAGTGTCCATTAATTCCTCAAAGTGTAATAAATCAGTGTCACTGCCTTGGATAGAAGGTCTACAGTAGACTCCCATGATAACATCTGCATTATTTATTTGTCCCTTGATTCTCACACAGAGGTTCTCAACTGTGCCACTGCCAGTTGTGAGCTCCATACATTCTACCCCTTCCATTGCATACAGTGCCACCCCTCTGCCTCTTCTGCCCTCTTTATCCCTCCTGTAAAGCCTGTAAACATCCAATAAGCCATCCAAGCACAGGACTCATCCCACCAGATTTCATTTATGTAATGTCAGCAATGTCAGATCTCAGGAACTGGGCCAAAATTTCAAACTGGTGGCATTTGTTTCTCATGCTGGATGCATTAGCATAAAAATATTTCAGGTTTGGTACATGGTAGCCAAAACTCCATGAAGCAGATTGAGGGGCCCCATTAGTGCTCATTTCCTCAAGTGCTGGCAAGCCATGCCATTGCTCATCACTGGCTAGCCTGGTTTTGTCCCTTTCCCCCTTCCAAGGTAGTGCAAAACTCTATCAGAGAGCTGCACTAACTCCCTTGCTAGAACCTTTTTCCCCTCTGAGATAGGTGTATTCCATCAGATGTCAGTAGATCAGTTTTTGAGTAGGTCATCCCTTAGTCAAACAATCCAAAATTTTTCTGATTGCACCAAATTCAGAGTGACTTCAGAGTCACACATCAACCTGATGGATCTGATGATGCCTTTTCTATTGTCCAAAACATCATCTCAGCTTCAGTCCCATGAACTTAAACTGGGGAAGGATGTTCACTATAATTGTTCACATCTTTCTGAAAGAAACCAACATCTGTCAAGAAAGGAGTTGAGATATAAACTACTCATAGTTTCATATTCCTCTTTGAGATTCTTAGAATTTCTCTCTTTACATTCTTTTAGTGTAATTTCTATGTATTTGCATCTATACTGCTCCTGCTAGTTTAGACTGTTAAAGCATATTTAGGCACACCTGAATGAACCATTTCTTTAATGAAATATAATGATTTGAAAAAGTCAGAAGGGAGTTATTAAAATGGAATTTAAAGCAGGATTTCACACAGCTTACAAGTCAGAGGGTTCATCTGCCAGACTTTTCTTTTCCTCTCTCTACAGACTTATGCCTTTTAATCCTTCATAAAGATTATTTGATCAGAATCATATAAAAACTGTAAGCATTTATTCTAACAGCACACTTGTAATCATCATTGGAAAATGTATTAAACCCCATGTCAAGCTGAGTAACTCATGTGAAAAATGTTTCGATCCAAAGAGGAATGATTTCATCACAGTTTAGTTTTATAAGGAAGGCTCAAGAAAGCACATAAAAATTAACAGTAATCTTATGAGAAAATAAAGTAACTGGCTTGAAACGATTTTAGGAAAAATAAATTTAAAATTCCAGTAACGCAGAACAAAAATGTGAAGTCTAAAACTGGTAAGTTAATGATACTCAGCTATCTATAAAAGCAGTGTATTTTAATATAAAATCAGCAAGAGCATTTTCATCACACAGTTTAAATAGGATAAAAAGCCATCAGTGCTCTGATGAAAACACAGGTAGCATTAGAGCAGACAAAAACTTATCTTGTAAGCAATAAAATTACTATAGACTGTAAAGTTTTCTATGTTGACTTTTCTTTTTTTTTTTTTTTGGGTGGGGTTTTTTATAAAGACAAAATGTGAAAATGTGTAGGGAAGGTAGCCTAGACATGTAGTTGTGTATCAAGCTGCTGTGCCATGCTGTCATACTAAAACAGATCAATGTCTATCTACTCCAAAATACCAACTCAAAAACTCATACAGCATGCAAGCTGTAGAGATAGGATGCAATACAGGGAGGAACCAAGAAAAATGACATTGTTCATATCATCCATTTATTGATTTTTGCCATGACATGCGAATCTTTACATCCTTTTAACTTTTTAAATGTTCATAATATAATGAGGGAATGTTTAAAAAGGGATAGTGAGTACACAAACCATTCACTGATACAGGCTAAAATGCTAGAATCAGGCATGTATAGATAGAGGGACATTTCCAACTCACCCATGATATCAAACAGTAAGACTCATAAGTGATTGATAGACCTCATAGGCCCAAATTTAAACATGGACTTAAATTTTATGAAGTATTAAGACTCTTATATTTCTGTAGTTGCATCATAAAGGCCTTTGTGTTGAGGTGCTCAATGTTTTTGAAGATAAAACCTTCAAAAGTGGTTTTAGAAAATAGTATTTTCTTTGGAAAAAAATTGAAGGGGAATCAATTAGTCTATCAACAGAAAGACAAAAACAATGTCAGAAAATGGAAAGATATGGGATGTGAAAACACATTTTATGATTTACTTGAAGGCAAATAAACATGTAAAAATGTCACATGTATGAGAAAATAAATCCTGTAATTAGTAATTACTGAAGGTAGAAGCATTATGGCCTAGTAAAATGTTGTCCTAAACATCTGATCCTCTTTTTTTTTTTTTTTTATCAAGTTCAAGCAATTTATTATTTCTTTGTTATCTATATATACAGACAAGCCTCTAAAGAAAAAAAAAAAAGGAAGCATTGACCAAAGCATTAACATCAAACCTTTACTTCCCTAATTGCCTTTTCCAACTTAAATTTCTTTGTGGAGATCAGGGAAATAAGAAGAGAGAAAGGATGTAAGAATTCACCCCATTAGGTCTGAGGAAAACAAGAGTATGTCTCCCTGTTACAAAAGAAAATAAATAATATACCTAGTAGGGTGGAGAAACAGGAAGCCTTAAAAGAATAACTCTCTTTACAATGCCAAGACCAGCATCTGCTTATGTCATTTGCCATATTAGCTAGTGTCTTTACAGCAATTTTTTTCAGTGTTTTGTTGATGGGCTGGTACACAGCAAGGTCTGTGCCAGATTGTCCTGTTTCTCTTCACTCCATTTGGAACTTACTCAACCCCAGAAAGTACTAACTAAATGTGCCCTTTACCTGCGAGTAACAGCTGTTGATTAAAATCTGTTTTGTAGAGGGACTGGGATACAGGATGTTTTTTGTTGCAAGTTCATCTTCAATATTACCAATTCTTATTTAAGGTCATTTGTATCTAGGCTTCTGCATCTGTCTTCTACTCCAGTACAAAATCAGGCAGCTATCATTGTCATGCTCCTGAAAAAGGGTTCCTGACATCTATTAAAAATATTTTTATGATACAGAGATAAAATTTCAGTCAATGAACTAAAACAGGATTGATCTGAAAATATGAAAAAAAATTTAAAATAAAAAATATTCCTTTTTTTTTGTTTCTCACCAAAACAATTTGAATGCTCATATGGAAAAAAAATTACAACAAAGTGGCTTTGAATAGTATTTCAAACTGAACTTTTGGATTTTTTTAAACAAATATTTCTGAATTACTTGTGCATGGTAATCATCTTGCAAATTCTGTCCTGTCCCTGCAAAACTAACACAATGTGGAGGAAAGGAGTGATAAAGCTGATTTTTATCCAGTAGTTATGCAAATTTATAATCAAAATAGGGATTTTAATGTTTAAAAATTTAAGAGCTTGTCTAAAAAAAAAAGCATTTAAAATCTTTTTTCTGAATTTTTTAAAGTATTTTCTTTTCAAATTTTAAAGATATTAGCACCATATATGATGCCATTTTTAGCAATGTGATTCTGCATAACAATTGCCTCAGAAACATCCTTTGCAATTTGTGATATAGGTAGTCAGTTTCTGTAAGCAATGTTTCTCACACTTGTGGAAAACCAATTTAAAGAGAGAAACAAAGATGCTTCTGAATCTGGCACGAAATTAGGAACTCAAAGTTCACATACAAATTTGAAAAGCTTGGGCTAGTAGTCAGGTAAATCATGGTTCTGTGAAGGAGTTTATGTTTTGCAAACTTTAAACATCACTATTACAAGTAAATAACAAGAGTGCCACAGTGGGATGAGGTCATAATTGTCAGTAAGACATTCCTGTGAGGATTAGTAAGGAACCTTCCGTGTCCAGCCATCCTGGATCCACTCTGGCAGTCATTTCACACCACCTGATCTGGGACCCAGGCCCCTTGCAGCCACACCCCCAAAACTCACACAGTCACACTGGGTTTCCTCACTGGCTCAAACCCCTGGTTTTTCACAGCAGAGTTTGAAAGATCCAGATAATTAAAATAATTTCGTTCCTGTGCAATAACTAAATAACAAAATAACCTCGGTGTTCCAGGCCGTTTGTTATGCAGAGGGTTGACAGTTCCCAGACTCTTACCTCAGGCTCCAGCTGCCCAGAGCACAGCCTGCAGCTCCCACTGCATCTGCACCCTGAGCTGCCTGCACTGAAGATATTCCTCAAGTTTTTTGCTGAATTTGATCTGGTATCAGAATACCCTCTTTCTCAAGTTAATATTCCATATGGAGATAAAATAATGTCATATTTTATAAGGAAAACTACTCAAAACTCAGAGAATGTCCTCTGAGCCAGATCTAGTAGCATTTTTCTGGTGTCGATTGCCAGAACAGAGACCTCTAATGCCATTTGAGATTCCTTACATTATCCCGAGTAACCTCCTACTGACAGTCCAGAAGGGAATATGGATCATTCATAGGTTTTATGTCATGCTTGACAGCTTCTTATAGATATCTTGGGTACCTCAGGGCTTCTCGATGTCACTAAGTGTTTTTGCGTCAGGGGAACTAAGATGACCCTTATTGCTTTTCTCTCTCTAATCAGGTTTGAAAGAGGAAGCAAAACACGCTTGAGCAATAAGCAGTTCTAGTAATCAAGACAGCTTTTAGACCACTGCTTTTCCTTTTCGTTCTGATTTTATTCAGTATTTCCAAGTTTAAAAATTTGTTTACAGAGAAAGAGGAAAGAGAACTCCTGTATAAAGAAAATAATTTGTTGTTAGTGTAGTGGCTATTTTAACAATCTAATCTAGGAAGTATTACATTAGGTCAAATTATTGGAAAACTAAATAATGTTTCTCTACCGAAAAAAAATTCTATGATAGCAGTAATACAATTAAAACAGTTATAGAAACATTTAATTTTCATGCTTTTTCTGGTATTACCCCTTCTTATTCTTCTCTAGGTCTTGGTATCAATTTCATCCTAGTGCTGGTGTAGGAGTTGCTACAGTGAATTGTAAGCAGCAATTCACCAGGAAGAATATTGTTGATGTTAATACTGAGATTTTCTTTTTCCTCATTCTAGTATTCACTAAGAATAATTTTAATGTGTTTTCTAAAATAATTTTACAACTTTTTCTATTTCTTCTATCTTCATGGGTCTGGGTCTGCAACTGCATATTATATCTGAATATAATATCTATGAGAGCTTCTAGGTATGTTATATCCTTTTTTTTTTTTTTTTTTTTACTACCCCTCAAACTAGTTTTGTCCAGCTCCAAGATATGAATTTCTGTAACTGCTCATGTGTCTCCAGTGCCTCCTTGTATCTAGCCTATATCACTCCATTCCTGTGTTTTCCTGCGCTACATCCCCACCGCTCTAAGCTTCTGCTATCAGGCCAGGTCTGCATTTTTCTGCATCATTATCTTAGAACCATAAACACCTCATTCTTCATAAAAACCCCTCCCTACTTGTCACTACTGTCTCTATTGTACTGTGGTTGAACTGTATAATGATAGGCAAAAAAAAATTAGCCATAACCACCTCATCAGAAGGAAAAATTGCTCTTCAAGGTAAACTAAATAAAACGAAGCTGCAGGAGGTCAAAAAAAGTTCAGAAAAGGGAATCCTGACAAACTTCAGCCCTAAGACCTTGCAAGCTTATTGCAAAGCCTGCAGTCTTTACTATTTCTGAGTATATTGTATCATAGGTCACAGAATTACAGTATTTGCAGAGAAAGAAGTATTATCTCATATGTAGCACTGATTTTACATGCATGAAATATCATCTAGTACAAATAAAATTCAAATTTTAAATTTTTTTGCCTTTAAAATAAAGCAATGAATTTAGCATTTAAGAATGGGTTTAAAACCATTCATTAAAGAGGAACATATACCCAGAGCATGGAATTTAAAACACTCCATGTTTCTGAATCTGGAAAGTAGAAAAACAGATAAGACTTTTGCTATCCTGGGCTGAGTCTACTACCAGAATAAGGAAGACTTTGAAATTTCTATTGCAGATGCCTTAGAGACATTAGCTTTCTTTGTTTTGTTGGTTTGTCTGATTGGTTTCTTGATTTCCTAAGCAGTGTGTATCTGACAGGTTATGAAACCCATTTGTACAGCTTATTTGAATCTAAGCATGGCAATATTTTTAAAGTTTATATCAATTAATCAGTAAAGATGCCACAATAAGGGGTGAGAATATGTTTCAAAATAATGGGTTTCTTATTTCTTATGTGTGTAAAGTGCTTTTACATATAAAAAAACCTCCCAACATATGTTGCTGGGTTTTTTTTTTCTCCTAATGTGTGTCATTTAATAGGAAATCTTGTGCTGTTTTGTCAATGTGTTTTTTGATGCCTTAAGCAACAAGCAGAAAACTGTATTGTGTTAAGACTACTGAATCTGTAATGGTGGATATTGGACAGCTCAGGAGAAATTTCTTTATTGAATTTCCTGTGAATTATCTTGGGGTAAATGGCTCAGCAGATGTGGAATACATCTATCAAAGCTCACTGCTATAAAAGGACAGTAGGCATGGTTTTATGTTGTTCTTGTCTACCTTTTTAATCCTCTTCTCACAAGTAAGTAATGAAATAAGCATTTATAAACATTGCATTCACAGAAGAAATTCTGGCAAAACCTTGTATAAACATGTCAGAAGACAGACGATATTGTATCTTCAAATTTCTCCAGTTGTACCTATGATACATGAAGTGGACTTCAAAACAGGTTTACAATAGTTAAATTTTGTCTCTGTTGATGTATAAGGGCAGACCAGGGACTAATGCCTGGCCCTGGAGTCATCTGAAAGAAACTTGTTATGAACCCAAGTTGACTCAATACATCAGATTTGTCTTGGAGAGATCAACTTGGAATAAACCAAACCTGAGATGTGGGCCTAAATTACAGATAAGCAGAGGGAACAATAGCACTTCATGTACTGCATGATTGTGTGCCATGGACTGGGTTTGACCTAAGCCTGAGTAGCATGGCATGGCTTATGGACACAGACCTAACCCTCCTGCCCACCTAGTCAGGCTTGCCACAATACATTGCTTATTGCAAACAGCCCTGAGCACATGGAAATGAACAAATCAGAGTCAAACACTGTTTAGAGCAGTGGCTGGCACAAATTATATGATGGGATGTGCTTTCTCAACACTTTAACATGATGGGTTTAACAACTCTGTGCATGTACTCATAATACATACCTTTTAACTTTCCTGGAATTGGTATAGCCTTGCAGATTTGATGCTCTAGATTTATCCTTCCCCTTCTACATTTAGCAATATAGATATACAGAGACCCATGCAATTTTTACCTGCATTGCTTTTTATTGAATTGCTTGTAGTTTGGCCTAAAATGTTCACAGTATGCTTACAAAAAACAAACTGACACACTTCTGCAAATCACAGTCAATTTTTTACTGACCTAGCAGACTACAAGACTGAGCACCTGGATGCATATAAAGTCAGTGAATATGCTGGGAATCTGCCTTTTAAAAGGGATCAGAGCTCAACCTATGCCTTAAAGAGAGCCCAAGCTTATATATAAAAAATACAGAAAGTAATTATGCTTTAGACTCATATGTGCCTCACAGAATGACAAGGTTGCTGTGTTTAATCATTGCTTAACACAGAAAAGTTTTCAACAGTTTGATTATAACCCCAACATGAAGCCACCATGAGCAGAAATAGATGACTAATGATGCAGTTGTGGTCTCTCCTTTCTCATAGATGTTTGTTTACATTGTAAAGGCACCATGTGGCTTTTCAGACATCTGGTAACAGCTGATCATATTAAGGACAAGGACAGCAGGATTTCTTTTTGTCCAGATTGCAACACAGCACTAAAACAGCAATGAGAAGTCTTGAATTTTATTTGACTCTGTAGAATATTATCACCCCCCTCCTTTCAGAATCATTCAAGTATTAAATGCAAACCAGAGTGCTCTTATGCATACATTGTTCCAGTTCTGTATATGTTGTACAATTAAGAAGATGTAACATCAGTAACTGATTTCCAAGAATGACTGCAGCCAACTGTAAGGGAACACACAAAAGTGTATTCACCATTTGTTAAGTAATTTAAATAAAAATAATAAAGTTTTAAAAAATCCAAACAAGTCTAAGGTGAATAGAAGGACAAATTTTAGATGATTTTATTGATAGATTTTGCTTACTGCTCTGGGGCACACTCTTACAAATGTGCTACGAAATGTACAGAAAAAAAAAAGAAAAGAATTAAATCAAGCTAGAATGGCTCAGGGGCCTCCCAGGGCTTTTAAAGCAGTGTTTTAAAATTATGTCTGGAAAGGGTAGCTTGGGATTCAGAATACACCTGTAGGCTGTAGCACATTTAGGCCTAATAGCTCTAAAACAATGTAAGCAAGCTAGTGCAGATAATGAATTTGCCTTCTGAACATGTGTTAGGAACAGATTTTCTAAGGTGTAGATGATATAAATATACGTATGGTTAATAAAAAGAATAAAATTAAGAGACTGACAATATACCTATTAACAGCATATGAGATAACATTAAGTACCACCTGTCTGTTCAAGAACAAAATATTTTCTGGTTGTTATATTGGTTACGCATGAAGAGTTCGGGCTAAAACTTCCATAGCATTTAAACAAATAAGGCAGCACCACTCCCCCACTATTACCAAGTCCTTTTCTCCCAAACATATAACAAATTATGGTAGCTTAATCAATTGAGGCTCTGCAACCACTTTAGGAATCTCTGTTGTCATGACCATTCTTAAATTAATTTAAAATTCCATTATTGACAATACCCATTTAAGCACTAGATACGGATACAAATATTGCATCTGGTATAAATGTAGGACAGACCAGAAAACTAGTTTAGCTCATTACAAGATCACAGGGCTGAATTTCAATAGAAGGAAGTTCTGACCAAGTATTAAAACTGTATTTGTGTGAAAACATGAGTCATCCTCTGAATTGTAAGTAACTTTGGGAGTAAATCCTCTCAGATTATGGAGGATTAAATACTTCTACCAATTTTCCATTAGTAAGGAGAATTCTGCTGAAACAGTTTGGGTCCAGGTTTTGGTTGTTTTGGTTTTTTTTAAACTTGCCCATAGATACAGAAAATTACACTTATTGAGTTAGCAAGTGATTCAAGGTCTAGTCCAACTGTCAGTTAAATAAATGAAAGTTTTGCCATAACTCTCAATAGTTCAAGATGAGGAATGTTGCATTTAGTGTGCAATAGGAATTAAAGCACGGTCTTAGCATTTCCATACAGGCTCCAGCTGTGAAAGTCATTGTGCTGGTTGACAGCATCCTTTAAGTTCCCTTACATTTCTCCAAATAAAATATACATTTCTCTTGGTTGACCAGCAATTCCACATAAGAAACTAAGGGTAGAATTGGATCTCAATTTAAAAAGGCACTACTGATATAAAACTGCCCCTCTTTCTGGCAGTTTTAATTAAAGAAAAAGAAAAAAAAACAAACACCTTTGCTTTCTGTCTTCACAATTACTTTTAACTATATGAGGTTGCCTTTAACTGCCAGAGTCTTCATAGGAAAACTGAAACTTATTGAAACAACTTACCTTCATGTATTGTCACCAGGCTAACACCCTGCTGGACAATGACATTTTTTAATAATGCCAGACAGTATAAAGTTTATAGGGGGAGGTACCATTTTCCGTGTCGCTTGGAATTGCCAAAAAGATTAAACATTTTTTTTACCCTACTTGCAAACTTTTTCCTATCTTTATTATAAAGAATAATTCAACCTAAAGGGTTCCAGAAATGCATACAGACATGTAAAGACATTTCCTTGGTGGCTAAGAGGTTACTGAAGTATATGGTTTTTATCCTTTTGAGACCCCTGATATGTCTGTACTTCTTCTCATGGTGCATAGACATTAATTCCAGTAGTGTATTCTGTCCAAGTATTTGTCTGCTTGATATTCGTTTTTTTTTTTCTTAAAGGTAATTGAGCTAAACAAGAAAAGAATTTAAAGGATTAGTCTGATATCAAAGAAATATTTTAGGAAATGTTTTTGGAATATTACACACTAATAATGTCCAGAGGTTGTTAATGTTCTTTTTGAAAATAATTCCTACTATCTCAAATAAATCCAAATTAGAAGAATGAACAATTAAAAAATAAATATGGAAAAGTAACAATAACATTTTTCAGACTTTTAATATCCCCTCCATCTCAGACTTTTAATGACCAAACTTAAAAATATCAGTATAACTATAAAGTTTTAACATGAGATGAAAACCAGGCTGTTTTGAAGATGAAGAAATATTTTTCAGAAATAAAATTCTACCTCATTTAATCTTCTCCATTGTTGTAAAGTATTCTTTTTGCTATATTGTATTTTCAGTAAGAAATACAGAAAGTCGTAGGAGATGGTCCTTGACCTTCAATTTGTTATTATACTTTTTATTTCATTTAAGATAGAGATAAGAAACTAGAGTTTAGAAGGGAATCAAGTAACACAAAGTGACTCACCTGAGTCCATAAGGGCACAGCAACGTGACAGTGTACTACATATGCATTGAAATTTACCTGCATTGACTCTTAGCAGCTATTTAGAGGTCCAGCCCATGACTATCTCAATACACAACAAAAACTCAGTGTATAATGTGTATATAAAAATCATGTATAAATGGGCAAACAATGTCATATGTGATTTTATTTAGACTTATTCACCCTGAATTTGGGATTAGGATAGAATTAGGAATGCTTTGAAATTCACTATATGCACTGTATATGCCTTATAAATAAATGTAGAGCTATTTAGAGACTAGTTTAGGCATCTTAAGTATTTCAGTGGAACAGTTTTTCTTTTTGTTCCCCACATGTTAAGCCAGGTGCCACAGTATCTGTGGACCCAGATGTCCACAGCACAGTAAGACCTGTAAATTTTCTGATAAAGTGCTAAACCAACGTGATTATTTGCATGACAAGCCAACCCTTTAATACAAAGACAACTAGTTCCTAAAAAAACCAGCAAACATAAATACATTTCATGTATTGATGGAGGGATTTTTGTGTCATAACTAAACATATATTATTAATATACCATAATGAGTGCTGTTTTTATAAGTCTAGGCTGTTATCCATTTTTTTTGATTATAAGCTGTTTGGTCAGTTTACTTTGTAGTGCTCTAACAACAGCACACAGCTATTCTCCCTGAAGAAATAAGCCTTCATTTGCCAATGTTCATGTTTATGTATATGCTGATTACATGGGAGCATACACGTATTTATAAATCTGTGTGTTTCACTATGTATTTGTAAACTTCTCTATACAGCTACATGTGTGAATAGAAGTATATAAATAACTAGATTCATATGTATATACATACATAACTCTCTGCAAATATTTAAATATTCTAGGTCTACAGCAAACAGGCTCTTTCAGAATATCATAGATTGCTCTGTGGCTCATATAAAAATAGTTGATGGTCTTTGTCTTAATGTACTAAAGCAGTGTCCATAATTTGCACACTTAAAGAAGCAACAGCATTGATACCTTTGCTAGTAATCTTATATTAAAAAAAGTACTTGTTCAAAAAGAATTACAAACTGAATCTAGCCTGTATAACCTTAGGCCACTGAGACATGAGCCTGGGGCACTTACCTGTCATGTATCCCTTTACACCTTTAAATCCCCACAGTAACAGACCATCTGCACCCATAATCAGATGGCCAGATTTTAGAGCAATACTCCTTGTTTATAAAGGGCAATTCTAATTTACAACCAACTCTATTTTGGGAGGTACTTTGGGAGCAAGCCTCTGATGCTTTCAGATCAGCCATCTGTCTCCTTTCTTGCCAAGTTACCTCTAGGTTATGCTCTTTCCCCTCCTCAGCATATTATCCTGTCTCTTGCACACTTACATAGAGGGACTATCAAGAGAAAGAGCATTTTAGCAGTTAAGATGTGCAAAAATTGTCCTAGAATATATGTTTATATACTCTTCTGAGCAATGGTTTCAACAATGGGATGAAGCAGTTTTAGGTACTTTATGCTGTGATATTTGCTGTTTCTTGTGTCCCTGATTAGAAAGAGGAGAAGAGGTGGTACAGGGACAGACACTTAGCACAATTTAAAAGCATCCACACTTCCCCCTGAGGTCTGCATTGTGGTCTTCCTGAGGGCTGGAACATTCCAGTGTGTCCCTGGTCAAGTCTAGAAACTCATCACAATGTCTGGAAGCAGCTCTTCAGGATAAATCATCTTTCTTCCCTTGCAAGTTGTTGCTACATTCACCCCTTCAAGGATGGGCTACCAGAGAATTTCATGACAGCTTAACCCACGTAAAAGGGCCTTGTCCTAATGATAAACTCAGCTTACAGCAAGCTAATTGTTAGGCAGAAGTGTAGTCATTAGGCAGATCCAGCACTTAGGAACACACTTGCACTTCCTTTAAGGTGTTCCTGTAAAGTGCCCAAGCTATGGCAAGCTGTTTGCTGTTCCTGCTGCCTTTATGTGTCCTAATATGTTGCAGAGGTGCAGCAAATTTTGAACAGATAACACAGGCTAAATTAATTTTTGGGAAAATATGAAATGGAACCAAGAATTCAGCAGAATTCCAAACAGCATAATGTGTCAGAACTCTAAGCACATACCCCACCCATAAATGATAAAATCCTCAAGCACTGGAATCTCTGCTGCACTAGAAATTATATTAGTGCTTATGTTTCTGGAAAGAAATACAGGAACACAGGAATAAAATATAGCGGTTCAGGGAAAAGATGGCTAGATTAAGTGTTTTGATATTTGTAAAGAGGCGTGAAATAATTTTTGCTGCCTTCCTTCAGCAGTTTGATAGACCGTGACCATTGTAAAACTAGCTTCAATACAATCCATTATAATCTACACATCTATGCTGAAAATCTATTAGTCTACAAAGTAACACAGTTAACAAATTTCATGTTAAAATCACACTTGTATCAGCTACATAATAGAACAACCAAAGGGAAAAAAAAGCTGAAGAATACCTTTAAGAAGAGCTACAGTGAGTGGATAGAGAAGTAAGAATACTATTGATAGAATATTGTAAAAATAGAAGACAGCATAATCATGTCAGCTCTGGGAATGTCTAACATTTTTTTGTTTAAACAAACTTTAAATCGCTTTAGAGAAATTCTGTGAAATCATACTAAGACAATATAATTTTTTTTGAATAAAATATTGCATGTTTCTGAGGAAATATCTAAATATTTATACTACTATATTACTATAAATATTTATATTCACTATGAAAGTGAAATATTCAGATGAGCTTGGTTTCACTTTATATCATGCTTGCATCATCTAATTTCTGCATCAGTTTCAAACACAGTCTCCTGTACTATGAGTGTGAGGGTGAGCTGAAAAGAGTAACAACTGAATTGCTCTGGTAGCATACACCTTACATCATTGACTTGAGAAATCTACCTAGTCCTCATGAGATTGAGTCCTCATGGATTCATCCCTTTATATCAACATTTCTGCTTTCATTTTGGACATGACTCTCTGTGATGGTACACTGTCCTCCCCTCAGTGAAGCTATTATAGAAGTTTAACATCTAACAAAGACAAAACTATTATTGATGTAGCTTATTTTTATATAAGGAAATAGATGTTCATTCCAGAAACAATGGCATAGCTGCATGAAGAGTATAAGTTTGCTACATCCCTCCCAGATTCCGGCTCGTACCTTCCTACTGAAACTTGATTTGTATTATTGTTCTTCTGATCTCTCTGTTTAAATGTTCACAAAGGGGTATTATTTAAATGTTTCAATCCTGTAGACAGATAACCTGGACATGCTTCCACTGTTGAGAGATGTTACCATCCAGCATTTCTCAACCAGACTTGATTTAACACTGCTAAAACGTTCCCAATGTTTAGTAAAAATACAAGTGAATTCATAACTTGTATTTAAAATTCTTGTGTTAACCTAACCAGACAAGGAATACATTCTTCATTTTTATCAGCCGCTAAAATTCAGACACCTCTTACTCTCCATTGCAAAATTTCAATTCCTCTAAAAAAAGTTAATGAAAATGGGAATGGGGGAGGTTTGATCCTTTTTTTTTCTTTGAAAATATTTTTAAATGATAGAATATTTTCTTTATTATTCTTTGCCATCATTCATTTTCCTATTAAATATTGAAGGAAAGATTGATAATTTGTTGTGATGGTACTTCAAGAAAGTGGGAACTTCTATTCAAATATGCTTCTTAAAGCAATAAATAGCTATGACAAGTTGCATTTAATTATAAGTCAATGAGAAGACATTCCTGGTCAATCCACTTTCACTCTGTTAAGAATCTGAATAGAGTTCGTATATCATATGAAGATTATATACTTTCAGAATGAAATTAAAGAAAAACAGTAGTTAGTTGTTTTGTTTTGTTGTTTTTTTTTTGTGAAATACAGATGCAATTCACGTCCCAAGTTATTTCTGAATGCCACAAAATAATTCTCTGAAACGTCTTTTTTCTTGTATCAGTGAACCAGTCGAGTCACAAATGATACTTTTCTAAACTTTGTCTACTTTTAGTGTCACATTCTGTTTAAATCTTTCTGTGATGCCTAAACACTTATATTTATTTTCTTCTATTTTCAGGAAGCTCAAATTGGAAGTGCCAAAATATTTTGATATAAGTTGTTCTTCAGGGATTTTGGCTTAAAAGTATTACTAACATAGGAAAAAACATTTGAAAATCTGTTTTCCTGTGATTTTCTCTCCAATTTCAGGGGCCAAAGACTCAGAAATTAAAGTACTTCAGATAAGTTTCACATCAATATTAATTTTTACTATTTTTTGGACCTTGAAAAAATATTTTCTGTTTGATCTTTTTTTTTTTAAAGTTTGGTTTTAAAGAGCACATTCACCAACTCATTGTATAGTACAAGTGCCACATATAAGTTAGCAATCGAAATGCAAAAGGTGACGCAAAGTGACAAGTATTATAATCTTCTATAATAAATAATGACTGAACAAGTGTTTGTCTCTGAATCATAAAATCTTGCTGTCATAGTCTATATTGAAAAAAGTTGAAACGTTCCATTTTATGAGAAGCCATGTGCTACGGCATATGTTTGAGAACAAACATCCTTTATCATTTGAATCACTAATTAGGACTTTTTTCCCCATGAATTGCAATTTTGCCAAACCTTTAGGATCTGGAACAATGATTCACCACCCTGAAGTCTTTAGAGAACTTCTAGCTCCAGATACCTAAAATATTGAATGGAGTAATATGATTTTCTCCCTTTCTACAAAATTTTATGGATCAAATTATATTTTTTCCCTTCTAAGACTTGAACTAGCATAATTTCTTTATGATTTTTAAAAGAATACTGAGATAAAATATTCTGTAAATACAATACCAATTTTGAGTTAACACACACACAAAGCCTACTTCATTCTGGAAGCTGAACAGGGTGAGATTTGAAATATAAAGTGTCTACTGTAGACCTCTCCCCTTGTTTACTGAATAAAACCAAGAACAATTATCCACATTAATTAGATCAAGGAAACAGAAAATCAGTTTTACACTGTAAGCATTAACTCAGACTTACAGGCATCTCTCTGACTATAGCAGGAGCCAATTAACAGCCATAGCAGGCAAAGGCTGAACTGCCCATTGGTTTCAGCCACCAGTGTGAGAAGCTGAATGCTTTGTTTTGCTAGAGCTATAGGTCTGTTTGTTGCTTACATCTACAGCTTCATCATTGTCAAAAAAATGCTTCCACTCCCTGGAAAAACCTAGATATTATTTTGCTTATTAGTGCTAGTTTAGTAATACTGACAGAGCCCCTCCTGAACACACTACCAATTTTCAGTTTGAAGCCATTCCCCCTTGTCCTGTCACTACATGCCCTTGTAAACATTCTCTCTCCATCTTTCTTGTAGGGTCCCTTCAGGTGCTGGAAGGCCACAAGTAGTTCACCCAGAAGCCTTCTCTTTTCCAGGCTGAGCAAACCCTGTTCTCTGAGCCTTTCCTCACAGACAAGGTACTCCATCCATCTGATCAACTTGGTGGCCCTACTTTGTGCCCGATCCAACAGGTTCATGCACTTCCTATGCTGGGGACCCCAGAGCTGGATATAGTACTCAACATTCATGCTTAAATTTGTGTTTCTTGATATACTTCATCTAATACTGATTATACTAAGGCCTAAACCAAATTTGCCCTATAGATGAACCTTTCAATACACCTTTACATAAACATACGTAGATACATATATATATATATATATATATATATATATATATATATATATATTCCTTCATTATCAAAGTACTGTCATATGCGTTCATTTACAGGCAAAACACATGTTTACCTTTCTGTATCTAGAAACTGGATAAGGCCACTCCTGACCTTATCAGCAGGGTATAGGATTGGGGAAACTGGTGATGTGCAGTTCCCAGCTGGTGATGTACAGCCCCCAGTCACCAGTCATGGTTTTCCAGTCCTCTACTGTGGCTGTTCCACATCTATTGTTTGTCAGACTTGGATCTTTATTGGGGTAATTGGTGATGTATCTTTCTAAATCACTGCAGGCATTCTTTCATAGTAATGATTATGTGCATTGCTTAGCTTATCCTTCTATGATTCATTGAAGTTGTACATTTTAGTAAATCACAGTTGGGGTCTGTGTCAGTCTCTGACCCTATCTACTGGCAAAACAAATACTAACAAAGTACTGCAAAGAAAATATGACTCATTTTTAATCAAAGGATAACTGTTTCACTTTCAAAGAATAATTTAATAACAGAGTAGCCCTGATTAAGGGGAATAAATCTATGATTCATTTAAAAAAAAGAGAAAAAAAGAGAAACTAAAAAAATAGCAAAAAGAAATATAAAAGAAGTTCAGATCCTATTATCAAGGAAATAAGAAAGAAAAAGACAGACTGAAAGTGTTGAGAGTTCATAAAAGGTATCCTGTCTACCACTTTTTTGATTCATTTCCCAGAAGCTGTGTTCATGTACAATTTTTGCTATTGTTTTAATAAATCAGAACTATCAGTTCATGTCAACTCTGATTTACCAAAATCCACAAACTCTTCAAGTTTGTACCTAATGATTCTGTTATTATCAGTAAAACAAATAGAACTGGGACACAGATTTAAACCCAGGACATTTTCTTCACTCTTTAATAGAGAGCTCTAGCCTCTGGCATTGTTTTGACTTCTGTGAACTAGCACTCTTCCAGGTAATATTTAGACCATTGATAGTTCCCAGGAGGCAGGATAGAAAAAAGCCATATATTCTGTATATACTATATACTGTATATATTCTGGACCTCCGATGTGCTAGCAGTCCTTAATGCTGGAGAATGAGCCTATTTTATTTGATAATATAAATGTATCCAGTGAAACTCTGGATGCTCACAGTAACTCTGCCTCTAATACTTTACCACCCTGAACATAAATCTAGACACAAACTAGTTTTTATTTCTAACCTACCAGAAATACTGTGGAGGTCATCATTTTTACTGAACACTCACGTCCTTATGGGTCCTTAGCTTTCTTATGTGCAGTTTTCCTGGTACTTAAGGAACCAAAGACTCAAGAAGTCATAAACTCAGCATTTCCCATAATCCACTCAGATCTTTTTCACACAGAAGCTGCAGTCTGTGTTTGGGTGCCTTGTGGTAAATTACCCAGCTAGCTGCACACTGGTGCCCTAATGTACCTGTAGGGCCTTCAAAGAAACCATGTAGAGAAGCTGTGGCCTTCAGTCACGCCCAGGTTCTGGGTTCTTATTTTGTGGTTTGATTTAAAAGCATGTCTTAGAGCTGAGAGTTGATGGAATTGAAAGAAACAACTGGATCTATTCAAAGTTTTCAGCATTTAATATATAAAAGATAAAACCCAAGCAAATAAACAAACAAAAAAACTTTTAAATTTATTATTAAACAAAGATTGGTGTTGTGGTACTTTTGAAAGGTCATATTTAGTGGAAATAATAATTATTTTAACCCCATACTTAAATAATAATCACTTAGCTCCATACTCTTGTTCTTGACTAGTTTTCAGACAAATTAACATCTGACATTCCTCTGAACAAAAGCAGACAATTTAAGCAACATTGCTCTGTTCTAAAATGGTTATGTGTTTGTAAATAAGATAGTATTTGGAAACTAGCAATGACTTCATTTTGTATACATCTGTCAATCAATAACATATTTAAATAAGTCTTGCTATACAGTATGGAAATAGAAATGTAATGTGCAATGTAACATCCTTCATTTTTTTCTTTGATTGTAATTTTTTTAATCCATACCTTTGGGAAAAAGTACCTTTAGCATCAGTCAGGACTATAACTTTACAAGCTGTAAAAAAACCCCATACCATAGTCAATTTATTCCCAGGAGAGTCATCATAAAAAACCAAACAAGGTTTTTTAAATGCTTCTCCCCTTCTTTTTTTGCTGCTAGCTGACTCTACAAATATAACTTTTTTTTTTCATTTCTTTACATTGTAACCCACTTGAGAGTTCATAAAACATGTGCTTCCTCCTTGTGATTTGGCAAACTCAGTAAATGGTAGAAATATATTAAGTTTGTACATCCCTAGTAGAGTTATGAGGGAATAAGAAACAATGACCCCTACAAGAAGTCAGGATTCAACAGGGATGTAAAGTAGATTGATCATAGCAAAAGAAACCTACCAGAAGAAAACAATACAGCACTCATATTTTTCAGGTCCCGAGGTGGCTCTCTAAGCAGTTGAAACTGCAGCCATAGCCACTTATTATTTTTGTTTAAATAAATATTTAAATATACTTTGTGACAGATTTTTTTCTCATGGATAGTAAGAGTTGTGACAAACTTTTTTCCAAATATTTGCTAGTGGCTAGAAAAATCCATCTCATGTGTGAATTGAATTTTGGAATTATCTAAAAGTCTCTACATGGGGAATATAGAGTTAGGAAAATATTCTCATCATATAGATGTCTGCACTTGCATAAAGTTGTGTGAAATTGACTTGGTCTATAATGGCACTTAGCCTTTTTCCAGATGTGGCTGAAGAGATAAAAATCAACATTGAAGACCTCTTTTCAGTTTCTCACCAACATGTAGCAGAGTATATAGCCATTGCCACGGCATAAAATCTGATTGCCTGTTACAATACATATAGATTCTTTAATTACCTCGTTCTTTGTTCTGTGCTTAGTTCCATATGGAAGAATTTGCAATATTTGAAAAAACATTTAAAATTTATCACATTGTCTTCCCTGCAGTGTTTTACTGTTAAAAAAATAATACTGACAAGATTTTTATACAGCCCTTGACCAGTGATTCTTTCTGGGATCTTAGGGCTTTAAAAGTGTCTAAGTAGAAGGAAACTCTAGCTGTGGGAATGTAGGTGATTTTCAGATGGTCTGAATCTCAGTCTGAAAAGCCTAAACTTAGATTTTTATATCCAGAAAATTTACTGAGTAGACCCATTTTCAGAAGAGCTAAATTCTAAACAGTCCCTAGTGAATTTGGTGAATAATATTTGATAATTGATGAAATACTAGTAAAAACAATAAAAGATGATATTATTGTTTTAAATCCATAGAGAATTACTGTCCATGCACACACACACACAAAGCTCTCCTCCCCAAATAAAACCCTGAAACTAAAATCAACCCATCAAGCAAAGAGAAAAATAAATTCTGTGTTATCGGTCTGAGATATGTACTTAATAAATAGACTAGGGCTATTTTACACTATATGCACTAATATCGCCCAAATTTCTGTCCATCATTGCTGATATATGCCTATATCTGTTGAAGCACATTAAATTACTCATCAGTAGTAACTTAATGAAATTATTCATATCTGGGTGTTCAATCATCATTTTGGCTTGTAAGATTTTGTGAAACATTCAGATAAAAAAATTCAGCCTGTCAGCATCCTGATAAATACTTATTTATTGTCTTTTTCAAATGACTTCAGGAAGGATTAAATATCATTATGTGCTTTGACAAGTAAGGTAGAATTCCTGGTTGAACAACAATCAACAAGTTAAAAATCAGTGTCTTCCAAAACAAAGGTAATAAGTGCTTAATATAGAAGATGATAGCAATGCTGTTCCCCTCTGCCTAGAAGGAGTTATTTAAATGCAAATTAACATTTGACCCAGTAATTCTGGTTCAGAAGCAAGCTGGATAAAAAAGTATAAATTTAGGTATATCCTCTATCCTTGCTGAGGCCTATTCCTGGGATCGTGTTGCCTGGGCTTCAGCAGGTATATCTGTGCTGTTCAATAAAAGAATTATGAAATAAGCTTGGCTCCTGAAGTCCACACTCCTTGTTGTCAGCTCACTGCATAAATCTCTTTGGCTCTGCATCTACTTACATTCATTAAGATATTTTTTCTACATTTTCATGGAATAGTTTTCTTTCTAAACCTCTCCAAGGGCTGTGAGGAGGAAACCATGCTGCTGTTTGGTGAGCTGCACCATCTGCACTGATCTGATGCTCCTTCAGAAAACAATCTCTGCAGCCTCATCCTTCCAATGCTCTTTCATGTGCTTCCACGGGTATGTAGCACATACACTTCTAGTTTCATCCTGCCACTATTGAGGGAAATTTATTTGTTTGTTTGTTTTTATTACAGACATGCAGAGCCAATGAAATAGTGTAAACAGCCAGGAGATAGGGAAATCCCATTAGACTCAGAACACCTAGGACAGAAAGATAAAGCCAATCAATTTTAGGAAGAGCTTGATCTATGTGTCATGCTTTGGACCATAGTCTTTAATGGCCTATACATAGCCAAGGACTTCAAAACCAAAACTGCTGATCACAGAGACACTAATAAAGTTACAGAGGAGATATTAACTCCCTTACTAGGATGAATAACAAAAACTATAATTTCAGGTTTTATCAAATATAAATAATCCTGCATTAGTCATTTAGTTACCAAATGTATAATGGACAATTATATTTTAAAACTACTGCTGCTTAACAAAACCCTAGCAAAAAAACTATCCTAGGTACTTATCTTGTTATAGACTTTATATGGGAAAGAAGGACACTTCTCTCTTTTAATGACTTTTTTTCTATGACAAATGTTTGTCAAGATAAAAGAACAGCCTTACTTTTGTCGCCTTCCAATTCAATGTTTAAAGAATCAGTTTTTGCATCTCCTCTCAATGTCAGCATGAAGATCCTACCTCCACATTTCACTAGATTTGAAATTTTACACTGACTCTCTAAATGCATTGTCAGCTAGTCTGTAGGATATTGGACTTTTGTGGCCCTAAATGAATAATCAATTTTAATAATGATTTACTTTAACATTGAAGAGTGTAGTCCAAAAAATGTGGGGGTTTTGCTGCACTACCCTAGCAGAAGTCTGATACTGTATTATACAGTGAGGAACTTGGTCTTTGCCCTTCATTTTCCTGCAGTGGTGTGACTTACTGTCTATAATCTGTCATTCCATTTGTTGGGGTTTTTTGGTCTACTTGCAAACCCTTAGGGTGAAATATTCAACAGACATATAAAAGCACATCTGTAAACTCCTTTGAAAATTTATATATGATGAAATATTAATACGAAGCAACTTGTATCTCCTGGGTGAGCCCAGACAAAGTTGATGTTGTAATGGGTGCCTGCTGTAGACCTGCTGACCAGGAACAAGAAGTGGATCAGGCCCTCTGGTTTACATTCACAGGCCATGGTCCGCATGGGGGATGCCAACCATGCCAAGATATGTGAGAATGACAGCACACTAATGTTCAAGTATCACTCACTCCATGCTTAAGAGTGGTCTATGCCAACAAATAAGAAGTCAGGCAAAAAAACCAGCAGAATACCTGTGTCAATGAACAAGGAGTTCCTGGCCAACTTAGAAGATGTACTCAGGGTGCGGAAGCAAGGACCTGTAACTTGGGAGAAATATGGAAATACTGATTGAGATTCCAGAGATTAATTAGGAAAGTTAAAGCCCACATAGAAGTTGATGCACAGCAGAGTAAAAAAAAAAAAAAAACAAGAGGGATTTCTGTGAGTGCATAGGTCACAGAAGGCGGATTAGGGAAAATATGGACCCATTGCTTCACAAGATGGGGAACCTCATTACAGAGAACATAAAAAAGGCTTGTGAAAATGCTGGGGCTTAACCACAGGGGTAGGGCCTACCCCTACCCTACTGCTTTCTCACAACTGGAAAGCAGTACCTGGGTGTCCTGTTGGACACAAAGTTGAACAGGAGCCAGAAGTGTGCTCTTGCAATAGAGAGTCTGTTTTTCCAGACTGCAGCAGGAGTGTTGTCCACAGGTCAAGAGGAGTGATCCTGCCTCTCTATTCAGCACTGATGAGGCCACACCTCATTATTATGCCCAATCCTGAGCTGCCTCTGTAAAAGAGAGAAATAGACAAACTAAAGATAGTCCACGTACTAAAGACAGTTCACAAAAATGATAAGGGACTGAAGCATTTCCCATATGAGAAAAGACTGAGGTGGTTGGCCCTGTTCAGCCTAGAGAACAGAATGTTCATGAATTCAATGTTTATTATCAATGTCCATAAATACCTTCGAAGAGTGCAAAACGAAGGTGGAGCCAGGCTCTTTTCAGTGGTGTCTGGTGACAGGAACAGAGGCAACAGCATGAACTGAAACAGACGACACTCCAACTGAATGTCAGGAAACATTGTGAGAGTGACCAGTTACTGACACAAGTTGTTCAAAGAAGCTGTGGAATCTCTGGAACCCATGAAAGATGTGTGGATATTCAAATCTTCTTTCAAAATGCTCCTGAGAGCTCAGTTCTAGGTTGCCCTAATTGAGCTGGGAGGTTAGAGATGACTTCCAGCAGTACCCTTCCAAACACAGCCATTCTGTGAAGTTTTGAGATCTCAGCCATAAACACAGAATGTATACACATATTTTATTTTCTCACTATATTAAAGAATTAATGTCTTTCAGTGAACCCATATTTTAAATGGTTATAGCCTTACAGTTTCAACTTCCTTAAAAAGAATTTCATTTTACTCAGTGTCAAATCTTTTATTCACATAGTGAGATGGATTATTGATAGACAGCAGCACTCCAAACATATTGGCACTGTGCTGAAGTAATGATCTAAAGCAATGCATAAATAATGATTTCTTTTCCTTTTATTCTAAGATGTATATTTTGTAGTTTGCATCCACTAACATTAATCTGAATAAATAATTTGCATGCTTTAGAGAGTCAAATCTTAGGAGAGTGAGGCTGTAGATTACTATTACAAATAATAGTGATGCATATAATCTAGTGTTTCCTGTAGTCTCAATGTTAGTACAGACATGAACTGTACAATATATTAGGCAGTCCTTGATGAAGATTCTTTAATAATGCATGGAGTGATCTCTGTTACAAAGATTGCAAAACTAACCAAAATTCCCAGGATGTTCATATGTTACAAAATCAGAGATGCTTAAATCAAACAAAAGGTTGAGGTACCAGATGTAGTGTGGAGAATAAATGCAATGAGTTTAGTTTATTGGTTTTTTTTTTTTCCCAGCTACCCCTCTGAAAATCCTTGGTCAATGGTACTGCAATTAGCTTTCAGTTGTTGAAGGCAGAGGGTAGGAAGGGAGATAAAGGAAAATACTCTTTACTGTTAATTATTTACATTTTAAAAACTTTATTCATATATTTTTATATGCTGACTTCAAATAGGAATGTTCTTATCAAGTTTAAGAATATGTTTTCACTAGTGATGATAAATTTGTGAAGCACCTAATGATTGTTTTGAACTTTGCAGTTGAAAGGGACATAACTTTTCCTGCATGTGACAAATAAAGCCTATTATTCCCTTTTAGAAAGAATCATTTAGATCTTTCCTGACTTGCAATGTCATGCTGGACAATTTTACTCACTGTTAAATTCTCCACATCAGTCATTGACTCATAAAACATTTGAAAGGAGGTGGATCTCAACTGTTGCTTCTCCTTATTCTTCTCTTTCTCACTTTCTTACTACACAATGTTTATGAAGCCTCATCATTGCTTTTTCTAAGTGATAGGAATTAATAATTTGTGACTTATTTCTTTTTCTAAAAAAAAACAGATCTATGGATTGATTATTCTTTTCTATTTAACTTGCAATGTGAGAAATATGAAAGACTGAAAACTCCATAAATATATAAGGAATCCAACGAGAGATGAAAATGTCATAACCATCACTATTTATGGCATAGTGCCATGGTCTAGCCCCCATGGTAAATGACCTACCTCACTCCCCCATCTAAGCAATGGAGGAGAGATTCGTTAAAGTGAGAAAGCTCTTAAGTTGAAATAAAGACAGTTTAATGGTAGAGCAAAAAAGTCAAACTCACAAGCAAAGAAAAACAAGGAATGAATTCACTGCTTCCTGTGGGTGGGCAGTGTTCAGCCATCTCGGAGAGCAGGGCTCAGTTACGTGTAATAGCATTTTGAGAAGGCAAATGCCATCACTCCAAATGTCCCCTGCTTCCTTCTTCTTCACCCAGCTTTCAATGCTGGACATGAAACCTTACGGTCTGGGATACCCCTTTGATCAGTCGGGGTCAGCTCTCCAGGCTGTGGCCCCTCCCAGCCTCTTGTGCACCCCCAGCCTTCTCACTGCCAGGGCAGTAGGAGAAGAGAAAAAGCCTTGACTCTGTGTCAGCACCAGTCAACAATATCTAAAACATCCCAGAATTGTCAACATGATTTTCAGCCCAAATCCAAAGCACGGTCCCATAACAGCTACTGTGAAGAATACTAACTCTACTCCAGTCAAAACCAGCACACATAGTAAAAGTCAGAGTTCATTATTCTGTCTATTTTTTAACTCATTGGGTATTGACCTACAAAACAATTTAAAAAAAACCCATTAAACCCCCAAATTTTTATTTTCAATGAAATTGAAAATGGCTTTTCCATTTTTTAGGAAGAAGTTATTTTCAGGTTTAAAAACCCTTGGAAGGTGGGAATCTCTTTTGTTTTGCTTTGCTTTTTTTGCCTTTTTTGTTTGTTTGTTTGTTTGGTTTGTTTTGTTTTGTTTTTTCTCCCTGCCAGTTCATATTTTTTTCTATTTTTTTCTTTTTTTGGTTTGGAAATTTAGGAAGCTAAACAAGAAAGCAGGTTTTTTTTTTTTTTGGTTTTTTTTGTTTTTTTTTCTGCAGGATTTCTACATTAATTTACAGGAAAACTTATGTAAATACTGGATTCAACTGTCAAAGCAGCTACATTTGCCTGACTGAAAATTGATTCCACTAAGAATCCTTACTTTTTTTTTATGAGTGCATCTGGCAGTAAGAAAATATAGTTATAAATATTTAGTTGTTTGCTTTATAAGGGAAAAAAATAAAAGTAATATGAAGAAATAAACCAAAAATTAGAAAACATACCTTTTGAGCACACAGGAATGCATCATAAGGTATGTTAATATATAAACCTTTGAACAATATTGAAAGCAAATCTGGCTCCAGAATATCCATGTCATTCTTAGATACTGATTTGCAAACGTGCATGTTTATTACTGCTGTTAAAATTAAGTGTTAAAAGAAAAAAAAAAAAAGAAATATTGTTTGAATTATTTGAGTACTCAAACTGAGATGAAAAACCCAAATTACCAACCTTTTAGAGACATCAGCTGATAGCATTTAAGATAGAAATGAGTCCTGGATTTCTTAATTTAAAATAATTATAGATTAGAAGATCTATAATGATATTAATTTTTCATAAAGTATGTAATTTAGAAATCATCTTAAAATATAAAAGTGATTTGTACTTCAGGGCATATAAGGGCTGAAAACTAGAGTTCACTCAGAATTTGAGTTAAAGATGTAAAAATTAAGTCAGGAAATGAACCTTTTTAAAATTTTTGCTTGATTTTTTTCTCCCCTCTCAGGATTTCCTCTAGTAGGTGCACACTCACACACCCATACATGCACAAATTTATCCAGTGTCATGATTCAGCTACAGCCGATAATTCAATATAATTATTTTGGATGCCATGGATCAGTTTCTAAAAAAAACCAAAAATATTGACATATAGTTTTCCTCTTCAGAACTCATTCCTTTTAAAGCCACTGAAATGAGATCTTCTGTTGAGGCAACTGCTGCCTTTACTGACATCAAAACAGATAGAGAAAAAAAACACAACAACACATTATTAAACCTACCTTTAAAATATCATGACAAAATATAACAATGAAAAACTTATCTAAAACCACAGATGTCATGGCTTAAAGAAACATTGAATTTGGCTAACAGGTCTTTAGGAAATATAGACACTAACATGAAGATGGGTAGAAACATTTTTGAGTTAAGCTTAATGATCATTATGAGTCCCTTCAAAATTGAGATATTCTACTCTATTATATTCTATTCTAGTCTAGTCTAGTCTAGTCTAGTCTATGTATAGAGTTAAAATATTTTGTAATTATTAAAGTAGAAATTAATTGCAACAACATTGGAAGAAGTTATCAAAATTCTGGGTACGTCATTTCAAAATTAATTATTCATAACTTATTAAATAGAGCTAGAGACTACTTGGAAATGTTGTTGCAGGTAATAAAGAAGATTAATGATTATAGAAGGGAAATATGCTAGTTTGGTAAAAATTGCATCTCAGCTGAGTGGCTAGTAGAATTTTCTATTTGTCTAGACTTATCATTTGACTACAAATTTATCAGAAAAACTGTTACTCTAAGTGTACGTGAAATCTATGATTGCTAATGTTTGCTAAGATGTTGATTTCTTAGGGATGTCTCCTGAAAGTCCAAACTTAAATTTAAAGCTGGGAACAAATCCGCAAGTGAAAAATCCAGCAAAAACCAACAAATGAACTATGTTTATTACTAGAATCATAATTCTGAAGTTAGGCAAGCATTCTCACGCTTGCCATTCTGCAAGACAGAAACAAGGTGTTTATCTTCTGATAACACCTTGAGAAAGAAGTTAAACAAGTAATTTTTTTAATAGGCTTTTTATCTTTAAAATGTCTTATTTACTTATTATTTAATTAGGTATAGATAGTGCACATCCCCTGAAATTAACTTAAGATACCATTTTACATTGACTTAAGAGGTTTTTTATTAGTATTTACACTAAAATGGCATTAAATTACACCAGCATTCAACAAGCACACTTTAAAAAATTCTAATGCCTAAAGAGCTGTACTTATAAAATAACATTCCAAGTATTAAAACATTCCAAGTATTAAATCAACCTTTTTCTCTACTTAGTCAAAATGCATTTCAGTCCTAGGAAATACATACATCACATTTTCATCCCACTAACTCATTTGCAAAAAATCCAAACATTTTCTGTGCCAAGCATAAAATCCCTTGCCATTGAGTTTGTCATCACTTAAAAAGTTTCTTTTCAAGTTGCAAACCAAAATTCTTTCCTTACATTTAAGTTAACTTTCTTTACTGCTAAGATACCGGTAGATGCAAAAGGACATACATGGTATCTGACTTAATCTATTGTCAAGCTGCCTCATTATTCTTGTCACTGGAGTGGGGCACTGTGGAAAAAGAAAACTGTCATCCTCTAAATTACCAATGCCATTATTTTCATACCCAAATTCTCCCTTTCTGGGGTACTTCCCATTTGAAACAACATGATTTTAGTTGGTGGAATTCAATGAGAGTATAAAGTTGTGTTATGGCTGAAGATGCAGAAATAAGGTCATTAGCATATAGATGCAATAAATTTTACATCAAGGGCAAATCAGCTTTCAGATGGCTGTTTCACCCTGTTAAAACATTCTCTCCAGGATCCAGATTACTCAATATTCTTGACACTTAATCAAGGTTGCCCAGCATACAGCAAGCAAGCCTAAGTGAAATATGTATCCCAGCAATATTTTAACTTAACACTATCTTAGGCTACCTTCAGCTTTTCAATCTCTCAGCATTTCCAGGTTAGAAGGAGTATTTGATCATTTTCAGCATATTTCCTATCAGTATTAAAAAAAACCCAACAAAACCCCCCCCCAAAAAACCAACCAAAACCTTCATAGTAAGTTAAATAAGGTATAGTATTAGGTCCAGCCAGAATATCAAAGATGGAGTGCAACCTGTCAAGAAATAGCAATTTTAAAGAACAAAGTGAAAGATCCTGTACATCATGTGTAAATAAATATCTTTGAACTAAAACAAAAAAAGAAAAAAGGAAGAAGCAAGGGCAGAAAAAAGGAGTTTCATAATGTGCAGGTAAAAGACAACATGATTGTGACCACATAAAATACTTCAGATCATAACACAAACTAGAAATCCAGCTCAAACCCCATTGATGAAACCTGTTTGAGGTTTACCTAAAATCAGTGTTACACAGAGACATGATTCATTGTCATGTTTTTTTATCACAAAAATGGTGTATAGTGGTGAGACTTCTGATAGGGTGGTGTAACTATGTTTACATTGTTCATAATTAACTTTATTTTCCTTTCAGGAAAATTTCAGCTTTAATTTTCCTTTCAGGAAAATTTGATATAATAATACATTGTGCCTGTATTTTGCTCAGCCACAAACCAGAGAAGTTACTCCTGCTCCTCATTTCCTTTTCCCCACTTCAGAACAATTACTGTGAGGAAAAGGAACTTGTGCACCATTTTGCTGTCACAGGTGGGAATTTTGGTGACATTTGATGGTGTTTGCAACAGTCTACCAAGCATCAGGCTGTAGAGAGAGTAGATTTTCATTGTGCTAGCAATAGTTTGGTCTGAAATGTTAAAGATGGACAGATGAATCCATCATTATTTACCATAATTTTGCCCTAATGTCTCAGAACCACACAAGGAAAATTCCATTATATCAAAACTTTAATATTTCAAAAAGACGTTTCTAGTCCAAAATATGTCTACAAAATAAAAAAAGTCAACCAAATTTTTTCACTGCTTCTCAAAGCTAATAAAAATTATAACCAAAATTATTCCCAATAAATTTTTTTACATAAAAAGTCAGTGAAAAGTGATATCTGTTCCACAAACCAAGAACATAGTTTAAAAACCTACAGTTAAGCAGAAAATTACACTTAAAGTTAAAATCTCATTCCATTTCTTCCAAAGATAAAGGTGGTGCTTCTTTAACAAAACTGGGGTTTTTTTTCACTTTTGGAGTCCTCTTCAAGTGCATTAGGTCTACAGGATCCAGAATTTAAATTCTTCTGACAGAATTTGATTTCATCTTAAGAGAATGTTGCTTAAAATAGGATAAAGATGGTGCTTTGTGTAAATATTTAAATTGCGCTTAAAATTTACTGGTTTCACCACACCAATCCTTTCCAACACAGAGATCTACTGTAACGTTCCTAAAATGCCTCATCATTCAGCAAGCAGAAAGAGAAATGGGTAGGAAGCAGAGAGAGGGTAGGAAGCAGACATTTAAAATCCTCAGCATGAAAAAGAGAGCAGAAATATTAGTATTGAAGTTAAGCCTACATTACTAATTTCTATCTTAAGATTTTTTTTGTAAAAATCTGTATCTTCATACACTATACCTCTTTATGGTGGGAATTAGACAATATTCAGTTTGAATTTATGAATCCTTAGGTTTCGCATTTTATTTTCTTGTGTTTTGATCCAGTCAAATTGCTAAGAGAGTCTTGCAAAGGAAAAAAAAATCCTTTCACCATGAAGTATTTGATTCCTGTAAATAGTAGTTAACAAAAAAATCCCCCAAACCCCACCAACCAACATAAGTCATGTTTTGTACCACACCACTATAGCCAAATCTTTCTGAAGCATTCCTAAATTCTGGTACTTTGCTATTCGGAACAATTATTGTGGCTGCAGACAGCAGCTGTTGTCTTCAGACATCGCCTTGTGGGTTTTTGCAACAAATCATGCTGAAAATATTTTAATTTATGTGTAATAATAATAATAATAATATATGTGTAATTCGTGGTTTAATTTTGGAAGATAAAGATGAAAAAATGTAACTCCTCATAAACAGTATTTCAGCTGTTTACCCAGTGATGTTTCAAGTATTTTCATGTAAATTTATATTTAGATTTTGAACAACAGCAAAAATCTTCATGGATGGCATAGGTCTCTTATTTCCTTCACTTTGTTTAAGATAAGATCTTAGCTTTTGACATAAAAGCTTAATTACTCTAGAAATCACATTCATATTTGCATGTGATTTAAAACATTCCAGCAAGTATTGTCATGCTGAAGTGCAGAGCATCATATTTCACAAAAGTCTAAGAGTTAGTCCTTTCAGGGAGTAGATCTATCATCTCTATCTCAGCTGAGTTAGCATCAACAAATCTTTTAGAACACAACCAAGATCTTTTAGATCTTCTATCATTTAATGGAATCTGTCACCCAGACTTACATACTTAGGATCCCTGGACAAATCATAATTCCTAGTGTCAAAGACAGTAGCCAGAAAAACTAAGTTAAGTAAAGACATCACCCAGAGCAGGAGAGTCTGAAATAAAAAGAATGGGAGATATTCTTGCAATTCAGCTATCCTGCCCTGACCCCCTGTAGCTCTTAGATGTCATATTCTGGGCAACTTTCTCCTAGCTCAAAACTTGTACCAGGCTAAGGAAGTAATTTCCAGAGACATCTGAGCATCCCAGGGGAACCCAAGAGGGCTAAAGGATAGTTACACAGAACCTGTAGGGCGCCTGAACTGGCAGAGACAGGTGGTAGGAGTAATCTGTGGCATGTACAAGAGTGATTACAGATATATTTCATTACTGTTTAATGTAAGTGAGAATTTTTTCAGCCAGCTAGAAGACAACTTGAAGCTATATAACAGGATTTGCAATGCAAAGACCACTTTCATTCCCTCCAGTTTGCAAAAACACTGTTAAAATAATATTGGTAACATCATTGTAGAAAACTCTTAGCTCATCTCCACATGGAAACATAGGGAATTGCTTGATATTAAACAGAAAATTCTGACTCACTGCCCAAAAAAGCCGATTAACAGCTACTTGTGCTCAACAGCCTAACAGTGCTTTTGTCTGCAGATATGTTTTCATAGATATTTGCAAAATTGGCCTGGGGAAAGAAAAAAAAAAAAAAAAGAGCCTAGGATGTGAGATTTTTTTTTTTTTTTTGGTGTAAGCAATGGTTCAAGAAAACATTACATACAAAAATTTTCTTCTCTGCCTTTTTTTCCAAAGATTGAGTTCTAACTTAATGTCTGCATCCTATCTGTATTCTGGCTCAATCAACTTTAAAGGAAGGATTTTGGAGTCTGCCTTCCCTCATGTTGACCAAATTTTATATTTTAAAATAAGGCTTCTGAAAAGATACAAGAGGTTTTTGAGGGAC
Source organism: Motacilla alba alba (assembly GCF_015832195.1). NCBI lineage: Eukaryota > Metazoa > Chordata > Aves > Passeriformes > Motacillidae > Motacilla > Motacilla alba. Next base: position 67,473,501 of record NC_052016.1, read on the forward strand.
TGGTCCTGTTAGCAAAGACTTTTTCCCCTTATGCGAACACATAAAACATAGTTTGTCTATTGTTTGCGTAACATTCACTGCTAGTATTCCTGACGTTTTGTCTGCTTAAATCTTTCTCTCTTTTTTTTTTCCCCAGTATTCCCTCAACTGAGAAATATTTTTTAACTTCCAGCATCAGTTTCAAGGCTATCACATAGCAACAATTTAAAGTCAACAATTTACTTTTCTGAATGGGAGAAAACTGATGGAAAGGTCAAATGTCAGGTGCCGAGTGTGGTAGCAACATACCCAACATCAATCCAAAGACCTGAAGCACCATAATATTCCAGTTCAAGAATGACAGATTCAAGCTAAGTTACTCTTGTTGTAGCAAACCCACCTTAAGGCTGGCAATAGAGTTTTACTAGCTGAGCAGAACTGTGAGAGAAGAGTTTGGTGCTCAGTAGGTTTCTTAAATGAAACAAAAACATGAATAAAATATTTACATGTAGTAAATGTGCATGGTCAGGAGGTTATAGCAATTTCTCCTATTACTCCCCCTCTCTCTGATTGAGTAATAGTGCAAAGAAATTCCTTTTGTCTTTCAAAAAATTCACCTTAAGAGAAATGCAGATTTCAATAATAAAATAGTATCAGTTTTTATACCTGATTCAAAAGCAAAACTCATTGTCTCAGGATACTTGCATGATCTCTTCATTTCTAACTGAACTTTTATTTCTGTCTATAGAATGGGAACTATGGTCACCATTCTCAAGGACTCCAAAGCAGAAAAGCATGAATTGTATTACATAAGCAATAAAAATTCTTACATTGATACTCCATGTGTGATCAGTGCAAAATTGTATGAAAAAAGAGGATCTATATTTTGCATTTAGGCAATAATGATATAAGTATTTTAAAATTATTATGATTACTTATTTTCTGCAACTAGAAAATAAATACATTTAATTAGAAAAGAAATGTAATAATTTGCTATGAAGAAATAAGTGTTGGGTTTTTTTACTAGAATTACAAGAAATATTGTTATCAATAACAGTGTTTAAAGATATGCAAGGACATGCTTTTGTTTCTGAGAAATGTTGATTTGCATGGGATTTTATATCAGCCTTCTCTGTTTGATGGGTTTGTTTCTGTCACTTCTTTTTCGGATTATTAGTATGTCTAATTGCCATACTTATTACATATTCATGTTATTGATCAGTTAAATACTTAGACAATATAACTTGATGATGTTCCACAAATACTTACAATAACTTTTTCCACAGAATGCACTGTCTAAACCTTCATATGGGCTTTTAAACTTCTTTAAAAACCTAATTTTCAACTTTTTTTTTTTTTTTTTTTTCCAGAGGGATCAATTGCAGAAAGACATGAAGATGTGGAATCTGGAACAGAACATTCTGTTTTCATTTGTGTGTATCTGAGCTAGGTAATGTCGTTTCTGAGAAGATCAGTAATGAGAGACAAATTCCTCTACTATATGTCTTGTTTTTCTTTTGTAAAGGCTACATTTAGAATAAGGCATATGGAAATAATTTAAAGATTTTCATTCCTTTCACAGAAAATAAAAAAGTCTTTCACATATAGATGTCTAATTGTACAAGATTAATTTTAAAGTATGATGTAGTTTTCAGCTTTTCTTACTAGTTAGGAAAAGTACAGGGTTTAAAATATAGAAATGTTTTTGTGAGTTTCTTGTATATTTGTTTTCTCTCACAATTCAGGAAGGTTATAGGGAATAATTTCTAATGAGAGTGTGAAGTCCAGAGATTCATAGTTTGAGCATTCTAGCCAGTTTACATTATATTAGAGCTAAATAAAAAAATGCACAGATCTAGGCAGTTTTTGCTTCCAGTGAAATATTGAAAGTATTTTTTTTTTTTTGCCAGGAAGAAAATAAGTTATTATTAACTCAATTAAAGTATTCACTCTTAGGCTTCAATTTTGTTATCTAAGGTAGAATCCATTGCAAAATAATTTTTTCTTATGAAAAAATATATGTTGGAAAATGCATATTTTACAAAAGTTTTTGCTTATTTCTTCAGCTGGGCTTGGAATATAGCAGAATCTGCCATTTTCTAACAGTGAGGATCTTTACCCTTATACAGATCTACAGTTTTTTCTGATCACCTCTTTATGAAAAGAAATTGACAGTTATTGTCAATGCTTTTGATCAGATGTTGTTTCCAAGGTGCTAACAGCAAGAGGTAATTTGGTTCTACTGAGGAAAAATAAGTAAGCAAGTAAACAAATAAATAGAAATTTAGTATTCAGTTATTGCTAACAATATCATGTCCCTGTTCTCTAAGTGTGCAGAGAAATTTTCCTCTATAAGTTTTCCTTACATAAATTATTATGCACAGTTATTGGAAGAATGAGCATAGTGGATGAGATGTTTCATCTATCCAATCATCTTCTGCTCCTCAGAACCAGATAAAAACAGATACATGGGGTATTAAAAAGGAAGCACTTCAAGAAAACCATACATTACCTCTGGAGGAAGCAGCACAAAGACTACTATGTTAATGGGTAGTTAAAAATCATCATAATTACCCACCAAGAAACATACTTATGAACATACTGTTCATGATTTTGCACAACTTCTCCTTGAAAAAATGTGTTTTAAATTTATAGTTTGCACAATTCTCTTTGTCAATAAGTCAGACTATTTTCAAGCATTTTTGTTTGTTTAAATATTGTTGCTTGCAAAACTTAGAAGTGTCTTTTCTCTTTCATTGACAGGTAGGAATGATTATTAATTCTGAATTCAGTGTCTCCATACCATTCAGATGTTTCATACCTGCCAGCGCTTGCCTCAGTACACTTCTCTTGAGTATAAAAAAATTCACATTATTTACTGTACTAAACGATAAATTTCTGTCATGAAAATTTTCACCTCTTGGAGTAAAATAGATTAAGAAAAAAAATTATATATTGAAAAGATTTTTGAATGAAAATATCTTCTAGTGATTTCCAAATCCACCCAGTCAGGAAAGAATGGAAAAATATGTCCAAAAAAACCCCAAAAAACAAACAAGAAAACCCCAACCAACCAAAAAAAACCCCAAAACAAACAAACAAACAAACAAAACCCACCCATGAAAACTCATCTAGAAGGTCAGCTAGATGCAGAAAAAAAAAACTTCATGTGACTATTCCTCCCCACCATCAACCTTTCCCATCATGGTCCCCAATGAGAGCTTCACTAACCTAAGGAAGCAGGAATAAATTGGGAAAGGTCACAGATCCTGAAATGTCTAAAACTGTCTCACCTGTTAGCAAATGCCATTAAGCAGAATATAACACATTGAGAGTAGAGTGCTTAATGGAGTATGCAATCAAGGTACTCTAAATCTTTTATGTAGCAAACTGTCCCTAATCAAGTAAAGCAGCATAAATTATTTCCATGCCTCAGTTCTATAAAAAAACCAAAAATTATTTTATTGCAATTGACTGACCTTTTCCTAGAGTGTCACAAAGAATAGATCTTCATTTATAGACCGCAGGTAAAGAATGTTCTCATGAACAATCAAGAAATTAAAATTTTAAAAAAAGCAATGAGAAAAGAAGGAGGCAAAGGATTGGTAGCTTAAAACGATTCTTGAGAAATTTAAGCATTAAGTATACATAAATGAATAACAAGGATCAAGTATCACTGAGCATTTTCAATAAGAATAACAAAGCATTCAAATTAAGAGGGGGAAAAAAACCTGTTTCTGTTAAGAAAAAATGACAACTGCATGTCAAAAAAAAAAAAACAACAAAGCAGCATAATCTAATCACTTTTCATTTAGTCTAACAAAATCAAAAGTGCATATATGAAATTCAGTGTTTCTTTTCTCCTTCTTTGTAAGAATAGAATGACAATACATGCATATCACTGCATAATTTTCTTTATTTTGCATGAGGATTGGAATAATATTAATATTTAACTTTCACTAGGGAAGAAAAGGCTCAGTATTTAAATATTACCACAAAGTATGAAAATAAAATACAGACATAATAAAAAAATCATCAGCAGTACTTTGTGTATGAAAAGACACATCTGGAAGAAACAGGTTGTATTAATTCTCCTGATGATAACAGCCTAGTTGTCTGAAATCTGATTTTTTTAATCTTATAGTGTAATTTTTGAGGAAACAATGCATATATAGGATAACTTCTATGTTTAGGTAACGTCTCTGATTCCATTAAAGCTTTATTTCAGTGCTCCTGGAGACAGTCTGTTATTCAATGCTCTTTGGAAACTGGGCTATGAAATTACAAAATGTTTGGGTGGCTTTCCAGATTGGTCTTTCTTAGCAGATATGATTTCAAGCTTGGGAAAAGTTCAGTTTTATTTGAAAAGATAGATCAATTTGTTAGAATGTCATAGTCAAGCTTTCATCTGGTACATCAGAGGAAGGTACAAAGAAAATGGTGAGTATCCAAATCCAGAAACAGAATAATTATGCAAATATCAATATATTATTGATTCCTTCTGATACTAATAAATTCATTTACTATAATATGAATTCCAGGATTTTAAATTTGTTTTGGGAATGTAAACCAAGAAAAATGGGGTTAATAATGAAAATGTAATCCAGATTCAGAGCAAAAGATATCTAACACATTTAAACAATAAAAGTTTGAAAAATATGCAAAACACATGCTTTACTTCTGTACAGAGATTAGTATCATAATATTGGTCCAAACCAGCAGATTGATTGAAATAATCTAAATCACTACTATAACATTACAACTATCATTCTCATAGAAAACCTATAGAGAAATTGAAAATGCATTGAAAATTTTCATCAAAATATTTAAATAACTTTTAATGTAAAGATAACATATCCTTACTTGCCTAAAAAATGAAATTTCTTAAAACTATAAACTCTAAGAGAAAGTATATTGAGTACATTTACACAGATAGCTCAATAAATTTCCAATGAACAAGATATCATATTTCAATTCCTTCTGCTGAGAAACTCAGTGTGGTCAATTAACAACAGGTTTCTGTTGCACAGGCTATATCAATAAATGTTGATGGTAACTTTCTTTTTCTTTCCTATTACATTACATTGAGTTTTTTTCCTTCCTATGTTTTTCTTTTGAAATATGGTAAAACTTGCTTATGTGTTTTTCTGCGCTCATATTTTATTAAATCTGTTTTATAATGATGTAATTTCCCTTTGATCACTTTGAAAATCTAAAACTAATAAGGCTGAAGATAAAAATGTTGACCATTAGGTATTGTTAAGTACAATTTGAGAAATTAATGATATCAGAAGTCAAACAGTCCTTCAGTGGATAAGAAATTGATTGGATGGATGCAGACAGAGTTGTGGTCAATGATTCTATGTCCAGGTGGAGGTTGGTGATGTGTGGTATCCCTCAACTCTCTCTCCTGGGGCTGATGCTCTTCAGTACCTAAACCAATAACAGAGAGAGCAGATCAAGTACACCCTCAGCAGGTTTGCAGATGACTCCAAGCTGAGTCATGCAGTTGACGCAACAGAAGGATCGGATGACATCCAGACAGACCTGGTCAAACTTGAGAAGTGAGCCTACAAGGACCTCAAAAGGTTCAACAAGCCCAAATGCAGATGCTGCGCCTGGGTTGAAGCAACCCCAGATGTAAATATAGACTGGGAGAAGAAGACATTGAAAGCAGTCCTGTGGAGAAGGACTTGGGAATTGTGGATGAAAAGCTGAACATAAACCAACAAGTCAACAGTGCACATTCACAGCCCAGAAGGCCGGCCACATCCTGGGCTTCATGAAAAGACACAAGGACAGCTGCTCAGGGAGGCAATTCTCCTTCTCTATTCTGGTTCCAGGTCTGGATTCTCCAGCACAAGGAAGATGTGCACCTGTTAGAGTGGGATCAGAAGAGGGCCTCAAAGATGATCTGAAGCCTGGAGGACCTCTCCTGTAAAAAAGACCTTATTAGGGCCTTTCACTACCTAAAGGGGGATTATAAAAAAGAGAAAGATGGACTTTTTTTGTATCGGCAGAAAGTGACAGGACAAGGGGCAATGCCTTGAAGATAAAAGAGGATTGGCTTAGATTACATACTAGGAAGAAATTCTTTACTGTGGTGAAGGACTGGACCAGGTTGCCCAGAGAGGCTATGGCTGTCCCATCTCTGGAAATGTTCGAGGACAGGGTGGATGAAACCCTGAGCAACCCAACCTCGTGAATGGCATCCCTGCCCATGGTAAAGGGGCTGGAAACAGATGGCCTTTAAGGTCTCTTCCAACCTAAATCTTTCTATGATTCTATTAAACATAATAAATCAGTGTTAGAGTAAGCAAATCTTTGTCATACTGATATAGATAAGACTTGAGTTTTATTGCTGGAAAATATCTATGGGTACCTGTATGCAGTACCAAGGTTACAGTGAACAAGGTGAAGATGATGAACTGTGTTGTTAAAGAAACAGTATATAAATCCAGAGAGGTGGCATATTTGTATACTGCAGTATTTATATGTCACATTGAGTAGTATGTAATGCTGAAATTATAAAGCAAGAAATACAGTGGCTAGGCTTGAAAGTGACAGGTACTAAAGATTTATAAGAGGTTGAAGGAACTGATTCTACTTTGATAGACAAAATGTCCTAAATTGTGTTATTAAATTATGAAGCACGGTGATGAAAAGATCCAAATAGCTTTTGAAAAACATGGAAAATGCATCTGTATATATATATATATATATATATATATATATATATATATATATATATATATAATTATATCTGTGACCCTGACTGTGATGCTATTACTATCTACCAGTTCCAGACTGCTTCTTTATTCACACAGTTTCAATCTCAGCTCAACCTTAAAAACTTTTGTTCAACTATTGATCCACATTGGCCCAAAATGAGAACTAATCAATTTATCTAGCTTGTCTGTTAGAACAGAAGTCTTGCATTTAGATGCAATTCATTTTATGCTTTTCTTTTTTTGCCTCTATAATATATGTTCTGTGTAGTGATACCTTATAAGAAGCCAGGAAAGTGACATATGAAATTATATATTCCTTAGTAAAATTTAACAGCCTTATCAAAACCTAATTTTTGTGGTAAAGCAGATGATGGCATCATATTAATACAGAATATACAATAAAAATGAGTTAGCATATAAATAATATTTAATTAGCTAATGATATCAAAATAGCATTAGAAATATATGCACACTTACAAGTTCTATGAAAAGTTTAATTAACATTAAAATAAATAATAATCTGCATGAGAGACTCAGATTAAACATTTTTTGAGATATTTTATTTATATGGACATGTGAAAATCTTTGCTTTCAAGTAAATCAGTTCATGGAGTGAAAATTAAAGGAGTTCACAAAGTATTACTTCTGGATATATGCATTGAGCAGTTTTTAGAGCGCAGAGTAAAGTAGCACATATATAAAAGAAGCTGCATAAGTTTCAATTTCAGAGTTCCTTTATTTTAAGCTATTTCTTTAGATTTTTAAGACCTTGGAATTTCTTATTTAATGCTGAGCATTTTAGAACTGTCTTATAACAATATGAATAGTTACAGTGCTATATAACTAAATTATAAATTACCTTTTTTTTGCTGAGTAATGGAACACGAAAGGCCTATATTTGAAAGTTTCATGTATTTTTAACTATAAAATAAGAAATCCAGCAAATAAAAGTTGAAAAATGAGAAATAGTCTTTCTTCCATAACAGGAAAAAGGAACAGATCCTTGCCCTTCTCATTATTTTTCACTGATGTGACACCAAGGGCTTAGCCAATGTCTTGAAGGGTAATACAATGCAGAAAGAATCCTTGAATATACAGCTGTTGAATCAATAAAACTCTCACCTCCTGTCACAAATGAGATTATTGTCTGGAACAAATTTTTTTTCTTCTTTTTAAAGGGAAGTAATCCACTTCATTGTAGTCACCTTGATCTCTCTTAGCACACAGTGTAGTTGGGTGAAGTCAAGGGCTGGCAGGAGTATGTTTCTTTAGTGACTCTTGTCCTGGAATTTGGGACCAGTGGAATTTACATTTTCTAGATCTTGGAGAGCTTCTGCTATTCTGAATGATCAAAGTGTGGTGAAATGAGAGTGTACACTTGTCTCATATCACCTTTGAACTTTAGGGGTAAAAGTTACAGAATCACAATGTTGAGTTTGGAAGGTACTCCTAAAAGTCATCTGGTTCAGCCCTCCTATTCAAGCACCTAGAACTGGGTGCTCAGTGCCATGTCTAAACTGCTTCTGACTATCTTCAAAGTGAGAGATTCTGCAGACTCTCTGGACAACCTATGTCAGTAAACAGTCACAGTAAAACTATTTCCTGACATTCCTGAAAGGGCATCCTTTGTTTTAGTTTGTGGCCATTGCCTCTGGCTCTGTCACTAGGCATCATTGAAAAAGGCCTGGTTCTGTCTTTGTAATCGCTCTGAATTTATATACACTGATAAGATTCTTCCTTAGCCTTCTCTTCTCCAGGCTGAACTGGCCTAGCCACCTCAGTCTTTCCTCATAAGTGATCAGCTTTAGTTTTTTCATCCTCTTTGTGGCCCTTCTTTAGACACTCTCCAGTATGTTCATGTCTCCAGGGACCACAGGATCAGACGGGAACTCCAGATGTGACCTCACTACAGCTGAGTAAAGGGGAAGGATCACTCCCCATTTATTTGTTGGCATGGGCCACTCAAAATTGGACTAGGTGGTCTTTGAATACTAAATCAGGACTTTCATGAGTGCCTTCTCCTCCCCAGGCCTTATCCTTTAGGACTCTTCCAAGCACACCTTTGAGCCAGCCAAAGTCTGCTGTCCTGGATTCTGGGGCTGAGCTTGTTGCTCTTCCCTCTTCTTCCTGCTTTCAGTACCATCTCAATATTCATGGTAACCTAGGTTTTCAACCTAGACAACTCCAATAAGCCCTTTCTTTTTTGTGAGCATGATGTGTATCGGGGCATCTGTTCTTTGGCTCCTCCATCACCTGAGTGATGATCACTGATCTTCAGGAAGCTCCTGGACTGCTACCCCTCCACTATATTTGAGTCTAATAAAAGGGGGGGGGGGGGGGGGAGGGGGGTGTTTGTTTATTTAAATGGTCCTGAGACATTTATGAAGGATGTGACTTTTCTTTGCATTTAGCAACACTTTTGTAGTGAAAAAATACCTTCCATCCATTTAGCATTTTTTCCAAGATCCCTTTGCCTGCTTGTCAGCAGAGTTGCTGCAGTAGAGTAAGGGGCTTTCCCTCTTTACTGTACAAGCTATAAAAGGTTCCAGGTTGGAAAAGACTTTCCATAGCAAGAAGACACTTTGCCAGAAGGTACATCAGGAGTCGCTAGTGTTAAGTTACTTGGAGTCTTATTACTGCAATAAATTTCTTCTCAGCTTCCCAAGTGAGTGCTTCATTCCTGAATATTCCTCCCAGTTCTCTTTTATTCAGAGAACAGCAGAAGTAAATGAGTAAGTCAACTGAAGGTCCTAAACTGACAGGCTTAGTCATTGATGCTAACCTTTATGAACCCTATAGACTCCTCTTTAAATAACAGCTCTTTAAGGAGACATAATCCAAAGTTATGATCCCTTTTAGAAGGGATTGTTTACCACAGACATTGGAACATGAGACTCTTTTCTTCAATGTTTGGTATTATTTCATGCAATACTATTATCCTAGACTGAAAAAAAATAAACACATTAATCAATTTTATTATCAAATGTGTCATCCTGAGTTGCTAAAGTTAGGCTTTTAAATATGTAAATAGAAAGCAAATTAGTTACTGCAACTCCTTTTGGCTCTGGCTGGCTGGATTGTCTTGGGACTTTTTATTTGGTAGTGTTTGGGATTTGCTTTTGTTTGGTTTTTTGTTTGTTTTTGCGAGGGTTGGTATTTGGATTTTTTTAATTATAGCCTTTTGTATATACAGAATATATAGAACAGTATATGTAGAAATCATGTGTCTAGCTTTCAAGCACTCATGTTTAAAAGTCTTGTGCATCACTCCATCAGAAACAGTCCTCCTTCATTCATGTTTTCTTATAGAATCACAGGGGTTTTTTACTTGTCAAATACATCTGCAAGAACAATTATTTTAAATGAAAATATAATATAGATGGATAGAAACATGTTCAGAGTTCACATTTAAAATTTGAAAATGTCTTTAGCTGTATCAAGCAGTAACTAATCCTTAAAGTCAGCAAGAGAAATTTCATTTAGGTTGATATCAACTTCTAAAGAGGTAAATTACTGTTATTTCTCCATAGTTCATTGAAGGGAATAGTGTTTCCTCCATATAGAAACTTTACACATTTGCCATTAACTTAGGTTTTAATAGGACTGTCAAAGTTAGTACATATAAATTTACTCATGAGCTGGAAATATAAACCTCTGAAACTATATCTTAAGGTGAAAATATTTTCTTTGTCTAATCTATGGTGATCCATAACTGGCATTCTTCTTTTTACAAAAATAAACCAAACTCTCAGTGATATCACCCCATCAACCATTATATATATTTTTATTTAACAGTATCTTACTTCAAATCAGTGAGTATTTTTGTCCTAGGTCCTCCTTTGAAATATAGGGGGAGAGATGACATTCCTCTATTGAGAAAACATGATGGTGCTCTAGAATTTTTTTGGCTTTTGGGAATACCTGCAGATAGACCCTGAGGTGACATAAAGGTTCTTAAATTCATTCCTTTTCCACAGAAATTTTGTTTCAGATTATCTCTGCATGATAAGAAAACTAGTTAATCAATTTAAGATGGGCATGGAATGGTGGATGTGTTATCCTCCACAAAACTGAATAATTTTGAAGAGTTGTCTCCAAAGAATAGCCACTAGCAGGTCAAAAATTGGGTAATAATCAGAGACCAAGAAAACAAGAGAACCTTGTGGCTGATGTCTGGTTCAGGCCAGCTGATCCAGGACTATTGACAAAGTCTTCTTGCTCTGGCTACAAGAGGTCTTTTGCTCACAGGCTTTTGTCCTGAGGGAGAACTTCAACCTCATCAACATCTGATGGGAAAGCACAAGAAGCTGTAGGCAGTCCAGAAGACTCCTGGAATGCATGAAGGATAACTTCTTAAGCAAGTTAATAGACAGCCCTACCAGAGAGGATGCAGCACTGGACCTGTTGGTTACATACATACTCAACATAAGTGAGTCTCAAGTCAATCAGTGGTGTCAAGTTTGGAGGCAGACTGGGCTGTGATGATTATGCACTGGTGGATTTTGCAGCCCTGAGGGATATGAGCCAGTCAAAGAGTACAGTCAGGACTCTGAATTTTGGGAAAGGAAACTTCCAACTCTTTCCAGGAGTTATTAGCATCCTCTGCTAAACTGCGCTCAGGGGCAAGGGAGTAGGACAAAGCTGACAGATGCTAAGGGTGTTTCCCATAGAGTGTAAGAGCTCACAATCTGCAGGTGTAAGAAATCAGCCAAGGAAACCAAGAGATCAGTATGGTTGAGTCAAGAAAGACCCGCTGGTCAAACTAAAGGGCAAGCAGGGAGAGAAGGTTGAGAGAATCAGGATTGTTCATCCTGGAGGAGAGAAGGCTCCAGGGACATATTACTGCGATGTTTCAGCAGGTAAAGGGGTCCTATAGAAAAGACAAGGAGAGACATTTTAGCAGGGCTTGTTGAGACAGGACAAGGGGTAATGGGTTTTTACTGAATGAAGGTCCATTTAGATTATATATAAGAAAGAAATTCTTTACAATGAGAGTAGTAAAACACTGCAGCAGGCTGTCCAGAGAGCTGGTGAATTTCCCATGGCTGAAAATATTCAAGTGCTCTAAGCCACCAGATATAGTTGAAGATGTCCCTGCTCATTGCCAGGGGTTGTATTAGATGACCTTAAAAGATCCCTTCCAACACAAATTATTCTATGATTCTATGATTCTCGGATTCTAGGATTCTATGAGTCCATGATTCTATGATAAGATACAGTTTTATAAATTGCTATGTACATATAATGACAGAGATCCTAAAATTAATTGCAATAATCAAATCACTCAGCCAAAATCACTATAAAGTTTCAATTTAGCTAAGTTAGAAATTCATCCATAACAGTGATGAATTAATAAATAAATAAAGTCTGAGATTGCAAGCTGGTTGAATAATGCTGAAACACCATGGTGATCTCATTTTTCACTGAAATCATAGAAAAAAAACAAACATTCTGAGAGGAAATAATTATTTATTGCTGTCTTCTGTTCTCTGAACACACTGCCTCATATACAATGTCGTTCTCTGGAGGTGATTTTTTCTTATTTGTGGCAGACTAAAATGGTCCTGCTATTTTTTACCCACAGTTCCTTATGAGGAGAAAAAAGCAATCGTTGAGTCTTCCTCCCAAACTCACCCACCCATTCTCTCTTAATTTTCTACCCTCCATGCAAGCTTCACTTAAAATAATGATGCAGAATAGAAGTGGAGGAGTCAGAGTCTACACAGCATCAGCAACTGCTATTTATCAAGTATAGTCAGAGTAGAAAAATAAAAAAGTTTTAAGCAACTCATACTTAAGTACATTTCTTCGAAAGAGCTTTCTATTTTTACAACCAGGTTGAAAATCCCCTGAGGGAACAGGCTGAATGAAGTATGTATTTAGTTGAAGGCAGACTGAAGCACTTGCTTTCCCAGTATTTCCCATTGGTATTGCAAGGACAGAGGAGGAGGAATACCAGGTGGTGCACTAAATGTTATGCAGAAATCCAAGAAATCAATCCAAGGAATGCCAAAGTGGTTAGAGATCTGAAAAATCTGAGAAACTCAGCACCAGCCTAGTTTGTAAATGTTATTTGTTTTGGATCAAAGCACCTCAAGATATTACTTATGAAATTTTACCCTCTGCTTAGTGTAATGGAATTATATGAATGATACTATAGCTATTTTCTGGTTTACCTACCCAACTTACTTGGGTTCACATACTTAAGATAGTTTTGACACCTATAATAAGGACAGTGAAAGAAGTGTTTTTTTCAATATATTGTATGTTTCTATTTATGTTTCAAGACTACTTTAAACTCATCAACTACATTGAAAAGAGCTCAGAATTAGTGGAAACTTCTGCTAATAAATACACTGGTGTTGATCTGGTGGGAAAAATTAGTCTCCCCATGAGTTTCTGTGAGAAGAGAACAATCTGTCTATAAGGCAGCAGTGTGTCTTTGTGGTCTAGAAAACCAAAGATATCCTGGGCTGCATTAGGAAGAGCATTCCCAGGAGACTGAGGGAGTGATCCTGCCCCTCTTCTCAGCCCTGGTGAGGCCACATCTGGAGTGCTGTGTCCAGTTCTGGGCTTTTCGGTACGAGAGAGACTTGGAGCTCCTGGAGTGGATCCAGCTGAGGGCACAGAAGATGACTATGGGAGAGGAGAGTCCCTCTTATGAGGAATGGCTGAGGGAGTTGGGTCTGTTCAACCTTGAAAAGAGATGACTGAGAGAGGGTCTTATCAATGTCTACAAGTATCTGAAGGGAGAGTGTCAAGATAAGGGAGACAGGCTCTTTTCCACAGTGCCAAGCAATAGGACAAGAAGCAATGGTCAGAAACTAATGCACAGGAAGTTCCACCTGAACATGAGGAAGATCTTTACTGTGCGGGTGACTGAGCACTGGAACTGATTGTCCGGAGTTATTGGAGTCTCCCCCACTGGAGATATTCAAGAACCCTCTGGACACAATTCTGTGCCATGTGCTCTAGGATGACCCTGCTGAAGCAGAGAGGTTGAACCAGATGATTCACTGTGGTTCTTTCCAACCATACCATTCTGTGATTCTGCGATTCTGTGAGGTCACCATGTTCCTGGATGAAGAAGCAGAAGTTTTGAAAGGTCCTGCTGAAATTGTTTGGAAGGAATGAGCACAATAAAAAAGAGCATTATGCATGAAGTAATGGCCTAAAGGCTAGATAGTCTGAAACACAGACTGGGAATATGCCAGGAATCTGCTAAAGGAAGATGAAATGGTGGGCAGTCACAACCAACAAAATTTCTTGATGACAAAGAAGAGTTTTTGCTGTGACAATATGTATCCCACCACATATAATTTATCCCTATTATGGTAGCCCAGGTGTTGAAAAATGAATTCTTCTGCAAGTGAAAAAACCCTATATTTCCAGACAAAAAACATTCCTAAAGTGTGCAAGACTCAACCAGATATGTAAATTTTGTTTTAAAGACCTGTGTATTCCAGTTTGTCAGTGATGCAGAAAACACACGTTGCTAATACCAACAACCCTGATCCAAGATTCAGTTGTTTGGGTTTTTGTTTTTCATCAACTTTAGTAGGCTGCTTATAACAAAAAATGAGAACTTTATGGGAATCATGATTAACCAGAAAGATAAAAACTGTTATCGACAAAATATTTTTCCCTCTTAATTTCCAGAAATTTCATTCAAAAAGACGGAGTGTTGCTTATTGTAAGAAAATTATAAAGATAACGTAAAATAGGGAAAATATGGAGGCTGTGGCTTCTCTTGAGCTAGATCAGCAACTACAAAAAAGAAGTAAGGTACAGGGGTCTATGATAATTTCTTTTCTGACTTTGAACTCTTTATCAAAAAGCTCACTGTTTCTTCAGGTTTGAAGTTATTTTCTCCTCAATTTCTCTCACAATAGAAAATAGAAATACCAAGAAATTCTAGGCAAGTTTTAAATTCTGATTCCTTAAAATATTCTTTTAAAATAATCTGACATAGTAGCAAGTTTATACTTGATACATTATTCTATTAAGGTTACTCAGCAAATTTTGGGTTTTTTTGGTTTTTTTGGGGGTTTGGTTTTGGTTTTTTTTTTTTTTTTATTTTCTACCTCCTGTTTTCTTATGTTTTGCAAACATATTTGGATAAACTAATTTCCACTTGGAGAGAAAAAATGGTAGAGGGTATGTTACAGTGTTTTAGTATGGGTGGGGTTTTTTTTGCTATTTGGAACTGTCATTGCAAATATTTCCTACTATGCAAAATTTCTAAGAATTTTTTCCATGTTTTAGTTTTTAAAAAATCCACAACTTCTTTGTATTTTTTCCATTAAAAGACCCATAATCAAAACCCTTTTGAGTTCTAGTAGAAACTGAAAATCAGGAGCAATATGCAACTTCTTGACATTCTCTGACTCACCTCCTTGTTCTCTTCTTCTCCTCATCCCCCCATCAGTATTTAAGAAGCTCATAAAATGAGAAAAAAATAATTAAATAGAGTTTCAAAATCAAGTTTCTGCATCTTCCAGCTATTTCTGTTGCAGGAATTTTTACAGACTGAGAATTATAACCAACATTGTCATGAATGTAGTTAACTTTCCAACTGAATTGAAGTTGCATTATTTTGTTTCAGCTTCCACATTTCACTCTGATTTATTCCATTCTTAGATTAAATTTAAATATTTATGTTAAATTCATATTTTTATGTGCTTTAATGTTTTTTCCATAGATCTTTAAATCTGTGAATACCCTTTTCATACAAGTATCAAAACTTCATGCTGAAATCATTATACACTGATCTTCCTAGCATCATAGAAATGAAAAAAAAAAGACAGTTGAGATAGATGTGAATTCAACTATCAGTAATGTCCAGATTAGCTTTAAAAAAAAACCCAACACTTGCTTCTGTCTTCCCCACTAAATGTCCTGTTTGATTATATTTCACCAAAAATGGGGAAAGTACACGAAGACCGTTTATCCCCAGCTCTTTGTGCCAGCAATATTTGGAGACAATGTTCTTAAAGAACTGATGGGAGAAGTGAAGACATGAAATTGCGTGGGTCAATATCCTTCAGTTCACACTGTTCTTCTGTACAGTCAGAAAGAACTGAATGTCCTTAAAGTTAAAAGCCCTTCTGAAATTCCTTCGGGTGTACCATAGATCTGCTGTGCTCTTGGGAGCATTTTTGTGCCAGAAGAGCTTAACACCAGCTAGACTATTTGGGAACTTAGTCAATATTTAGTCAATCAGTACAGATTTAGTTCTTTTAATCTTCACTCACAAATCAGTCTGGTTATTTTTACTACATTTACTTATATTTACTTACATGTAAATTCCTAACAATTTGTCAATATCTTTTTGGTGGTGTGGTACCCAGAATTGAATAAAAGCAGCTTAAATAACTTTCAAATATCTCTATTATTATTATTATTTTAATAGTATCATTATTATTAACTACAAACACTTCATATTACAAATATGCCCATCAGGCCCAAGTTTTAATAATAAACCTTGATTTGGCCTCAAAATCAATTGCAAGATTAATCAATTGTAGATATTTTTAACACTATTAAATACTTAGTGATGAGTTACCTTTGCCTAGTAATCTGTAAGTTCTGTACTCAGGTGAAACTTCTTTATGAGAAAAGTCCTCTGAAAGTATGCCTTGATATGTCTGGATTTCCTTTTCATATGTATCAAATCAAACATGAGCAGAACAGACTAGAAATTAGAAAGTCATAGCAGATATTTTTATAACTGCCACTTCTATTGTGAAACACAGCACGCAGGAAACATCTACAAAAGTATTTTTCTAAGGCATTTTTAACACCTTTCAAATTAATATGTTTAGGTTATGACAGATGTGAAATCTCTTTGACTCAAAGAGCACTTCAGTGACGTTTGGAAGTCCTTGAAGACTGTAAGAACAGCCATGAGCCTGGCATAAATTCAATTTTCTATGTATCACCTCTATAGGCAAGCTGCAGACAGCTTCAAGAAGTGCCTGGCAATGCAATGAGTCTCCCAAGCCTCCTCTTGCAAGTCCTTTAAAAGAATTTAAATAAAAGGCCTTTTCTCTTTCTTCAAGAAAATAATATTTTTGTGACTCACCAGTACAGTATATACATTCCAGTTAATAGGCCCTTAAAAACCTCTTTGTGAAGAATTCACAAGGCAGGCAAAAACTAAGTATGATGTTATTTGAAATGGACATTTATTTGAGTACTGTTGTTACTACCTTTGTGTTTCTAACATGTAGGAAAGAGGTTAAGCTGACCACCTTCTTTTTCAAGGAAACCACAGTGGTACTTCTATTCCAAAAGTTCTGGAAAGTGTCACAGCACTAGCTGGTAAATGGCTGAATCCTAACTATGAGGGAGAGTCCCACAGGTCAATATGATGTACAGCAATCCTCTGCAAGCAGTTGGCATGAGAAGCATGTAAGAATGACAAAAGATACAGCTATTAAGCCTGACACTGCCTGAACTGTTGGAAGCTGCAAAAAGTCTTGAAAATGTTTATTTAAGCATATAAGCTGAAAACTGCTGAAGAAAGGTATGTTGCACGGCAATGGAGGTACAAATGGAACAAGTCTGTGAAAGTGAGATGAAATAGTACATTACATAACAGACTGAGGTAGTCTTAACATCACTAAAATCAGCAAACAGAATCTTCAAGATAAAGGACATTAAAACCCCATGCATATGAAATTAACAGGAGGTTTTCTGAAATAGTCAGGTCACAGATCTTCTGATGTTCAGTATTCTATGAGAAAGAAAGAGATAATTGCTTTGAACATTATTCAATGCATGATAGAAAGCATGCTTCTTGTTCTTTTCACAAGTTGTTGTAGATCAAAAACAACACTATTAAAGCTGATGAAGTTAAACACTGATGAAAACAAAAACTTTTTAATGAGAATCCAGCCCAAATTACAGAGGTTTGAAAGAACCTTTATTGTATGTCACTACCTAGAAAATACAAACAAATTTAAACTTGACAAAAGAAGTGACAGGAGAGCAAGTGTTTATGGAGCATGTAGTACAAAAGGTCGTGGCATTTCTGCCTGTTGATGTACACTGGAAGCAAAACTGAAGGGGGACTTTTCAGAAATGGCACCTTCTCAGAGTTTAATGTAAAGCAAAATCTCAGAGATGGAAAAAAAAGAAAAAGAAAACATATCAAGATGTTCTGTTCTGAATTTAAGCTGATCCATCAAGGTAATTACTGTTCCTGGAATTACAGATGGGGATTTCTTTCTTTAGGAAAAACATAGTTTGAATATTAGAGATCTGATAGTAGTTTGTTTGAAATGTAATTAGCACTGATTTGTAACTAGGCATGTATGCCAGGAGGAATGTTCTCAGGTTTTATTACTTTTTATGAAGGCTGGTGGTTGCATGTGGTTACATACTGCTGTTTTCAAACATAATGCATGAGGAATGCCCATAAAAGAAGATACTTACAAACTTACTCTTTCCAGCCCTGTATGCAGGCACAAAGGAAAACTGTAGACAAAAACTGTGGACAAAACATTAGAAGGACTAATTACATTGGCAAGGAAGGAGCAATTCAGGTATTCCATACATTAATATTGTCTTATAATCAATTAACAATTTCTTCACACATTATTTGCTAATGAGATTTTTTCCCCCTCAATTTGGCAATATTTATAAAACAAAAATGATTACAAAATTCCTTTTTTCACAGGTAAGCTTGATAGGGTGGATAATAAAAAAAAATCTGAAGATACTTATCTTTTTTCTTTTAATGAGTACTTAAATTTTTTATTATTGTTAATTCAAGACAAATTAAGTCAAGACAAATACTAGTTAACTTGAACCATGTGAATGCTGCCTTTGGTATGACATGAAATTAATCACATGCTCTATTGGATTAGATCATGAATAGGTATTGATTTCGCTGGGTTGCCAGGAAAGGAGTTTCACTCAAAGCCAAATAGTATAGGTTTATACTTGTGTACAAGTTATTTGTGGCAATGCATATAAAACTAAGTGACAATTATATTAACCTGGCACGTTTCAGTGATGAAAAAAGGAAAAAAAAAATAGTGACAAGGGGGATCAGCGTCATGTTCCCAAACACACACATCTCTTCTGTAGTCTTGCCAATATCACTGGATCATTAGGAAATCATTCAAATTGGGTTAACCAAATATTTATATATGAAGTCACTAAATGTCAGTGATTTTCTGATTCTAGTTCCAGTCCTAGATATTAAAATCTATGTTTCATATTCTATTACTTTTGTTCTTGAACTTTAATATCAATGTGCAATAAGCCATTTCCATCAGTTAGATGTAATAGGTACTTTTAATTTAGAACTAAGTTTAGAATGTATTTAGGAGCTTATAATTTTCTCAAAAGAGCATCTTTCTGGCCCATGGTCAGGTTTATGGTTTATCATGACACTTTTGTCTTATCTGAACCAGTCAAGAAAAAGAACTTTGTAAAAACAATCCTGCCACTGGAGAAAGACTGTTTATAGGAACAAAAATGTTTATATGAAGATAATACTTTATTTTTTCACATTTCTACTTGCTTGTTGTCTTTCAACTGTTTGAAATTTCCCAAAAAAATTTAAAAAATATTTTTCATGTATAGATCTCCTGTCCCTGCAGTTAAAAGGAAATATGAAGCTCAAGATTAATATCTACATATTTTACAATTGATAGCATGCTAGTAGAGTTGGGGAAATTAAACTTGTAGAGTGGAAGACCATATCTGTGGTGTGGATTTAATCTTCAATTTTAGAAGAGAGCAAACAATGAAGAGAGCAAACAATGAAGGTGGATCTCTTAACATGATCTGGAGAGTATAATACTGTATCAGTACTGACTGAAATGACAAAAAAAGATTAAAAATTAGGGTGCATAATGTTATGCAGAAAGAGATCTCAGAAAATGTGCAAGTATTTGCATGTTTTTGCTGTAAAAGAGGATGGAGAAAGAATTTTTTTTCAATAGTTTAAATAATTTTTTTTTTTACTGCTTTGATCTTCAAATACAAGTCCTCTGGTTTTATTTTCTTGTGTAAGGAGCAGAGATGTTTGTATACTCCTTTTTGTCATTATGAGGAAACTGAGAGAAAAAAGACCTGACATCGAATGTTGAAGGTATAAATGGTATTTCTACTTAAAAAATAAATATATGCATACATAAAATGAATATATATATTTCTGTTCTCATAAACAACATCTCACAGATAAATCAGGACATTGCTACAGAGAGAAGGAATCTTTGCTGTGACATGCACTGCAGCCTTTTGTAGAAAGATGCAGAAAAGATAAGAGTCCAGAAAATAAAGAATATCCTTGATATGTTTAAGAAAAGAATGGTAGGCAAGAAACAACCAATTTTTAAATTGTACTGTTATCAATTTAATACTCCCTTAAGACTGAAAAAATAAATGCAGTCTAATGTATAATAACTTGCAGCCATTAGTAAATGATCGTAGCAAAATTTCTTCACAGTCTGTCCTTCTGACAGACCTGTAATATACACTGCTAAAGTTAGAAAAGTAAGAATTCTAACACTAAATACATCACTGACTCAGGAATATATATTCTAAGCAAAAAAGTCTATGGAACATGCACACCACAGATAATTATGATTTATTTGAAAAAACCCACAGTGGGTACGTTCAGAGTGGCTTTTCCCAACAAGTAGAACTAACTAAACAGAAAGATATAGCTTTCCTATGGGTTTTAGTAAGGCATCCTGTAGAATTTGTATAAAACTCCTTCCCATTTCAGAAAATCCTATCTATGCTGCTGAGAAAGGTATTACCAATAAACAACTACAGCATCAACCATATCCATCAAAATGCTCTTTTAGGAAGTGACTTGCAGTCATTACCATCTTGGAGTAAGGAATGGAGTCCTTTTCCACTTTTTCTTTTTTTTCTTCCTTTGGATTTGTACTGCTTCTTTTCTAGAAATATTTTAATCGAGCATACCTGATTTTTTTTTAACTTCACTTAAAGTAGAAAGTGCCTTTTGTATAATTCTAAAAAAAAATTCTGCAGTTGTCATATTTCCCTCACAGATTTGAGACTTCTGTCATGCTGTGCTATGTTATACTTTTTTCCATTGTTTTCTTTTCTGGGTATCAATAATTTTTGATCTATCCCTCTATCAAATTTCATCAACTTCTTTTAAAAGCTTAGCATGAGAGTTACAAAAATACCTGTGCATTGTGGTTCCCTTACATCTTTCTGAAAGACTCAGCAATATTTATGTTGGTGTCAACCACCCACTGTCCAAACTGTTCATCCAGAAATATGCCAAACTACTTTCCTAATTAAAAAATAAATAGTTACACATTAATTCCTTCTGTCTAGAAATGACCAACATTTGAAATGCTGATTTTAATCCTAAAGATAAAGTGATTCCCAGAATGAGGACATTATATTGAGATACATCCCTGCCCCCATGTGCAGGAATCTGTGTTGCTCTTTCCTTAGTCAGATATCTGTCTCTCTTTAAAGCCTGCCATTTCTTTTCTTTCTTCCTTAGACCACTCTAGACTTATATTTTGTACTGCCCTCTCATATCACTCTCTCTAATATAAGGTTGCTTCTTTTTCTGGAGAAACACAAAATGAGATATTGTGACTTTGAAATTGGTTTTGTACAATAATATTGCATTACATAGATTAATAGTCTTATAAACACAGTCAATTTATGATCAAATATAGTTCATATCAGTGCAAAATAAAAAGTCTCTTCTCCCCATCTTCTCTCTGTATCATACTGTGTAGCAGGAGAAAAGCTGCCACATACAACACACACAAAATATTGATAATTCTCAAGACTCACAGCATATTTTAAACTGATCACCTCAAACACTAGAGCAATGCATGTTGTCTTTTTTTTTTTCCTTGTAATCCTCTTCAACATAGTGTTTTGGAGATAGTAATGGGGACTATCAGTAAAATCAACCAACAGGAATTTCTATTCAGACTGTGATTTTTCATGAGCTTCTCTGAGTATCAAAGCAGTTAGCATGGCTTAGATGGAAAATTAGAATAGAGAGCAAAGAGACACAAGTTGCTAACAGAGCAAAGTGCAAGAAACTGGAACTGGCATTTAATTATCTTTGATACCTCTACTACTCTGTCAAATCTGGCTAAAATCAATAAATTCAAAAACCACAGGAACAGGAAAGAGACATGCACACACAGACAAATGTGCACACTAACCTTCCTCCCGTAGTGAACATTGCTACAAAGCCTCCTTGGCTGATGTGTGCAAGGGATGTCCCATACTGCTCAAAGGGACAGCACACACTGTAATGAGGGGCCAGATCTGTGTGAAGCAGAAAAGGCATTCACTAGGCTTGTACTGAGACGTGCCACATCTGTAGTCCAGATGCTGCACAAGTGCTTTGCAGTATGTCCAGAAGCCCACACAGTCACAAGTGGGTTAAGGCAACAAAGTCAAAGGTTATTTCATCCAAATGTTCCCCTGTTTATTGGACTGTTCAGTAGGAAATATGGCTCCATAAGGCACACCTATTTGCCATCTGTAGGCTGCAACAGACGGACAATACCAATCTCTGTTTGAATCAAAGGTAAATGCTGTCATTTGCTCTCAGTGGTGTCTGAAAGAATAGCATTTCAATGTGCTATGTTTTGCCTCAGAGAGACTTTAAACCTCCCCAAAAGTTTAGTCCTAGATAGAGTTGTACTATATGAAATTGGAGAAAAAAGCAGACAAATAAGTTGAGAAGAATGACCAGTAGAAATTTTATATATAAAGCAGGATAGTTACCAGGGCGCTAAGGGTTCACCAAATGCCTGATCAATAACTAGATTCATATTTTCAGACTTCTTGAAATCCAGCAACTCAAAATACCATTAATTACCATTCATCTACTGAAAAACCTTTTCATCATATCTACATATACATATGTATGTAAGTATATATATGGATATTTTGTCAGTTTAACATTTGTCTGAGTTTGAAATAATCCTTACATAGCACTCAATTTTACTTCTTTCTTCATGCATACAGGATTAGACTAACTGGGGTCTAGATCTCCAAAGTTTTTTCTTTCCATTTTAACAAGGTGAAATAAAGTATTATTTTCTCCTTGGTGTATTCTACTTTCTTTCATGTGAAAAAATATTTCCTGTTTTGAGGGTTTCCTCCTTGACACTTAAGGCACAAATCATCTCCCAAGCATCTCTAACTAATCCCAACAATGTAACAGTACAGAGATATTTTGATGGATCGGTTTTTATTTGTCTGTATCTTTTCCAAAACTGAAATTCCATTTATTTTGTGATATGATGATGATAGTGTCACTCTTTTGTGCTTATCTCCTTTCTGTACTTTTTTTGCACAATGGAATGTGGTTTCTAGAACATATCAACAAACCTAGGCACTTGAAAAACTACCTAATGTCTCCTATTCAAAACAAGGCTGTACTATGGGTGATGAGCTACTAATGTCCGTTTTAACAGTTCATCAAATAAACAATTGATCCTTCAAAGAATTTATTTTTAGCTACCTTCATGAGTCCTGATGACATTTTTTTAAAGGAAGGATCTTTTGTGAAGGCTGAGCGGGTCAATTTGTCCAACTGCACCTCCATGGGAAAAAGCCTAAAATGCAAAATAAGAAACAGAATCTTCAATCTGACAAAGCATATTTTAAAGGGTTCTTCAACAAAAATTGATGCATGTGCATTTTATTTCTATTTTTCCAAAAAAAAAGGTTTTCTGCTGTTTCTAATTAAAAGGTATTTTCCTTGAATTTTCTCTACTCTGCTTTGCCATGACAGATGCCATAAGCTAGGTGTAGAAGTGTATAAAGACGAGATAAACATTCCTAAAAGTGAGAAATCATTCAAGAGGCAGAAAGGGAGGACTAAAATTGTTTCCGTGGATAGGAAATTCGATGCTTCTGTGGTAAAGGTAGAAGAGAGAAGCAGGTTCATTCTTAAACCTTGATCTGACAGAGGGAGATATACAAGTCATGGATGCAATAAAAACTTCCCTGTGACTTTTCATCTGAGCCAAGTGATCTGTAGTTTTAAAAAGCATAGTTTTTTTCTAGTTATTTTCTAGATATGTGTGCAATGGAAAGCTGTAACTTTTTTTTCAGTTGTTTCATCAAACAAAAATTTCTGACTAGCAAAGGTCAGTCAATAAAATGCAAATGATTTAAACATTTATACTAACTGTATGTGCTGACATTTAGGAGCCCTAATTTTGTTCATTGCATACCATTGATCAAGTTGCATCATTTATCACCTCAAAATTTTCACAGCAAAAAGATTAAGGAAAGTAAGATGGGGAGAGGAATGGGAAACTTTGATAAACTCTAATTACACATATTGTTAGCACAAAGCAAAGACTAATGGAAAATTATCTCTATAGCCAAAGAATTGTTGAGAAAATAATGTTTACACAATGCTCATACAAGATGGGTCCCCTCCCTCCCTGTGGTTTTTTTGGGGTTTTTTTTTGGTTTTTTTTGTTGTTGTTTTTGTGTTTTTGGTTTTTTTTTAGTTGAATAAAAACTGTCTCTAGTCTTTTCCCTGACCTGGAAGGCAGGCAGTGTGTTCCTGAAGGACATCCTCTAGCAGTTCCATCTGAAAGAAATACAACAGTGCTCCAAAAATTTCTCTAATATGAGCTGAATCAAAATGAACAGAAACCATTGACAAATTAACTGAAAACCATGTTTCTGTTCCAAACTAAATACCACCGCAAGCTCAACCTGTAAAATAGTTCTAGCTACTTGCATTAAATAAAAATTGTTTACTTAGCAACATGCAAAATAATGTTACACTCACTAAAATATCACAAAAAGACAGAGAGACATAAAAATTATGTATTCTGTGACATTTAAGAATTCTGTTTATTTGAAAATTTTGATTATTGTTTCTAGACATATAAACAGTTCTTCATTCTTCAACACTGTTCACTGTTGCTAGAACTATGAACTTCTGAAACCCATTAATATATATAATGATGGCTGGGATGTAATCCAAAATTTCTAACCTAATTATTGTAATTAGATTTAAAAAAAAAAGAAAAAAAGAAGGAAAATGGAGAGGAGAGAATGAAAACTATGTTTCCCCCCCGCCCTCTGTCTCTCTAGATTGCTAGTCTTATAGAGGCTGTAGCTTTTTAAACCTATGACGTGTAATTATCACAACTGAGCCCTGGCCTCAGGTCTCTACTTCCATAACATTAGCAGTAGCAGGCGAGCAAAAGATTTCTATGGTACTACTCCTACAACTAAAGTTATGGCTGTACTTAAGTGCTTTGCTGATTTTGACCTGGATGAGGAGCTGGGAGGGAACTTGCTACTTGAGCCATGTACAGTAGTTGTTGAATGTCTGTAAATTCCACCTCATTGATCACCATATTTCAAGCAGTCATATTATTTTACCACTTGCTAATTGATATTCACCCTCCAGTGATGGAGAAAAAAGCTTAAGTGCAGTTATGTTGTTACTATTGTCAAATTTTTACCAATTTTACTAATTTTTTTGTCACCATATTTTAGGTAGATACATTACAATAAATGTTTGTTAGACCAAACATTTGGCTGATAAACTCTTTTCCTCCAGCAACTGAATTTTCTTAAAGTTTAGTTAATTGGGTGTAGATTTAAGATGGCCAGCACTCAAACACTTCACTAATAGAGTTGCATGCTTTACTGATCTTAACAGTTGAATGGTATATTTCATTTGTGTTCATTTGCATAATTTGCTGATTAAACTACATGTTTAATCTGTTGACCTTTACACTGTACTTATCCTACATTTACAGAGATGTAATCAATGTGCAGATTTTACCGAATGGAGCAGACATCTCAAAGCTTACTTAGCCCTTAGAAAATTCATTTAAACTATCAGCACACTGTCTCATTGCTGTTTGTTGGTGTTCCTTTTCTCCCTCCCTCAGGTTCATTGGATGGAAAATCAAAATAATCCACACAGACAATAAACAAACAATATCCATATTTACCACAGGCTATATCTAGTCCTGTAGTGAAGGATGCAAAAACACCGAGCCCAAAATTGTCAAGGTTGTAAAAGCAGCAAAATCAGATCCAAGGAGCAGGAAAACAGACCTGCTGTTCTTACCATTCCATGCATGTCTAATTCACTTCTATGAGCACTGGCTCTCAAAATGCTTCCCATAACACTGATAATGACACATTTTGAGATGAAAGGAGCTGAATGAAATATCCCTTACAACTTCTTTGTTCATAAATAACTACACAGTGTTCACCTGAAAAGTGAGTCCTGACAGAAAATACTACCACAGCACTCTCCCTATTATTGTGGTCTCCATCTTTCTGGGACAGAAATACAAAACCAAAGAAGATATTTTTGTCAAGGGCTATAACCAAACCACTCTTTGTGGCTCAGTCAGGGAGTGACTTTTTTACAAAATAAGTATTTCATTCTCAAAACACTTTTTTAACTTCTCATCATCCTATAACAAAAGAATGAAGTGTTCAAAAATTTCTATTCTCAAAACCTATAAAAAAATTCTATCTTTTTTTTCCCCCTGTCGTTTGTCACTTAGGAAGTGAGGCCTCACTTCATGATGATGAAGGTCAAAATCTTTCAGAAAGAAAACAATGAGCATGTGGGAGCTACCTAGAGCATATAAAGAGAACATGAACCAGATTCTCGGTGCATCTGAAGGCAATCATCAGGATACAATCCTGTGCAATATGGTTTCAGATGACCCTGTCTGAGCAGGGATTTGGGCCAGAATTACCCATTCTGTGATTCTGTAAGGGCAACAAGTCATGTTCTAAGCACTTCAGAGCAACTCTGGCTGCACTTACAGCAAGATCTTCAGGGATTTGGTTGATTGCATGAAGACTAGATCATGGAGCTAGGCCCTAGAAAACTTTGTGTTATCTTCAGAGCATCATCTGTCAGCCTCCTGACCTAGGCAGCGCTATCCTCTATCAAGTCCTAAAATTGCCTCTTGTACAGGAATCATAAATGCTAGGGAACGAGCTGGGGCAGGAGAGCCATAGACTATCTACCACTAAGTGTAAGAATGACCCTTTGTGTCAGTTATGACATCGTTGATGAGATTTCTCCCTTTCATCAGTCAACTTGAATCACAGCCTATCACCAACACTGGTGAGAATTTGCTTTTCTGTTCAAATGGAGAAACACAAGCTAGTGTCTGTTACAGAGAATTAGGTGAAAATTTACAGAAGAAAGCCATGTTAAAGTTTCCAGTTTGTTCAGTTTGAGAATCCATTTTAGTTTTGAACATCTATACTCTGTCTGAGAATTATGTTGTGTAGGGAAGACTATAAACTGTAAAGGAGATACAGCAAGCCCATATGAATGTGACAAGCTGCCCTGTGGTGAGCTTTTTGAGAGTTTAGTAAAAAGAAACATGAAGAGCTTTGAGAGAGGATCATACACAGTATTGGAGAAAACCTCAAGGAATTCATACAGTAGCTGAACCAGAGTGACTAGGGGGAAAAAAGAGGTTGCTGATACAAATTCAGTCCCAGATGGGCAGCCCAAGGCTGGCCCAGTCAGTAGCAGTCTGGATACCTGAGGGCTGTTAGCAAAAATCACAGCATAACAGAAACAACTCGAATTAAAGCTGAAGAAACAGAATAATAGATGGCCAAAAAAGCAAAATATCTAGGAGCTACTGAAATGGAGACCCAGAGGCAGTCAAAACTGATGAAAGTGGAAAATGTTCTTGAACTGCTATGGAGGCGAGGCAGTGAACAAGATCCCAAGAGCTTCCACCAGCTGCAATCACCATCTTTGGTAAATTGCATCTGTAGAATGACTTATACCTATATTGTTGCATCTGTAGAATAGCACCTGTAGAATAACTTTTATATCTAAGTAGTTTTATTAGTCTACTAATAGTTTTTTAATCTACTATTAGTTTTTTTAGTCTACTGAAAGTCTGTACAGCTGGCATAAGGTAGCAAAACTCTGTAAAGCATTCCTTTAACTGTCCAAGCAGGTAGGACAAAGACTCTTTTTTCTCAGCACCCTATTTCCACATGCATTTTTTACAATACAAGCTGCATAGGAAAAACTTTATTTAACAAGTTGAGTATCACTATAGTAGTTTACCACCATTAATAATGGAACTTGCTAAAGCAAGAAAGGAAGGAGTTTTAGGACAATATCTATGAATTATATACTTTGATGTGATAAAAGCAAGGAATATTTGGTCAACCATGCATTAGTCACTTTTTTTACCTCTTAGATAGTGTTGCTGTGGAAAAAAATGAGAGAACTTGAAGAAACTCACAGAGGTTGAATAAATAAATGCAAAGCCTGTCTTACCTATAAGCATTTGAAAATTACTTTTCAACAACAGAAAAAAGGGCAAAAAATAGGCATAAATCCCTGATTAATGATTTTCTTTTTAATACTCTAGGTAGTTCCCACATGGTCATTGTTTCCTTTCTGAGTGATTTTGACCTTCATCATGCATAAAGAAAGAGAAGAAAATTGAAACAAATCAGAAATGAGCTTAGCTTTCATCTTCAAGCTCATATAATACACAGTTTTCATGTGGATCAACAAAGCTTCTGCATCCATAACATCCTGTGCTGGTAAAGAGTGAACCTGAATCTCAGATTCTCCAGGGAAATGCACAACAGAAACAACAGTAAATTATAAGTATGCTTAAGGTGAAGGGAGACAGATACTTCTTATCAAAGGAAACATAATCCCAGGTCAAATAGTAAGAGTTGCTGTAAAATAAATAGAAGTGTCAGTGCTAACTAATATATCCAGAAGGTAGGAAATGCCCCTTCAATGAAAACTGACTGTGACCTGTGTGATCTGGTGAATTACAGTGATAATTGTGTGAATTTCATAAGCTGCGGTGACAGAAATATTCAGTTAAAACCTTGGCATAAGGATAAAGAGGAAAGAAGTTCCGGAAGAAATTAGGAAGGAAACAAAAAGTTTATGAGCTTCACACATTTAATGAGACAGTAAAAAAAGATATATAATGAGTGACAGCACCTGATACATCCCAACTCATAAAATTATTCTTATTAATCTATTTCATTTTTTTTTGCATAAAGTACCTTAAAGAAACTCCTCTTTGAAAACAGGAGTCTGTAGGGAAACACCCACATGACAGAAGTTGTGTTGCCGGTGGCGATCCACAGATTGTATGTGCTAAGTACTGAGCTGAGCCAAAGCACACCTACCTTCCACAGGTTCTCTTGGGCTATAGCAAAGTTATGATTTAGTTTAAGAGACATTTTTGCTAGTCTAATAGGCAGAGTGAAATAAAGGACTGACTGGTAGATACATTTCAGAAGAAGAAAAATACTGTGGAGATTTGTTTCTTTTTATCAAGGATCAGTTC
The DNA here is from genome assembly GCF_015832195.1 of Motacilla alba alba. NCBI lineage: Eukaryota > Metazoa > Chordata > Aves > Passeriformes > Motacillidae > Motacilla > Motacilla alba. The sequence goes on from NC_052016.1 coordinate 67,502,563, forward strand.
TCTGGAGCTGAAATGCATGTACACAATCCATTCTTGAGGGTAACCAAAGCAGAGAAACATCCATGCCCCTAGTTCCTTTTTCTATCTTTATATATGTCTCTTATATAACATTTCCAATGATGTAGACTGGAAGTAAATTGCAACAACACACAGCAAACTGTAAATATGTATTCAAATTTAAGGTGTGGTAATTCTTAAAATAGAAACCTTTAGATGACTGATGTAGTGCACAGTAACTCAATATAGTAGGATTCCTAAACAGAAGAAAGATTTTTTTCATTAATGGAATATTTAAGAGACACCATTGATATATCTTGGACACATTAAAAAAATCTATATGTCTTGTAAATTCTGTGCTTAAGATAGACCAGAAAGTCCTTTGGTAGCCTGAATTACCTGCAAAATACTTAGCAAAGTGCAGTACACTGAATGGCCTGCCTGAATTCATACGGGTCCCAGCATGATTATCACAATCTGATGCCTCATTTTTTTTTTTGTTTTTATTATAACTAAGCAAATTTGTTTGACTTAAAATTCTGATGTAGGATTGCATATTATGAAGAAAAAAACCAAAACCAAAACATAGATTATAGTTTGTTGGAGCATTTTTCTCAGTTTCCTCAAACTGGTTATCAAAAATACTGTATTCACTTTAATTAACATAGAGCATAGTGTGACTACCAATTTTATTGAAAATCAAGAATCCAACTGGATCACCAAAGCATGCAGCTGGATCCATAAAATATCTAATTGGAACATCAAAGTACTCACAGTAACACATAGGCAATATTTGTACATTTTGAGGCATTAAAATCTGCAGCTGAATCAATAAAATATTGTTTATCAGGAGAGGATAAAAATCCCAAACAAAGAAATTGTGCAAGTGAATCATGAAGATGTTAAATGTGGACAGCAAAAAAGATCAGACATTATATAAACATTTTAAGTACTATAGTGTAAGTTGAGTAAAAAAATACATTAAACCAAAACTAACAACATTTGCTAAACAGTATTTCAGAATGCTATGCCAGGCAACTTTGAGTAGCATTTCTTAGCTGAATATTTACATAGTGTGGCTGCAATTATGCTTTTTGCATACTGCTAGCAAAACACATAACCAGGAGACGACAAAAAGGATGACTTTTTTAATGGAACCTTCATGGCTGCCATGTGTTATGCTTGTTTTTCATGGCATAGCTCGCCTTGTCTTGGCAGTCCATGAGAACAGTCATTATTTAGCATTATTTAGACTCCATTTGAGTTATCTTCCTATTGGAGATTGCTGTTGATTTTCATCAATACATTATCTCTATTCATAATTTCACAACCCAAGATTTGAGTCTAGATCTGAAATTTATGTAAGTCATATGTAAGTCAGTCCAGCTCCACTGAACTCATGATTTACACAGGCAAAGTATTTATGTCAACTCTATGTCTGGTCTTCCCAATGGAAGTCTGAGACATTTTTATGAAGTTCACTTCCTGCATCAATTTGCATCGTATAAGGGGCAGATGTGCCCGAGTGTTCCACTGTTGTGCAGTGATGCAAAGCAGTTAGAAACCCAGCTTCCTATGCCAAGTTTGTAGCTACTTTGGCATGCTGGAAGAGTGCAGAGCAAGAAGACTGTATCCATGAATGTAAACTTGTGCCTCCTGCAGCTATGTCATTTGATTTAAAGTTGATTACCCATTCATGCCTTCAAATTTGTATGTATAGTATGATTTCCTTCTCTTTTGCCTGCAAATTCTTTTTTTTTTTTTTTTTGTTTTCCTAATATGCACAATGAATACAAAGATTTATTTAGGTTACGTATAAAGAGAAATCATACAGACTTTACAGACTATACTTGTGCAAGAAAAACTCTGGGAATGACTACATGAAAAGAATAACTCCATTAAAGTCAATGGATTACAGCAATGAAGCTGTAATACAGTTACAGAACAGGAACATAAACATCAGCAGGGAAATAAAAACATCTTTCTACAAAACAGGAAATGTCCAGACTAAACAGAAAGATACTGCATCTTTTGGAAATAGACTTACTATAAATTAGTTGTATCTATATGGTGAACAAGACTGCATATTCTAAAGTGTTTTGAACTGCTCCACAGATGTAGGCAACCAGAAAATATAACCTGTATAGAGCAAATTTCTGAAAGCATGCTCTCTTTCTTAAAAATTAGCAGCTTTTGTCAGCATTTGTGAAATCTATAAGCTCTGCATAGTGACATTATTGACTTTTAAGATTTTAAAAGTTTATTTTATATTTAAAAAGAATCATTTTATGATTAGGAAATATCAAAGTGTTATTCTACCACATTTTCAGAGTACAACTTGTTGAAAAGATTGTTAAGTATTATTATTATTATTCTTATTATTAAACAATTTACATTAGAAAAAGGTATATTTGGGTATCTATTTTAGAATGTGTAGGATGAAATAAAACATACTTTAACAAAAGGTATTACTCTTGTCACTTTAAAATAATTAAAATGGCAAGCCCATATGAAACCATAACCATTATTAAGATCCAAGGTTAGGTGAAGATAGTCCTGAAAAGAATGTACTTTTTTTCCTTTGGTGTTTCACTGGAATAACCATTAAAAGCCTCTCTCTGATCATGTTACTATGCCTGAAAATTTTGTTCAGTCTTTTTCTGTCCTCTGTCATATATTTTTTGTCCCCACAGGTGGTTCATTGTCACCATAAATTTTCAGGAAAGTAATCTGAAGTTCTTATCTACTCAGTGGCTGTAACTACTTATAGAGAGTAATACAGAGTGTCCTTTCACAGAAATTTTTCTGTCCCTTCAAAGGCCCCTAGAAAAGAATATCCCAGCTTACTGGGCCAAGGCATTTCTGGGTTTGTCCTCACTCTCCTACCCTGAAGCTCCATTTGGATGGAACTTGCATGGGACTTTCTCTAACTCTAGTTCCTGGGGCTACCACCCATGGTTCTGGTTGATATCCTGCCTACGTGTAAATACACTATACAAAGGTGCACACCTTGTGCTCGTTAAAATTTGCAAGTGTTTGAGCCTAGTTGTAAAGTACATCAGTTATTGGTGAGAGCTTTAGTCTCACACCTTTCACAGTTATCAACTATTTGCATTTTGTATTTATTATCACAGAATCACAGAATGGGTCAGGTTGGAAAGGACCATTGTGGATCATCTGGTCCAACCTTCCTGCTCAAGCAGGGCCATCCCAGAGCATGTGGCACAGGATTGTGTCCTGATAGTTCTTGAATTCTCCAGAGAGGGAGACTCCACAGCCTCTCTGGGCAACCTGTTCCAGTGCCTGGCCACTTGCACAGTATAGAATTTCCTCCTCATATCCAGGGGGAACTTCCTGTCCACCAGTTTCTGTCCATTGCCTCTTGCCCTATTGCATGGCACCACGGAGAAGAGCCTGGATTCATCCTTCTGGCACTCTCCCTTCAGATACTTACAGACATCAATTAGCTCCCTCTCAATCAATTATATTTTATATTTGAAAGTTAAGAACAGCACATTTTCCTGCAAAATGCCTGTTTAAACCAAGAATGTCATAAATTCTGTTTCACAAGTATGTATTCTTTTCAAGTATGCACTGGTATTACAGCACTTTTCAGCAATAACAATATTTGCTCTACCAGACTTTGCTGGCTATCAAGCTGGCACAATGTTTCCTTACCACCTGTTTCCATTGCTATTTCTGTTATGGGTCTCATTTTCTGTGTTTCTGCACTTATTTTCCTCATAGTATAATTCTTCCTATCATTTGTTTTTATTAGTACTATAACATACATGTTTTGTACCAGCTCTTCTGTTCATCCCCTCTTAATTTTCTAAGAATTTCATTAGAAATCCTTTTTTTTTAAATTTTATGAGTGCCTGACAGTTTCCTTGTTGTTGACTTCTGGACTTTTTTTTTCAGTTACTTTTTGCCTTCATTCGTCACATATCAGAGGTTGTAATATTACTCTTTTACAACTTCTCCCATTTGACTCACTATTTCATCAGAATACAAGAAAATTCTGTTTGACTCTGCTGATGTCTGAAATTTTCACACACATGTGTGAAAAGGATCCTGGATGGTCCTTGTAACACAAAAAAAAAAAATATATGCTTAAATATATATTTTAATGCAATGGATATTTTTCCCCCAACCAGACTAAATAATGTGATTGGAAACTGGCAGTAATTTTCAAAGCACCTCAACAAAATCCTATTTAATGATGATTATCTAAAGGGTATTAAAATCTGAAGGTGTAGATGCAGTGAATTTAAAAAAAAAAAAAAAAAAAGGATAAGTCTTCAAAAGTCACATTATGAATTCCCTTGCTAATAAGGTCCCTTAGGTACCCCAGATATTTATCTCTGGGCCTGACTAAAACCTGCCTGATTCTAAGTCTACCTGGACATACCTAGACATTCATGAACTAGATATTTCTGTGGATTTGATGTAGGGCTACAGATATACAAGAAGCCAAATAACTAAATACTCTGCTAAAAATACAACTTATTAAACAGGAAGATTTGAGGGACTGGTGTTCCAAGATATCCTTTTAAAGCAAGATCAGAGCCTCTACTTTCACAGAAGGGTGGACAAAAAAAAAGATGTAGAAAACCCTCTTAAGGCAAAGAAGATTTTCTACCACAAAGAGTTTCCCCCTTTGTCTGGAGAGACTGACCTTGACGGTATTATGTCCACTAAGATCTGTGCCAGATTTTAGTTAGTGAGAAGAGCACCATGTACCTACATATAGGTGAAGGCTAGAGATTATGAGCTGGGGATTTCAGTCATAACCTTCTATTCAAAATTTCCTGTTACCTGGCTTATAAGAAACACTCAGTATTTCCTAAGGGCTATTGTGAGTCATTCAACTCTGCAGACATGACACAGAGAATTGAAGACTTTAATTCACTAAGTAAGACATATAATTTTAATGCACTGCAACAGCTTGAAAATTGATGAAGACAGAGAATAGAATTGAATCTTCAGTCCTGATTGGGTGTTTCTCAGATTAAGAAAAATAGAAAAAATTGAGACAGGTATTATTCTTTGCATCAGAAGAAAACCTGCTTAATAAAGATAAATCAAAGTTTATGAGTGAGAGAGAAAATTATATTAATGGAGGACTAAAAAAGAGCCAAATTAATATGCATTTCTAAAATCTCTAAAAGAAAACACAATAAAAAACTGTCAATACCAATTGTCCAGACTAGCTGTACTTTAACTGATAAGCTCTCTAAGAGGACAGTCAAATAATGCATGCATATGAAAACGAAAGTGACTAAAAGTAGGCTCTGGTTCAGCGATTACTGAAGCTGGTGGCAACAGGACAAAAGTGTGATTTCAGTATTTAAAGGCCATGTGTGCCAAGTGTCTGCTGAACTACCAGATCTTTCTGCTGTATTCTTCAATCTTGCACTGTTTCCCTATGTTAGCTCTGTAAATTTCACTGAGCTGTGACATATCTTTCTGGCTTTAACAGATTACTTCTCAGTGCATTCACTCTTGTGTAAGAAAATAAGTATATAGACTACACCAAGTCATACCAGGAAACAAATTATTATATAGAAAAATATTCAAATAGTTGATGTTCCATAAAAACAGGTTTTTTTACAGGAAAGGAGCATTCTGAATAAATGTCTGTTCAAATATGTGTCAAAGTGATTTCACACATTTTCTAAGCCCCGTTCATGATGTCTGTCAGCACTCAGCATACAACATTAAGCAATAAAGCTTATCTGATAAAGTGAGAGCAATATGAAATGCTATTGTTGTTATTATTATTATTGTCATTCTGTGGTGTAGGACCAAATGAAGGTGGTATGTGAAGGAATTTCTCTAAATAAAAGATATTGCCCCTGTATTTGCCAGCAATATCTTAGATTTTAAAACAGGCACTAGTGAAGAGTAAAGTAGTATTTTGGACAATGGATTAATACAATATATGGAGCACATAAAGGAGAAAGGGAGAATGCTAAAAATCATTAGATTAATGGAGTCAGGGAAAAGACAAAAGTTATTAGTTAACCCATTAAAGGATCTGGATCTTTCCAAGTCAAATTGTGCCATCCACATTAAATTGTGTTATATTAGTTTCATCTTTATGTTGTTCCATTTTTCTATATCACTACCTATGGTGTTGTGTGTGCAACTTCTAATCATAAATTCATACTTAATGAAGGTTTATCTTATGAATTTATTCCTAAATCTACTCAGAATGACTGGTGTCTCTCTGGATACACTGTGTAGGATAATCCAATGTTTCTCCAAAATTGCAAGTTTCAGTCATGGAAAACCATGACAATCTCAGGACCCAGACCAGAGAAGATGTAACAGGCAAACAGAAAGCAGGTAAGATTTTACAGGACAAGAAAATAAAACTCCATCCATCACATTCATTAATAGTATTACAGCCTAGCATGTGTAAGCCTAAGTACAGCTGCATTCCATGGATCATCCCTTTCTTAGAATAATTTTTTGGGGGGTAAATGCAAAAATAAATAAATTAAAATAGTAAGAAAATAATATGTCATAATTATTTTCTTCCAAAAATGAATTTATCCAAAACACCTGTAACATAACTTCCCTACAAGAGTTTTTTGAGTAATATACGACTCCACTGATAAAAAAATTCATTGCGATCTTATTGCATAAGGATTTGGCATTTCCTGTTCAATCCCGTAACTACCCAGGAGACGTTCAACAAGGACAGAAGTCTCTTGCAGGACAAAAGATGTGAATTTGAACATTAAATAAATATTTAGTGTTTTATATAGATTTGATATCATTTGTCTACTTAAAAATACATTATTTCTATTTCTGTCCATAGTGTCAAAGAAAATCACTTCCAAATGATTGCACTTTAAAAGTACTATATACATACTGAACATTTTAAAGAATTGTAACTTAAAGTGACTTGCGAAAATTAGCCCTGAAAATGGATGCCAAAGACAAGTGGAACAGTAGAAAAGAAAAGCATTCTTGACAACTAATTTCTCCTTTGTATTTTCAATTCTTTTTTTTTTTACTTCATTTTTAGCCCTTCTTTCAGTAAAGCTGAAGTTTTAATTCAGTAGGACTTAACTTTCATGATGTGTTGGCATGAATTATCTAAACTAGAACAAGTTCCTGAATCAGTCCTTAGTCTTTAATATACATGCAGAAGACCTCTCTGCCATGGGCAAGGATACCTTTCAATAGACCAGGTTGCTCAAAGACTCCTCCAATCTGGCCTTTAACACTGTCAAGAATGGAGCATCCATAACTTATGTGGGCAACCTCTTCCAGTGCCTTGCCATACCCACAGAATAAAACTTTCTGCTAATATCCCTTATAAACCTACTGTCTTTCAATTTCAAACCATTCCTCTCTGTCTTGTCACTACATGCTTGTCTCTCTCCTTTCTCATAGGCTCCCTTCAGGAAGTGGAAGGCTGCAATTAGGTCACACAGAAGCCTTCTCTTCTCCAAGCTGAAGAAACCTAAATCTCTCAGCCTTTCCTCACAGGAGAGTGCAGGAAAAGATTGGCTTTCTTGGCTGTAAGCACACATTGCCAGCTCAGGTCCATTCTATGATTCCGTGATGAAAAAATTTATTTGTGGGTGTAGGGTTTTTTCTTCTTCCTATTGTTAAATCTTTATTCTCTTTTTTTGCCATCAGTTATTTGCATAGAAGCTAATCATTATGTCACAAATATTATATCAGGTAGTGAATAAATAAGATGACATCTGTTAGCTTTGGGGACCATCTGTTAGACTGGGGAATTATGGATGTGTTGTTAAATTTATATTATATTAATTTTAAACACAATAGGAGGGTGTAATGGGAAGTATAAGAGACTAGTGCTCTCTGACTTTTCTCATGGAAAGCAGGAAGGGTGCCTGTAGTCAAAAGAATTACCATAACAACATAAAGGAGGGGCTATATTTGTGAGGAACAGAAAGATAATTTTTAAAAAAAGGAAACAAAGAAACAGTTTTTGAATGTCTATTGGTATTGGATTGGGTATACATTTGAAGATACCCATTTAAGAAGGCATTTAAGCACATGTCAGACTAGAAGTACGCAGTTAAATGCCAGGTCAATTACCAAAACATGAGAGGGATTTCAAGAAATAGAAACTTTATAGCACAAACTTTTCCTTCACTCTTCATTCTCAAGAGTCAGACACTTTGACTTGTATTAGGAACTTTTGATGCTAAAAATTATATAATAATTAAATCTTTTTAAAGGTAAACATATCAGAAAAATTTAAGCAAAATCTGAAAGTGGCAATCACTGTTGGAGGTAGAATATAAAAAATATTCAAAGGAAATAATACTATGTAATATTATGTATTATGTATTATTATGTATTATGTATTGTATATATTCACATGCACTCTGTGTCTGAGCTTGAAGCACCTCCATCTTACATGTTTTGAACAGACACAAAGTTCTTAGGACGACTTACGACGCTGATTTGATTCTTCTTCCTAAATTCACAGAAGTTTATGCAAATAGCAAAATGTCAAGTGCTGAGCAACTGCAATACTGATTATTTATCTGAAACACAGTTTAGTAGTCTTCCTCTTCTTTCTGCTCCCTTGGAAAGTATGTATGTTACATATTTTCACTGCTTCAATTTAAGCTTCACTAGAGATTTAAGACCATCTATGGTTTTTGCAAACCATGTTATATATAATCTCTCTCTCACAGCTCATACAGGATCTCATATTATTTTCCCCACATTTCTTTGCTGCTTCAGGCAATTAAATCAGTTGATTCAATTTTTATTATTTTCAGCTTCATTTTCTCTATATGATCCTGCAGAATAACTTACATTTGTGGCTTTACCTCAGCTCTTCTAACTTAATACACCTCTTTCAACCTTTACTTCTACAGAACCCGTTGAACTTAGTTGACTCTTCCTTCCTGTCAAATTTAGCAGTGGTAAAAAAAGCTGGAAAGAAGTGCTTTTGAGAAAAGGAAGGGTAAAATAGTTATTAAAACATCATCTCAGTCATTGCCTTGAATTCCATTTCATCCACACTTTCCTCAGTCAGTCATTGTCAAATTCATTTGCAGATTCCTCATAGCAGAATAGCAGCTTTTCTCCCTCTTTTAAAGCCATTCTAACACTCTAGAAGTGCCCTGTAAATAAAAGATATTAGGAATACAATGCATTTCAATGTAATTCTTATGCATTGATTAATATTGTAGCCAGCAGCTGAGGTAAGATAAGATTCAACCCATATCCCAGTTTACCGAGACCTGGACTGGTGAATTAACTTGATTTGTTTCATTGTGATTAAATCAGGCAATGGATCTCACAGTTTTTATTTTATTTTAATTTTGTTTTTACTTCTCAGATAATCTAATGAAAAACATTCATAATAAAAGGTAATTGACAGGAAAGAAACCTGAATAGTTTCAACTGTGCTCTACTAATTGATTTAATTTCTACGTAAATGGAACTTATCAAATAAACAGATGACAGAATTATCTTTGGAAAAGAGACATTTTCATATGATTTGTCCTCTATTGAAAGTTTTGCTATAAATATTCACATCTAGATTTAGACCTAATATAGAACCTTGAAAAAATTTATAAAAAGAAGCAATACTTTATCTCTCATGTTCCAGAAATTCTGGCTTATTCTTATTATCCAGAAGTTCTCTCAATGTCATTATTTCTGTATATCTTCTGTATACAAAATGTGTCATGCTGTACTAGATGGTATTGCTAAACAGACACTCTGGTTTTAAAGTTACCTGAGATAACTTCTAATTGTACTTTCCAAGGAAGTTTACAGTAACAACAGAGCAATATGAGCTGAGATGAGATCCTCTTGTCTTTGAATCCTGTGAATCTGCTTGGAAAACATTAGGAGGGAACACAGTTAAATAATTTCATGTGTTCTTACTCTTCAAAACATCTCTCATTTTAAAAACATCTTCTGTATTGCAACAAGATCTCATTCTTAGAAATTCTGGCTGATCCCAAACCTATCATGAAATATGGCCAGCTTATAGACAGTGACACCACTACAAAATGATGTGGTATGAATTATCATATGCTTAATCCTACTACTATTACTACTAATAATAATACAACTGAAAAATATACTTTCTGTCAGCTTGGGTAACTAGCTTCCAGAACATCTTTACAGCTTTTACAATTAATAAAAATATCCAGAGGCGAAAGCAAAACAAAACAAATCTTCAGCCATCAGTATTATATGAACCATGCTGAGAAGTCTGCAGGCTATGATAAAAAAACTTGACACAGAAAAAAAAAGATAAAAACAAGTACTGCACTAATATACAGAGGAATTAATGAGAAATAATTCTAAATCACAATTGTACTCATAAATGGAATATACATTGCATTGTAAATCTGTCCAAGAGTTTTAATATCTAAGCGACATAAAAAGTGGGCAAAGTACATCACAGCTTTTAAGAATATGAGTTTATTTGGAACTTTTTTTGTTAAATAACACATTAAAGATTAAGCTGTATAATTGTCAAGTATATGTTTTATAGATAGAATGAAGGTAAAGAGTTGGGATGAGAGCAAGCAGAGGATGTTTCTCAGCATTCCTGCTGCATCACATCAGTATTGTTTCTTGATTACTTAACCATCCAGTGCTCACTTTGAAGAAACATTAAACTCCTACATGTTTCTGGTATCCCATCAATGTTTTTCATTCTCTGTAGGAAAACTTCAATGACAACTGGGCTTCACAGAGTTTTCCATTATGAAATTTTCATTTCAAATATATTCCAAAACCATAGCTTAACTACAGGAAATTACTGTGGGCTTCCAAAATATAATTCACTCCCCATCCCCTGAAAAGGAGGCTGTTCACAGCTTAAATATAACTAGGTATTAAGTAAGGAGAATAGGAGAATTGTGCCTTTTGAGAGCAAAAAGTGTGGGTTTTTATTTTTTTTTTTTAATTCTTCTATGGACTTCACAATAGAAGCATGATTTTTCCTTTATCAAATATGAAAAGTGAATATAGTCTCTGGTTCCAGGTACCCAAAAGAATAAGACTGACAATTCACTCATTGTTTCATGAATGAGTTTCATTCAGATTGCTATTAGTTCTTCATTGTAAAAAAAAATTTCTAAATCCTTCCAGGCCTGGATTCGTCTTCCACCTGCTGCGAGATATAACCCTTCCCTCAAAAGAGATCAAGAAGATTTGTTTTTAGTTGGATTACCAAAAAAGATTTAGACTACATCTAAGTGTAGCTATGCAAAGGGTGAATGTTTACATAAATGTGCAAGAAAAAGCATGAAGACTACCAAGAAAAGAAGAAACTAAGATGAAAGACTTGTTTAATGTGTTTGGGAGGGCCTTTTACTACATGGCAAAACACTGACATTGATTGATGCATTTTGTAACTCTATGTATAAGCAGTTCTGCCTGAAAACATTATAAAAACTCTGCATTTGTTATCACAGTGCCAAGTCGACAGCATTTGTCTTCAAGAAACATCTATAGGCACTTGCAGGAAGGTGATCACCTAAAAAAACTTTAAAGGCAGTTGACCGCCTTCCCAAGAAAACCATTACATCAGAAATTTTAATGCCAGAATGTGCAATATCAGTGAGTCTTAGCATCCATCTTGAAAGAATTCTCTCTTTAAAAGAAACAGAATGCATTTATCATGGTTTAATTTTTCTCCATTGGTATTTTGACAGTGCTAAAAGTTACAGGCCTATGCCATTAAAGCAAGTGAGATGAGAATATTCTATACTTGGTATATTGTCAAGGTTTTATGACTATAACAAATTAATTTCTGGCTAGTTGGCTAAATTAAGTTAATATGTACAGAAAAACATATTCTTCTTTCCCCATAAATCCAAATGGTAAAAGATAAATAATGAAGTCCATGAATCAAGAATGGATTTAACAATTTTAATTTATTGTGACTGAAAAGTGCCAATTACAAATTTAAGCATAAAATGAGGAAAGGGTCATTTTCATATTATATGCAGCCATCACATTTCTGGCTTTTTGAAAACATCTGTAATAGTGTTTGCAATAATAATAAATTCTAAGGGCTCCCATCCTCATGTGATATTCTGTGAGACAAGTGTATAAAAGCAGTTTGAAATAGAAAATGTTCAATCTAATTTTTTCCCCAGGGTTTCTCTGCTGTTTGATTAGAGAATGGCTGCATTCAAACATATTACCATTCTGTCAGCAGCGCTCACAGACTTGTACTTGCACTGCATGATAAATTAAGTTTACACAGTTTTTGTTGTGCGAGGGTAGAGTCTAGTGATGCAGTGATGTACCCATGATTTTTAAGAGTCTGATTTAGTTAATCATTAAAAATTACATAGTCTTAAATTTTCAGGAATTCTGTGCAAACATGCAAATAATCCCCAGGGTGTTGTACATCACCCTAGTGCTATGGAAGTAGAGAAAACACACCAGCTTCTACCACCAATGATTTGTCTGTCTGACAGAATTTTTTCCTGTTATACTTGTTAAAGAATTGTATTTAAAATTAATCCAGTGTTTAAGAAGTTTATTTTCTGACACAGTGAGAGAATCACAGAATATGGTGAGTTGGAAGGGATCCACAAGGATCATCAAAGTCCAACTCCTGGCCCTGCACCCCATCCTCCGCAAGAGTCACACCCACACCATGTGCCTGAGAGCATTGTACAAATTCTTCTTGAGCTCTGTCAGGCTGGTGCTGTGACCACTTCCCTGGGGAGGCTGTTTCAGTGCCCAACAATCCTCTGGGTGAAGAACCTTTTTGTAATATCCAACCTAAACCAACCTCTGACTCAGCTTCATGCTTTTTGCTTTGGGTCCTATCACTGTAACCACAGAGAGGAAATCAGTGCCTGGCCTTCCTCTTCCCTTCATGAGGAAGTTGCAGACAGCAGTGATGTCCCCCTCAGCTCTTCTTCAGGCTGAACTGACCAAGTGACCTCAACTGCTCCTCATACAGCTTTCCCTCAAAGTCCTTCATCATGTCCATTGCCCTCCTTTGGACACTCTCTAACAATTTAATATCTTTTTTATATTGTGGAACCCAAAACAGCAAACAGCCCTTGAGGTGAGGCTGCCCCAGCTCAGAGCAGAGCAGGACAATCCCCTCCCTTGCCCAGCTGGTGATGCTGTGCCTGATGTCCCCTGGACAGGGTTGGTCCTCCTGGCTGCCAGGGCACTGCTGACTCCTGTTCAACTTGCCATGGACCAGGACCCCCAGGTCCCTTTCCATGGCACTGCTCTCCAGCCTCTCGTTCCCCAGTCTGTACATACATCATACATACATTCCCCTTACAGCGTGGCTTGGTAAGAAGTACATGGGCAAAATGTGTAGAAATTAAATTATTACTTTGGGTTTTTTTTTTACACAAAATGTTAATCCATTATTTAAGTTGATGGGTTGATAGACCAGTTTGATCATATTTACAGGTCTATTTCACTGCGAAAGAATATAGAAAACTGATCTTTTCAGATGGTTTTTTGTTTTAGTTTTGGGGGTTTTTTTGCTTGTTTGTTTTTTGGTGGTTTGTTTTGGTTTTTTTTGTGGAATTTCAAAGATTACTTGTTCACAATATAAAAGGGCCTAAATAAAAAAACAAACAAACAAAAAACCAACCCAAAAAAAACAAACAAAAAAAGGAGAAAATTGTCCTGATAATGGTAGGCTCTTCCACTTGCCAGGTAAGAAATGCAATCAGTCAATAACTGAACACTGACGCTAGAAATTATTACAGTTATCATTTTGAATTATCATTCAGTATTGTAGTAAAAGGTTAGATCAGTCTGTACATTCTCCATTTCATCTAACTTCTTTCAAGGTTGAAAGCTTTTCTAAACATTTTGTTTTGACTCAAAGTAACCATGGCTTGACATCTGCAGGTCTTTTGCTTTAGTAAAAGTTTCAGATTAGATCCCGATAGTCCTTTTTCATGTTAAAATACATAGATAGGAACAACTTGAGTGGGGATGGGGCGGGGGGAACTGAGGAAAAATCTTCATGCTGTAGATGATGAGCTGGACTTAACTACAGTGGGCAGTAGAAATAACTGTGAAGTGATTGACCACCCCAGGTGATCTGCAAAACTTTTCCATGTGTTGCTCAAAGGCAGAGCCAAAGGACTTGACTAGACTAACAGTATCTTTTTCCATAATTGTACAATACTGGCCTTCAGACTGCAGTGTAGGAGCTCCAAACTGCCTCTGACCTCTAGGGCACAGACCCAATGTTTCAATGCTCTTGACTTATGGAAATACATATTTATTGACTGAGGGAATAAAACCATACTTGCTCTATCTGTATATTTATCTTAAGATGAGATCTACCCTCAGGCAAATATTCTAAGTTTTCAAATACCATCTCCAACTATATAAATATCTCTTACATAGAAAATTATCTGTGTTTTCAGACAGTTAATGTCATAGATAAGAATAGTAGGTCATACTGGCAGGAAACATTCAAGGAAAACTACTTTTCTTCTTGGGTGCAAGACATGACTGTGTATTACTGAGTGCATTGCATGAATAACCAATTACAAATATAACCTACAGATTTTTGAATTCCTTTCCCATTAACCTGAAAGATTAGCAATCCTAAAACTATTATAAAAATAACATAAAGAAGTGTGTTATAAGTCACAACTTTCATTTTAATCCATGACTAATATGCTTCTTTCCAGACAACTTATTGGTTGATTTGTTCTGTTTTTCCTCTATATCAATCAGAAATACAGGACCATGGTCAAAAGCAGAGTGTATTCTCCCCTTTCAGTACATCTTCAAGTTGAAATGAATGCAAGAAAAAAAAGCTATTCACAAGATATTTTATTTCATGCTCTTGCTTATATCTAGTTCTGAATTAGATTTTACATGAGTCCAAAATATTTTTTGATAAAGAGATCAACTGGCACCTCTAAACCTTCTCTCAGGCTCTCAGCGAGTCTAAATGAGTTCATTTTGAACTGTAACTGTTCTGTACCAGTTTAATTTGCAACATTGTCTGCTAAAGAAAAGTACTGAAGTGGCTTCAGAGTTTGTGTGTTTCATATATAGCAGCGCGATTACACACAAGCAAAGGACTTTCAGATAAAGGAAAGAAAAGGAAAACAATGAACATTTTAAATTAAAACAATCAACGTGTCAACATCACTTTATTTAAAAAAAAATTAAAATGTACTAAATGTAATGAAGAATTGCTCATCCATATAGAAGTCCTATATGAGATTTTGACGTTCCCAGTCAGCAGGAAATTGCCAGAAATGTTTGTTCTTGTCCTCCAGGTGCTCTTCTATACTTTCTCTCCATCACATTTTTTTCTACATTGCTTTATAAACATTTACATTGATCTTTCCCTTCCTCTTTTCTGCTCTCGCTTTCATTCTCAGTCCTTGACTCTAATTAATTTAGAATTAATAACTGAAAAATCTTTTAAAAAAAGGCCATATTAAACAGATATAGAAATAAGTATATATTTATATAATTTTATTGTTGACTTAGCTCCATAGTTTTCAAACTGATAGATTGCTTGGATCATAAATAAGAAAAAAAAATCATATTGCTTATGGAAGAATTTGTTCTTCTACAGGATGGATCAGCAACTCATAGAAGCTTTAATGTATTGCTCGCTGTAATAGGAAGAGGCACCACATGCAGAATATTTTATTTAAATGTATTGATCTTTTGACATATGTTTTAAAAAAAAAAAGAGAAGAAATTCTAGGAGATCCAATGAAAAATACCTTAAATTATATTTTGCAGGTTTTTGCATGTATCAACTGGCAGCTCCGAAACAAAATTCTTTACAAATATATTAATGCTTGAGCTACTCATTTATCATATAAGTGTCAGACAAGACTCATAAGTCTCTTTCATGTATTGTTGATGAAGGTCACAGGAAGGCAGACTTTCAAATGACCTTCTCTCTCCCTAAATTACTGAAATGAAACTGTAAAATGAACATGTCAAGAATACTATATGATTTTCAGTGGCATACACTCCACCTAAGTGATCCTTTCACATCAAATGCAGGCTATCAGGTGCTTAAGCTGTAACTGAGCAAGTCTGTCCCAGGCTGTTCTATTTCCTGATTTGTCTGCCTGCCAACATGAGGCACAAATCGTGTCTTTTAAATCCTTGAGCAGGTAAAGGAGTTGTGTGTTCAGAACATAATGGATTCTATAAATAGCTATGGGACATAGCAGTTAGTGTAATCATTTCTGCAAGGAAATAAAGTCTTCTTTCTGCCCCATCCAATAAGCATTTTGTTGTGGAATCTAAAACCTTGCAAACACTGTCTTGTGGCCTCTCTTCACTAGAACCCTACACCAAGAAGTGGGGAACAGAGATGATGTCTGAGAAATTTTATGCTCCTAAGGAAAGAATATGCATAGGGAATATTCCAGAAGCCACGTGTATGTATCTGGACAAACGTGTATCTGCCTACATATTTGGATGGTGGTGATAAGATGTCACTGCTGGGTTTTGTGCAATCTCTAAACTGCCTTATACTGAAATGAAACTCCTTTGACAAACCAAGACACCACTAGCAATTGGAAAAAATTAACAACTGCCTTTGAATTCTAAGCAAATGTTTCAGAATTAATGGTTTCATAACCCTCTTAAAAACACATCTACTCCTAACTAAAAAGTTCCCTTTTTACCTGGAAAAGGGAGTTCTTATATTTCTTATGCATTGTTTATGTCACCTTCTCAAACATTTTTGCTTAAAGTTGCAAGTTGTCACACTTGTCCTCTGCAGAGCATTGATTCTTTTATGTAGGAGATGATGCATATTTTTGTTTAAGTTTTGATCATGTGAAGAGTAAAATACCAATGCCACTTGTTTCATGAGGCAGCAAATAACTCACTCATGAGTCACCTCCCCAAGAAAACTGAACAGGGAAAAAAAGGTGAACAAAAGTTAAATATTCTTATTGAAACTATTTTAAGTCCGGAAATGTCCATTTCTCCTTTTCTGAACCCTCTTTCCTCCCCTGCCCACTCCACTGCATGGGCACCATGCTCACCAGCATGGAGAACATACAGGGGAATGTTAGAATTGTGAATGGAAGGTCAGAATGGGAAACAAAAGCTTGACTGCACAAATTAATAAGAATTTTTCGATTGATATCAGTAGGTATACAGGACAGTTCTGTGTTGCTGGGCATAATTGAATCATGAATTAAATGGAGAATGGAGTGTGAGAGACAGAGACAGAGAGAGAGAGAGAGAGAGAGAGAGAGAGAGAGAGAGGGAAATAATAATGTTCCTGGTTGGACAAGTGCAACTCTAATATCATCAGTACAGAAAAGAAACCAAAAGAAGAACTACAGAGATGTTATTAATAACAACTTTTTTAGCTATTTATCACCTTTTTTATTTAGTCTTGCTGCATTTCTGGCTGGTTGGGTATGCATTTATGACTGATGAATTTAAAATATCAACTGTTTTCACACTGTATTTATAAAATACTTCTAATGGCTTATAATGGAATATTTTGCTTTTTGATAAAAAGAATAATCCATCAACACAACAGGCAGAAATGAAATGGAAGAAAACATTTGTTCAGAAAGCTTTTAAATTATGTTATTTGTTCACGTTAACTTTTTTTTTTCCTCTTGCTATGTCTATCTTCTTCCATGAGGACCAAATCAAGCAATTACATAGAAAAAAAAAAACAAAAAACAAACAACATTGCCTGATAGTTCACATATTACCAGGGGAACCAGCAGGGAGTGATTTGCAAAATTGTTGTTTGCTGAGATCATGTATCAAGAGCTGAAGTCCACAACTGTTGAACTTGGAACACAAGCTGAACTGCAGTGAAGTACAGAGGGGAAGTGGAGGAGCAGATGCTGATCTCTTCTCTCCCATGACCAGTGATAGGACCCAAGCAAAAGGCATGAAGCTGTGTCATGGGAGATTATTTGGGATGGATATCAGGAAAACTCTTCACCCAGAGGGTGGTTGGGTACTTGAACAGGCCCCCCAGGGAAGTAGTCACAGCACCAAGACTGGGAGAGCTCAAGAAGCATTTGAACAATTCTCTCAGGCACATGGTGTGACTCTTGGGGATGGTGCTGTGCAGGGCCAGGAGCTGGACTTTGATGATCCTTGTGAGTCTCTCCCAACTCACCATATTCAGTGACTCTATGAAGGATTCAAAAAAGTGTGTTGTCAACATATATAATAAGGCACTATAAATGAGAAAGTTTCTACCTTTCCCTGGTTCAACTACCCATTTGTAACATGTGGTAACATGGACAAATCTTTTAGGGGAATATTGGCAAAATCCATACATTATCATCTGAGGCATACTTGGTTACCTTACTGGTAGGCACTATAATTCTCCACATAATAATAAATAATACTGTGTCTGGGACAAGTTCTCAAATAGAGTGCAGAAACTGTGATGATCAACAGAATGTGGAGGAGCCTCTCGCACATATGTATCCACCTGTTCAGGAGGCAGGAGATATGGGCAAATGATCTGAGGACAGTTTTTTTGCATGTACTGAACTTGAAGCTTCCTAGATGGATTTAAACTCTTAAACAATTTTGCAGTGACAAAACAGTAAATAACAATGATGGAAAACTGAGAACAGAGCAAAGGGATCTTATTAAGTGTGTAGAAGGAGCAGATAAAACAAAAAAACAAAAAACAAAGCAAACAAACAAACAAACAAACAAAAAACCAAAAAAGAAGCCCTGGATAATAATATGTGCTCAGTAGTAAATCAAAATGTGCTAACTGGATATAGCCATGAAGTATTTTTGAGAAAATACTTGTGACAGGCTCTCCTCACAATAAAAAAATCATCAGTGGTATAACTTTGGTACAGTTCTGTGTATTCATTTTGTACTAAAATGGAGCGGGAGGGAAAATTTAAAATTAAATATATACAACAGCTCACTCGTGGTTACTTGGCCTATGAAAATATAAGGAGAAGACTAAAACAGCTTCCTTTTTCAAGACAGCAGAAGTGAGTGAGACAGGTAAATCATGGATATCTTTAACTTGCAATTTTAGAATAACTTTTCTGAACAAGATTCAAATATTTACCCACAGATTCCCAAAAATATTAAGCAATCCATAATTATATAAAATTGAATAATGTTTCACTTTTAAAGAACTATGAAAACATTAATTAATACCAATGAAGGTGTGTGGTATTATTATATGTATGCCCCATGGTAGAGTATCTGCCTTTTAAAATTCTGTTTGGAAATGGTCTGCCCTGTGGACAGATGTGACTATCAAATTCAATGCCTGCAGCACATTTGCTGACCTTCAGCAAGCTCTGCCTTTTTTATGCTGCAACATTATTTTGTTTTATTATTTTACCCGAAGAGAGCAGTCTGTGATCAGCAAAGAGATGCTTTTATCTTAATAATTGTTCCCATATTCATAAATATTCAGATTTTCAGTCTCCCAGGAACACTGTTCACTATTTCTTGGTATTGACAAAAAGCAGTGAAATAATTTCAACTAAGGCTCAATACACAAAAGCTGATAGTCCAGTTATGTTATTAGCATAAGACCACTTTTGTTTGTGCTTGTTAAATTCTGTAAAATTATAAGCTTGTAGTCTACAAATCTTTCACATTAGACGCAGCTACATTTAATTCAAGAGGAACGCTTAAAGAGTGTCAGACCTTGAATTTGCAAAATTTTGAGGGAAGCATTGTCTTTATTCTTACTACCAGATTCTGGTAGAGTTGACCTGTGATTAAACTTGTCAAAGACCAAGGAACAGGTCAATACATTAAAAAAAAAGACAAAACCAAGACCAGGATGAAGCCTGACACCAATATAAAACTGGAATAATGCAATTAAATTTAATGGATTAAAACAGGCACTTAGAAACAATCTGTCCATAGTGTTTTAGAAGGTGAGAGAAATTTAAAGGATTTTCTAAATCATCGACACAGAAGATATGAATATGAAAATGGTTTTATGATGCAGTAAATTCAGCAAGTTGTCTTCAAATCAGAGTCCTTCAATTAAGTATGGCTAAAGAATAAACTATGTCTATTTTTGTAAAGACATATGCATTGTAATGAGAATGTCAGAAGCATAGTGATGACTATGACTTAGATAATCTCCTGCAGAGACATCAAATTACATATTTTTACAAAACTTCTTTCTTTGTATATGAATGCATTGGTCACACAATATTAATAAGAAAGCTAGCCAAAAGCTTAGACAGAATACACATATTATATATAATACATAGAACTATACATACATGTACTTTTATTGAGTTATTTTAATGATATTAGTTATGATGATACTCCACTGCCAGGTGATAGTGAAAAGAAAAATTCTTAAATATGAGTGTTTCAGATTGTGCAGTCACTTAAGTATTAGGAGATATTGAAGTAAGATTATTATGGTTATCTCTATCATGGTTTAAGTTATTCATATAACCGTAAAATTTTATACCAGGATAAACTTACAAAATACCTGTACAAAAACTTGGCCTTGGCAAACAAAATTTTGGCTGTTGCTAGAGGAAAGGAAAGGACTTATCACACTATAAATACTTTGACTCTTTCATATCATATTACTAAATTGTATTATATGTAATTACTGTAGGTAATACTTTTCCTCTATTAAAAATGGTGTGAGAATGATTATAAAGTTTAAAATACTAAGACTATAAATATCTTAAGTATCTGAAGTAAAGGATTTGTGCCCTCTAAATTTTATATTTGTCAGCTACAACCAAATTAGATTTATTCAAGTAGTCAATAATGCATATTAATAATAAAACCAAAAACTTTGCTTGAGCGCTAAGAATAAGCCTTGTACTGAGTAGTCCAATAATGGTCGTTTGTGGACCTTAGCCTGAGGGACACCTTATCCTAGTGGAAAAGGTACTTTACTGCCAGTACACTAAAATAAATCAAGTCCTTTATATTCGGATGTGAGGGTTTTTTGTGAAGCCCAAAGAATCTAGGGAATAATTCTCTTAATAGTATTTTTGAAAAGGAAAAAATCATAAACCTGTATTGTATGATTTGCAAATAAATTTCTGTTGCCATCATGAAGAACTGAGTGCTGAGTTGCAGCCTGACCCAAGAAAGCTCTGAAAACTCTCTCTTTATTCTGGTATAATTATCAGCACTATCAAATCACTTTAGTAATAATTAAAAATTGTTATTAATTAAAAAAAAAAAAAAACCAACCTCCTTTCTAACACAATGTCCTGCACCAGCAAATTGTGTTAGTTAAGTAAGTTTCAATCAGAAATCTGGGGGAAAAAAATCTAATATCACTGAACGTACAAGTTTTTGAAGAAGAGGCAACACTCTCAGTTTATTAGGCACTTGACTTACCATGTGTTCTGGAGACATTGCTGAACTTTATAAGTAAATAATTTCTATTTCTCTTGTAGTTTATTACAATACCAAACAAACATGGCTATTAAAAATGAACTACTCATTTGCAGCCATTTTGTCACACAAAATCCATTAAAAAAAAAAAATTTTTTTTCAATGGTTCTGGGATTTTACTAGAACTTTACAAGTGTTCTCATAAATTTAATGGTAAAAAAATATTGTGCTTTATTAAATATTACTTGGATCAAATGCACTTATGCAGCAACAGTATTGCTGGTTACTCAGCCAACTTGATTAGCCAGTATTTTTTTACAATGGAATTCTACAAAAAACCACAGAAGTATCTCGATATGATGGAGAAATAAACAAAAGTAACGGCGTATTTAAGTATTTCCACACTGTTCATTCTTCTGTCTCTGAAGGAGTAGCTTAGAAACTGCTTCTGACATTGCTATGATGATCTAGGAATTTGGAGAAGATCACATGGGAAAAAGAAGATGACTTTTTAAGATAATAACAGAGGCAAATGTATTACAGAGAAAAAAAAAACCAGCTCTCATTTTGCATTCTTTGACATTGTAGGTGTTCCTCACATTGTTGTTAGTATGATGCTGTCTGATTCGTCTACAAGACACTGCTGGGACTGTATGGAGGTCATTTCTTGCTAGCTACTAAAAAGCTAAAAGGTTTGATATTTAGTCAGTTTTTGTGCCTCATCTTTTTCATTACCCATGTTCACTGTGACTTTACAAGCTTGATATTGAAAATGTAGCAGCCACACAAAAGTGGGGAGAGGAGGGACCGAGAATCCATCCTCCCACACATGGGTGATGACTGGCACTATGCAAGAAAAGGAAGTTTTCAGTCCATTAAGAGGTTTTTATTCTCATGAAGAAAACAGCAGCCGAATAATAACACTGAAACTAACAGTACTGGTGAAGTTTCTATTTGCCTATTTTTGCAACAGCAAGGTTTACCAGCTGCCTCGTTAATGAATATGGAGTTTGTTCTGGATATTGTTTAAAATAGAGGTGTTTTCACCTAGGATAACATATGCAACTTTTTAAAGTGAAAATTAAGAAATGTAAATTAGTGCTTTACCTATCTAAAGCAAGATATGTAGTCATTGGCATACTATCTGAAAACTATAAAGCCAGTAGGAATTTTTTTTATACCCATAATGTCTCTTGGATGCAATAAACAAGGACAGAAATAAGCCCCCCACTTTAGAGATGAAAAAAGAAAAGAAGTACAAAGTAGACTATAACTTACCTAAATTGACACATCTGATGTGTGGTTACACTGAGAACTATAAAAGTCCTAATGGTATGGACCTTTTTACAGATAAAAATTCCTATAGATTTCTTTTCCTAATTTATAAATATGGCATATGAAAATAAATTACAATATTGCAAAATAAACACAGTAAGAAAATAAGCAAATATAAATGCTTGATTCGTGCATAGTTCAGATTTTATACAATTTCATTATCATATAAATAGCTCACATATATAATCTTTCTTGAGTTAATTCTGATAAATGTTACAGTAAAAATTAAGATTAATTGAGGTTGTTTTGAAAGATTTGCTAAGAGTTATATCTGCAGTACTTTTTAGCCTAGATACATTATGTTCTAAAAAAGTTTCAGTATTCTATTAGTTATTTACGATATCTGCTTACTCATATTTTTATAGACTACTAAACTGTGTAGAATTGCTTTTTTCAGTCTTAACTTGTGATGCTTAGAATTCTTCAATGCCTTTTTTTTTTGTATGAGCTTGAGTCTTTAGAATATACAGAGATCTGCTGGAATACTCAATTGCTAACTGTTTTGGAAATTAATACATGGTAGCTGAAAAGAAGCATTAAATCTGCATAAACGTACAAACGTTCATAGCTGAAATGGATTAGAAAAAGAAAGTGAAGGACAAACATTATTTGTTGTCATTGAAGGACACTAAGTTTTTGCATAGTCACAAAGGTATCTAGGGATATATTAATTCTTTCTTTGGATCTTACACATACAGAAATACTGCATATCCTTTTGTGTAGGCAGAGATTCAAATAAGGCTGTTGAGAGCAGGGAAGAGGTTTATCTGGCACATTTAATAAAGTATGCAGTGAAATACTAGTAGGTTGATTTCTGACTTACACCTAGTACAGGTATTTTTTTGTGTTTGAGAACTTAATAAAAATTAGATTTATAATATAACCACATCAATATGTCAGTATTTTATATTCATTTTTCATAGATTTACAAAACAGTTATATATGATGAACTATTAAAAGCACGCTATGCACTATGAAAAGCACATCTCAGTACAAAAAGCCTCTCATTTCACAGCTATAACAAACATAGCTTTTCTTCTCAGAAACCCTGAAAGTTTTGTGCCACACTACTGCATTCTGAGAGCCTATGAACTGCAGATTTGGGCACTTTCATTTGCATTAGTGCACTGTACCTGGTATCATTTTCTTTAAGTTGCAGTTTAGCACTTGCAAATTTTCACAAAAGGAATCCAATTAACTTAGATCTCTCTCCTTTTAGTTTTACCCTTTCTTCTCCTGCATACTGACAATCTTTCTTTGACTGTCATCCATGCAGTAAGGTTAGAGGGCTATGAGCAAACCAGATTTTCTTGTGTGGCATTAACCAGCCTGCTGCTTTGGTACTCTATCCAAAATGTATGTGCATAGTGGATCTTCAGTCAGTAATGCCAGGTTCAACAATGCTTAGAAATTAAATTTCCCAGAAAACTTAATAAAATTTGAGAAGCATTTATCCCATTTTCAGTGAATAAATGCCATGTCCCATAGTTAGTGTTATACTGTAAAATCACACAATAGCATTTTAATGAATTGGGCTATTCTTTGTTGTTACTTTGCACTCTTTAGAATTCTATAATGCATATCATGCAAGTGTTCCTCTGGGATGAAACAGCAATAAATCTTTAATAAACTATGAACAACATTTCAGTCTGAGCAGCAAACACTTTCTTATAAAGTATTACTGGATATATTATAACAAAAATAAACAAAGGAATAAATATTATTAAAAGTTTTCCTCTTTTTCCAGATGTGTCTCATACTGCATGGAATTAAACACCAGTAAATCTTTAATGAGGTATGAATGAATATACCAATCACTTGAGAGTTATTGACACATCAATATCCATAGAATAGTGTCTTATTAAACTATTGCAGTTCCTTTCCTGATAGACATTATATATTCAGTATCAATAATACATGAGCATTTCTAATTCATTTCTGTTGTTACACCCTGTCCTTACTCCTGCAGCAACATTATTAAAACTGATTTTATAAATATAATTTTCTCTGGGTACATGTGTTAAATGTGACTGGTACTGAAGAGTTGTAAATGTAGCTGGTTTAAAATTCCTAATTTATTGCTGATAAATAATACATGGCTTAACAAACAGAACAGCGTTATACTTAAACTGTTCTTTCTACAAGATTGACCCAGAAGGAAAGAGAAAGCTTTTATTTTACAAGTTTGACCTATATTTGTAAATTAATAATTTGCAAAGATCAAAGAGCTATGCAACTGTGAATGCTGATCTTTTCACTTTGACATCTGGCTTCTGAGAGTTCTCACCGCAAAACCATCTCCACCTTCCTTATGCTTTCACCTGTCAATTGCTGTTACACTGAAGTTGTGGTCCTAATCTGATTCAGAGTACAGCATCTCCCTAAAGACAGGGAAAAGCTTCCTTCTTCCTTGTCTCTCCTTTGTCTTCCGTCTTCACCTGACAATTGTTTTTTACCAGACCAAACACTGAAAGGTTTTGCTGTGACACTGCCCTGCTGTCCTCCCAAGTCAGTTGGACAAGAACATAAAGCAGGACTGCTTAGAAATTAAACAGCTTGAGAATGCATTTTGTAAATGTAGATTTAAACTACTTGGCAGAATTTAAGGTTCTCAAAAAAAGGGAAAAGCTGCCTCTATGTTCTGTACTGTTTGACTACACCCATGACCAAGTATTTTTCCTTCTTAATCACTGCATATTTTTACTTCATGTATGTTGGATCACTTTGCAGTGATTAATGAAGGATATCTTGTGAGATTTGTGCCTAACAAGTAAAAAGAAAGTATCATTTCCTGAAATCACTGATAAGGACAGAAAAACTTGGTCCCATGCTGTGATTAGTTTATATAATCTCTCGTAGTCTCTGTCATGGCTAGATCACTTAAAAGATATCACTATGATTTTTCCAAAAGGATTTTTCTAAACTATTTACTGCCCCTTTACTGATGTATTTTAAGTACAGCACTATTAATAAATGTGATCGTGTTACTGCCAGCAACAATTTTGACAATAGTGACTGTTAGGTGTTCATCTAGATTCCTTGTAACAGTTGGCTCTCTATTGAGCTCCAAATTTGAACCTAGGACAGAAGGACTTTGCAAGGGTGGAAGGCAGTAGAAGTTCAGATATAAGAGAAAGGATGGTGGCCAGAGGTTAGAAGTCCATCTAGAGTCCACTCACAAATGCGGGCTAGGGGATGAACAGATTGAGAGTAATCTTACTGAGAAGGACATGGGGTACTGGTGAATAAAAAACTGGACATGACACAACAGTGGGGGGTTCACAGCCCAGAAAGCCAATGCAATTCTAGCCTGCATCAAAACCAGTGCGGCCAGCAGGATGAGGGAGGGGATTGGCCCCCATTACTTTGATCTCTTGAGACCCCCACCTCGAGAATCATGTCTAGATTTGGAGCCCTCAGTACAACATAGTTGTGGACCTGTTTGATCAGAGGGTTGGAGACTGGGAGAGATGGAGTGTTCAGCTTGGATAAGAGAAGGCTTCATAGAGATTGTATAGCAGCCCTTCAGTACTTGAAGGGAGATACATGACACATGGGGATAGGTTTGAGCAGCATTTTTTGTGATAGGGCAAGGGGTAATGGTTTTAATCTAAACCAGGGTGATTTCAGACTATATAGGAATTGTTTTACAGTGAGGGTGGTGAAATAATGGAACATATTGTCCAGAGAGACGCTAGATGCCTCAACACTAGAAATATTCAAGATCGGGTTGTACATGACTCTGAGAAACTAGATCTAGTTGAAGATGTCCCTGCTAACTGCCAGGATGTTGGACTAGATGACCTTAAAATTTCCCTTTCAAGACAAACTAATCTATGATTCTATGATTCTGCAATCATTATTATGCTTAAAGTTAAAACATAGAATTCGAACAAGCACTGCAGAACCTTCAGGCATGGAGTTAGTAGGGAAGGGCACGAAATAAAAAGACAGTTGAGAGTTTCTATCTGTCCTGCAAGCCTTTAACTGAGTTTATTTCTGAAATAAAAGACCACTGGAAAAATCAGTAAAAGCTATTTTGTTTTTCTATTTTTCAGCTTTCTAAAGATGTCTCATGTTTTCACTGTCCTGTAATGTTTGTGTACTCTAAGCCCTGGTGCACTGCTGTCATGGTTCCAGCCAGGACAGGGTTAACTTTTCCAGCCCCAGGAGGGGGACCACCAGGACCCTTAGGTTATTCTATAGGACCTCACTCCATGAACAGGGTGGGGTCATATATTATCTGTTTTGCTTGTGTGTGCAGTGGGGTAGCGCTTCTCATTTTGTTGCTGTTTCTAATGAATCGTTCTTAATTAAACCCTCGGACTTTCCCTTTTTGTGTCCCAAATTCTCCTCTCCATCCTGTACCAGTGGAGGAGGGGAGGAAATGAGCAAGGTCATGGTCTGGGGTGTTTTAGTGAGAATACTAAATTGGGAAATACCATTCCTAAACCACAACAATTGCATAAAAATACTTTGCAAGTTACAGTACTGGCCATGTGTCATGACTCTTCTTCCGTGATGAAATTGCATTCAGATCTGATAAGGGAGACAACTTCCCTAGTACTAGCAGAGTAGGTATGAAATTGCTATCAAAGAGTTGGTACTCTGAAGAGCACAAGGTAGATAGACATTTCAATCAAAGGACTGGTTGTGACCAGTGCAGTATTCTCTTCAGTGTGCAATAAGATGATCTTTTTTTCCAAATTTTAAGATCTCTAAAAATTCTTTTGTCACAGGCAGCTCAGAAGCAGAGCTTGATTAATAGCGTGTTTTGTTGAATCTAGCTCTTCAAAACAAAGCAAAAAAAAAAAAAAACCAAAAAAAAAACCACCCAACCCCCCCTAGAAAATAATAGAAATCTTTTCCTAGAAATTTGTATTTTTATGCACCTCTGAGTTCTCAAGGCCACTGCCCTGCTCCAGGTGCTGGTACAGACCAGATCAGACACACTGCAAACACAGGAGTCCAGAGCTCTGCAGGAGCTGATCAGGACTCCCTGGCTCTCAGGCCACATACACACCGGAGAAGAGTGAGAAATGCAATATAAGGAGGTGATAGGATGGCTGCTCTGATCAGGCTCAAGCCCCATAAATGCATCTACCATAAATCTGCTTGCCATAACAGTAATAAATTAGGGCAGGAGATTGTTCTCCTTTTTAATGCCTTTAATAAAAAGAAATCAATCGACGGGTCAGCTCTCACTGCCGCTGCGATTTGTCCACTGGTATGCAGGCAGAGCTGGGGATTCCTATCCTCACAGGAGCATCAAGAGATTGTGATCATCTCGTCCAGCATTCAAAGTCCTCTTCCTAGCTGGCATCCTTAGGTTAGGGTGAGGTGACAAAAAGGATCTTAACAGACACTGGATTCAGTCCCCCACCTTTAGACATTCCTTAGATCCCTTAATTCCCTGTTGGCTCATTGTTTTAGGGTTTTTTGCAGGATTTGGTATGGTGTTTACACCTTTGCATGCTGGTCTTTCACATTTGTATGTCAGCTCCGATTTCACCTTTTCAGTCCCCGATGTCATCTCCGAGGTTGCGGCGGGATGGGGAGGGGATGCTCAATGAAAGTGGGATTTTTAACCATTAACAGGTAATTAGAGAAAACCCATTAGAGAAAATAAGAAATTATTAACAACAAATAGTTAAAACTTCAACTTAGCAGCAATTTAACTATCCAACCTTTTTAAAAGAAATGAACACCTTTTTCTACTCATAACAATAACCAGCCCTTTCCATCCCCTTATCCACTTTCCTGCTCTTGTTATTTCCAAATTCACCTAGATCTCCATTTTTCCTGGTTTCTTCCCATAATGTTTGTGTAATCCTGAATTGTTTTTTCCCTGGATTCCTTAATGTCCCATACACAGTGTATGTATGGATATCTGTATAATGTTTTGTATATCAAAACCCACTATGAACAGGTTCTCTGGAGAGTTGCCCCTGATGACTTATCTTGATGGGTTGCATGTCTGGACTCTGGAAGTGAGGTTTTCCTGGGACAGCCCTGGCTGGGACCCAGTCAGCATATCCCTTTTCTCAATCCATGGTTTTGATTCCCTTCACATTTTGTTGTGCCACATATCATTATGCTCCTCTGGATTTGTGGGATTCTGTGGGACAGTTATTGGTGGAACAGTATTTGTCATCCTCAAGGTGCCATTGTCTCCCTGAGCTTCTTTCTGGATGTGTAGATGAGCTTTTGATCACATAACACAAAACATGGTAGTTAAATCGTATTAAAAAAATCTTTGTCTATGAATGGAAAACAGAGAAAAGTTAGAGACATAGACTTGTTGTAGAAATCACTAAAGACTTTTGACTTCAGAGAGGTCTAAATTGGCAGAGTCTATTTTCCTGTTACACTAGATATTTTTGCCTCTAACAAGATGTATTTATAACACTTGCCTCCCAAATCTTATATATTATCATTTCTGAAGTTATCTCAAGTTCCATTTTCACTTTTTGTAAAAGTGATTTTTTAGTATGTTTAGTTAGAGACGAGAATATTTAGTTCTACTGTCTTTCTACATTAAAAAATAAAAAAAGCTTTGGGTTTCTTTTTTATGACTTTGCTCCAAGCTATGATCTCTGCAGAAGGAGTGAAATGGTGTTTGATATATTTGCCTTCCTTAACACAGTCCAGAGTAAAAGAGCATATTTCAGTAAATTTGGTGCATGTTTACTTGCAAGTATATATTCATATGCACATCACAGTTCCAAATGAGAAACTTCCTAAAGAATATACACTTACAATTTCTATTATTCTGTGAACAACTGCAGTGGCTTCTTTCTTTTTTTGTTATAGTTAGGGGCACAGGTGAGTCCATTGAATTTGCTTTTAAGAGCTTCCAGTAACTGATAAAACATTTCAAATTATATTTACCATACTTTTTTAATCAGTTCCAAGCACTGAGCAGTTACTTTTGCATGCATTTCAACACTTGGCAAATCATTTAAGTGCTCATGTGTAACGTAAAGCACCAGCATAAGTTTAAAAAAAATAAGAAGCTGCCTTTCAAGTGTGATAGAATATTTAATAATTATTATTTCTACAACCTATTTAATGGAAAAACATAAACTTTTATTAATTAAGCTTCCAAACACTCATGGCACTACAAGTTTCTGTAATGCTTTATTTTTACTGAAGAAAAGAAAATGCAGAAAATAAATATACAAAAATCTAAGACAAAAAATAGTATTGATTTCCCCATGAACTTGGTAGACCCCAGCATAGAAGATGGAGTCCAACAAAAATATAAAATGGAGACTGTTCTTCTTTAAGTACCTATGACATGGTGGAAAAGTGGACCATCACAGCTTCTTTCAGTAATGAGAGAAGGCAATATAGTTCATCATAACATTCCTTCTTCAGAGTACTCCTATGTTAATTAAGGTGATTTGCTTTTCAATTGGACATGTAGTAAATATTATTATTATCAGAATAGACCATAGTAGTGTCTATAATAAATTTAACACCTCAAACACAAGAGAATTCTCTCTGATTGTTTGTTATGGTCACAGGGGACCAGACCCTTAGAAAAAACAACAATACAGCTCTTAGTGGATCAGAGTTTATGGCCATCTGCAACTGTTGGATTAATGCCATGACACAGAACTAGAATTTTCTGTGACTCTGCACCCCACAGAAACAGAGAAGACAGACCCCACTCAAACAAAAGAGACGAGGGAAAACCGGTCTCCTGGTAGAGGATATTTAGAGTGGCTCCAATGAAATCCAACATGAGACTGGCTTTTACTCTGCCAACATGAGACTGACTTTTACTTAGCAACCTTATGTGCGGATATAATAATATTTGAGTATAACTAAACAATTGAGTATTAGTCTTACTTCCTGTCTCCTGCAGGTTTTATGTAACATCTAATGTCTTTCATACACTTCACAACCTCAATCTTAAGTATATGTTTTCTCACCCATCCTGCTCTAAAATGGCACTATTCAAATAGCAAAACCCTTTCTATTTTCAAGCTTAAATATATTCAGATATTGCATTGTAAGTTCTAGATTTTCTCTTTCTGGAATATACTGACTTTTTTTTTTTTTTTTTTTTTTTTTTTACTTTCTACATATGGTTTCATAGATTATTATTCATATAACACTGTTTTAACAGTTTTTCCTTAATCTTACAAAAATTCATAGGAAGAATTCCTAATTTCTAACATGATCTGTATACAGCAAGAATAGATTTTTTCCAGTATCTTTAGGGATTTGTTATCATTATTTGAGGCTTTCTCTACAAGCCTTCAAACTCATCTATAAAGTTACTTGAACTTTTTCCAGATTAAAAAAAAAAACAGGAGATTTGAAACTAAAAGAAAATACTATGTCCTCTTTCTAACAGTGGAGATGTGGTGTGTTGACCCTGGCTGGATGCCAGGTATCCACCAAAGCTGCTCCATGACTCCTCTCTTCCAGGTGGACAGAGAGAAAGTAAAATGAAAGGCTTGTGGATCAAAATAAGGGCACAGAAATATCACTCACCAATTACAACGACAGGCAAAATTGACTCAGGCTGGGGAAATTAATTTAGTTTATTACCAATCAAATCAGAGTAGGGCAATGAGAAATAAAAACTAAATCTTAAATATCTCCCCCACCCCTCCTTTCTTCCCAGGTTCAACTTCACTCCCAATTTTCTCTACCACTTTTTCCCAAGTGGTGCAGGGGCACAGAGAATGGAGGGTGTGGTCAGTTCATCACATGTTGTGTCTGATGCTCCTTGCTCCTCAGGGGAAGGACTCCTCACATGCTTCCCCTGCTCCAGTGTGGTGTCCCTCTTGTGCGAGACAAGAACTTCTCCAATGTAAGTAATTTTCATGGGTTGTTGCTATTTCTCAAACCACTCCAGTGTGGGTCACTTGCATGGGGTGTAGTCCACCAGGAACAAACTGTTCCTGTGTGAATCCCTCGCAGGGTCACCAGCCTGCTCCAGCATGGGCCCCTCTCTCTGCAGGGCCAACAGTCTTGCCAGGAGCTTGCTCCCATGGCACCATATATTTCTACAAGGCACATCCACCTATTCTGTCGTGCGGTCTGTCTTGGGCAGTGATTACCTCTTCCATGACAGACTTCCATGGGCTGCAGGGGGACAGCCTGTCTTGCCATGGTCTTCAACACAAGCTGCAGGGAAATCTCTGCTCTGGTGTCTAGAGCGCTTTCTTGGCCCCTTGGGTGCACTGCTCATGTTCAGTGGTAGAACAGAAGATTTTTCATTAGTTCATCAGAGTGAGGGCTCAAGGAGTCAGCAGAAAAGCTCTCAAAACATCATACAAAAAAATGTAAATGGATTAAACAATTGGTTACAATCTGTAAACTATGGAAGAGGAAAAAGTTGAAGATGAATCCCAGGTTATGAGTCTCAGTGATGAGCAGAGGGATGGCATTGGCAACACAGAGGGAAGGGAAGGGAAGGGAAGGGAAGGGAAGGGAAGGGAAGGGAAGGGAAGGGAAGGGAAGGGAAGGGAAGGGAAGGGAAGGGAAGGGAAGGGAAGGGAAGGGAAGGGAAGGGAAGGGAAGGGAAGGGAAGGGAAGGGAAGGGAAGGGAAGGGAAGGGAAATCAGTATTTTGGTGCTTCTTGCATCAACATATGTGATTGCTATATTATTTTTATTTCCTGACGAAACACAATTTCATTTCTATGGTAGTACACTCCACATTAAAAAAAAATAAATAAGGAACTCCATAGGAAATGAAAGTCACTTAGATATCACAACAAGAAATTTAGTCAATATTCTGTATTAGAGCATAAATTATTGATGACATTAGGGCAGATACAGAAAACCCTTGATAGTGTTTCTCATTTGTTTTTTACAGTCTTCATTCAATTACTGTGGTGTTGCACAGCTAAAATGTTAAAAGTTTCTTCTTTCTTTTCTTTTTTTTTTTTAAGACAATAAAACTATACTGTCTTTCCATAGTACCAGCCTAACTGGGTTTTCAATTACATTGGTTTATATCAAAAGTCATTTTCCCCATATGAAAAATCCATAGTAAAAACATATTATCACTAGTAATAATTTATTTAGTCATAAGACATCATACTAGCAATGAAAACCAGATGATTACATAGCGTATTAGCAAACTACCTGATAGGTTTAGCTGGTAAAACCTTGGCCCCACCCGTATATGGAAACCCAAAAAGTGGGATAACCTAACAGTGATACAAAGTTATGGGTTTGGCTGTGTAGAGTTTTGACAGACAAAACACAGTGTATACTCAAGAAGGGAAAAAAATTAAAAATAGAAGAGAGAAAGACAGGAGTAATTCAGAGCCTTGCTTTGCCACAATGCAAAAAATCTGTCACACTGGGTTCAGGCTCATGTATGGAGATACAGAGCAGAATATGCAAGATGAGTTTGTTTAGTTTGGATGAAAGCAAGAGAAAACAAAAAAACATATGTCTGTCAAAATCTGATCTAGTAAGTATAGATTCACGATGTAGATAGATGTCAAAAGAGAGCCAAATTAAACCCTAGAAAAGTCTATTTGTCTTTATTGGTTATTAAAGAAGATTCTGAAGATAGGCACTAAGATATACATTTGTGCTTTGTAAGCAACTAAAATTCAGTAAGATGATTCCTGTACTTGCACAGGACTTGAGCAAGGACATATGTACTGAATATTAATACAGAGATGGCAGGTGGGCTTGTGTTTGCAGGTGAGCTTACCTAAGCTAAGGCAGAAAAAATATCAAAGGCTAGTCCTCCTGAGTATATCAGGAGAAAGGGGTGGTCAGGGGGTGCACACATTGTATACAGGAGAGTGGGTAGGAAATTAAGATTACCTGGTGGTCATACCATTAATGCATGAGATGAGACTCAAGGTTAAGACCTTGCTACAAACCATAGGAAGAAGATATCCAATTTTGCATTTTATCTAAGAGTCTCAACTTCTAAGCTCTTGGA
The DNA here is from genome assembly GCF_015832195.1 of Motacilla alba alba. Taxonomy (NCBI): domain Eukaryota; kingdom Metazoa; phylum Chordata; class Aves; order Passeriformes; family Motacillidae; genus Motacilla; species Motacilla alba. The sequence continues at coordinate 67,536,160 of NC_052016.1, forward strand.
ATATTCTCACAAAAAGGAGGATCAGGGGACTTTCAACTTGGTGCACCGTTTTAATGAGAAGGATGACTGGGGGCAAGTTGCACATAATGACACACGTATGTAATGAAAACAGATAATACTATGCTTCTTGCTCACTCAGTGCATCTCCTGACCATTCTGGATAAAAGCTGACTTGGATCTGTTCTCCCTCAGTGTGAGGAGGTTCACCAGGACCTGCAATGAAGCACAGATTCTGAGGCTTTTGGCCTGCAGGCTGGGTCTCAGCTGTTTGAGTAGCAATGATATGAAGCAACATATTTTCAGAGAGGCAAACAGATCTTTGGTCGGTTTTAAGACTTTTAAATGAAAAATAGAGTGAAAAACAGATTGAAACTGGGAATAATGCAGGCCATGGAAATATTACTGGACAAAACCAAAGCAGCTGTGAGATCTCTTAGGTGGTTTTCTCAGTCGGCACTGTCCCCAGCACTTATTCAGCATTGCATTCCCTTCTGTGTTATGTAATGACCGCATAGAACAAGTTTAAATTCATTATCCATTGGATTAAAACAAATAATACACAGAAAATTAGTGAACCAGACAATGTTGTTGAATGTATTCATTGTAAGCACAATTGGCAGGCAGCTTGCTGTACAATTGTATTTGGTAGCTCAAAGGGAGAAAGGAGAGAAGCATTAACTCATGCTTTGATCTTTCCTTAGCCTCCAATTGTGAAAGCCATTCCTGTTAGCTCTGATATTTTGCAGGATTATGTCCTTCTCTTTTGTCACTTCAAAACTGACTTTCTCCTGGAAGGTTTGGACAAAGATTAGTTCTTGCTAGGAGAAAGTGCATATGTTTTGGGCATGCCACTTGACTGCAGGAAAGATTTTGTTCTTGGCTTTTTCTCTCAGTAAAAAGGATCAGGCTCAGCTGAGTGAGCTCTAAGAGCTCCCGTATGACTGCTGTGGTTGTCCATATTTGATCTTCTGTGTCTATTTTCTTTTTTTAGGTTCCTAGAAACACCAAGGGATTTAAAAGTACCCTAAACAGATCAGAACATACCATGGATTTTAGGACTTTTGCCACCATTAAATTGTACAGCTGCTCTCTTGCATAGTATGTACCCATACTGTGGTAATAAACTTTTCCTGGTTTATTAAACTTCTTTCCAACTGGCTTCAATGCTCAGCCAGTCTTGTGCTTTTGGGACTCCTCTCACCCCCCACACATTCAGAAGCCTGTAAATAGTCTGTGGAGCAATAAGAGCTCTGACCTTATAGTCCCCTTTGGACACCAACGTAAAATAAATAACCCACTGCAACAGCAGGCTAAGTATTTATGAGTCCTCTGTGGGAGTCATACTCAACATTGGGAAGAATATTTCAGTGAAACCCTTCAGATCACACATGCTTTGTTTTATTTCCTTTCTAATATTATGAATAGGCAAACTGGGTTTTTTGGTGGTTTTGTTTTTGGTTTTTTTGTTTGTTTTTTTGTAATAGTCACACTATCACAGTTTGGAAAACACTGAGCTAACTTGAGGAAATCTCAGGCTGTTCTTGAAACATTCTCTTGGTCTAAAGTTTAGATATTGTCTCACTTGTATAATCAAATGTCTGTCAGTCAAACCTCTCCCAGCTTCACTTATCTAATTAAAAATATGTCTCTGCTTTTGTTTTCATTTTGCCTGCATTAAGCCTCACATAGTAGTCTGTTTGCCACATTTTCAATAAACATGTCTTATTTCAAGTTGTTCCTTTATTCCCAGCAGCTGTCATAGTTTTCCTTTTCTTTCAGAATAATATTTGTCTTACTTTAGTGATTTGTTTTATTATTTCCAGTTGCTGTACCTAACTTTATTATCTTCCTATTCCCTCACTAGTTTTTTGTTATTTTGACTTCTTCTCCCCAGTCTTTACCTTATGCACTTACATAATTCTTCTGTTACTAGGTGCTTTTAACAGAATTTCTCTTCATTTTCTTTCCTTATATTTTTCTTCTGTGGGATTTACCTTATTGGTCTTGCCAGGTATTTACATCACCCTCACTATTTTTCATTGTATATGTTGGTTTTAATATTTATTTTGTCTTGTGTTTTTCCTCATGATAAATCTAATAAAGTCTTGGCTTCTCATATTAAAATGCATCTCTGCAGTAATATAAGAAGTTCACGATGATGACATGGCAACTAGTACTTCAAACTCACTGCTCCTTTTCAACTCAAGTGGTGACAGTATTAAAGGCTTCAGAGACAAAAGAGGAAAGTCTCTACCACAGAAGCGCTGTCTTCGCTACTGCTGTTTTTAGGCACACCTGAAACCACAGGTCTTGCCAAGAGTGACCTTCTTCTATGCCAGTACATGGGGAAAAGGGTCAAGATGGGTACATTCAGGGAGGAGTAGGAGCAGCTCTGTTAGAAACTCAGAAATTCTCTCATTGAAAACAGGTCCTTCTGCAATATCTTCTCCTCTTGCCCCTATTTTCTTCCAGTCCTATAAAAACAGAATAGATGCCCCTCTTCATAAACAGTGTGGCAAGCTCTGTGGTCATTGTTCTAACTGGATAAAGAAGTGTGTTCTCATGGCTACTACAGTTAAGCCAATCTCATTAATATTAACTGCTAAAGCTCAGTGAGTAATTCACTTGTAGAGATAGGTATCATGTATTGGGTCTGGCTGAGATGGAGTTAGCTTTCTCCATAGCTAAAACGCAGTAATGTGCAACATCTTCCTAACCTGTAGAGGAGAGGTGGAGTGGGTTTTTTTTCAATAGGTCTTTTATCCCTGCTGTTACCGTTGCAAAATAGTGCTTACTTCTTTGACATTAAATGCCTTGATGTGGCTAAGGAATAATTCCTCATTTATGTAACAGGCAAAAGACCATATATGTTCTCCTTTCCTATTCTCCTTTTCCTTTCATTAAGTCACTCTTCACTGTCATCTGCTTTCTTCATTTTCTTTCTCTATTTTCAGAATGCAACTAGAAATCTCACTACTGTGGGAGGATTGTCAGACTGTTAATAGGTTCAGAACTCTGCATCAATCAGACAAAGTTTTCTACCTCTTCACAATGACTGAGGAGGCCACCACCACATCTCCAAATATCACCAGTTCCAAGAACATTTTAAATAAAGAACTCTGCATTTGAGAAAAGGAGTTATTACAAGCTGAAGAAGTATGAGGGCATTTTTACTGGGGTTTAAAGCTGGAGGTTATGGAGAAACCTGATATTTGAGACAGTTCTTGTACAAGGACTTTTTATTTACAGAGTAGAACACAGAACAGCTTGAACTATGTGCTGTCCCACTTTGCATATTCCTCTTTCAAAAGCAACTCCATTTTCATTTTTCAGGTGTCAGAGGGAAATGTTCCTGAAAACATTCGTAGTGTGTTTCACAAAATGAGCCTGACTAAATTTTGCCATAAGTCTCAAGTGTGCACTTGCCACCCTAATTTTGAACTTCTAAAGGGGGCCTGCTCAACTCTATGCCTCTGTTTTGCCTCCTATTCAGGCTGCAGAACACTTCAACATATCATCTTAAAATAGAGGGATTCATGGGCCTTACTGCTACTTCAAGTCAAACCAAAGTACTCCAGTTTTGGTTAATACTAAAAGAAGATGAAATGATGGAAGAAATATAATCTGAAATTACTTTACTCTAAATGTGAAGAGGAAGGCAATGCCAAAATTAACAGAATGTGAAACAGGATTCTGCAATCCATCACTACCCTCTTCTCAGCTGGAGGTGGGGTTGTTGAACAGATGTGTTGGGATTTCTGCAGAGAAAGGCAAAATAACCTGGAGAAACACAAAAGGAAAGCACACTCCACTAAGGACATCTTGAGAGTAGATGGGCTGAGAAGGACTCTGCTATGCCTCTCAAAATATCCAGTCAAGCAGTCTCTAGGACCTTACCTCCTCATGTTTAACTCTTTGGCGCAAGGTACAGAGTATGTGAGGAATGTCACAACAGAAGGCATTTTATCCCTCTGTGTATCAAGTCCATCTACAAAGCAAAAGGAAAAGCAGTCTGGTTTCCAATATTTTAAGAATTTTTTATCTCTAATTTTGGCACATGACACACAGACTTCATGCTGATGGTAGATTTCTGTTTAGTCTGGATATAAGTAGGTCAAGTAGATTTTATGATCCATGTCACAAGTTAAAAAGAACCTGTGTATGCAGAGAGTATAAAACAAGCTTACAGAAACATTTCAAGTTCTTCCTCTGTCAAGCTTAAGGATGGAATTTTTTTTGTTTGTTTGTTTGTTTTTTGCAAGCAACATACCTTCAGAATTAGGGAAATTAACAAGAATTAACAGGACAAGGTTAATATAGAAAGACACAGCTAAAGATAAAAATATCAGTTTCTGTTTGGACAAACTGGTACGGTAGGTTTCATTTTTGATTACATCTATTACTATGTCTGGAGTCAAAGATTATCTCAAATGCTGATTGGAAAATACACCTTTCAGCCATATTGCTTTCAGCATATCTAAATGTGACACTCCAAGCTATGGCTCTGCATAATGAGGCAAAAAAATACTTATAGAAATTTTTTAATCTGTTTCAGATTGATGAGTTTGACTAAAATGTAAAATCTTCCATTATATAGCATCTTGGACTTTGCTGTTTGCATTTTTCAAGCATTGAAAAGCATCTTTTCATCAGATGCTTAGTATTTCTGGGCATGTAAGAGACCTGAATACATAAAGACTTCCAAAAGAAAGTGAATAATTGTTAGGAGTTGAAGCTGGAGAGGGGGAATTTAATATCACTTCTGTATTTTCTTTCAGAATAAGATAGAGACAAATGACAGCAAATGAAAGCTGTTTCTCTTGCTGGAGTATTAACAATAGTCCCAGCAGATCCAACAACTTTAAAACTCTGAAAAAAGAGAGTTCAAAATCTGTGTATTACAATTTTTCATATTAGACTATTCATTTCCTGCCTGAAAGTCAGTATTTCTGTCTATCTCACTCCTTGATATGGAGTTACTTTCTGAATTGTATCCATCTGATTAACGGTAGGATTTTTTCGTTGATGTGAGTAACCAAATTACTTGTGAAAGCAAGATCATTATCTTCAGGTAGTACTGGGATTGGATATATATTACTATTTGCACATCTCTAGAACCAATCCCATTACATAAAAATTGGAATTTGATTTAAGCATCTAATTTATAAATATAACATTGAACCAAGACTTTGGTTTATATTCCTAAGCCATGATCAATAAATCTACCTAGTAAATCAGTCTTTTTTAACAAATAAACTGGGTTTCATAAAATAGATCTTAATAACCAGAGTATATGAAGTCCTGACTTATAAATCACAGATATGACTAAAAATCAGTCATATTGCTTATAAATCAGCAATGCTACTTTAAAAAGTGCCATGCTTCTGAAAAAAGGTGGAAGACAAATGTTCCTTTCTTTATGTATGTATATTTAATTTAGGTATTTAGAATGAAAGCAATTATAAAGCTACTTCTGAAATGGTTATTTGAAAAACAGCACCTTAAAGCGATGATAGAGCAGAAGGGGAATTTTATTGGCATTCATAAATGTGCACCTTGCCATTTGTAACTGTCTTTGTACTCTCCCCTCTGCACAGGCTGCCTATCAGGGTTGTAGTGTGCTGTCAAGATTGCTGCAGGTCTGATGCTTGTTATTCTCCTGTTTAGTTTTTTTCAAATGTGCCCTTGCCAGTCTCAGTAGCAAGAGACAGACTGATTTAATTTATTCATTTCCAGATGCTATTTTATAGGCTGGGGCTAAACCACAGTTCACATACTCCAAGTTTGAGTAAATGTAAAAAGTGAGAAGAAGAGGTTAATTGATCCTTAAAAGTACTGAAAGCAATATTTTTTTGGTTTTTGGTATTCTTCAGCAAGTTTCTGATTTTCTTGTTTAGTGGGAGCATTTATGAATGATCCCATACTTTTCAGTCATTGACTCAAGGAGTAAGTGAAATACACACAGACTTTGGAGCTGATTTCAGTGTATTTAGGAATATTCAGTCAATTCTTCCCTAAAGTTCTTAAACATTTATGTTTGGCAGGATTTGGTTTGAATTTTTGGGTGATCTCTTTTTAAATTATTTATTTAAATAATTTAAATTATTTGGTTTATTTACTTGTTTATTTTTCAGCAAGAAAGGTTTCCTTTTTCAGTTAGTAGGAACAAGTGAATGAAGGAACATATAAAAGCATAAACTGTAAGTACTTCAAGTCCAACTTTTATATAAGTATAATAATTAAAATTCAATCATCAATATATCTTTTAGTTCTTTACATTAGTTTTCAATCCTCAAATATAAAGAAAATCTTTCCATACAAAGAAGCAGAGACTTTCCTTCCTCCCCAATTAAGCTCATAATATTTCCTGCAGAGTTCAAAAGGGAAAACAATGCAACCATTTGTTTAAAAGGGTTAAAAGAAGGACCTTGATCAATCATTCTTACCTCTGTGTCCAATGAGATCATGGAACAGATTGTCCTGGAAGATATATCGAAACTTAGAAGACAGGGAAACAATAAGAGACAATCAGTGCAAGGAACTCCACTTGGGATGAGGTAGTCAATGGTATCGGGACAGGCTGAGGGATAGGTGGATTGAGAGTATCTGTGTGGAAAGGGACCTGCAGATACTGTTAGATGAAAAATTTTAATAAGGACCAAGACTATCAACTTGCACCTCAGAAAACCAGCCTTATCCTGGCCTGCTTTAAAAGCTGCATGGCCAGCAGGGCAAGGGAGGGGATTCTGGCCCTTTACACAGCCCTCATGAGACCCCAACTGGAGCACTGCATCAAGCTCAGAAGTGCTCAGCCCAAGAAAGACAGGGACCTGTTAGACAGGATCTAGAGAAGGCCATGGAAATTTTCCATGGAACACCGCTCCTATGGAGGCAGGAGAAGAGCCTTCTGGAGAAGAGAAGGCTCTGGGAAGACCGTATTGAAGCCTTTAAATATACATGGGAGGCTTATGAGAAAGATGGAGTCTTTTTGCAAGGGTCTGTAGTGACAGAACAAAGGGTGACAGTTTTAAAATCAAAGGTGGGACGTTTAGGTCAGAAGATATCTTTTATCAAGAGGGTGGTGAAGACACTGACACAGGTTGTGAGTGCCCCATCCCTGGAAGTGTCCAAGATGAGTGAAATGGTGCTTTGAGTAATCTAACCTAATGAAAATGCCCCTGCTCATTGTAGGTGGGTTGGAGTAGATGACCTTTCAAGCTCTCTTCCTAACCTAAACCATCCTATAAGTCCATGATTTTATGAAGACAAAACTAGAGACTATTTAGAATAATGCTTTACATGTAGGATTGTTTTTTTCTCAAAATTTGCTGATTACATTGTCATATTTGTAATATAGATAAATGGTTTGCTTTCTTATTACTGTCTAAATACTGTGTCCAAGGCAAGTACATTGAAAACAGATATTGAAAAAAGTCATGTATCTCTGAAAACATTTCTCTCATTATTAATCATCAGCAACTGCAAAATAATACTTCATACATTATTTGAATGCTATGTGAACAATCTCAACATTTAGGCTGAAATGCAGCACCTTAAATCTAAGACATACTTCACTGATTAAATTGTAATTTCTTGATTCTTCTAAGTATCTGTGAGGGGCATTGAAGACAAGGGCATAAAAGACAAGACATAGAAACTTCATAGGAAATAACAGACTTTCAGCAGAGTGGGAAGCTCACTGACAACTACTTCATACCCATTGTTCTCCCACGTTTTTATTCACCAGGTTCTGATCAGTCTGACAAGAAGAAACAGGTGTTTCTATAGATAGCTGTGGCTGTAGCTGGTTGTTTTCTATTTTGGGCTTGGTTTTCCTGATTTTTTTTGTTTTGTTTTTTCTGCAGTGACCAGTTCTAAGGCTCAAGGAAAAAAAAAAAAAGTCCTTTTTTAAAAAATCATATGGCCATTTTATTTGTATTTTGCTATTGAGGAGGGTATTTAGTCAAAACTAATGGTTAGTGAGCCAGTGTTCCTGTATTTGCCAAATTTCTACAAATATTCTATAGAGAGCAGTAGTTGGATTGGGTTAAATCCAGTGTGGATTTTACCTAACTAAGGACCTGATTTTAGGAATATATGGATAGTTGTCTACTCCTATTTAATAATAAAGGAGGTATTCACTACAGAAAAATGGATTAAATAGCAATCTAAAACATTACCACATGCTAGATGTTTGAGAGAGTCAAACTGATTATTTTTCTGTCATTCTTTTAAGAAATGGTCATCTACCTGCATGGCTGAAAATTTTATGGAAATTGCCTGTTGAAAAATCTGATTTCTGGACTATTTAGTCACCACTTTTGGATGCAGTGCCCTCTGAGAGTCTCTTGTGTCAATCATTCTTGTCCCAGGAGAGAAAGAGTAAGTAACAGCCAGTGGATCTCAATACTGTGATTTGTTTAAAAACCAATGAGATTAGAGGTACTCAGTTACCTGAGAGGCTTACTAGCCCACTGTGTTACATTCAGTGGACTGAGCTGCTCTTCCCCACAGGGAGAACTGGGAAAGTTGGGCAGCAAGTTATGTAAGCTCATGCCATAGTTCTGGTCACAGTTACCAATCTCAGGTGTCATGCATCAGGATGCCTCACGTTTCCCACCTTTCATCTTAATGCATCTTTGTGATCCTTGAGATGTTTCGTCATTTTCAGGTTGTTTCTTCCAGCCAGAGCAAAACTAAGGACTTCACCATATCCTTTCTGATGCTCCTTCAGAGGCCATTTTCTTTTCGTGGATCATACTTTTTTAGCACCAGCCCCTCTGTTTTGTATCCTAAGCCTGCAGTTTTTTTCCTGACTACACAGTCTGTACAAAGCACAGCTTTGCAATTGGTGCTCCTCTTTCATGTCTTTTTATTAACTTAAGGATTTCGGACATGCTAAGTCTGTTTAGATCAGGTGTTTCAAAAATTTATATCCAGTCCATACCAGTTTCATATAGCAAATAGAAGATTTTTTTGAGAGATTCAAAAGTTCAATTTCGAATACTCACTGAATACTCATAGTCACAGAAACTTATCCTGTTTGCTGAATTCTTTTAGTATTCACAGCTTAATGACTAAGAAAAAAAAATAGCACCAGACAGAATTCATTTTAGCATCATTTCAAAAAATCATAAAAGCAAATATATTTTAACAATGGGAATAATTAAATTCCTTTGTAAATGTGGAAAAAGTCACTGAAGGTCAAATAGTTGATTACGCAAGTGAAGCAAGACTTTTTTTGTGAGCATAAAAAAAAATATATACTTGCATAAAAATTGTAACAGTCAAAAGATGAGCACTGGGTAACTGCATGTATTTATGCTGTGAGATCAGCACAGAAAATAACATTTATAAATGAGATGGAAAGTAGATTTACTGAAGGTGAGCAAAAAAGGATTTTGCTGATAATTTAAAGCCCCAGAAAGCTTTAAGAAAGAGAAAGAAAAGATTGATAAAATGCAATTATCTCACTGTGCTTTTATGTTTCTTGTGTCAGTTCTCATTTCACATTGGTCCTAAAACAACTAACACAACAATTATTTATTTCTGGAAGATGGATTGCTGTCAGAAATAGAAATGTGCAACAAGCAGCAAGAAAAAAATCCCTTATCTAAGGGCTTTACTTCTTCATATAACAAACTGAGTAATAAATAAAAAATGTTTCACTTGGTTTAAACCACAAATTAACTGCTCATCATTGATATTTGAAAATATTGAGTTGTTATTATATGTTTTATCAACCATAGCTGCTTTTCATATATAACACAAGAGAAAAGACAGACTATTTAAGGAAATAAAGCTCACTTGTATGCTAATTGGGATACAGTTCAAAAGTTTCACCTGCTGATTTTTCTATTTATTTATTATAGGATATCTTTGAATAATGGGTCAAGCAGTGATTCAGAAACTGATGTTCTTGTTGAAACATGCTGGCATTTTGCAAGTAGCTGGGAATACTGGTTTGGTTAAAAAACATGCAATAACAGGTGATTTTGCACCTGTAATTTCAATCCTCTCCTCTCTAGTATATCCCACTAATATCAGTGTGAACCTTGTTCTTACAAATTTCATGTCAAAAGAGTTCAGTGAAAGATGGAAAGTTTATCAGAATTAAAAATTACCAAAAACCATTATAACTTTATAAAATATTAAATCCTGCTGTAAGATCAATGATTAATAGTTTTAGTTGTGTATTTATAAATGTGTAAATTTTGTTCCAAAATGTTAAATCTGCCTCAGGTAGAAAATTGTTTAAAAAAGGATAAATCAAAACTCTAGCTTTGATGGAAAACAATAATTAACCTCAATAAGAAAAGTCAAATATAAACAGATGGAGGAACATATGCTAAGTAAAACGTAAATGTGAAGAGAAATCTCTAAGACCTAGAATTTCAGATTCTCTTTTTTGTTTGTCTGTTATACCTTAAAGAACTTTCAAAATGTTACATTACAAGTATAAGCAAAATTTCACCAAGTACTGCAGTAGTGAAACAATGCAATTTGTCCAAGTAGATAAGGTCCCAAAAGGAAAGAAACCTAAAAGATACCTAAAGTGTGTTGCTGAAATGAGGATAAAATATGATAGAAGAAAATACTGTACCTCATTATGACAAGCTTGTCTTATCTATCAATCTCCTATTCATCAATATTTCAATGCAAACACATTAATTCTCAGCAACTGTTGCTTCTAAAGTATTAAAAAATTTTCCAAATTCCATCAATTTTTCAGCTAAAGACACAATGTTAAACAAGCAAACCAGTGGGATAAATGTTAATATATTTTTTAAAATGTGAGAAAAAACCCCCAAACAAATAAAGAAACAAAATATCCCTCCAAAAGAAGCCCAAAGCACATCTTTTCTTTCTGCTTATTTTCTTGAACAAGTTTTCCACTAATTTTCTTTTGTTCTGGGGACTGGAATTATGGTTTCTTGCTGGTCAAAATGCAGGGTCCAAGCTTGATTCCATTATGATTAATAAAAAGGAGTTTTTTCTTTTTGTCTTATTTTTCCTGTCTGCTCTTCAGTTTGTGTTTTTTAAACCACTGATTCTGTTGAAAAAAAAGGAGGAACCCCAAACAAATAAACAATTAGTTAAAATTTCATCTTTGACTGGCAGAGATTTTGCATATAGATTATTCTGTTAGAAGGAGGAATCCTAAAACACTCTTCACTCTCATTAACTGTTGCAAAAGCTTAGAGGATAAAGAAATACTGGATATGTTAATTCTTGTAATTTAATTAACACTACTGATTTCCATTGCCATCCTCCTCACACTTAGCAGGTACACATTCATCTCTCACCTTCAATGAGAAATAGATACCTTAAGGAAACAGATTAAAAAGTCAAGAGCTGGAGCCCTGCAGCCCGTAGTTATGGGACCATGCTGATTTCAATGAGCAATTAGAAACTGTCTCTGTTATTTTACCCTGTGTACACATCTTTATGAAGTGTATAAATCTGGATTCAAATGATTCACAATTTTCATTTTGTGTGGAGTGTTTCTTCTCCAAAGATAGTTTCAGTGTTCCATTCAAGTATTGAAAATTCCTTTGCAAAAGGTAATAAAACTTTAGCATGATTCTGTTATAAGCAGAAGTACCAGAAATGAGCAGTTCTGAAACTATTTGAAACCAAAGAAATTAAATATTAATCAATGAAGTAAAGAGCTCTGTGCAGGGGATTTTCAAACATGTTGCTTCTTCAATGTGAAGTAAAAGCACTGACAGCATTTGACATACCAGGGTAATTTATTTTTTACCGTTGAGTGAGATTGTGAGAAAAAACCCACATTTGTTTTGCTTTTTTTTTTTTTTTTTAATCTCTATGAATTGAAGCATAAGGCCATTCTTGGGATATAATAGGGTTTCTCTCTACCTGATGCTTTGCTTTTTGGGGCAAATGCAGGGAACTGAAAAGGGTCTAGCTTAACAATTTTGGATCCTTGCTATCACAAAAATTGTTACACATGATCCATTTATAAAACAATTTAAGGAATAATTAGAAGTTTTGCACTGCTGCTGTTAGAAAGCTATCATGGATCCTTGTTCCTCTATTTCTTGGAAAGTACGAGAAAACAAATAATTAAAGCCTTGATGCTGGGACTGGATTTTAAGGCCATCAAATAATATGCAAAAGGTTAACATGCTATTAATGAAGCAATGTATTCTATCTCCCATGTCCAGACCCGTGTTGGTTTCAATTTTTTTCAGATTGTTCTTTCTTTCAAAAAAAGTTTTAAGTTAAAAATGTGGTACTAATCTCTATTTATTTTTATCACTTACATTTTTTTTATTCATAAGGAAAAAGCTAGCGCAGCATGATCCTGGTTAATCATATTCAAGTCTTTGCACAACACCTTTGTGTTGGGTAGGTACAGCAAGGTTTAGGTTGCAGGGTGGCACAGAAGAGGCTTCTGTGAGAAGCTGACAGAAGCTTCCCCTGTGTCCAATAGAGCCAATGCCATGTGGATCCAAGACTGACCCCTCACTGGCCAAGACTGAGCTCCTCAACAATGATGGTAGTGCCACTCAGATAACAGAATTCAAAGAGGAAAAATCTGCTGTGTGATAAACAGACTGCAACCTCCATTCCACTATGTTGCTTGATGAGGAGGAGGTAGAGAATTTGAGAGAAATGTTGAGCCTGGGAAGAAGGAAGGGGTTGGGGACAGCAGTGGGTGGAAACTGTTTTAAAATTTAGGTTTTATTTCTTCTTAGTCTGATCTGATAGGTAATTAATTAGATGAGCTTCCCCAAGTCATGTCTGTTTTGCCCATGATAGTAACTGGTGAGTGATCTTTCCCTGCCCCTATCTCAATCCACGAGAGTCAAGAGAATTATATTTTCTCCCCTCTGTCCTGCTGAATAGGGGAGTGGAAGAGTGACTTTGGTGAGCACCTGGCATCCAGCTAGGGTCAATCCACCAAAACCACCTTTAAAAGTATTTTCAGGATACCACTTTCCCAGATACAACTCCTACTCATTGAGTTGTTTAGCATATATTATTAGGCTTTCAGTGTTCCATAGTAAAATTACATGGCTGTCAGGATCTTTCTGGAGTAAACTAATGTGCTGCCTCCAAAGCAAAACTTGTGTCTGATTCTTCAAAGTTTGCTCTAGAAACCATCTTCAAGTGTGGTGTAGATGAAAATGCACAACTGGCTGTTTTGTCCTGTGCAACACTATAGCATCCATTAACTACCTCTTGTGTTCTCATGGTCATATAGAACTTCAGTTTCATGAAATGAAAGTATTAACATGCATTACCATTGTTATGTTGATTAAAGCTGAAGGAAATATACATGAAATGGAAAACAATATCCATCCCTACTGTGTGAGGACATTTCAAGTGGGCAGCTTCTAAACAACTCAGAGGTCACTAACCAGAGAGAGCATCATTAGCACCTGCCTTAGAAGTATTGTTTTCTCATGTTTGTCACAGATATATTTATTAAAAGGCAATTGGATTTTGATACAGCAGTCAGTTGGGAAGGAGTTCAAGGATGTCACCCCATTTGAAACTACTTTTTTGAGAAGTGATATTTCATTCATTCATTCATTCATATATCATATAATACACTGATTTTATAGTATTTTAAACCAGAATATAATGCTTTCAAACATCTGATAAATGTCCAGTATTGTTAGCTATACACTTCTAATTTTAGCAACCACATTTTTTCTAGCATCAAAGAATGAAACGAAGTTTGACAAGGACCATTTCCCATAAAAAGGTATTTGTACATTATTATATCCATGTACTTTATTCCTCAATGAATTTAATTCACTGACTCCTTTTAGTTGTTTTCCTTTGGATTGTTCTCAGACTAAATGTTATATTTACCTGGCCACACTACTTGTTTGTTTCATTTGGTTTTAATTGGCCTAATGAAATATCTCTATAATTTCTTTTATATACTCAGATATACAGAACAAAGGTAGACAAACTGCAGATCTCTTTAAGTTAACGTCTTTTAGTCTCTGACAGTAAGGTAGACTTTAGCCAAAGTTGTTGTCCTTACACTGGAAGTACCCTTTTTTGGCAATACATACATTTATTTTAAGTAATGAACATTTTTTTCTTTGCATATTTCAGGTTTATTTTCCCAGTAATTTACTTTTTATTTTGAATAATTCTAGGAAATTAACACTTGTGAAAAGAAAAGTAGATATATGTGAGCAGATTATCTTGTGTATAAAAGTCAAGCCATGATCTTGTTCCTATATATAAACTCATGACCTCTTTTTGTCATTCTCTCAGGCTTGCTGAAAAAGTTGTAATTCATGATCTAAACATTTCAATCATTCACATCCTCTCTTCAGATTCCAGCAATACCACTCATATCAAATTTATTCTAATTAATAAGGAATTACAGTACCTCATGAATGTTTTCCAGATTATTAAAACTTTGCAATAAGCAAGTGAAAAACTTCATTATCTTGGACAAATTGCTACAACGTGCTCTCAGCAGGTAGAGTGTGCATCTGCCTCTCATATTTAACTTTAAATTAAAGGCAATGGGTAGATTTTTAATTCCACTTAGGATCAAACCAGCTATTTTAACCTGATTATATCTAATCCTTAATTTGTATATATTTCTCTTATGTTCATATGTGTGTAGATATAGATGGATCATCTTGCTGTGATGTGACCTGAAAGCACAAAATTACCCCTCAAGTACAGCAATATAAATTCAATATAAGCTATCAAACCAGAGAGGGGTTTTTTTTCCCTCTAATGTTCATCTCTTTATATCTCCTATTTCAATGGATAGCAAGCATGGGATAGACATTTAAAACACAAACTTTCATCTTCAATTCACATAGCCTCTCTTTGAAATTATGCCACATATGGAATATGTGCAAGCTACATCCTGATCTGAAGCTTCAGCAAACCACGAAAACCCTACATTTCACTGAAGCAAATTGCCTATTTTAATTTAAGATTTTTTTTTTTTTAATGAAGATGTGGAAATGATGAATATTTGCTGCTGAAACTGTATGAAATCCCCAGAACTTTAAAAGCTCATGCAATCCTCAGTGGTCCAGAGCACTGTGTGAAACCTTGAAGGAATATCTGATGTAAGTTAAAGCAGTGTCTGTGTAATCCATGAGACTTTTTGTGCTATGATCTTTTCCTAAACTCAATCCAAAAAGAATGTGAGAAATTCTCACTCCCAACCACAGAGCCTTCTTAAATTAGGCTGCAGAGAATTGTGCTTCCATCTCTCAAAGTCCCCCTGGTATGCACTGAGGCAAAAGCAAGGGGCTGTAAAACTCTTCTTGCTAGAGGAGCAGGCAGGCAAGGGCGGAGACCACAGCTGAGGAGTGGGGACATACAAGCACTGTAGGTGCCTCTACCAAGGAATAACTTCAGCTCCAATCCCAATGTAGGCAAATGGGAACAAACTACAAAGATAAAAGTAGAAGGAGGGGTTGAAAGTGGCACCTAGGTGGGAATCTTGGGGGCAGTCAAGAAAAGTAGTACACTAAGCAGAAATGAAAGTACAGCCTTGATGGGGAAGACAAGGACCTTGAACACAACCAAAGGGATGGTAGGCAGTGAAAGAATTTTAATTGGGCTTGAGTTTCAGGAGATAAAACTGACTTTCTCAGCAGCATTCTGGAAGGATTTAAGGGGAACAAAGCCAATAGCCTGGCTTTCATCATAACCGGCACAATGGTTAAATGGAATTTTATGTGCATCTGTTATTCTTAGATTTATAATGATTTTTAAAAGACTTGGGGAGGGGTAAAAAGAGAGAAAGTTTCATCTGGGCTGTGTGAAGGCTATATTCTGAGGGACAGATGATTGCCTTTATAAGGCGATCATTGGAGCTAAAAATGTTCAAGATTTGAAAATGTTGCCCACCACACAAATAAGGGCCCAAATAAACAAAGAAAGCTCAGCATGAAGGGTATTAAACTCCTTCCAAATTGTATCAGGTTCACAGTAGATCATGATCTTGTTTTACAAATCTAGTCCTGCCAGAAATGCACAATAAAATCTGGACCCACTTTGCTAAAGTAATTCTATTACTGTCAGCTCAAATAAACTTTTGAATATTTTCCCTGAAAGCCTATACCTGGTGCATTTTTCATATAAAAATATACATTAATTTTTACACTCTACTATTAATGGGTATTCTACAATTCAATTATAAAGAAGTAAGCAAGTAGTCACCAGTCTGTATACAGAGCAGTCACATGTTTGTATTTATCTGAATTATAAGAAAAAAGATGCTTCTACAGCCAACATAACAAGGATGAGTCCTTTTTCTTAGAGTCATCAGAAATTTTTGAATTGTAAAACTAAATCTGGCAAACATTAAATTCAGATACATTTTTTGGAGATATTCTGACAATTGTGTCTGATCATAATAAAGTTTGGTAGCTATTTACAGATCATTCTTTGAGGTATATCAAGTATTTGAGGACTGACTTTTACTAAAGCCAGACATCAAGAATAAAATTTAGACTTGAAATGGATGAAATCAGAAGTTTTATTGCGATCTATGCCGTGTGTGCAGCTCTGGAGAAGAAAGAGAAGGCAGTCTATATGCACATATATTGGGGCTTGTCTACTGGGGATGTATCCACACAGGAGTTTGCTTTACATCTGGACCAATATAAGGCTTCAGCACACGCTATTCCTGTTTCAAGTCAAACAGATAATCATAAATCACTACATCTAGGAATATTTCCTTTCTGTTTTACTCCTATATTAAATATTCATCTGATGAGCATAGAACTCTGGAACTTTGAAAAGCACAAGTCAGTTTAAAATACCTGTGGATTAAGCAAGCTTTATTTGCCTTTAACTTGGCACAGAAGGTTAGAAAAACATTCACACAGGTCTTAGACAGCCAAGTACAGTACATGTACAGTACAAATGTACTGCTGGGTCTTACAGCTGCTTGTGCATCTTTTCACACACTTTCACTCCAGTTTGTCTCCTCTTTGCCAGAGATGGTTTCCAGGTACTCATAGGAGGGCAGCAGTGGGCTGAGAGATAGAAAGCAAATTCAGCTTGCACTAACCACAGTGTAGACACAGCTCAGATTGCAATGACACATTTTTTGCAGTCATCACTGCATATGTTTTGGTGATCACTGTATCAGTGGGTCTACCACTAGTAGCAGGAGTTTTCAACTACATCATCTCATTATAAAGTGCTCACTCCTCTAGATATGTGACAGAATTTGAGAACAAAAACACTAAGAAAGTAGCTCAAGAGCACTAATTGTCCTGAAGCTGCTATGTTTCAGAATGGGATGAACAGCTTGGATTCTTCTCGTACCTCCTCAAAGTGGCGTTGTGTTGCCAGTTTGCTGGAATTCAGAAGACTCTTCGCTGAAGAAGAATAGTTTCCCTTTTCCTCTTACAATGACAGTAATAATAATTTTCATATTAACAGAATAGGAGAGAAAGAGACCTGATCTATAACAAAGATCCTCTCATGTTAGTCCTTTCACAGGAAGCTGCTCACTGCCAGTGTGACACCATAATCTCTGATATATCCCATCACTATTGTTTGACACTTAAATCAGGTAAGTACAGCAGAATTGCTAGAAGGAACTGAAGCGTTATCGACAAATTCCTTATCAAATTAACAATAATAGTAATTCCTGAAGGATTATGTATATTACAGCCATTATTTGAGACAAAACACCCTCTTCTTAATAGAAAATTCTCAGTTTTGTATGCTACATACTCCCCCCCTACCCATCATTAGACACTACTAACTGCTTCCCTTCCATATTTATTCTTCTTTCTTCTACATATAAACAAAACACATTTCATTTGCAACAGAATTATCTCTCTTCTAATTGAGGTTTCCAGGGAAGCGAAGTGAGATAATTTAATTACACTCCAAATAGCTGCTCTACTTAAACTGTTCAAATCTCTTCAAATCAAACCTCACATGGTGGATGGAGTGCACATAATTTTACAATAACTGAATATCATATACAATACATAACTTAGACTAAATCTTGACAAATAAAATAAACCCCCCCAAACTTTATAGCTCAGGTCTTCACATAGAGAGCCAAACACAATATTCATGTTCTCAGAAATAGGAGCAATATCCCAAGCAAAACACTGTATCAGGTACTTTGACTAGAGGAGGTACAAAAGTAGCAGTAGCTCAGCTTCTCTTGGTTACTTCAGAAAAGGAGCCAGTCTGACAGAACAGAAATTCTACTTTGCCAGAATTAGGCTGATCAGACTTCTTTCAAGCAATCAGCAGGTATTTCTCTCTATCTGCATGCTTACATGCCCTCTATTAGCACACCGTCTGAGCATTGCACAAAATTTAATGAACTTGTCTAATGCAGATGTAGAACCTAAGATGCATTTCATCAGTGCAAGATTAGTGAGGTGATGCTAAGAATGGTCCTTGGTGGAACATCAATGCTGAAGGGCTAGAACTATATAGAGGGCACAGAAGTTTAAAAATCTCGATCTCTCATGATTGCTAAGCTCCCTTGGATTTTTCTCACTGAACCATAATGATTGTAAAGGGGAAGGAAGCCAGAGCTGAATTCTAAGAAAAATTCTTTTGGAATTAATTTAGCATGTAGCTCACCATGAAACTGAAAGTTCAACGACACTGGGACCACAGTCCTGTCTCTCTTTTTGAAGCTGTAAAGAGGTTTGATGGTGTTTATCTCATGCTACATGGGATATAAACAGACATAAAATTCTGCCTGCAAAGGGACCATGATTAGCCACTGCAGGAAGGTAAAAAGATTGAGGAGACAGGCTGGAAAGACTGAACAAATGTAATTTGAAAATAAAATATTCTTCATGTGACAATTACAAATAAGAGGAGTTCCCTAATGGCTGAATGATTATGGAGCGTGGTGACCTCCAGGCTAGATTGCAG
The DNA here is from genome assembly GCF_015832195.1 of Motacilla alba alba. Lineage (NCBI taxonomy): Eukaryota > Metazoa > Chordata > Aves > Passeriformes > Motacillidae > Motacilla > Motacilla alba. The sequence goes on from NC_052016.1 coordinate 67,555,054, forward strand.
TGGCATGTTGCACTTACATACCTGCAACCACATAATTTTAGTAGATGCAGGTAGGGAGATCAGTATTTACATGGACTAACAAAGGGTACTCCTGACTTCATCCATCACTGAAAGGATGGAAATAGTATATAGGACTTTGTTTCCATTGCCTTTAGTAGAAGCTTCTGAAGGCTGATGATATCCCACAGAATGAGACACTGTATGGACATAGAGCAAAGACAGAAGACCTAAGGCCATTGTAGCAACATATAACAGTGGACAGCTTCACAAGCTACCTCTCAGAAGCATAAAGATAAATTATTTCCTAAAGAGGGACTGAAGAAACCTTCCAGCCAAATGAAAAATGAGACATGATGCTGAAAATGTGAAAGCTGAAAAGGCCTTTTCTGATCCTTCTCCTTTTTCAAATAAATTCTGTCAGATAATAAAAGTAAAAGATGGTAGATGCAGAAGGTAACAACATCCAAAAAATAGTGGTAGTTCATACTGGAGAAGGAACAAGAACAATAACCTGAACTAGGATGCACTGATGAAACTGTCTTTGAAAGACATGCTAAAATTAAGGAAAACTGAAGCAAATGAAATAGACATAGAGAACTTCAGACAACCCAGAACAGAAAAAAACCACAATAATTTGAAGTTGGAGGTCATTTCAGGAGAAAAGAAGAAAATAAAAAGATGTCAAGCCTGAAACAGAATGCAATTCAGGAGCTATTAACAGACAACTCCAAAAAGTGATCACTAAAAGGGCACACAGAAGTTTGTTTCTTGGGTCTGCAATGGGTAGGATACCCAGAGATACAGTTGTTAAAACCCATTACTATTAGCTGGAAAACTTCCCTTTTTTTGGGATAGGAAGACATTTTTTCACAGGTTTGTAAAATGTTAACCTTCTAGACCCTCTTAGCAGTAACAATTAAGTAGAAAAAAAAAGATAAAAGATCATAAGAATAAAAGTAATGTGGAATTATTTAGAACAGAGGTGAGACCCTTTAGATTTCTATTTGCTTTTCACAGTTTTTAGAGTTTTCATTTGTTACCTTTTACCTAATTTATAAAATTAGGAGGTGTTCACAAATGGCAAAAGAAACAGCTATCACACAAGAATTAAGCAACAATAAAGATATGTTTTGTGGTTTATTCCTTTCTCATAGTTCCACCTTAAATGTACAAACAAAGGATTAAAACCCAAAGGTCTTGAACCACTGTAAGCCAGCAATACTGCAAAACCAGAAAAAAGATACAATCCCATCAATTTTTTTTGCCTAGAGATGCACTGTGATGGGTCAGGAAGCAGAGGAAGGGAGAACTCAATCAAACTATTTGGAATAAAGTCACAGGGCCTCTTATGCTCCCAGGGTTAACATAATAAGGAAGACTTTTCAGCCCATTCCTTTAAGGTAAACCTCTGAAGACATATTTTTGTGGAAAGATTCCTTGCATTGAATACTGCAAATGTGAATGAAGTGTAGATCAGATGAGGGGATGTGATAAATTAATTTTAGGCTCACATTACACTGGGTCTCTGAAACTCAAGAATTTTACATGAAAACTTGACTGCAACATCACAGGCTATTTTATCTGGTTGATTTGCCACGTAGTTTTGAGGCACTTCACTCCGTAGTCCATCAGACAAAGACAGGTTATAAAATATACAAGAGGGATACCTCTGTTTTAGTCCTCACAGCAAAGGAGGAGGAGGAGTGAAACTTGATAAATAGCAAAGAACATGGCAGTAATATCTACACCTTGCTTTGGAAACCTTTTATGTAGGATGGTCAGAAAAAAAAGCTAAAAAATTTCATAATGAGCATTTCTCAGAGTATTGCTTGGGAAAACAGACAGGAATTTATGAAAAAGCAGACATGGATATAGTGATTAAAATTACTAAGAATAAAAGTATTAAAAGCCTGTGAGAAAAAGATATGTTAAGAAATGGCACAAGTACAAAGAGCAAGTTCTTTGCAGTCTGGTTAATTGCTAATTTTTTGACAATGGTACAGGAGAAACATGGTTTTTACCAAGCACTCTTTTTGAAAGAAATAGGATTATATTTTATTACAACATATATCAAGATATACCTCTACAATGAAGAATAGTGACCATGAAAAACCTCATTAAATTATTCTGCATTACTGTAAAAGACCTTAACAGTATAATAAAAAGGAGGAGGAAAATAAAACGAACTTGGAAAGTTTCTAGCAGACATCAGGAGACACACTTAATAGTTGCAAGAACCATTATTCAGAGAAAATTGGTTTAATCAGGCTTCCTTCTCCTTGTACCTCTCTAAAAGGAAAGAATTTGGTGTAACTGTAGACAAACATAACTCACTTATAGGAGAAAAAAAAGAAAAATAATATAAAAAAATAGTCTCAGTCTAACCTCAGATGTTAATGCAGATTCAGGCCATGCCTCAAGCTCATACAGACTTTTGCAACAGTTTCAGATCTAGCAAAGTCTGGAGCCAAAGCTTTCTCATTTGGCTTGTAAAGTAGAATTCTGCAGCATCTGGTGCTACTGTTGTTCTCCAGATGTCTACTTGCAGAATAGGGTGGGGTTCATCTGCCTGACTCTAGATATTCAGTAGTTAGATAATCTAAATTTTAAATTTAATAATAAAACCCTACCTTACCTCTTCAATCACTTTTTATTATCAATTAGAAGGTAGTCCCAGTGGGCTACTTATCTCTTGTGGTAATTATGTAACACAGGCCATGAGAGTACCTTAGATGTCGATTACTACAATTCACTTGTATACATTTCGGGGAAAAGTGCCCCAATAGTCATTGCAACCAATTAATTTTGACTATTTTCAGAATGAAAAAGCTCTCAAAGCTGTCTGCTTTTAGGCGTTTACTAAGTTCATGACAAATTATTTCTTAAATAAACTACAGCCTAGATTAATACAGGCTCCTGCTCCTGCTCTTCCTGTATTGGGAAATGAAAAATTAAAAAATCCTGGCCTTATTTTTGGCCTTTTTCTAGTCTTCTTTAATAAATAGTGATTCAATAAATAGGACCTGCTGGTCCTGTATGCAGGATCCAGGTCCTGTATGCAGGATCCAGGTCCTGTATCCAAGTACTTTTATTACTTCTTCCTCTCACCTACAATGAAACAATCTATATTAATTTTCTTATCACTTCAAGCTACCTAATACATATTTTGCAGGGGATGGTCTGTAAACTACCATCCCCAGAATGCTTTCCTAGTTCTATGCCATGTGTCTACCCAAGTGGACTCTCAACTTTTGAATGCATAAACTGGATAACTCCATTTTTGGCCCTCCAATTTGCAAATGTCAATTTGCCTGTAGAAATGCAGAGTCTTAAAAATGGAATATTTACATCTATATATGTTTTGAAAATTTGTCTCAAGGGAGACAATTACATTAACCCAGAGCATTTTTTTTTTTCTGAAGGCCAAGAAATCTGATCTCGAATTCCTGTTGAGATTTTTCTGCTTTCATGCACTCCATGCTGGCTAGTTAAAAAAACCAACCAAACAAACAAACAAAAAACCCCCCCAAAAAAACCCCAAAAAAACAAAACAAAAAAACCCCTCGCTCTATGCCAAGAAAACTAATTACAAAATTTAGCTGGCATTTCAGCATTTGCATACATGCTGTCCAAGCCTGATTAATGCTGACCACTTCTTCCTAGGCTCATGAAGATTGTTTAATATTCTTTCAGTTGGCTTTTGATTTGTGACTTTTGTCCAGGTGCCTGTAGACTTCATAGAAACGCAGTCTGCATTCTCCAATCATCAAGCCCTGAAATATGTTATGTAACACATTGTCAGAGAAGTTGCTTCACTAAATATTTCTATGTAGAAACCTTTGTTCTTCATTTGTCACCCACCTTTGTCATGCAGCTAAATTATTGCTTTCCAAAAATTCAAGGACAGATACCATGCATGTAAATTCCCAAACACTATGGCAGTTTTTAAATGATGCTTAAACTGTTTTTATCTTCTTACACTCATCCATCATACCAAGAGAGACACATTGTCATACTCATTTTCAATACCTTTAATGCATTTAGTTTCCTTCTTGAAAACTGAAGAATGAGCTTGCTTGACCACATCATTCTCTGAGTGCAAATACAACTCCTGATTGCATTCTGTCTCGGAAGCAAGATGGGGTTTCTTAAGCCATAAAATCCTCTATTTGAATTACTTCAATCTTGAAGTCTTTAATATTGTTCCAATCATACTAACAACTGGGCATTATTTTCTGACTAGGAGATTATATTTTGACTTTCCCCAGGTGAACCTGGGCAAAGACTATGTCTTCTTGACGCACTGAGAGCAGCACAAAATGGTCTTGATAAAAAGTTCCATTTATGCTGTCAAAATTAGGCATTTTTTCCTTGTTATCTGACCAGTATAAGATTAGGTCTCTTTTTGGCCTTGTTTCACCTCTTTCTTTGTGATTTATTTGGAACCCTCATGAAGTATTTGGCACCCCTTCAAAGAGGCAAAAAAAAACCACCTGTAGGATGTTGAGAGACTGTCTATTCTCTTAGGTTATGAGTTGCTTTCATCCCCATCTGATTTTTTTTTTTTCCACAAGAAATTATTTTCCTGAACACAAAACATTCTGTTGCTGGAGTTTTGCTGATATTCACTGTAGGTATTTCAAAGTACTCAATACTGGCTTCTTCACAATGATTTTCAAGGCCCTGTAACCAGATTGCATGTCCTGCTTGTGCCTGGAGCTGAACAACTAGATTTTTTCCTATAAAGTATCATAGCTAGTAGTTGTTCCTCTGCCTAAACTTTTGATTGTTCTGTTCTTGTCATTATTTCCTTGGCCAATCACCACAGCTTGTCCTCTTTAGAAGGCACAATTTTGTAACTTCAAGATTCAGATGCCCAAATATTAAAAAATAAGAGTAAATGGTTGTAAAAAAACCCCATATTTATTGCCAAAGAGTCAATACAGAAAACAACATTCCGGTCAACCCCATTTTCAGTCTAGGGAAAATCATGGAGTATATTTGTGAGCACATGAAAGTAACTGGGAACTCTCAGCAAGGATTTACAAAATGTCTGTCTGATAAAATGCATTAATTTTTACATGAATAGAAAGTGGATTTCATTCATGTTGACTTTAGCAGGGTTTTAAACACTATTTTCCCACATCAAAATTGAGTCTTTATAGTCATAATGGGTATTCAACTAGGTGGGTAAAAAATTGATTTGATTAAAATTGTTTAAAAGCTGGGCTATTCATGGAGGGTAGTAACAATTGGAGTGTTGCAAGAGTCTACCTCTAGACCTTTTGTACACACCATCTTCACTGGACACGACAAAAGAGACAATGTGGTGGACTCTTCAATCTTGGTACCAAACCATGGAGAACAAGCTGATATATTTGAGAACAGAAGGGACATTTGAAAAGACCTAGAAAAACTATGGGAGGACTGGGTTGATAATAACCTCCTGAGGATAAACAAAACAAATGCAAAGTCACATATTTGGGAAGTAATAACTCTTGCAGCAGCACAGTCTTCCTCGTTCAGCCTTGGGAAAATGGCTTTGGAACAGATCTAACAACTCCCATACACATGGGTAGGATTTTCAGAACACAAAGACAGGCTCTTCACAGTGCTGTGTGATGACAGCCAAGAGACAGGTTAAAAGAAAAAGTGCTCTGACTGGATGTAAAGGAAAACCTTTTCACCCTCAGGAGAGCCTAGCCATGGAGTGGGTTGCTTAGAGGCTGAGCAATCTCTAACCTTGGACATTTTTAAGATTTAAATGCAGGGCCACATGATCAGATTTCACAGATGACCCTTGTTTGAACAGTAGGCTTGAATAGAGAACTCCTGAGGTCCCCTCCGACCTAAATAATCCTATGATCCTATGAAGACCCCACCTTCTGTAAAGTTGCCAAGTTTCTCAGTTCTCTTCAACTTTTTTTTTCAGGTATTTTATTATTCTATTCCTAATAATGTCCAGGGGTATTTGCAGCTTGGTCCTGAATAAATGATTCCAGCTTCCTAACATTTTCTCATGAAAAATAACCGGCTATAACCATGCTGTTACATAAAAGATCAAAATTTAGGCCTTGAATGGACTTTGTGCCAACAGAACTGAAAAAAGGTTTCAGATGACTGACAAAATAAACAAACAAGCAAATAAATCTTGAGTCATGTGTCTAAACTTGTAGGGCTATTTAGATGTTGAAATCTTTCCCAGCTGGCATCTTACTATGCTCCAGACAGGCACAGCTCTTCAACAATTTTGTCTGCTGGTTCTATGCCTTAGATACCTTGTAGTACTCACCCATGTTTACCCAAATAAATCAAACTGTAGTTCCTATGGATGATAACTGGAAGTTAGAAATATTTTTTATATATTTGAATACCTGTATCTATTCATTAAATTGAGGTGTCTCTAAGTGAAGTTTAATCACAGAATTTTCAGTGGATCAAGGTCTCATTATGGCAGTAGTCATATAGTGGAGTCAAATCCCAAATACCTAAAAGCTTTTTGCATACTAAATATTCTTTAATATGGACTTTTCTAACATTTTTTATGTTTAAATGAGTTATGAGGAAAGAATAAGACTTGCTGTGCATCTTCAGATGCTTATACTATATTTTTTTCAGAACTATGGGAATTTTTTCCCTAAGGCTATGTTTGCACACAGTATGGGGCACATGCAGAGAGCCTGCACCTGTCATCTAAATTGCTTTCAAAGCCCAAGTGAACACTAGGCTACGTGGAAGTTGTAGTTCAATGCAGTGAGAGCTTTGGGTAATGCATTGACAGTATAAATCACCTTGAATCTGCAGCCAGCATCGTTCCCTTTCTGTGTTGTAAGTAGCAGAACAGAGATGGGGAAAGCCAGATGTTTTCTGAGATGTTTCTGATGCTCATGTCAACAACAACAAAAAACATGGGATTTAAAAAAATATACAGTGAAATATTTTAAATTAATTTTTATGTGCAAAAGCCAGATATGGAAATGAAAAAAAGAAGCCTCTCTGGATGAAACACAACAGAGTTTAGAGTCGACACTATGGTCCATGTGCTGTGTAATTCAATAAGGTGGATTAGAAATTATTTAAATATTGTTAAAATAACTAAGAGGATTTCCATGCTCATTTGAATCACAAGGTCAAAATTATCTGCTAGCTTTACCAGATGATATTGGCATGCTTAAATGAATCCAGAGGAGAGCCACCAAAAATGAATTAGTAAAAAAAAAAAGTGCAAGAAGAGGTAAAGAAAATCAGATTTCATACACAAAATCACAGAAAATCAATGTTTGTTTAACTTTATGCACTCTCAGTCTTACTACTCACCAAACCAGACTCAACCTGGGGAAATCAGTTTAATTTATTACAAATCAAATCAGAGTAGGGCAATGAGAAACAAAAAACTAAAGGTTAAAATGCTTTTCCCTCACTCCTCCTTTCTTAAATTCACTCCTGAAACCTCTATCATCTTCTTCCTTGCAGCACTACAGGGGGAGAAGGAAGCGGGGCAGTTAATCACATATGTCTCTGTTAATCACAAGTTAATCACAACATGTCTCTGTTGATCCTTTCTTCTCAGAGGGAGGATTTGTCACCCTCTTCTCCTGCTTCAGCATGGGATCCCCCCGGCATAAGACAATCCTTCACAAAACTCTCTGAGTCCTTTCCATGGGCTGTAGTTCCCCACAAACTGTCTCAGTATGAGTGTCTCCCATGGGGTGCAGGCCCTGAGGAACAGGCTGATGCTCTCCTGTGGGCTCAGGTCTGCCAGCATCCACAGGTCCTTTCAGGATGACATAGGGACCTAGCCTCCCTCAGGCACCCACATGCTCCAGCATAGGGTCTACAGGTGGATGGTCTACAGGTAGATTTCTGCTCCACCAGTGGAGTTCCATGGCCTTCACAATGTGCTGCTGAGAAATCTCTTCTCCTTCTCCTTCTCCTTCTCCTTCTCCTTCTCCTTCTCCTTCTCCTTCTCCTTCTCCTTCTCCTTCTCCTTCTCCTTCTCCTTCTCCTTCCCCGACCTGGGTGTCTGCAGGGTTGTTCCTCTCACATGTTCTCACTTCTTTGTCAGAGGCCTCAGTTGGTGTTCCAGAGTTTTTCCCTTGTTAACTCTGTTATCTGAGTGGCACTACCATCACTGCTGATGGGCTTGGCCTTGGCCAGTGGCAGGTTTGTCTTTGACCCACCTGGGACTGGCTCTCAGACACGGGCAGCTTCTGGCATCTTCTTATAGAAGCTACCCTGTACCCTTCACTACCAAAATCTTGCTGTGCAAATCCAATAGAAGTTCAGTAAGGTCTACAGATAAAGAAATTTTTAATGGAATAATAATAAAGGAATCAATAAAGACATACAAACTCATGATAAGCAAACAAGTGAGGGAGATGATAAATTATAGCAAAATTTCTCAAGCATTAATTGATGAGTCATTAAAAAATATAGGTAAATCTTTGTAGAAGGAGAATACAGGCATTGAAACTCATGAGAAGGGGGAAACAAAATAAACAGGGTGGATATTTCAGGGGGATCAGGGGGACTGTACACAGCCATTAGGAAAATCATAGAGGGAGAATTCTGTGTGAGACAAAGGAAAGTATCAGGAAAGGAAAAAAGGAGGGATGAATAGAGGGAAGGAGAAAAAGGGTTTATATTATAAGTACTCATTTGCCTGAGCCCTCTTCCTGACCAATGCAGTCTACTCTATATTTATTCTTAAGGCTTTTTTTTTTTTTTCTGTTTTCTGTATAATTTCACTCTCTATCACATGCATGAGTGATGCAAGGTCTAGGTTCTAGGATATGGAAAAACAGCCATGGGTGACAGGGTTCCAGTTCTGTATGCCAGTGACTCTGGAGATCAGCACATAAGTCCGTGCATGTGGGAGTTATAAAGGTTGGTAGCTGTGGAGGGGTCTCAGTGCATTTATATTTTTCCATAATTAATTTAAATTTATGTCCATAGGTATGTATTTGTAATTCAATGGGAAATTTCAAGCTGGAATAACCAGCAAATAGGAGTAAAATATGCATCTGTAAAGGTTAAAAAACTTTACAAGGGAGTTCAGGTGCCTTACATGAGGGCTGGCGTTTCAGGTGGGCCTGGGCCCACACTGGCATTTGGGGGAGCCCATGATTTTGGGGTGCCCAAGGGCTGAGTGTGTGAGTGCTGAGTGGGTGCAGACTACCCAGTATGACCAGCCAGTGAGTTGGGGACCCATGGGGTAGGCAAAGGGGGCTGGAATCTGGACAGGGGTTCTGGGTGATCACCTGTTACAGCAGAGCTTTTTCAGTGAGCTCTGAGCTTTCCAATCCAAATATCTGCGCAATTAAGACAGTTCAGAGGACATAAGGGGGAAAAAAAGTCTCTGGTGAAAGGATCCTGTAGATATACTGCAATTAATGTCAACAATGACAGTGCCTTGTTTTTGTTTTCACTTTCACCACATACTGACTAAAATGATTGTTTCAGTGATTTCTGTTTTGTAATAAGTTGGAAATTATTTTTCTTGTCAGCATGCTGACAGAAACAGCATGATGATACAGAAGCAGTGACAAAAGAAATTGACAGCAGACACTTCAGGTACCTTTGTCAGATATGAAATATGCAGTATCTAGTAAATAAATCTGTTCTTAGTAACAAAAACCATTGAGAGTAAACCCCAAAATTTACACTTCTTGAATAGGTGGATAAAGTTTTCAGAAGAATCTGCACCAAGCATTGTCTACTCTTGCCTTGGGCTGGACAAGCCAGCAAATATGCATAATGAATATAGGATGCAGGATTATTTATTCCATTACATGGAGCCTTCAAGTCAATTTGCAAAAAAAAACAGGCACTAGATTTGCTGTGGAAATACTTCTGATATTTTCAACAGTACAAGTCTTGGGGTAAGGTACATGTATCTCATATGTTCTTTCTGGACTTTGTTTTTCAGGAATAGACAGATGTGAATACATGTGACTCTGATTAGTATGGCAGTGCTAGCAGTAGCCTGTCAATGTATCGACATAACCACCTTTGTTTAGAAAGCTCTATCTATCTGATATACTCATGTGTGAAATAAGGATATTTTGTGATTGCTGAGCAAATTTAAATCTTTAAAATATGAACATATTCCTTGAGATTTTTTTTAATCAACATTCAGTGGGTACAGAGAAAGGGTCGTTTAGAAGAAAAGGATATATTAACATAAGTGAGATTTCTGTTCTTTCTTTTGTGAAAGGGTGGCAGCTAGCAAGAGATGAACACAAGTAACATAGTTTCAGTGTATTTGTTTGGGGCACTGAGTTCCAATGTGCTTACAATGCCAGTAATTGTCAATCTGGACCTTATTGACTTAAAAAAGTTCTTAGTACTCTTTTATTCAATATATTTATGCCTAGTGGTACAGCACTTATCTGGGATCTAACTGTGATCTGTAATTATTTATAATATTCCCTTTAAGGTAGCAATCTAAATTAAAATTACTAGCCAGAAGGTTTTTTAAAAGAGCAACACTAACCTCCTTAGAAAATCACATGCATATTGATATAACTAGTTCATCATACATTTTCTAGCACCTTAAGGCATACCAGACTCTTTTTTCTATTTGTTCCATTTTCATATAGTATCTCATTGGCATTTTCTCTATTCTTTCAGGAAATTTTCAGGAATATAACTCTTTCTGCAGTTCCAAATTGTAAGCTTCTATATAAATTTTATTTCCTTGTTTATTGATTTCTTACTTTATGTAAAATCAAAGAAATATGAATTTTGTGAAGCCACAGAACACTGGTGAATTTTTACATTATGTTGCACACAATATTGACTCATTTATTCCCTTATTAACATGAAGTTTTTTTTCTTTTTATCACTTCTAGGAAGGAGTATGATGAAAATGTGCTTCAAATCTCTACTCTGGTTTTTCACTCAGCAGGGAAATAAATAAATGTCTCCAATAACTTTATTCAAAGCATTTTCTTTGGTAAACACAATCAAGTACACATAGAGACATGCAAGCAATGAAATAGCAGAACATCTGGTGAACTGCAGGTGGGCCAGGAATATGAAGCTGAACCAGGTGCACAGAAGCAGGTTTTCTGATTCTGAAATTGTATTAGATGCTGGTAGGTTTCTATATATGTGAGGGAATGACCTGCATGATTTTCACATAGGTTAGAATCAGCGGCATGTCGTGTTCAAGAACGTATTTCACAAGAGGGTAGAGCTGTGAAGGAAACAACCATTACATTAAGGTTTTTGTTGGGTTTTTTTTCGTTTTTTTTTTTTTATACATATTTTTGCTACATCATCTATGTATGTCCTAATCTCCCCATTCCTTCCCTCTGGCTCCTTCCTATAATATTAATGCTTTTATATTTTTGCATTTATCAATGTAAGTCTGGTGTTGAAAACTTTGTTTCCTAAGTAAAAACTACTGTTACTTAAAATCTCCTCTTCTCTTTCTAGAACATTTTTTTTCCTACTAGCCATTTGCAAGTATTGATGGGGGCAGGGGGGAAAAGCAACTCTCCGTAAAAGGATGTTTCAAAATTCCATTAGTATTTTTACAATCCCAAAGCTGAAGCTGAAGCTTCCTGATCTCTTTGGTGAATTCAGCTATGAAAATACATCTGAATCCTTTAGGACTGCAAAACATAAATATTTGTAAAAAATTTCAGGAATAAGATGTTTAATTTTATGTTGTGTATTTTAACCTCATTTAGAACTATGAGGAGCAAGCTCCTTTCCATGACTTCTTACTTGTACTAGGTTCTGTAAGTTAGAGAGGGAACTAAAACTAAAACTTTTATGTCTTGAACTCAATATATGTCATGTGCCTTCTATAACATAGAAAAATACATCCATCCAGATAGAGTTTGGTCACCTTCTGTACAAAGAAGTGAACAGAAAATGTATGTGCTTTAAAGCTTTATGTGTTTCTGTCTGTGCTCATCATGCTCTGTACATCACTCCAAGCAGTTTAGTCAGCAGAAAGCATATGGAGATATTTCTATGCCACATTTCTCAGGGTTTAAATTGAATTAAAAAAACAAACTAAACCAAACCATATTAAGCTTAAGCTAGTCACTGTTAATTACTTAAGTCACTTTTAGTTACTTATTTATCAGTTAGATGTGCTAGATCAACCAGTGTAATCAAAGAAACCTGACTTTTTGCTTACCCATTTTGCTGTTAGAGACTTTTACCCAATTATCCATTTTTTGCTTATTTTATCAAAGACTAAATCTTTAGACCATCTACATGCAAACAGTTATTCCACTGATTTCCACTGATTTCCACTTCAAATTTATTTAGTTCTACCATTTTGAAAATAATATTTGCACCTCTTCTATAACCCTCAAGCTGTTTTATTTTCCCCCAAAATGATTTGAGGAGTCCCAAACAGCCAAAGAAAGCCTGTAAATATTTTTCATTATGACTTCCTAAGTCATAATATCTTGCCTGCCAACAGTCAAATATTATGGACTCATTTTCTGATAGCTTGAGTCAAATCTGCTGAGTTTACCAATTAACTCATCTTTAAGTTGTTGCACATATAGTACCTTTTAAATAGGCTGTACAGTTGAATTGGGAACATCAGAGTGGCTATCTTCACCCTTCCACTGTTTGTAGGCTGTAAACTGAACATAATTTGACCTACTTTCAAACAACTTCACATGTATCCAATAAGCAAACAATGCTTTCAGACCAGCTTTATTACATTGCATACTTGAAAAATGGTGTACCCCAAAACAGTCATCAGCAAAATCACTGAACAGTGTTCTTATCAACAAGTTCAGCCAAAAATCTATTCCAGCCTTAGTGTCCCACTGAGAACAATGGAAACAAGCCAATAATTATTATTTATTTCAATCATGAGCCAAAATGCATATCATTTTAAGTTGTACATAGCATTTAAATTAAACTAGTTCTTTTTTTAAATACACTTATGGGTGCAAATTTAACCAGGTTATAGCTGTTAAACATGCTATTGGTTTTCATTGAAGGGGGGAACCTAATAAGGAAGGGAAAATTAATAGTTCACCCTTTCTCATAGTGGCATTTTTCTTTTGCCCACTATGTTACTCTTACTTCCATTCACATATAAGAACCTCTGTGAAAATTTTAATATCCAGACATCCCATGGTATTTCCCCACCTTCTTTTGAGATACACAGTTGCTTGCATTGTCTTGGCCCCACTGTACCTATGTTCCTAACTGTTCCTAACTGTGTTCCCCACTGTTCCTTACAAACCAAGTCATACCCTGACCTGTGTAACTGCTGGCTCCTGGAATGCAGTGTGAGGGTGTAAGTTAACCCAAACACCTGCACACCGTAGTACAAAGACATCAGGGACAAGTTCTCCTTGCAGAGAGGTGGCACTGCATGTCTGCATCCAACCTTTGTGGCAGTTCCAGGCTGCAGAAAACCACAGAGGGCAGAAACAAAAGCCTGATTACTTCTTTATTTTACTGGTTTCTAGATAGCTGTGGGAAAAACACTCCCCCTGATCTTTGTTCTCCTTCCACAGACTGTATTAATATTCTACACTCTTCCACCACCTGGAGTAATCTGTATATTCACTAAGTGGAGATGCTAAGAAAATCCTCTTTCAGTCCATATCACCTCAGAGAATACTTTTTAGGGGTTCTAATTCTTATCTAATTTAGATCAAAACCATCCAAAGTAAACAGGGATTTAAATGGAGCTACTTCTTACTTAAACTTGTGCAACTGACAGGGATCCCAGGAACCTTATCATAAATCATTCTTACCTTAAATGAACACTTTTTTTTTTCAGTGACCCGGGGAATTTTTTTTTCCATTAGTAGCTGTTGTACCTGCTGATGATCCTACTAGAGATTCCTGATTGCAATACTTTGCCATGAAAGTCACTGATGCCTCTACGTTTCTCTCAGGGAGACAATAAATGTGAGAAACCTAGGATTTGACAAAGTTGCAAAAAGTTCTGATCATTCTGAACACATCAGGAATAAATTTCATTGTTCTCTCTAAAAAAACTGATTAATGGGTTAAAGAACAAAAAAAAATTCAGAGCTGTTAGTTTTTTACTTAGATAGCTTTATTCATGAGTCTTCCTCTAGTCAATCACACAGGTTTTATGTCTGGTTGAAATTCAGCTCTACTACTTTTTGGCTAAAAATACTTCAGTTTCCTTCCTTCCTTCCTTCCTTCCTTCCTTCCTTCCTTCCTTCCTTCCTTCCTTCCTTCCTTCCTTCCTTCCTTCCTTCCTTCCTTCCTTCCTTCCTTCCTTCCTTCCTTCCTTCCTTCCGCCACTTCCTTCCTTCCGCCACTTCCTTCCTTCCGCCACTTCCTTCCTTCCTTCCTTCCGCCACTTCCTTCCTTCCTTCCTTCCTTCCTTCCTTCCTTCCTTCCGCCACTTCCTTCCTTCCGCCACTTCCTTCCTTCCTTCCTTCCTTCCTTCCTTCCTTCCTTCCTTCCTTCCTTCCTTCCTTCCTTCCTTCCTTCCTTCCTTCCTTCCGCCACTTCCGCCACTTCCGCCACTTCCGCCACTTCCTTCCTTCCGCCACTTCCTTCCTTCCTTCCTTCCTTCCTTCCTTCCTTCCTTCCTTCCTTCCTTCCTTCCTTCCTTCCTTCCTTCCTTCCTTCCTTCCTTCCTTCCTTCCTTCCTTCCTTCCTTCCTTCCTTCCTTCCTTCCGCCACTTCCTTCCTTCCGCCACTTCCTTCCTTCCTTCCGCCACTTCCTTCCGCCACTTCCTTCCGCCACTTCCGCCACTTCCTTCCTTCCTTCCTTCCGCCACTTCCTTCCGCCACTTCCTTCCTTCCTTCCTTCCTTCCTTCCTTCCTTCCTTCCTTCCTTCCTTCCTTCCTTCCTTCCTTCCTTCCTTCCTTCCTTCCTTCCTTCCTTCCTTCCTTCCTTCCTTCCTTCCTTCCTTCCTTCCTTTCGGCACTTCCTTCCTTCCGCCACTTCCTTCCCTCCTTCCCTCTCTTTACAATACTGTCCTTGGCAATAAAGTATCCTGAATTCCAAGGGGTATTATATCAAGACTAATTATAAAGAAATTATAGACAATGAGAGGGAAATTTGTATGAAAGCCAATGTCCAATAGCACTCCAGGAGACAAAATATTTTCCAAGAGCTATGATCATAAAGAACTGTCTTGCAGTACCATAATAAGGTAAATAAACATCTTACATACACTTAGAAAACTTTTATACCTAATCCTTCCTCATCATCACCCAATACAGGTCATGTTATGCTACAAAATGTGAGAAATTGCCATTCTATATCAGACCACAGTTCCAGACTGATTTTCTAGCACTGATGCTGACCACTGGTGGATATTCAGGGTCAGAGCATTATAAACAGGGACATGGTGCCTGAATACACAAGTCAGAATACCAGAATATTGGCTTCAAAGGGTACATTCTTTTTAGTACATTCCATAAATAATGAAGGACAGCATTCATACAGGAAACTGCTCATCTTTGAGCTTAAACCTTGAGGAAGATTAACTATATTCTTGGTAGCTCACGAGAATGCTTTTCTGCAAAGTGCTTTTTGAGAAAGTGTACAGAACCTCTGTAAAGAGTTAATTGACATGGCTCCATAAAACATCATGGGAATGACAGGGAACACACATACTAGGAGAGATTAAAAGAAGCAAAGGTCATAACATGGAATTTATGTTGACCAGCAGACACAAAACACAAATACCTTCCAAATATTTACATTATTTTTTTCATTTAAAGCACCAATTGACCCAACAAGTACCTGAAAAATATAGTCCTCTAGAAGCCAGGTTCTGTTCTTTAAAAATTGCTCTCAATTTTAATATTAAAATAAAAATTCCAGATAAAGTTGTTTTAAAATGAAATTTTAAAATTAGAATTTTTTATTATAAACTTTAGATACAAAGAGGAAGATGTTCATAGGTTACTCACCAAGTAAATTATATATATATATCTATTTAGATAAAAATCATATTATTTATTAATCAAGTTGATAAAATATATATGCATACATAATCATTAAAAACATAAATTTGAGAAGACTCACAAGCTTTCCATGAATACTCTGCTAACAGTAATCACTGTATTCCTCTACAGTTTTAAAGAAACAGTTTATTCCTCTACAGTTATAAAGAAACTGTGATGTCTTTTATGGCTCCCAGCTCTCAGCACATATTAATACTTTACAATGCTTAATGATTTAAATTTCAAAACACTGGTATGGGAAGAAATTGCTCTGTTTTTGTTACATGGGGACCAAGAAAAAATTGGGCATAGCGCCTTTAAAAAAAGAGTCATGGTTTTGTTCCAGCTACCTGGAAATCTGTGAAGCAGCCGTTCATCCTTTACAACAAGTAATCACTGGACCACACTTTGTCTCCTTCTCTTTGCTTAATGACTGCATCTTTCTTAGACCCTGTCTCTCTGTGAGGGGAGGATGGACCCCAGAATATATGGCATTGCCAGCCTGCTCAGGAGATAACAAGAGCCAGACGTCAGGCTGGGCGCCGGCGGGGACGGATCCGCACTGATAGGCACAAAAGGCAACACTTCTGCTGTGCCTGGCTAAATTACAACAGGGTCTGGCCCACAGTATTAATTTCTCACTTCCAAAAGAATGAAGAGGGCAGTAAATTTTTCAATGAAACTGGAAACAGAGCAGCTCTGTTCTGCACAAATGTGTGAAGTAGAAGTTCAAAGGTTATCCCTGAATCACAGGCTGATGTAAAATCAGCCTGCCACCATGTTAGTATCGTATGGTAACACTTTACACACTTTATTTAAGCATTTCATTTAGGAAACAATTACTGTAAGTTTTTTGTCTAACATAATTAATAGGTCAAGCAGCACTTATTAAGTCTTTAGGCATTAATTAACATTTAAAAATTATCACATATGACACATTAATTAGATATCAATCACTTATTAGAACTACTGACATTTAATAAGCATTTTAAATTATAGCAAACTCTCTTGCTATACATATCTTTCTAAACTACAAGTACCAGCAAATAGTACTTAAGTCATTTAATATGTTAAGATTTATTTTGTCCTTGTAATTATCACATAGAAAAATCATCTGCTCTGTGTATGCTACAGTGATAAATACATATCTGTATCTTTTCAGTTCACAAATGAATGACACAAAAGGAATAAAAGGCATAATATGTACATTAAAATTGTTTTTAAAGCACAATTGAAGTTAACTGTATCTTTGTCCTTTTCCTGTGTCAGATTTGAACTCAATTTCTCCTCTGATTCTACTGTCCGGTCCTGAGGAAAGAAATACAAATGTCCAAGTGTTAATTGCTGACCTCTGTCACCCCTTAATTATGCATTCATGTATCCTGTTTGATATTCCCTTGAATAGCTGTCTCCTTTTGCTAAGATCTTACCATCAGACACTTCACAGATACAATCTCTCTCTTGACCTAATTGAACTTATTATCAATTAAATTTTATATTACTCACTAGGTATTTGGGATGATAGATCAAAACTCTACAGGGTGCCCAAATTTTACAAGACTAATGTTAATATTGGCAGCTTGACAAGAATCAGAGAGCTGTTTCTTCAGCACATACTTTTGCATACATTTTCCTGCTAATATATGCACTAACCCATAAGATACTCAGCAACTTTGCTGAACAAATAGAAATCACTGATTTTTTTTTTTTTTCACAGATGTTTCTTGTCTAACATACACCTATGTGATGATTTATGGTGGGATTTTAGAATTTGTAAATACAGAGCATTTCCCAGATTTCTCTCTACATGTGCTTGAAACATACTCTTTTTTTCTGGAAAAGAAAAGTAGTATGGTAGTAACCTGCAGCAGGGGGACACGGGTGGCTGTAAACATACACCTCCATGAGTTGGCAGCATCCTTATTTATCTGGCTGCCTCTATTTTTCTTGGTGATTAGCAGCATCTGGTAGTGCTCCGCCCTGCTACCCATGAGAAGCTGCAGCCAGAGCCACAGAAGAATGTGAGAGTGCAAGTCTCAATTCTATGAGCTACGCCTGCAATGTTTGAGAATTGGCAGGTCTGTACCACACCTCTGATGGCTTAATTGGGCAAACACACATAACAACAAGGAGTAAAAGCAAATTCTCCAGATGTTCTGGGAATATACATGTGAGTAACCATACTGTCATCTTTCATTACATCTGTTAGCTGGATTAAGATACCAAATGCAGGATAACACGCTATATTCTCACCTTTTCCTTGAAGTTTTAACCAAGTCTAAAGGTAATTAAATGTCTTCATGCAAGTAATACGTAGTTGTTGCGATGAGAGTAAGAATCAGACTAATAAGGAATGAAAACACTATGATTCCCGTTTTTTTTTACAGGTGAAACAGGAAAAGACAGTTGATCTGCATTGCTACATTGCAAGGAGACCTTGTAACACTAACTCTCATGACACGTTCTTGGGGATCTAAAGCAAACTAGTTTCCTAGGACCTCTCAATAGTTCACAGAGAATGAAATGAATCACCCACGACTAGTTCAAAGCAGAAACAAAACTAATTTCTTAAGTACAATCCATAGCCTTTAGTAAAATACCTTGACTCTCTATAGAATGCACAGGGAGGATTAGATGGGATTCAGAACAGACAGCATGCTGTGCAAGATTTATATAATAGAGAAGGTCAAGACTTAAATCCTGCACTTACGTCAGACCAGGTTTACAACTCAGAAACCTCTTCTGCACTAATGCAACATGTCCCTCCTTTCAAAATAACAGGCACCTGTTCCTTGTAAAACATAGAGGTCAGGGGATTGTTTTTCTACTGTTTAAGTGGGATTTAGACGGAAGGAATTCAAATCCAAATAACTGGCTGTGAGATGCTGAGGAATCTTTACATTTTTGTCACTGTATTACTTTGCAGAAGCATTCCATATTTTGTGGAATGCACTGGGCTAGAGAGTAGAAGTGGAATCCCAGTGACTGCTGAAAGATAGGCCACCTACCTCTTGACCCCATCCCCAAGGATTGTTGCACTGCTATATAAATCAAAAGTGAATGAAGCCATATTAAGCCTAGCAGCCAAGATCAAAACTAATCTTTCAAAATTTTAGCCCCCTCTGAAATGTCACTTAGGGTGCTTGCTCTTTCCACGGCCATGCATCTGCTTGGCAGAACTCATTGCCTCTTGACATCAGGAGATGCCTATTTTCTCCTTTTTCAGCCTATGTTTAAGACTGATTTGTTTTCATTGACTTTTAACTGACATTAGCTAATTATTAACTCTGCAGGATAGATTAAATTTTAATTTTAATGTCATTGTAAAACACCATGAGCTGCCTCAGCATGATAAGATGCTATAAAAGTTTAAACTGTTGTTTTAAGTTAGCCACCTGTTCAAAACATTAAAAATCTACACATTTAAATCAATCACACTGCACTGGATGCCCCATCAAGGCTAATGTTGATAAATTACACTCTTAGCTCTAGTAGATATAGAGTCATTATTCTCCAGAACAGTAATATATTAGACTTTATTTTGTAGAGTTTTAGTTGGGATTGCAGTTTCATTTTACAAAATCCTTAATACACTCCATGAGTATTTTCAAATCTGCTATTTTGCTCAGCGATCATTCTGGCTAAACAGTACCTTTGAGTTTGTGTCTGGCATGTGAGACATGTGCTGGAGATGGACTGTTCCAGAAAAGAGTTCATGAACTGGATAAGATGACAAAACCCCTATACCCTTCTGTCTCTGGACAAAACAGACGAATCTGCAGGCAGAAGGAAATGGGATTTTTGTCTTAGGTGTGGTATACAGAGAGGAAAAAAGCTACTTTTTTTTTATTTTCTACCTATAAAACAGAGTTAGTATTTTCCCATGCCTGTCTTGTCTCTTCACATGGTAAGTTTACTTGTGTAAGTACTATTTCTTACCAAAAGCAAAACTCTCTACAGCTCCGATAAAGCAAGGCAATACATTGAGGCTGCATTTAGTGGACCTTGATCTGCAGCCATGGATCTGACTCTACTACCTCTTGTTCTTCTTGTGCTCAGAAAAGGTTTATAAGTAAGCCAAAAGGCACAGACTTCATAATTTTGTTATAGCTAAAACAATTTTCAGCAATCCTGCAGCTGAATGACCTCTTCATCTCATCCATTATTTTCATTTAGAGGAATATAAATTCTT
The DNA here is from genome assembly GCF_015832195.1 of Motacilla alba alba. NCBI lineage: Eukaryota > Metazoa > Chordata > Aves > Passeriformes > Motacillidae > Motacilla > Motacilla alba. The sequence continues at coordinate 67,575,182 of NC_052016.1, forward strand.
TTTAAGACCACACAAAAAAAGCTGTATTGTCTGAGATAGAAGACAGGAGACACTTCAGTTTCCTTTTGTAATATGCCCCTGCTGATTCCTAGTCTAGGAATTCACTGAAACACTCCCCAAAGAGATCAATTTTTAACTTTATTGTTGAGGAGGGCAAAAAGGTTAAAGAGGATTTAGCTGAATGCACGAGGCTTAGCATGGGTTTACCACCCATTACCATCTAGGTAGGACTGTGCTCCTGCACACAATGTCTGTGCATGAGAGCCTGTGCCCTGACAGCGATTAGCAGCATCAGTGTAGCTGCTGCATGACAGAGGAACAGGGTGCCGTAGGCAGGTCCTGAGATGAAGGGACACAAACTGCCTTGCAGCCATGCAGGTGAAAGCAAGCTTGCCCTGGAGCCCGCCCCTGGTGCCCACAGGGCGCAGCTCTACGCCCTGCACGTCTGGAGGATTCGTGTGCTGCTGCTGTAAACACAACGTGTAATTACTACCTCTATGAATTTTTGGTTCAAAGTGTTTAAAAAAAAGAAGTCTATAATGCATCTGTTTGCCTCTGAGTGCTGCTGTAGCATTTTAACATCTGTGACTACATGCTGCATGTCGTGAGACGTTCTATGAGATTTTCAAGTGTTGTGTTGCAATGACCCAGAATATGGCAAAGAAGAGATCAAGTAGAAGAGAAAATCAAATTCTAGGGCCCATGCATTGTCTCTAAGACTCCTATCCATCCAAATAAGCCTTTCCTAATTCTGACCAAAAAAAATCAGTTAAATTAAGATGTTAGATGATTTAAACAAAGTCTAGATTGCAGGTAGGTGATAAGGTGGGGGAATAGAAATTCTTAATATCTAAACACACTTTCTTCCTACTAGAGAAAAGTCCTCTGAAACTTTGAAAAACTTAAGGGTATCTTTCTTTACATGTGTAATTTTTGCTTGTCGCTTTCTGTTTGGAATTTCTTCAGTAACTTTGTAAGCTAAATACTGTTTTGCTTTTTTTTTTTTTTTTTACAGATGCATGTGGAGCATTTCTGTCCTAACATTTCTCTACAAAACAATTTTGTGTAAGCTACAAGAGCTACCACAACAAAAGGGATCATGGAGACCTGACATACTGTGTCATCTGTCATTTCTGACAAACGTAAATGCAAGAATAAAATCCTTGGTGGAGAATAAGAACATATGAGTCAGGGTTGAGTGAAAGGGCATCAAAGGCTCCTGGTGCTTTTTCTTTACCTCTGTTCTTTCTTTTCTCTGATTTATCGGCATAGAGTAGTTTCTGTTAGAGGAAAATATATTCAACAGCTGAAGAGAGGTGGGGCAGATGTACTCCAATATCCCCAGGACTGACCAGCTGTGAGGCTGCAGATGTGTTCTCAGCAAGCAGACACATACACCTTGTATATCCAAATATACACAAACAGGCACACAGATCAGACACACACAAACAGATGAGCCACAAAAAAAAACCAGACTCTACCAATGGCCTCATCCTCCTTCCTCTCTGGCAGAGAGAGATGGAGGTCCACTCACCAGTTGACAGTATATACTCAAATAGATACAGTGTGGATCTTGCCAGCAGCTGAGTTCAGACTCTGATAAGTAAACGTTCATGGACCACATAAAATCTCATCAGCTGCTGGCTTCTGGACATTCAAGCCCCTGAGACTTCAGCCCCACCCTTTTTGCTGATATAGGCCATTGCAGAAATACAAAATTGATGAGGACTTCCCTGGTCCCCATAGTGAGCCTCCCTGCACTCTAATTCATAGACATAAAACCCTCAGAGACAAATCCATCCACTTCTTCCCAGCCACTTTGTCTTGATCATTGCTAGAGAACCCACATTTCCTTGTACACCTGTACTTGTTCCTCTTGCTGCATCACAGATATATTTGTGTCTCCTACGCTGACTCTGAACACACATCACCATACACCTCTGTCCCCCTTTCCACATACACAGACTGAGTAGAGAACCCTCACACGCAAAAAAAATTAGAAAAAATTAATAAGAAGGTAGGATCGGCTGTGGTGCTTATGTGCAAGATATAGCCAGGCAAACAAACATCCCTTTTTATTCCCTTAGTTCTCTATTCACATTTCTTCCTCCCAAAGTCACTTACATCCCTCACTTTTTTTCCTCCTCATTTCTTTCCTTCTTTAAATATCCCAGATTAAGTCCTGTGTCATGCTGAATTGCTTTTGACCCACAGGGAAACCTCTAGGTTTCACGCTCCTAGGTAACAACCCTATTAGTTTGAATGGTTATCCAAAGAGCTGCTCTGGTTTGATTTAGTATCAAAAATAGTTTGACCAAAAGAACCAGGGAAGTGACTGTCCTTCTGTACTCAGCACCAGCATACCATATTCTGTTTTGGGCCCTTCACTTCAGAAAACACATTGAGGTAATTAGGCAAATCCAAAGAAAGACAATGAAATTGGTGAATGCAGTAAGTTATATGAAGAGTGGCTGGGACAGCTGGGGTTGTTTAGTCTGGAGAAAAGGAGACTCATGGTTTTTCTACAAGAACCTGAAAGAAGGTTGTAACAACATGGAGATCAATCCCTTCTCCCAAGTGACAGGAGGAGAAGCCACATCCTCTAGCTGCACCAAGGCAAGTTCATGTTGGACTTCAGGAAGAATTTATTTATGGAAAAGTTTTTTAAGCATTGGAATGGACTGCTCAGGGAAGTGATTAGGTCATCATACCGGGAGGTTCAAGGAATGTGGCATTTGTTCCATTATCTAGTTGACAAGATGATGGTCAAAGTCTGAACTCAATGATTTTGGATGCCTTTTCCAACCTTAATTATTCCATAATTCTGTGATTACCAATGACTCCTCATGATGCTTTCCATGTTTGTAAAATGGGACTGAGGTTCTCCAGGGATAGCCCTGGTAGGAGTTTGTGTGTAGTGTTTGTTCTCAGGAGCCCTTAGTTTCGGTTCCAACTTGTCATAGTGCCTCCCATTGTTTCTCTGATTTCCATGAGCTTTGATGAGCCAATAGCCCCTTGTGAGACACCTTGGAGTAGTTCACCAGGGTATTTTTGGGGGTGTCCCTCCTGCTGTTGGGATTCTGAGCTCCTTTGTGTGTAGGCTATTGGTTTTTGTCACATAACCTTAGGTTTAAACCCCTACCTGAACTTAATGATTTCTGGAGACCCTATAATCCCAGCTTTCAAAATTGCATTTGACTTAAACAAGTAGTTTCAGTCCCATTATTTAATGAGGAATAAGTGGTTTAGTCTCATTTTTTGAGAAAGAGGCATCAATATCTTCCCAAGCTATAAGAAAAGCTTTAAAGTGGTGACAAGAATTAAATTATTTTTTATAAATAATTATATTATTTTTTTATAAGTATGCATCCAGAATGTATATACTTTTTATCTTTTCAGTATCCAAGGATTATTCTGTCTGAGTAGTCTTAAATACAATTTTCATGTCTGAGGTAATTTATGCCCAAGAACTTCTGCAGAGGTGATAAGTGCTACTTTCACCTTCCAGCAGTGATTCAAATGTGGGTAGCTCATTCTATGCTCACCAAATGTACACCCTGAGCTCAGGTAGTGGATGCATATCTCTGATACCTGTGGGCAGCAAATATTCCCCCTTTGAACCTGTAGGACCCAGCAGAAATTCAGACTAAGGAAGCATCAGCATTTGTAAAACAATTGACTCCGTATTTGCCAAACCTTTGGGCAATAAGTTACTCTCTATGTATGCACATATTTCTCATCTATCTTTCAGAAAATGTTTTGTCTATTCAACAGGCAGCAGAATTTCACAGTCTCTTTGGCATCTGGGCTTTTTTTGTTAGGTATGTTTGTACTGCTCCTTAATGATTACATTTTATGGTAATTGCTTTTTCTTTGACAGACAGCCTTGGTCCTCTATGTGGTATAACCATTATCTTTAGAAAAGCACTCAGACTTTCAGAAGGTAAAAAGCAGAGAAGAAATACATCGAGAAATTTATGAAAAATAGTAACTTAGCAATATCCATCTAAATAAGAGTCTGGGATGAGTAAAATCTTACATGTTTTCTATTGACATCTGCAAAACAAGCTGTGCAGAAATAAACACCTGAAAATAATTATATGCTATGCAGTAAACTTTGGAAGAACTTTTAGAAAACTACCCATAGAGAGTGCAAAAAAAAGTCTAATATGTCTGCATTGCTTGATGAAATCCCTCTCTTATCTGGTCAGCTTGTTTTCTGCTGCTTTTGCAGCAGTGAAGAAAAACAAAACAACAAAAAAACCCACATTATCAAAGGACACTAGAAAGTTTCTAGTGTCTTAAAATATATAGAATGAAAAGTTTATAATGTATACTAAAAGTATAGGGAATGAGAATGAAAAACTTCTATAGTAAAATCATGTCTATGAAGGAAAATAGTTTTTGGAGGTTTTTTTGATAGATCAGAAATTTCTGAGTAACATTATAACTGTATAAAATTGAACTGGAAAAAAATTATTGCTTCAAAGGTCATCTACCTTTAAAGGGAAGGTATGACTGTAGTCAAAGAACCAAAGGTCTTGCAAAGGTGCCCAAAAATATTCTTTAGCATCTGAAAGTGCAGTAGAAAGTTCTGCTAAGGCCACTTTAAAATATTTTCTCGTTTAAGACTTGGGTGAAACCTATCTGAGTGGATCTATTACACAGGTTATTACCATGCTGTATGCCCTGTCTTGATATGTACTAAATCCTTTTTTCTCTACGGTTAAAGAAATAAAATTGTAAATGAGATACTTGAAATAAACTTTTCCACTCTATTCAGCACTGATAAGGGCCTCAGCCAGAGTACTCTTTCCAGTTTCAGGGAAGATAGTTTAAGGATAAAGGAAAACAGAAGAGAGCCCAGAGGACAGCCACAAGAATGCTACAGTCTCCATGAAAAATTTATATAAAAGGAACGTTTTTTAAAGAAAAAAAGAAATGAATAGAAATACATAAAAGTAGCTTCTCACTAAGGCATTTTTCCCATAGTCTCCGTTGTGCCTAATGGTCACTGGAACAGATAAATTGGCTTAATTTTTAGAGAAGAAATTTTAAATTAGAATTTAGCACTTTTGAAATGGTAAGGTTTTGTGCACAAAAATGGCCTTCCATGGAAGATAATGGGATTTCTTTTCTGGGCATTTAAAAGTATAGTACCAAAAAAAACCCCTTAATAGATATTTGAGGCAGTTTTGATTTTTTCACAAATTCTTATTCACTTTTAAAGGAAATAACCAGATGGGTGTTTGAGGTCCTTATAATCCTCAGTTCTGTAGTTTGATAAATTATTACTTGGCTCTAGCCATTTTGAATGTAGGTTCCCAGTTAAAGCTGGATAGATCTGCTAGGATGTCAGTGTGTGAAAGAGGAAAATAGTGAGATCCTGACCTGAGTCAGGTCAGGAGAGTGCTCCAGTTGTGTATCCAGCCCCAGAAAATGAAAGAACCTAGAAGCAGAGGATAGACTTACAGCCTAGTAGCTGATTTTAAGGGATCCCAGACATTTTAGCTTAGACTAATTTCTGAAGGTAATATGAACCTTACATTTTCTAAGTTTAGGAATTTTCCTTGATTAATATGTTCGATAAAATTTCCCTTGTGAAGCTGGATAAATATACTGATTTCCCACAATAACTGAGGAATGGTCATAGGTCACATTTTTAAGATACTGACAGGCAGACTCAGAGGAATTATTTTCACAGAAAACCAGTGATGTGAGGCTTCTTAATTTGAGAATAATTTTATAAAACGAAGACATATAAATTCAGGATAGAAAACTCTCAGCATATTTTTTTTCTTACAAAGCAGGCATGTTCTTATCATGATGCTGTCTTGACCATAGATTTTAGACAATGTGTAATATGAATGGTCATATGCTAGAGTGTTTTAACATTTGAAAATGCTATTTTTAGAGCTATTGCCATTCAGCTTTCTAAAATTTTTACTTTTAAATAAAATTTTTATTAATGAAAAATAAGATGTGAATTTAAAGTATTCACTATAGCCTAAACTATCTGAAATTCAATTAAAATTCTCATAGGTAATTGAAAAATTGTAATATGTGTCTGATAATATGCGCTCTTCACATAGAGATAGTCAGACATTAATTTTAGGTAACTGCCTCACTTCTTTTTCAAAAGCAGCTTTCAAACAATACTATTAATTGAAGTTTTGGTACTATACATTCTTTGTAAATATAGCAAACATTTTGAATGTGCAGATATTTCATCTGAGAATCACTAATCATGCCTACAGTTATCTAGATGCCTCATAAACTGAGACTAAGCTTTAAAAACCCAGGTAAATTTGGCTTCCAGGAGTTCCTTCAAAGAGACAGAGAGAAAAATATTTCTTCTGAATAATAGAGGTAATTTTTGAGTCAGCTTTTCTAATGCTCTGGTACAGTGTCTCAGATGATAATACCTGGAAACAAAGTAGCAACTCTCTGGAATGCACATGAAGACACCTCAGAGCCAGAGGAAAGCAATGAATGAAACCATAATTTTATTTTTCTTCCTAGTGTATATTATGGAAGAAATAGCAAATACATGTTCAGTGTATCCAAGGTTCGTGCAGGTTGGCTTTATTACAAAAGAGTGTCAATTTCTGCCTTTAGAACAAATAAACAAAAAACCCAGAAGGTGACTTATGTGGGTGGCTGTGCAGTTCCCTTGACAGCCCATAGAGCATATGCCTAGGATTAAAAATTAATTTACTGGTACAATTAATTCAGTCATGTAATTCAATGCCTTCTCAACTGTTGCTGCCATTAGGTGTATTCATACAGATAATGGCCATCCCAGAGAAGTATTGTACATTGCTGTAAATAAAATCTATCCTAGAAACCTATTGCACCTGCTGAAGTCTTAACACTCCAGCAATAGACCTAAAATGGTAGTTAATTTTATATTTATATGCTTTCCCATGCAAAATATCATGAACAACTGCACTTTTGACAAAGAAATTTTGTTCACAGGTAATACCCTAGATCTTGAACTGCAGGAGATCATCTAAAGAAAATTCATGATGGGTGAAATGTCTCTTAGATTAGATTTGCATTAAACCTATGGAACATAAATTAAATTCTGCAGCCTCAGGATTAAAGGAATGTATAACTAAGAGAGTCCTCTACTTAATGTTTCATTTTTTGGTGTACATAACTACCTCTGATGTTACTTCTGTGGAAGACTGCCATAAATTGCGAAAATTAAATGTGAACCAAACAAAGGATGGAGGCATTCCAGACTATTTTGGTATTCTAAAACATTGTGTATAACTGGCTGCCATTTTTTCCCTTTTTTTTTTTTTTTTTTTGAGGCAGCTCAATTACAGCCTTGCACTTGTTGGTTTAGAGCAAGGAGTATAAGCTATGAGGGTGTTCTAGATGTGCTTGTCCTTCAGAGACTGACTACAGAATCATGGAATACCATTTAATCTGATAGTTCAAGCAGCATAAATCCAGCTTAGAATTCTCTGCATGTAGGAAGAATGAACAGGAGGACAAGTGTAACATCTCTGACCTGAGATTCTCTGGTGTTCTTGCTGATAATGCCAGGGAGCTCCTTCAGGGTGAGTTGTGAGAAGAATATGAAAAAATATATTTTGATGACCCTTTGCTTCATGACCATCTAGTGTCAAATAATGGAGCATACCAAACTAACAACAGCAAAGATACTTTCACTCTAAGCCCACAGTCATAAGTGAAAAGGTGATACCTGTAGAGGTTTTAAAGTCCAAAAACATTCCTACACAAATAATTCTTTGCCTTGTAAAAAGAGGCAAACATAAATCCTAAGTCTTGCTGATATTTAGTAGATTTTAGTTCTGTATGTCTCCCAGGAACTCTATTGCAAAAATAAAAGTACATAGATGAAAAATTACTACACAAATGCAAATGACTAGTTATTAGCATTCTGAGTGTCCGAGAGCATCCTCAAGAAAAAAAAAAAAAAAAAAAAAAAAAAAAACCAACATTTTTTTCAGCATTTAACACTTTTATTTAGGAGTTTTTTTACTTCTTTTCTCTGTTAAACATCAACCTACTGTACCAATTATTTTAAAAGCTGTTTCCCAGAATGTTCATTGCTATTTACTAACAAAGGTTACAATTTTGATTTACCCCCTCCTTATTTTCTTCAGAGGAAGCAATTTCAAATAACAGTTTAATGAGTATCCTGCTATCTGAGACCTTTGCCTAACCCAGGAGTTGTGCAAAACCAATTAGAAGTGTACATTTGCAAATTGGGTGAATACAAGCATGACCAACTCCTCCTTCCCATGCCTCCCTCGCCCCCAAAACAGGACTTTATTGTAAGTAAACTCAATTTGAAAACATTTTTTTTCTCTGAGAACCCATGCCCTAACCCAACTGATGCACAGATGAGTCACTCCTGTAAGAATATACAATATAAATGTCAAAAAAGACAATTATATGGAATTACTGTGGGATTATTTGTTATTATTTTGTTGTTTTGGGTTTTTCTCCTTCATAATTTGCTACATGTTTTATTTATTTATTTATTCACATTAAGCCTTCTGTTAAGCATCTGAAAAGATGTAATGGTCAGACTAAAGCAAGCCAGAAGTTTTAACTTCTCTGAATACGGGCCAAGCACATAGGGTGTTCAGTTTTCCACACCTGGAAATCACACTTGAAATGCCCAAATCTGTCCTGCTTAGCATCCCGGTGCTACTATTAGCATTAGGTGCCACTACAAAAGAGCATGTGTCCTCTGCATGTGTCTGCAGCTTAATTCTGGACTTGCAGCTCACTCCCACACAGCTGCTTGCTCATCCTCTACACTGAGTTGAAGGAGGAAATCAGAGGGGTAAAAGCTAGAAAACTCATGGGTTGAGATAAAAATATTTTAATAGGTGAAGCAATAGCCATGCACACAAAGGAAAACAAAGAATTTATTCACCATTTCCCATGGGCAGGCAGGCATTTAGCCATTCCCATGAAAAAAGGCCTCCATGGGATGTGATGGTGGTGTGGAAGGACAAAGATCATCACTTCCAATATCTGCCCTTTCTCCTTCATCCTCCAGTTTTATTTACTGAGCGTGATGCCATATGGTATAGGATAACCCTTTGGTAAGGTGAGGTCAGCTGCTGTGTCTGCATCCCCCCACAACTCCTTGTGTATTGCCATCCCCATTGCTGGTGGGGAAATAAGATAGACAAGAAACTGACATTGTGAAACAACTGTTCAGCGGTAGCTAAAACATCCCTACATTATCAATACTGTTTTCATTACAAATCCAGACCATAGCACCATAGAAACTACTAGGAATAAAATAACTCTATACTGTACAAAACTAGTACAAGACGTCAAGAATAAATAGCTAAAATGGCAACAGATGACTGTGGGCAGTCAATTGAATAAAATCCATACCCATCTAAAAAGATAGGCTGTAATAAAACAGGATACTGTAGTGTGAGGAAAAAATGAAATTTCAATCAGATTTAACAATAAAAATATACTTTATAAGAGTCATATCAAGCAAATGGACAAGCTTCTACTCCCCAGTATCTTTTCTTTGGTGCAGTATACTATATAATCTTTTATGCCATAGTATCTCTATTCTAGAACATATAACCTGCAGTGGTTTGTACTACTGATACTTTACACTGCTTTTTAAAGGGAGAGAAAAAGAGAATAAAGCCAGGGCAAAGAACTTTGTAAAATCCTAATGCTGCCACTGTTTAGCAAAGACATTCCTCCAGAATAAGTTGAGGGATTTGCATATGAATGGTTCTACTCTGAATGCTTCAGATTGTGATCTAAGCCAAAGAATATATCACCAGACTGGCCTCAAAAGTCTCAGGAGGCACAGATAAGAGGTTTTTGTACTAATACTACTCATATTACTTTGTACTAATACTACTCATACTACTACTAGTAGTAAACAACCCATGCAGGGGGGAATTAAAACAACAAACAAATACACACCTTGGGAGAGTTAATTATAAATCTCTTTTTGGACTATATTTGTAAGCACACACTTTTTTTCAGTGTGTGAATTTCAGGGGTAACAGAGGACACTGAAGCTAAATTTGCACTTGGAAGTGCAACTACTGAAACAGATTGTTCTCTACTTTGTAAGGAAAAAAATGAGTCTTGGCAGTTCCTCAGTTTTTCACAATATGAAGCTAAAGGTCAATATTAGTTATAGTGAGGCAGCTAATACTGCTAAGTGCCAGTAAGTGGCCATAATGCACTTCAGTACACATAAAATAACCTCATGCGTTCCATACAGGTATAATCAGCAGGTCCATTAAGTGGCATATTAAATATAAGCCATAAAACAAACAGAAGAACATCAACTCTTTAATGATATCAAACAACAATCAAATCTTTAGGTCAAAATCATTGTCCATGTAATAAGACAAAGCGTCCTTTTTAATCAAAGTTCTTTTCCTTGTCATCCATGTTCCAGGGCAGAGTCCTTCACTCTTACAGGCTTCTCCTTCTGCAAGAGGTGCAATTTGTTCTCCAATCTTTCTTTTTTTCCAGAATTGTTTCCAAGAATTTCTCCTGGAATGAGACTATTTTCTTTCGAAGAAATAGTAAGAGCTTGGCTGACCTGAACACTTCTCCTATCTTTCAGAATGCATCTCAGCATCTCAGGTTCAATATCAAGAAAATGTTCAATCTTAGATCTGATAACGGGTTGGAATTATTTTTTTTCAGCAATATCTGAGTTTGGGGTTTTTTTAGCAGTAATTTTCAGGCTAGTCTCAAGATTGGGAAGTGTAGGCTGTTCTGCTCTCCTGCTTTTATAACAAGAGATCATTTGTCCAGACTTCTGCTTACCCAAGAACACCGTCTGCATGGTTAGTTTTTCCTTACTCTTGCTAATAATTGTCATTTCCAGGTTACCCCACATCTGCCATTGTGTTTCAGTGTAAGTTTTAAAACAACAAAACAAAACAAAACAAGTGCTTGTGCACCTAAAGGAGCACACCTTTTGTTTCTCAGGCCCATTACATCAGCACAGTGTTATCCTTATCCTTCCTCCATGTCGCAGGTTTCATTATTTAATGTCACATTAAAGGCAGAGAACAAATACTGTTCTCTAAGCTGTTTACCTGCCCCACTGCAGGCATCCACAGACCACACCCAGTCAGATATGTAACTTACATCTACATGAGAGCTCTTCATTTCAGTTCCAGAATAGTGAATATTTGCTACTTAACACTTAGGTCAATTACAATTTTTAAGTGTTTTTAATACTTTTAGGGGGATTGTCTGGGGGGCCAAATACATAGGCAAGGCCAGAAGGACTGAATATCATCTCTGATTATCTATTTCAGAATTTGTCTGCTCTTTTTATTCTGGTTACCGATTATCAATTATTCTGGTCACTGCTTAAAACTCAAAGAACAGCTGCATATCATGCATCCCATTTTAATCCATAGTTATCAGGAGATACCTAAGAAAGAATAAGATTAACACAGACATGAATTATACTTCCTTGTAAAGCTCTCACAACCTCCCACTCTCTACTAACAGTTAAGGGAATTCAGAAGCTGGACAAGAGAAAATATATACAGCTGTTGGACCTACAGGAAATCAAGCACATCAGGGAGCCACAGGAATGTTTCAGTAGCAATCCCACTGCCTTCTGTGTCTGTGTGCACAAGCAAGTTCAGGAGGCAACATTTTTCTGTTGCTGACAACTTTAGAGTCACAGTTATCCTTGTTTCCTTAGTCCTATGATTTGAAGCCTTAAAAGATCTCTTAATATTCATTAATTAATTCTATATACGAATGGCTTCTGAAAATTCAAAGCAAATGCTATAAATCCCAAATGATGGCTTCACACAAAAAGTGGAATTCTCATCTTTATGAGATCAGAACTACTTAATAGTCATTTGATGTGTTTTTAAGAAATTATTTAGCAACAATGATAAAAATGTTAGGCCTTAATAAACAAATTCAAAGGCCAATAGATAGCTCATAACCTATAGCTTTACTCAGGCACTCAAACAACTGTAAGCCCTAGGCATAACAAAGTTGGCTGGAGTACTTACTATATGTTTCAGTGTTTTCAAATAACTTCAAATGATTCTCAATAATACAAAAAATGCAAAGCTACAGTATTTTTAAGACCTAATATACCTCTAGAGAATGAAAAATCCTCTCTTGAGCTTATTTATAAAGTAAAGTCACAGAGTTTATGCCACAGATTTATCTTCATGTAAAAATCCCAAATATTTCCAGTCCAACTTACTGTTCAGAAGATAAGTGGGAAAATAGATGAATTAGCAAACCTATTTTTGTACTGCCAGAAGAAGGGAGCAATTTTAAGGTCAAGTCCAATAGAATCTCTAAAAGTGCATCTTTCCATTGGTTTTAAAAGGATCTCAGGATGACCAGCTCAGAGTCCACTGTCTGTGTTTGGTTACATGAGACCCAAACAATGTACATGGTAAAATTTCCACCTCTGCAAGAGGAGATTTTATAGACGTTATGTGGAACTGCACTTAGGAGGTACTACTTTTGGGTTTTTTGTTACTTTTCTGTTTTAAACTGTAATGATTAAACAATAATGACAGTTCCCTAAAGAATTATATAAAACAATACAGATAAACATAAAAAGGGTATTTGGGATACATAATGGTTTGAGATCTTTAAATGATAACTTAATCAGTATTACCAGTTTTAACATAAATAGGCTAAGAATCTTGAATACAAGATTATGTAAATAATATGGAAAGAAATACATTCCTAATAAATAAGCTTTTTCTGTCCAAAAGGGAGATTACATTGTTTAAATCTCTCTTTATATGATTATTGTGCAAAGATTCAATTATTATTATGTGCAATGTTTTCTGTCTTTTATAATAGAATTTAAAGAGAAAAGACATTTTCAACAAAAGTCTTGTTTCTGCATATGTGAAATATTTTTTGGCAAAATTTTTCAGTTACCTATTTGATATGACAGAGGAAATACTACATTAAAAAACAGTGATTCTTTACTAGGTGTAAATAGACCTGGCTAACCTATTAATGTTGGATGTAAACCTCTTGCCATGTTCCAATGGCATACATAAGAAAATAATCTTGTTTTCATAACATTTTCAAAGCAGCTGGTGAATCCTGTAAAGGACAGCATAATTCCAAATAAAAGGCATATGAATAATATATCACAAACCATACAGAAATCTGAAAATTATTAGGACTACCTGAAAAGCTTATATAATTATTACCTGAAATTCCAGCTTCTTTGAACTTCCTGAGAGTTTTTTGATTGCTAATCTCACTGGTGTAACAATATCACATCTTCTATTTTGCACAAATCTACAGTGGATGTTCCTTTCCCTAGCTGACCTGTAAAAAAAATTTTAAGTGTGCGAAGCACCTTTTAGTTTTATTTGCATTCCTTGCAAACTAAATGACAGGCTCTGACTTTGAAGACACTGCCAAGATTAATAAATTCTACTAATGAAAAAAAATCAAACACTAATATTCCAACTGGAGTCAGTTGTATTTCAATCTTTCTGGTTAATATTGCTGTGAGAAAGAGAAGCAAAAATCTGAGAGTCATTTTACAGTTATGACTGATGTCACCAAACCAGAACATTTCTATCTGAAAGATCATCATGGCTTTGATTTATGATTTGCCTTTAGATGGTCTCAATGAGAGTAATGAATTAAACTGCAATTTAAAATTCAATAACTTTGAGTCTTCTCAACAGAGTTACTAAGAACAGAGATATTTCGGCGCTGAAGGCCAAATATGTTAGTCCTTTTCTTTTCTTTTCCTCTCCTCTCCTCTCTGGCTGAAGACAATTAGAGATTGTAAGACACTTAGGAAACACTGAGGAAAAATTTAGTTACAGGCAGTGAAATCAACAGCGTAACTCTTCCCTAGAATTTTTTAAAACAAATTTAATGACAGATATATTAAACAAGATGTCTTAGGTACTTTCCAAGAAAACAGATCTATATTTTAACTTTCATGATATGGAGGATATCATCAGGATTATTTCTTATTCACTCATAATTTTATGGAAAGGTGTTTTAAAGTGCCCTACAATAAATGCTTTTCAGTTTGTCTTTTTGCACTTTATTTGCCCAAAGAGAAGGTCACCAGTAAATTTGTGGAGCTGAGCAGGCTTTCAAAGGCTATATCTATGCCTGTAAATTAAAGGAGATTGTGGCCAAATCCCTGGCCTGCTAATGCTCTAGAAGAAACATACAAAATGCATAATCAGATACTAAATATATATAATAAAAAAACCCCTTAGACCAAGTGTAACTGATTTTTTCCTCACTGCCTGGATCATTATAATGCTGAATAATACTTTGTCTTGTATTTGTACATATATATCTCATATTAAAGGACCTTAGATATTGCATAATGATTGAAATCACTGTTGAATCTCATAAAATAAATTAAATGGATCAACTTCAAATAATTAAATTAGCCTATAAAGCAGGAAAAAGATATTTTTTGTAAATTATGAATTGTTAAGTTTTATTAAAAAATATGAGTAATACAAGCACTGAGAAGAGCCAGAATAATTTGTATATAAATTATATCACTTTGAAAATTTGAGGATATTTTTTCTTATCAAAAAGAAAAACTTGTTTTAAAAATAATTTTATGGACTCTTAAGGCTAGAAGTAACTAAACATTTAATGCCATCACACCTCCCATGTGAAAAAAGGAAATAGATTTTTATATGTGATCTTTCCATCAAGTTTGTACTTCTCATTTACCTAAACTACCACATAGGAATGTTTCAGGCAGCTGAGTTGTAATACAGAAATAATGAATGACAATGGAACAAATTAACTCTAGTTTAACTGGGATTTTCAGTAATCATGTTTAGCATTCCATTTGGAATATGTCTAGTTTCAGCTCCCATCCACATGACCTTGTCATATGCACATAAATGAGATTTAATACTGCTACTTTCTGAAAATTCATCATGCAAACAATTAGTGAGAAAATTCATGTGACTTTTTCTTTGATAAATTATCTAGAAAGACAATGATTTTCATTTAAGGTGAATTTTGACAAAATGTGCATCAAGGTTTCTTCTATGATCAAAAGAGTGAAGTAAATATGGTAAAAAGGTTTTTTGTCCCATCCTAAAATCAGTGTCAGGGGAAGTGACATTTTCACTAAATAAGTCTCTAGACCAGATGCTTAACTTTTAAAAGAGTAAAGATTAGTGAGACAATTAAAAAATGATTGGTGGAGAACCTGATATATTTCAGAAACACTTGCACTATTATACATATTTGAACACCATATTTGAACTCCTACAAAATAAGCCTTTATTATTGATCAGTATCTTTAGAGTGCTGACATCAAAACTGAGATCCTTGTAATGAGCTCATTATCATGCTGTACTTATGAGAACACCACCTGGTTTTTCTCTGTGTATTAGTTATGCATCAAAAGATCAGTTTGCAGGCTTACCGACTGTGTCATCTTTGGATTCTATTTTCCCACAATAGAATAGTGATATTTCCAGGACGTTCACTTCATTCGAAAAAGGGTTTTATAAGTGACTTAATTTAAGGTGTTCCCTAGTCAAAGAGGAAAAAAAAATGCTGGCTTACAAATTAATCTCTTCCTGCAACAGTGAGAAAATACATCTCTAAAACAAAACCAAAATCAGAAGTTACTCAGTTCTAAGCTTGTGATATTTGAAACAGGTTTAGCCTAAGAGGATCACACTGCTGAGTACTTGACAGGATTGCTCTGAGCAACTGGAAAGCAATGTTGTCAACCAGAAACAGCAAAACCTATCATTAAAATTTCTGCTTCAAGGGAGGAGTTTTAGTGGCTAAGGTACCTGTTCAGAAACTTACACTGGACTTCCAAAAATTGCAAACTTACAGAAAGAGCTCTGTAGCTTCATCCAGCAGTCTTTTGGCCTCCCTATGCTGATGATACTCATTAGCTCTTTCTACCATATTTACTGTTCATTAGACTTTCCAAATGAAAGAGGAAAAAAGGCAACTAATTCTTCAGTGATATCCTTTCTTTACTCCCAGGATATGAACTTCCACATTTAACAGAAATTTTGTTTCTAAATTTCATTGACATAATATGTTTCTAAAAAAAGGCGATCAAAAATTTTAAACACAGATAAATTAAAAATCACACAATTAAAGTGAATGAAGACTAGATATGAACTCTAAAACCACAAAAGACAGCGGGATTATAAAAATATTTTATTGGCTTGTTTATCAAGTACCAGTCACTAATATAAACAAACCAAAGCACTTTTGTAAAGATTGAAGACATAAATGTAAATATTAGAATAAATGATGGAATAATTTTTCAAAACCTCAAAATACATCATTCTTATTCAACTGGAATTCACATACAAATTCCTAATTCAACATGCAAAGTACCTCTGGATGAATGGCTCTGTAAAAATGGACTTTACCCACCAGTGCAATGGTCAAATGGTTTAAGGTCTGATATAGCAGTGAGAAGTTCATATTCCATGCCTTTAGTAAAATATATGTATGTACCATATAGAAATAATGTATATCATATTTATATTGCAATATCTATAGAGAGAGAGATTTCACTTGCTACTACAAGTATATCAAAGCTTTTGTTGATGAATGTGTACCCTTACATTGATGAATTTCTTCCTCACCCATTCCTTTTGTTTCTCTAATGTCTTTGCAAGTCTGATATTTGAATAGCCATGTTCTAAAGGGAATGATCACCATAAAGACGAGACATTCTTCCTCCTGAAAGAACAACAGAAGACTGCGGGGTGAAATAAATAGTTTTAACATTCTGGATGTTCTCTACAAGAGATAAGTGTGTAAGTGTGCTGCTTTATAAAGACATTCCCTGGAAGAAGTAAGATTTCTAGAAGTAGTCACTGGCTGCCTCTCCATAGCATGGCTTCTGTTTCCAGTGATGTTTAATTTGAATGGTGATCCATAAAGGTCATCTACAGAGAAGAGAAATCAGCATATACCAAGGTGCCACCAAAATACAAAATTACTTAGAATGCTGTAAAATGCAGTTAAAAACTTTGAATCTTATAAAAACATGCCATAGGACAAATTTTCAAGTTTAGCAAATACAAACTTAACAATTTTAATGGATGTAGAGGCCCATGTGCTCAGATTTTGCCAAGTAGATCTAAACAAAATTAAATTTTCAGTTAGGTACTTGTAGTTTGGCATTAAGAAACATTCATTCAGATGGCTACCAGTGATGCCCAACCATTCTGACACTTGGCTGCAATGAAAATTCAATCCAGGAAAAAATTTAAAAAAACATATATATAAGGACTTTTTGTATACATATTTTCACACACTTGGAAATTCCAATTGATACTCCCTTACATCTAAGGCTTAAAATAGTCTATGGGCATGAATGTTCATGTCCTCTACACTCTTATCACATCGTTCTTTTATAATTCTTCACTTCCATTTTATTTTCTCCCATAATTTCCTCACTTTTCCTCAAATGTAAAAAAAAAAAAAAAAAAATTGCATATTTGCTCACACATTCTTCACTTTTATATCAAGTGCATATGCATACAAGTATTTCTTCTCTTACGCTTTTACTTTCAGTATAAAAAAGAAAAAAAAACCACTATAAAAATATTTCATTTTCCCAATGCAAAATATTTCGACTCTTTCCACACTGAAATTCTGTCAAAGTTTTGTTGAAACTGACACATTTTTTAGATGCTAAAATTTCATCTAAATGGCTGCTTCTTTTCACAGAAAGCTGATCAGTAAAAAAAAAAAAAAATCTCAAAACTTCAAAACTGAAAGGAAAAATAAAACCTCCACTAAAATCCAGCATGTCTAATATTTCCCAGCAGCTACTAAATTTGCTCTCTCTTGAATACGCTTTCTGTCTCTGAGATCATAAATTTTTCATTCTGTCTTACACTTGCCCCACTGCAGCAGGGTGGACAACAGGATTATTTTTCCCCAGCATAAGAGTTTTGCATTCTGTAAACACAAAACCAGGCAATGCACATGGACACAAAATCTCCTTATATTTTGTCTATTAGCAGTGGAAGCACTGAACTGGACATTCTTACATAGTCACTAGTAAATGTAATAAGATTTTCTGGGGATTTTTTGTTGTTTTTTTTTTTTTTTTAATTTTGAATTCTTCCAGTGGCACTGTCATCTCCATTAATGGAACAGGTTTCTATGTCTTAGAAAATCAAATCACAAACACTTCTGGTATAGAGTTATTTAATAATTTCTACCATTTCTGTGCTAGATCTCTCTGAAATATTGTTTTGGTTTAGGCCTCTTCATCCTCTCCCAAATTAGTCACAGTATGGTTGGATGGTTTTCACATAAGAGGATGTGACTGTTCCACCCCTCTGTCCTGTTGTCTGTTTTGGAAGCAAATGGAAATTTCAAAAGTTTGGCATGTCCAATCAAAGTAAGTCAGTTGGCTTTGGTGCTGAAGAATCATCCCTGGCACTGCTTTGTTGATTATTAACCTCTGAATCAACCTCCTGGGACACTCAGACACTTATTCTTTGATATTTCAGAGACTTCATTAGATATTTTAGTTCACCTGCTCTGATGTTTGCAATTAGTTATTTTCAAGCCTGCTCGCTGAAACAGCATCAGGGCATTCTTACAAAGAGGCAGTGCATAAGTAAATAGGTAACAGGTTAGCTGAACACGTTTATCACAGCAAGAGGAAGCAGAGAAAGGAAAAGGAGCTCAGAGGAAATGTTGGTCTACTGGAAGAAATATCCTTTTGAATGAAAAATACTGAGTGATATAACCAGATTTGAGGTTTCGTCTCTTTTTTTTTTCACAGGTATTTACATTTCCACAGCCAAAGTTTGGAGTAAATATTTTTGTAGATTACCATATGCAGCTGAAGTAGTAAAAAATATATATGCTATGTTAGTCCTATTTCTTCAATATTGACTTGCTACCATAAAAGACAAAAAAAAAAAAAAAAGAAAAAAATTACAGTAAGTAGTTCCACATTTTCTCAGCCTTTTTTTTTCAGAATATAAGAAAGTTGTATATAAATGCACAGATCATTCTGGATCTATGCAATAAAATTGGAAAAGCCATGATAGAGATGAGCATTATGTTTCACTATAATGGAAAATAATACCTCATCAGTAACCTTTAAAGCAGAAAACAAGCAGTATTTCATAAAACAGCTTTAAAGATTACTTTTAAGGTGTATATTCCTCACTCTAAGTCAGATTCCAACTAGTGCCCATAGAAGCCAAAGGAAAAGAGGTCTACATTGCCCCAAGCAAGGAGAATTTGATACCTGTATTTCAAAACACTTTCACCTCCTATATTAAACTTACTGTTTCTTTTGGTTTATTTTGTTTAAGCATACTCAGGATGCCTAAAGCTTTTTAGCTTTATATATTTATGCATTAACCTTCAAATAAATAAATATCATGATGAAATGCACTCAGGCCTGCAAGAATGTTATTTCATCTGACTTAAAACATTTTATAAGAATCTATTTTCCTTCTTCTTTCTCTCCTGCTTAGATATATTTACTGTTTCTTTATGCTGTTTATTATCAGGTACTATAAATAATATTGAACAAATCAGGCTGTTAAAATTTGACATATACAAATATGAGCACATATTTTTTTGGAATCAGGTCCCTGATTGTCACCCAGGCATTAAGGTTCTTAGGGTCACTAGCACTAAGGAAATACTCTAATTTTAAGATGCAAAACAGACATTTATTGTAACATTTTAAACATTAGCTGAACATATAAATTCTTTCCTTAATATCAAATAGATGAAACAAATATAATATCACATTTCTGTAGAGAAAAAAATTTATTTTTAGTACAGTTTTTTGGTTTTTTTTCCCATCTGTCAGCAATAAATTCAGGATTTCAGCTGCAAAGAGTGCAAGAAACACAATAAGTCCAATCTTCCACTGTAGCCTGGGCATGTTCAGATAGAAAAGTATATGCAAAGCATATCAAAGTTATTTACCATTTTCACATATTCTGTATCTTAGCTACCTTAAGACCTTTAATGAAGAGAAAGAGGCACATTTTTTGTCTCAGGACGAAGTGAACTGCTCAGAGGATCTGCTTCTCTGTAGTGATTACAAAAGTAACCTCACTACCTCTAGGGTGGATATCGACAGAGTAGATGCCAATTTAGGTAAAGTAAATCCCACCTGGGAGATAACAGATTAATTCACACCCAGAGTAAAAATGTAAACTTCTACAAAAAGTCTTCATGATATAAAATTTAACCTTTTTTTTACAGTTATAATAGTATGAAGTAGAAATACTAAGTAGAAATACTAAGATTAATAAGTTATCCAACTTATTAATCATTATTGCTAATGAATCTCTGGAATTGATGTATAAAAATGGGTCTGCAATGAGCCTAAAAAAATCCATTCAGGATCTTCCTCTATTATGTACATTTTTCTGCAATTTTAATTTTGTGAAATGAGGAATTAGTAGAGGAAATCATGGTTATATCATCAGAAATTCTAATCTAAGCTAGTTGGGACAGAGACAAACCTCAATGGAGAGCACTACCAAAAGTCTAGATGATGCTCATTAAACCCACTTTCTTCCTCTCCTTCTTTCCCTTCTATTGACAGCAACTAGAAAAAATGTCTAGAAAAAATGTCAGGAATTAAAGAAGGAAATATCACTGTTAGAAAAATGTCCTGTAAATTAAGATTGTTGTTATATATAACAGTGAAAGAGAAAAGATGTGCTTATTTCTGTGTTTTAGTTTATGATTCTTTTGAAAACCTACCTGCCTGAATCTCATCTTAGCTGCAATTAGTCTTATATGTCACAGATTCATCAGTCGTAAGGATTATATATTTTAATTAAAAACACCTTAGGAGAAACAGATTTTTTGTTGTAAAATGCAAATCCCATGCTTGCTGCTGTGTTGAATTTTCATATGGCAAAATTCATGGCGTAAGTATATGTGAGGTATATGAAATGCCAATATTTTCCATATGTAGAGTCTACCCACATTCTCTATTATGTCTACATATGGTTAAGATTTATATAAGCCAAAAGAGCACCCTGTTAGCATCTCATGGGAAATTGTAGTACTTAACATTCAACAACGCTAGAATAACAGGACTCCCAGATCAGAACTGATCTGAATACAACCTCTGCCCCAAAATCAGATAAATAAACCATACATAGGTTAAAAATTTACATCAGTTTCAAACTCCAACCTGTTGAAAATTGTAGCCTTCTTCACTTGCTAACAAAGTTTGCAGCATTGTGCTGAGTTTTCTGATTAATGTTGTTTCAGACATGAATTTTCCATAACTCTATAAATACTGTATTTATCCTCCATCAAGTTAATTGTCCATTTTCTAGTTTCAATCTGTATTACTAATTGAAAATTTTTTTTTAATTCCTACACCCTAGTTTAACTCCCAGTTTCAGTTCCAATATGGAAAAGTAGTTCAAAAATATCTTAAATTCTGAAATTAGATTGAGAAATCAGTCATGACAGTCCAAGAAGAACTTTTTTTGGAAGATAATAACATTTTTGTTTGTTCCAAACAGAAATAAATTATTTATAGGCTGAAAAACAGACAAAAAAAACCCCCTCAAATTACCATCATGGGCAACTCTTTTCTAGTAGGTTTGTGGAAGACATGCAAAAAAATACAGCAATACAGCATAGGCAATTTACATATGCTTTCCTAGAGTTTGTTTTCAGAATGAAGACTATGAGAATCTCAAAATAATGAGTTTAGATTTTTGTTATAATGGAAATCTGACTTTATGTTTTGTTATTTGAAAATTCTCTTAGCCTCATTCTTTTTAAAATCAGAATAATTTCTAATCATTTAGCCTTGTACCGCTCTTGTTTTTAAGCTTATTTTCAGTAATTTCAGTTGGTAATTAATCTGGATTCACCTGCTTTATGTTGCTACCATTAAAACTTAACATCAGTACATTGCAATGGTGCCACTATGATGTTTCATTCATATACGTTTTGTACTAGCTTTAGCTTATGCTGTCCTAAAATAGCTAAAATAGTTAAAGCTTGAATAAGAGTTGATGCTGATTATAACTTCTCTAGCCCACATATGTGTTTTAACTGCTTATATATCAGTCTTCCGAATCATATCTTTTACATATGCCTCTAAATAGTGCATTTAAGGATGGTTTAGGTCTACTTACAAGAAGCTTTCCTTAATACAGACCAGCTGCTGGGCTGTTCATACCTTTTGGTTGAAAGGGTATACCCTTGTGACTAACTGTAAGACATCTTCCTGCTGTATCAAGGCCTCTTTCTCAAGACCTTTCACAAGAACCCTTATCAACTCCTTACTTCTTTTTTTTTTCCTTAAGATTTGTTGTTTCTGCTTCTCAGCTTAAATTTATACTTGAAGTTTTATCATCAGGGTCTATCTTTTTTTCCAGCTTGTACAGTACTCACCTGGTGTCCTTTCATGATAAGAGCTTTCAGGCACTTAGAGATAATGTCTCTTTTTAGCTGCCAGCAGAACATTTTCTATGGTAAATGTAATTTTTAGATGCTGCATAACAAGAGGACTTCTCAGTTACATTTTGTTCTTCTAGCCTGTTATTAATGAGCAATTATTCACTTGCTATAGGATACAAAGGATAGAGGATTCACACAGCAGATAAAAAATAACATCTCATTGAAAGCATATAATACTTAGTGAGGTCTGTCTTTGTAGAAGCTATTATATATATAGAAACTTCACAAATATTACCTTTGTAAGGCTGCAAAATTATCAAGGTCTTTTTGTCCTTTACTAAATTGTGTATGTACTCATCTACCAAGGTTTTGGCAAAACTTGAGTCTGACTTCTGCAGTCCTGAAGAAGAGCAGCTTCTTGAGTCTGAAACAGTTGGTCATAGATCCATCATAACAAGGTATGACCTTGTCCAGTTGTAGAACAGATATATTTTCCTTTTGTAAATGACACACAAATAATCAGTTTTGGATGGTCCACTTACAGAAGTTGTGCAGTTTCATGTTTAGGAGACCTTAAAACTCTCTCTGAATTTGTTTTGCTCTCCAGAAATATACCTAGAATAGACAATGTTGGTTATTTGTCTATAGTCTGATTTTTTCAGATAGAGGCATCAGGCCACTGTATTTCATGTGCTATGTAACAAAGCTTAAATTAGGCACATATTTATATTTAATTTCATTTTCCTAAATAAATCTCAGCTTTTATTGACATGATATTCTTATTCCATGAAAGAGAATGCCTCACTATTGCTATCATGAGTTCCAATTCATTTCAGGTGGAAATTGAAGTTTTACATATTTCTTTGGTCATAAGTTTCCCATTCAGGTGTTTTTATTTCCATAATAGGAATTCCTAACATTGGATTTTAACCAAAAGAAAAAAATATTATGCACAAGAAAAACTAATGTTTTCCACCCATCACTAATACTGAAACTGAGGGAAAAAAAAACAACACAAAAAACATAAAATAAAGCATAAAGAAATTTTATCTTATGTGCAATTTCTAAATATACTTTTAAATTACATTGTTAGTGTTTATCTCTCTGTTACCATGCCTGCCTTGCTCTGTTTAAATGCTGCAAATTACCTCAAACATTCAAAATGGATTTCATCTTTTCCTTCTATTTTTTAAACTTAAGTAGCCATTTAGTATTTGTAAATGATGAATGAATTTAATTTGATTATGAATTTTTCTCCTAAAAATGGCTAGTCTCTCCACTGCATATATATTTCATAAGTCCTTTTTGAAAATAAGTAATGGTTCTACTTTTAAAGTGGTATATTACTAAGCCAATATTCTTATAGTAAAATAAAAATGGGATGAAGATAAAGTTAATTAATATTTTGGGGCTAATTATAGTAACAGATTATTGGAGATATGGATGGCAGTTATATAAGTTTCTTGCTAAGCAACAAACTACCCACTAGCTCCAACTCATGAAAATTTCACAGAACACATCTTGGGATTTTCAAATGCCTTCTTGAAACTGAACTTTCTAATCACTGAAATACCTGACATGTAAGAGTAAATAGAGATAGAAGTAATATGTTTGATGCTTTGCAGCTTGCTACAATCATCTACTTCTTTGCTAATAGCATGTAAACTGCTGTCATTCTGAATGGCTAAATCATTCTGGCTCATGAATACACTGAAAATACTGCATAAAAGAGCCAGATACTAGAAAATGTAGTTTCCACTCATTTGCTGTTGATAGATTCTATACTGTGAAAGAAAACCACTTCAGTGGGATTTAAATATTGCACCCATGAACAGGGCTGGTGTTGAGTCACAAATGTTGTTTTACCCCTTAGCATTGCATTCATTTGGTATAGAAGCCTGAAAGTCAAATACAATCATTCCACTTCACGGTTATGTGGTTCTTCATGGTAATAGGTTGTGTGTACAGCCACTAGTTTATATAGCACCTTTATATAGGAGGTTTCTTAAGAGCAGGATTCACATCCTGAGGCTGACTTTGGAGCCATAGCCACTTAATGATTTTACCATTATTATTACTATTATTATCCATCAGATTTTGCTATTGCTATTATCATTACTATGCTGATGACTAACATGAGTGAACAAGAAAGCTGGTTCAATGACATCTTGTATTCTGACCTTTTTAGTGCAGAAATCAATGATTATAGTCCCTGATGAGTCAACTGTTCTGCCTCAGGTCCTTAAACTAAAATTAAACTTTTCTGAAACATGTAAGTTCTCTTATTATGTGCAAAGAAATTTTAAAAAGTATTAAAGGATAAAAAGATAAAAAAAGCATCCTTCTAGTTATCAGTAATTTTGAATATCAGACTAGATCTAGTTACCTGATCATTATCAGAGAACCAATGCTATCATTTTCTTATCCTAGAAATAGAATTGGTATGGGCATGGAGGTTAGCAGTGGAGATTATCATATTAGTATACTTCTGTCATTTAATATGACTTCTTGGGGTTTCCCACCACTTTTACCCCTTGAAGTCTGGAGACATTTGAAGAAATAGAATATTTGCTATCACCTGTCTTATAGGCTAACAGAAGAAATAGAATATTTTCTACCATCTGTCTTGTAGACAAACTAGATGTCAAATTTTGAAGAAAAAAATAGGAATAAACATTATATGTATGTCTTAGCAGCTTTGCACCGATTTTTACCCTGGTGATTTCCAAGTTTGAAAAATAGTACTAAAATACGTTACTTTTTTCTTTTAAAGTTAAATTCTATAATATTAGAAATTTATTTGATTCTTTAGCAGCTTAAAGAGAACAATATATTTTTTCAAGTAGAATCAAGGGTATTTATGAAGAACTTTTCGAAAAAAAGACACAGATTTTTCTACTATTGTTTCATTAAAATTCTCTTGGAGATTACATGTTTTTCATCATTCAATTAAATTAGCCTCATTTGACAACATATCAAAAAAGTACAAATTGTAGATAAACACTTTTTTTTCCCCCACCACCTTTGTTAAGCAACTAGAAAATTCTAATGCATAAATCTAAGGTTTTATGCAACCACAGATGAGACTCCAGTTCCTGGGGAATGACCTAGGCTTTCTATTGATACTTCCAGCTGCATATAACAGTATGAATATACAGACATCCCATTGCACAAGTATCCTTCCCTAGGTATATAATGTGATAACAATACAGTAAAATTAGCATGCTCCTCCGCATTACTATTTTAATTGTTAAAAGCAGATGTTTTGTGTGTGAAATAGAAATAACTTATTCTTAATTGTCCTTTCTATGTGCTTCAATCACTCTGTATTGCAATTAGTAGACTGAATGTCAAAACCTTTGGCATGGACTAGGATTTTTTTCAGTGGAGTGTTTTATGGCTGTTGAGCATCTGATATATTTCAAATGCTGTCTCTCACCAGCTCTGAATGCGGGGCTAAATAAAATAAACATTCACAGAAATTGGCTCAATTATATGATTGCCAAATGTAAATGAAGACTTCAGAATATGGTTTGCAATAAACAGAGTAAGCAGGTTCATTTTCCTTGCATCATTGTAGAGGGAACATCTTCAAGCTAACATTTCTAACCTCCTTGGATTTTAAACTGTGCTCCTGGGTCTAAAGAAGAAGATATATAACTAACAGTGGGAGGGACCCAAAGAGTTTGTGATTCCAGCAACCACTGAGATGTTATGTTGCAGAACAGAGCCCAGAGAGACTTTCATTCTTTTACTCCTCTTTAATCAGGTCTCTATTTTTCCCTAAGACAAAGTAAATAAAGTTACATTTCACTCTGTCCCCTGCAGGCAAGTCACACATGATATAAAAACAACAGAGAGACACTAAGAGTTGTTTTCTTTTAACAAGGAACTTAGCCATCTAAATTTACTGGGAAAAGGTAAACAGTAGTATCCTCAGAGTTATATTTTCATTCTCATTCTATACTTTATGGTAGCACTAATTCCCCAGTCCTTAGTCTCCTTGTGTTTTTAAAGGAACAGACCAAATAGTATTTCTATGCTGAGACACAATAAAGCCATAAACCGACTAGCTGTAAACAAGCTTCTCAGGGAGAAGGAAATAAAAATAAATTAGCCTGTGGAGTCCTGCATGCTGTGGCTTGACCATTTTCCATGCCTAAACTAGCTTAAGTCAGATGACATTTGCAAATGAAGTGGAGGCAAAGGGTGCTGATGAGCCAGTTTCCCAGCCATGTGGAAGCCAGAAAGAAATTAGAAGTTAGTAATACAATTGACAACTAAGAGAACTGCCCAGTATCCATTCCCATGCTTGAGGCCACTGACACTGGAAAAGCCAAGTAACTGAACTCGTGATAGCAAGGAGCTTTGGTCTGTGGATAACAAGCTGTGCTGAAAGGAAGAATCATATACTGGGAAAATTGTATAGGTTACTGCTCATCATCAGCCAGGTAGTATAAATGACAGAAAAATCGGTCTCATACAGGAGCTGTGAGTTTTGCATATTAATGGCTATTTCTTATCCTGAATCATATTTTTATGTTGTGTTGAAAGAGGAATGGAAATGTATTTATAAAATCTGTCTTAAGGTAATAGACTTAATTTTGATAAATATTTATAAACTTCTAGTGAATGGGTGTGAGGAAATTTAGATTCTTGCAGTTATAAAGACACTTCCTATAGCTAACATGTGAATGAGAAAAATTACTCTTCCTTCAGCAAAGCATAATGTCCAGGAAAGGCACAGTCAAAATGAACTTGCCAAATTGTTTGAAGCCAGAAATTCTCATATGAGACTTTTGTTTCAACCTAGACTAAAAATTAGAATTCTGAGTAAAAGCTACCATTATGATTGCAGAGGATATATAAGTAATTAGAAATAGGAACATGGAGTAGTGCCTGACATTATTAATGTCTTTAAGATCCTCATGCATTTGGTGTTTGAAGGCAGTATTAGAGAAAAGGACCTATCTGTAGCAAAAAGCAGGTATCAGAGCAGTTGATTTAGACCTTGATTAATATGTTGTTCCGCAAGAATAAGATTGAGAAAAATACTGCTGGATGCAAGGCTGGACCATGATCCCAGTTTCTTACTACATATGATAAAGTTAAAAAGGTAATTAATCACATTCTGAAAGCTGGCTCAGATAAGCAATATACATAAAATTTGAACATCAGAATTACAATCTGAAAAAAAAAAAATCTAATGCCAAGTGATTATGCTGACAACGGAAAACTTCAGTCAATAGAAGGCAGCTACCCATTTCCGTACTTAGCTGATCAACTCATTAAACTGGCAGGAGGGAAATAATATTTTGGTTCTGGCATTTGAATGTGACCACATCAAACTAACACTTACAGATAAAGGAAGAACTACTTTTGAGACGCCCACAGAGGTTCCAGACCCAAGGAATGCCTCTGTGAGTCATGAATGTCCCAGGAAAGTTTCAGTAGGGAGTAAATGGTCTATTACAAATTTTGAGTTGTGAAGATCACTTCACAAATTAGGAGTCTTCACTTTTCTTCATGAAACCTGGAAAGAGCATCTGGTAAGAGTGAAAAGAAATTTTCAAGTGAGGAAAATTAGTGTTTCTTGAAACTTTGATCTGGTGGCTAATATTTTCTTTCCATGTTTCTAAAGCTTATACATGTGTTAAGGAACTGATGGGTGCATTTTTAAGTCTCATCAGCCTTCCAAACCCCTGATGGCTCTCAAACAAACTGACATCATGAACACCAAAAGCAAAAATGCTTGTGGAAAATCACTGGTTGGTAGTTCTTGATAGTGTGTTGATAGTGTGTGGAATATGATCTAGTATTCCCTTCTTCTTCAAATGAAGAAAGCTAGCCTTTTTATTAGTTTTGTACAAATATTGGGTATCATCTTCAAAACACTGTGATGTTTTGCAGCACATTTAAGTAGTGTCACCAGAACTGGAGGTAATTATCAAGGTGAAACAGATTAGCTTCCCATACAGATTCGGTGTAACTCTCAGGGGGAAAGAGTGAAACAGTACAATTTTTTTAGTGCATATTCAGCTTTAGGTTTTAAAGAGCATGGCCTGTTTTGGAAAAAGGTTAGGTATGAACTGCTTCAATATATTATCATACCAAGAAGCAGCAAGTGTTCTAATGAATATGTAGGTGATGGTATTTCAGTGGCTTTGAATATTTTTTTCTCTTCTCTCAACCCACTATTGATCAATTGTAAATCCTAGAAAAATGCATCTGGACTTCTCAAAGCACACTCTTTAATTCTGGACCAGAAGTTTTGTCACCTTTAGACTTTTTAATAAAAAATTGCTTGCCCCTCAAAATATCATTCATCTCACTCCTCTCCAGACCTTGCAGTAGCTCACTTGCTTCACTTAAGAAGTTTTCTGGGGCACTTGTAATGCCAAGTGTGAGGTCACAAGAGGAACATTTTTCCAACTGAGATTTGTTTAAAAAAAAAAAAAAACCAGAAAAGCCAGCTTGATGCTCTAAGGGCAGAGCAGGACATCTATTGAAAACACAATTGTAACAAGGAAGGATAACACTTCTTACAAGCTGTGGTGCTCTGGCTTTGAAATGGGGGTTTTTACACTTTCATAAAATTGTAGCATCATAGAATGGTTTGGGTTGGAACAGACCTTAAAGTTCACCTAGTTCAAATTTCCCTGCTATTGGCAGGGAACACCTTACACAAGCCAGGCTGCTCAAAGGTCCATTCAAACTGACCTTGAAGACTTCCATGGATGAGGCATTCCGAACTTCTCTGTGCAACCTGTTTCAGTGCCTCACAGTGAAGAGCTACTACCTCATATGTAATCTAAATCTATTCATTTTAAGTTTAAAGCCATTTTCCCTTGTCCTGTAAGTACTGCCCTTGCAAAAAGTCCCTCTCCCGTTCTCTTATGGGCCCCCTTTAGGTACTGGAAGGCTGCTGTACAGTCTGCCTTCTCATGCTGGGGCCCTCAGAGCTGAACAATGAATGCAGGAGGACACAGAGCTGAGCATAGTACTTATTTCTCATCCTTATTGCCTTGAACAGAAACACCACTGAACTCCCTAGAAGTTCATAGGAACCACAGAGGAGCCACAGGAACCACTGCTACATGCAGCTTATATTTCATCAGTGTGCTTTTTGACACCCTTTTTCCCCCAACTTACACAGTCTGATCTGGCCTCCTGCGCAGTTTAAAAGATATACTACCTATATTTCTCCCACAAAACAGCATTTTTCCTTTTCATCTTTAGATTTCTTTAAATCTTCACTTTAGAGAGTTACCTTTCTAGCAATTATATTTCTCACAAAAGAGGACAATCTTCAGAAACTCCATGAATACTTATCTGAGGAAATATTAGCATGGTTTTTTGAGGTGTTTCCCGTCATTTTTGAAAGTTACTTTTACAGAAGACTTAGGCAAAAGGTATTAGTGGGGAAATTAATAAAGTTATTTTAAAATAAATTATTGCAAAGAAATATGTTGCAAAGAAAATATTTTAAGCATAAGAAGTAGTCTATCCTCACTTAACAAGATACATGAGGCTTTAAAAGTCAGTTACACAAAATCATACATATTTAATTTTGCCTTATTAGACCTTTAAACTTAACTACTAAATATTAAACATCTTAGAAAAGTAACAACTTTTTACATGACACACATTATATGAAACAAAAAAATGCCCAAAAATAACTAAGAGAATAACTTAGAATATTTCTTGACTTTTTTTTTCATACCTTTTTTTTTCGTTAATTTGGGATATAGCCAGATGCTGTCTTACAGAACAGCTGGAGCTATTCAGTAGATGACAGTTCCATAGCTGTTAGTTATCACTCCTCACTTGAGATGTGATAACTGGATTCATGAATACTGCTGGCCCATTTCAGGCCAAATAAACCAGATTGTTTTAAGGAAGCAATGCAAGTCATTTAGGCATACTTAATTTACTTTTACTGAACTGAACTAAGAATGAACCCAGAAACTTACATGCCATCTAATTCCACTATAGTGCAAAACCAAAAAAAATCACAGGACTCCTATACAGATACAGAACACAAAGAGAACACCTCTAGAAGGTGATTCTTTCCATCTGAATCACTGCCTGTAAATATTTCAATCTCTGTATCAGATATAAAGTCTGAGCTACTAGTTTAGATTAAACAATCATTAGAGCATACAAGTTGATGCCTACAGTTAGAATAAATTAAAGCCTTGAAGATTGCTTCACATATGAGAGTGATACGCGAGGTGTTTAGTGGATGAGGAGTAATTCCTTCTTAAACAATTGTAGCTGTAGCAGGCAAGGTCTTTATAACTTATATATTGACTTTTCAATAGACCTCTAAGACAAAGTCATATTGCCACTGCTTGCTACCCATATTAAATGCTTGCTCTTAAAACACATTTGTATGTTTACATCCCTTTTAGAGAGAATACTCAGATGTAAGTTTTTGGGAGGGACTGTGTGAACTAAGATTATTCATTTACTGTGCTACTACTTTGCAGGATGTTGTTCTCTTCCTCTGTGTAGTAAATTCATGCCACAAACTAGGAAAAGGGAGAAGGTAAGACACATGTTCCTCTCTCATGTTTACTTTCCTTTGATGACTTTGGAAAGAGTGGAAGGCATAAGTGAAATTGAAAGAGAACAATTTAAAGCAACTGGATCATGAAGATAATTACTTTTATTTGCATTAGTTGCTATATTAATGTTGTCATCATTATTTAAAGTAGATTAAGTATGGCTACATCTTCACTCCAGAATTAGAATTAGCTGAAGCAATGAGGGTATGAACATCCAAATAAAAAGCTCCCTTTTGAATTGGTGAGCAGTAGATACAAGCTATTCATTTTGTTTGGTTGGCTGGATGGTTGGTCGGGATTTTTGGTCATTTCCCTTCAAAATTATCCAGTTTAACTGGATCATTGTCTTCAGCCATAACCTTTCACTGCAAATAGCAGACATTGTCAACATTGTGAAGAGAAGAGAAGAGAAGAGAAGAGAAGAGAAGAGAAGAGAAGAGAAGAGAAGAGAAGAGAGAAGAGAAGAAGAAATTAATAAGAAAAAGAGGAAGAAAAGGGCATGCTAATGCTGCTGATCTGCTACTGTACAAACAAGTGTGGTAACTGTACAGGATTGTTTTTAAACATTCTTTTTTTTCTCTATTGGACTGTACATAGATAAGATAGAAAATAGCACTAGAAAAGAATGAGCATGACAACAGAAGTCTCGAAACGGGTGTCTGTGTGCTACATTTAGCTATATTACCTTCACTTTTTATTTCAGATGGATTTTACAACAGAAAACTATTCCTTATCCTGGTTTTACAGGAAACAGAACAACTATCTTTCTGATTTTTCTCCTTAAAAGTTTTGTGCATAAATAACATAGATTTCTTAGTAGAAGGTCTTATCAGACATTAATCTGTGCCAAAACATGAGACAATGACAATTGTTAACTTTTAGGAAAATTACTTGAACATGAGAGAGAGAAAGGGTCATGACTCCTCCTGTATAATGACATTCCAACAAGCCTGAAAACATATTACCGGTATTTGCTAGGGCAACCATAGATTTCAACCTTTCTTTGCCTTCACAGATCAACCATTTCTGTTCTGTCATGTAAGTGTCAACTCATGTAATTAGGTGTAAAGAGGCAGGTGGTGCCAATATGTAATACTGGCACAGAACGAGGAATTCCTGGAAAAAAACTGACATTTTCAGGGTAATGTCAACTGTCCGCATAAACCTACCATTGCTTGGCTTTTGTACTGGGCTTTTGAGTAGGCAAAATGCCATCCAAACAGACGTTCAAGACTTCAGAGAGGCAAAATACCATGTATGCATTCTATGTATTTGCAGGGAGCACTACTCCTATCAAGAATGTCAACTCATCCATCTGTCCCAAAAATCCAGGCCTGGAGTTATGGGAATGAGCCTCAAATGACCCATCAATAATTTGGATAAGATTCTAACAAGATTCTTCTTCAACAGAGAGAAAAATTTTGGACACCTACCCCCTGTCCAGGATTACACGTAATCATTTTAACAGAGTCTTCAGTTAGTTTCTCATCTCTGCAAAGTTACACATGATAGAGAATAATGGCTATGCACCTGCTGCAATGCCCTGCCAGCACATTTCATGCTTCAGCTTTCACACAAACTGGTTTCTAAAGTCATTAATGGAATTAGACTGGGAAATATCATGCCTAAAGGAAAATGCAGCAGAAGTCACCTGGTTTTAATCAGGTTAGAAGACAAAAATGACCCACGTTTTTCAAGATGTTTGCAATAGCTCGTATTTCTGATGGTAGGCTGAAGGGTTTTACCCTGCTGAGGACAATATTGTGCAGATCACTTGTTGACCTAAACACTGTTGCTCTGGAACCAAAGACAACATATTTCTCACCATGAAGCTCTGCCCAAGTTAGCTAAC
Organism: Motacilla alba alba; assembly: GCF_015832195.1. Taxonomy (NCBI): domain Eukaryota; kingdom Metazoa; phylum Chordata; class Aves; order Passeriformes; family Motacillidae; genus Motacilla; species Motacilla alba. Next base: position 67,608,035 of record NC_052016.1, read on the forward strand.
CCTGCTGAGAATCAGCCAATTAACTTGGGCATAATGCCTTATCTAAGGAAAGGTATAATATGTTTTATATGTTCTTGGATTATTATACCTTGAGAAGTCATTGAGACACATGGAACCTTCCAGAAAATAGGAAAATCAAAACCCAAACCCAAACAAACCTGCAAAATACCAAACAGCAAAACAAAAACAAACAAGAACCACCCCAAGGGGTGGAAATATCCTGGCTAGAATAAATGAGCATGCTCAAAGAGAAAAGGCTTGAAAGGCTCTCGAAACGTAGAAAAATTTGAATGTTAGCATTTTGTGCATGGGTTATAAAACAGATTTCAAGAAGCAACAGCTAGAAAATAATTTCCTAAAAAACTATGAAGAAGTGAATATGGTTTCTCTTAGTTAGAAAAACCTGAGTTTCAGTGGCTGGGCTAAGAGCCAGAACCTGTCTGCAAGGACACAGCCTGCAGAAGAAAAATAGTTTCTAATGCTCCTCCCCATCCCCCATTTTGTTCTGTTTTTATCATGTTTGCCACATTTAAACTGGTAAAAAAAATGCTCCCTAAACTTTCTTCAGCATGGAATGGCCCATGAACATACTATTATACTCTCCAGCTTCCAAAATTGGTTGGCTAGAGGCATGTTGTCTGTTAAGAAATGTGTCTGACTCATGCTAAATTCAAACTTTACTAGGGCCCTGGCAGGGCATCTGCCTATTGTGCTTGGCCTAAAGCATGTTAGAGACCTCTCCAACAGTTTAACAGCACAGGAAATATAATTCTGGTAGCCAGGAGATCCCTCTGGCAAGGTTTATTTTATGCTTCAAGCAAACTCTGTTTTCTTTATTCAGAGTTATGTATTCTATGTTTTAGTCTACTAAAAAAAATGAAGTTCTGTTAGAATATCATTATTTCTTTGGACTGAAGAAACTCTAAATATGTCTACCCTCAAAACCCTGTCTGATTTTGAGTCCTGTCACACCAAAGTCATACTATTGTATTAATTTCAACACCTGCAGGTCGACAATCTGGTTGTACAGCTGGTGATGTTGACAGGGATTTGGCTTTCACAACCATGAGACCCACTTTGAGGACAGAGGACTGGAAGAGGAAGAGGAGATGCTCCTTACAAAGTCAAACCAAGATAATCTTTGCAAAAGGTTGTCTCAAAGTGATGAGAAGAGCTTTAAACTAGAAACAACACAACTCATGGTAAAGTGCAGTAGAATTCAATAGTGCTGGAAAGCAAAGGTGCAAGATGATGAACAAGGGAGATCTCAGAAATTATAAAATAGGACAAAATGAAATTCACCTCAGGCATATATGGTCTAGGAAATAAGCATTAGAAAGTGGAGGTGTGCAAGTGAGTGAAGGTTGATTAAAAACTTGATATGTGAGATTGCAGCCCAGAGAGCCAAATTTATCCTGGGCTGCATCAAAAGCAGCATGGCCAGCAAGTCAAAGGAGGTGATTCTGCCCCTCTACTCTGCTCTTGTGGGATCCCACCTGGAGTGCTGCATCCACCTCTGGTGCCCCCAACAAAAGAAGGACATGGAATTGTTGGAGTGGGTCCAGAGGAGGGTCACTAAATTCTTAAGAGGACTGGATCACCTCCACTGTGAAGACACGCTGAGAAAATTAGGGCTATTCAGCATGGAAAAGAGGAGGTTGCATGGAGACTTCCAAAGGAACCTGCAGGGAGGCTAGAAAAGGGCACTACCTCAGGAACTGAGGTGATATTCTGTCACCTGCAGTGATATTCTATCACCTGCAGGAGCAATGGGTACAACTAGAAAGAGAGGAAATTTGAGTTAGATCTTTTGGAAGAGCTTTCTACTGTGAGGATGATGAGGCACAAAAACGTGTTGCCCAGGGAGGTTGTGTATTCCCCAACTTAGGCAGTATTCAAAGACAGGTTGGATAAGGCATTGAGCAGCTTGGTTTAGAGGGAGGTGTCCCTGCCCATGGCAGGGTGGGTTGAGACTAGACAATCTTTAAGTCCCATTGCAACCCCTTAACATTCTATGATCCTATGAGTTCACAAAGCCATTGCATCATTGAGATAACTGAGACAAATTTAAGATTTAACAGCATTCATTTTTCTCCAATGAATATAGAAACAGCTCAGAAAACTATACCTAACTTCTACATTACTGTTTAGAAATAAAACCCATTGTTGCTTTTAGAGATTTTTTACTTTTCTCTGGTACCTGATTTTTAGAGTGCTGAATACACAGCTTCCCTAAAACCTACTTATTTGAGTGATGTAATAAGGTTTGCTTAATTTTGAAATAAAAAGGAAAATAAATACTTTCTCACTTATATGAAACGTGAACTGAAATTGAAAAATAATAGTCTTTTCACCACAGAGCACAAACCAATGCACACATGTGCAATGAACACAGCTATTGATACCAACAACTATGGATGAAAAATAATTCGTTCAAAACTACTGTAGGCTCAGTCCTTATGAGGCAAGAGGTTAATCTGTCCGTCTATATATCTGTTCTGTAACTCAGATGTCAGTCATGTTTACCTTGTTGAAAAGAGCACAGCTGCAGCTGAGATGAATCCAGAGAACCCAAAAAGACTATGACCCCAAATATGTTCAGCTTGTCTCTGTGTTTTCAGTGCTGTGAGCAATAATATATCAAGTGAGAGAATCCTATGGTATGCACATAGATTGAAAAATAACAATTGTATAAGACTGCATAATTTTTGATAACACAACATTTTGCTAAATATAATATACAGAATTGTATTATTAAAATACCATAAGATATCCAAATCTCATGCATAAGAAAAACCTGAGAAAGAGGTTAGCTCTGTACTCTCTGACTTTGACTTGACGCACTTGAAAATCAACAGATAAAAGGGAGCAAATTGCTAGGGATCCACAGTGAAGATTTCAGAGAGAAAAGCAATTGGAGAATGAAAGTGAGACCTTTAATAGTAGTTCTTAACTTGGGCATGGGGATTCAAGAAAGAGAGAGGCAATTTCTGAGACCCAATTATGTGACTGCAACTTGAACTGCATGTGTAAGTGGAGAGGGAAGCACTCCTGTCTTTAAAGAGCTGGCATAATATTTTCTCTGTTGCCGACTTCACTAAACAAGGGAGTACTGTGGCATTTCAATGCCAAACTGCCTTCATGCATTCGAGATGTACAACATGAGGGAATAGGAAGGTTTCAACAAGATTTCATTTGGATGTTGAGTTAGAATTTTCATAGGATACTAGGCTATTCCAAAACACTTCACACTCACACATAGTTTTTGTGAAGAATTACACTGAAGAGCAGACAAAAATAAAGGAGTTCTCCACCTATCCAAAAACACAGTATTTTGGTATTCTTTTCTGAAAAAGAGAGAAAATATGGGGAAAATAATCCAAAAAAAATATTTCCTAGTCTTGTGAAATGGGTCTCTTTGCATAACAAAAAATAGCCTATTAAAAAAAAAAAGAAAAAGATGAAGACCTCAGGCTTACCTAAAGGCAGTTTTTACACAAAACTTACAGAAAATAAAATCTCCACATATGTGTGATAATTATGTGGCTGTATAAAAGCATGTTCATGAAGACAAAAAAATAATACCTTTTTTTCATCTGACCTCAATCTCTAAATGTACCCTCCTTTTTATGTTCCTTTTGTTGTTGTTGTTGTTGTTTTGGGGGTGTGGCTTTTGGAGTGTTTTGTTGTTAAGTTTTTTTTGATTGTTTGTTTTTTGTTTGTTTGGTTGGTTTATTTTTGTGTTTTGTTTTGGTGTTTGTATGTTTATGTGTGTGTGAAGAAATTAGAAAAATAACAAGACAAAAGCAAGGAGCTTATTCACATCACTTCAGGAACTTTGCTGTTTCCCCTGTAATTATAATCTTACCTACACATTTATTCTTGGCCGCAGCCAAAAATCATGATACTGACATCCATCATATACAGAGGGACTTTTGATCCAATGTCATACTCCTCTTTTAATGTTCTTGCTGTAGCCATGCATTTTATGGTGACAGGCACTCTCTTCAGCATACCAAGCACACTGATAATTCATAACTGACCTGCAATGGTTTCCAAGGAGAAACCATTCAAAGCTGCAGTAAAGGCCAAGCAGTGGTCAAAATTTCAGTGCAGAATTTTAAGCAAAATGAAATTATTATAGATACCAGGAAAAATCAAAAACAACCAAACTTGATCTAGTTTCATAAAAATCTAACTGAATCTGTTGGAATACAATTAAATACTTATGTATATCCAAACTAATAACTTCCTCTGAGGAAACCTATTCCATGAAACCCACAAATTTCCTGGATTATTAACATTAGCACATCATTTGGTGCTTCCAGTAATAGCAACACTACAAAATTCAGGTAACCTCTCCTAATAACTGTAACTTTTAATAAAATTTTTAGCAGAGAAAAAGCATTGTTGAATTTCTGCATTACATGATGTATCTTACTTGATGCATACAACAATAATAAAAGGAGAAGTTTTAAACATGTCACCACAGGCACCAAGCAAAGATGCTAAGGAGGTGAGAGCAAGGAGTATAGAAGAGATATGTCTTCAATTTCATGTTATTAAGCATAAAGGAATTAACAGAGTCGCTGATATATTGAATCCTATTACCTGTGGCAATTCTAATGGGTTTTTTTAGCTTGTAGGGATTTCAGCAGAAAATTTTGCAATAGATTTTATTCCCTGTGTGTGCATGTGCATGTGAATACGCATGCATATAACACTGAGGGGGTCTAGGAGAACAATATTATACAAAGCAAGAAATTTGTTGGTTATTCATTATTAATATAACACAAGACAAGAATATTTAGATGCTAGATGTTGGAAGACAGAAAAAAGGACCATTAGTCTTGTACGTTGCTTGCCACAAGGAAATTTCAGCGGGGTTGTGGCAAGAACAAAACTGCACCACTCAGTGACATGCAATCAAAACCTTTTTTGCTCAGCAGGATGGCTATAGTGACTGAAGAGCAACCTTGTAATCTAAGATTTGTATTCTGAGACGTGCACACACACATGCACAGACACACACACACATTTCACTGTGACACTGCTCAAGGTTCCAGATCCTCTGGGTTTGTTCATGAAGGATGCCGACTTCTGGCTAGCAGCTAGGGGAATCCCTACTAAGGATACTGTGCAGGCACAGTATACACACTACTGAGAAGCAAATCTACTGTTATTGCATATGCACATCATCAGCCATTAGCACAAGAGGTAAATATGGCTCAGGAAGATTTTCTTGACATTTTATCAAGGTCTGATGGGGGTGGACCCCCATTATCCCCAAGTTTCTCCTGCCCACTCTTAAATATTAAACAATTCATTATCAACAACTTACCCAAGCTAATCATTCCTATTGTTAAGATCTGATTATTAGGGTTGTCAGAGAGATGCCTCTTCCCAAATCAAGGTGCAAAAAAGACCATATGCCAAAGTCAATAGAAAGGATTTCATTTAATATTAGGGAGCACAGAAGATGTTTTATGCTGTATTTTGCAACACTGTGGGCACAGTAGATAATGTCAAATATTGTTAATGTTTTTGTCATATTGGTCAATGAAATATCTATGGTATTTTTAGATTTTTAAAATATTACATATATTTATCCCCAGTAGTCACTCAGATTAACTTTAAAAGAAAATTTAACTTTCTTATCACCTTTAGGACTGAAAGTAGTCAGCTTTTACTTGGAAAGCAGTGTTAAATGACAAGACTCCTAAAGATATTTGACTCAGTTTCACCGAAAATCTTGTCACATGTTTTAAAGGAAGTCCATGACTGTATAAACACATAGGGATGTCCATATATGTTCACTAATGAAATACACGACAGGTTTTATATAAAATCTTACTGTAATCAGGTATACAGAATCATACAATTTTACAATGATACAAATGCTGAAAGATTTTGGCACAAGGCACATGAAAGATCATCTAGTTTCAGCACTCCTGCCGCGGGCATAGACACCTTCCACTAGACCAGGCTGCTCAAATACTCATACAACCTGTCTTTGAACACTTTCAATATGGGGTATCCACAGCTTCTCCAGAAAACCTCTTCCAGTGCCTCACCATCGTCTTAGCATAGAATTTCTTGCTAGCATCTAATCTATATCTATTCTCTTTTAATTTAAAGCCATTCATTCTTGTCCCATCACTTCAGGCCTTGGTAAAAATTGTATTGAGTGACTAATTGGATTCTAAGAAATTGAAAAAGGTGTTTGAAGCTAAGTGACCAAAATTACTGCTCTGGATAACTGTAGAATGTCTTCCGACATTTTTCTTCTTTGTCAAAGATTCCTCTCTAAAGGGGCTAGTATTTCAGTTTCTCAATATCCAATAGCTGTTGGTTTTCTAAATTTCTATAGAAAAAAGCTATTTTACATTTTAATCTTATTTTTGTCTCTTCAGTGTTAATATCAAAGCAAGTTAGTTGTCTGAATAAACAGAGGTAATATGCCACTCTAGTCTGCCTTCCCATGGCTACTATTTAATTTATTTGATGGGATTTTTGGGTCATAAAATGACTGCAGTGTCCCCTTTATTCTCCTCTGCAATGTATTTTGGACTACACAGACAAAGTAGTTCAATTCCAGTGCTTTCTCTACTTACCCATTACTTTTATTCCTTGTAAGTTATGTTACTGTTTTGAACACTGAATCCTTTAAGGCTGAGCCCAATGCATATTATCCTGAGCTACCACAAGGTGTTTTGACAATACATCATGTAGGTTTCTTGGTCATTTAAAACTTACTTTCTCTTATGGACAAATACATGATACAAGTTTGAGGGCTTAACCTGGAAGGGGTGAAATGCACTGCATTTCTAAATGTTATTTTCCAACTAAAAGTAAAGCAAATGCTGAAAATTAGAACTGTATTTTGGCAAAAAAAATGAAAGCAAATACATTAAACATGGACTGAAATAACAGAAGATTCCTGAATGCAATCCATTATGCCCGAAGTTATTCTCTAGGTAAAAAAAATGTGCTTCATACTAAAACCATTTATTTTTCATGTCTTATAATAGGCAAGCTCTAAGCACAGTTCACTGTGTGATAGATTTCCTTCTACCAAGTTTAGCCTTCCTCAGTCCAAACCTGTAGACAGAATTCCTTCGAGAAATTTGTCAGCAAGTGCCAATGACAGAGAGGTCACAACTACTGATACTTCTCATGCATTTCTACATAAAATAATTGCCCTCTGAAAAAAGAAGACATGCAAACACAGAAAACTCCAAGAAAACCTTAATTTACTAAGATTAAGCGAATATATTGAGAGTCATAGAGGAACTCTATCACTTCTGTCAGAATCTAATTCTTAAATCTGTATAGAAAATGAAACTTAAAACTAGTGTGTTACCAGGAGGTGATTGTATAAGATTTTGTAGTAGCAAGCTAACTTATCTGGTACATGGAAAAATAAGACAACTCCCACTGTAAATTGGCATTAATTCATAGTTTTTTTCACTGTCCAATCTTTCCTTTCATTGAAGGCAAGACAAAAGAAAAATATAGAAGTATGTCTAATAACACATTATGGGACTGGTTCCTGGAAAGTGTAACTAATAGAATAGCATTTTCTTGAAATTTCTGGAAAATTATCAATTAGACAAAAAGAATATCCAGAAAAAGTCGTTGCAGTATTATTCCCCACTTGGTTACTTCAATGCACTGGTTTAGGAATAGCTGTTCCTCTGATTTTTGGCTATGAATATCTAGGATGTCAGTCATACAGGATGAACAAATCATCACTGAATCCCCAATAAATCAAGTGTTAAGTAACATAACATACACCTGTTAATTGCTTAACCACTGGGCACATTTTGCTGACTTTCTGCTGTTACCTCTCAGCTCTGGAGCATGTTTTTTCCAACATCTGAGGAGTAATGTTCATTACATGTGCATTACAGCGCTGTTTATGGCCATCTGTGAAGGGCAGTTTGTTACCAAAACAGTTAACTCATGTTTGCCCATCTTGATAAACAATTAAAGCTCAAGAGCTACTAACTAAACTCAAGGTCATACGATCAGGTGCAGCTGTTTGCTAAGTGAACCTCTACCTCTGAGCTGCCTATTTCTTCCTGTCAGAATGACTTACTTGGGCACAGGTGTAGGTATCTGGACTTCTAAGTTTAAAGTGTGAGATTCAGTCCTTGGCACCCAAAGAGTTATGTCATGAATAAACAGAATAAACAGCACTATGAGGGGAGAAACAGTGTAAACAACTTAATCTTGGAGCCAGGAGGTTGACAGAAGTCTCTGAAGTCAGGAATTTAGTGTCCTGCTTTTTTGCTCTGATCACTTTATGCACGACACTGCTTGTACTTTACTGTCAAGAAAAAAACCATAGATTTTTTAAACATAAATGTATATATATACAGACATATGCATGTGTATGATAGGATGAAACACACAAACATGGTCATACACCCAATATATATACAAATATTTTTTTAAAATCGACTCCTCTCTGTGGTAGCTGTGGTTACAGCAGTTAATCAAAAATTGGGATCTGGACAAACATATCCTGATACCATCTAAATTTAAGGCCATGATGCTTGTACTTCAGAACTGAAGAGGAGAAGGTAGAACATACTGCAAAGTTACTAGGCAGATGCTACTTTGACATATAATCTTCTGATGGACCCTTCTTCAGTTTTTTTGTGAGAAGAAAGAAGGAGAATGTAAGAGCACTGAGGAGGAAAGCCAGTTAAAAAAAATTACAAATATTGACTCATGCAGTCGACAAAGACTAACTGTTCCTTTACTATGGTTGTCCTAGTAACAGGTGCAAAAGTAGTAGTAGTATGTCATTGTCAGATTATTTTCAATAGAAGGATAATTCATTATACCATTGTTATCTCTGTTAAAATCTCCTTTTTCATGACTTAACTGGTCTGACTATTCATAAAAGTGTTTTAAACATAGAAAGAGTCTACACATTTATCTATGGTAGAGCAGCTGAATCCCACCTGTGGCTGGGAGTCCCAGCTTTGACACAACAGAGATAAACAGATTCTTCAATAATGAAGTTCTTCTTGGCTGTCTTATGTGAGATATCTTGGGTGAGCAATCTCTTTTATATTATTTTTTTACAGAAAAAAGTGAGAAACTGGTTAGAGAAGATGCTCAGCTGCTAGATGTTGCAGTGATGCTTTCCCTATTTTTTTTCAACCTGGCTTCTATTGCTTTAGTTCTTTCTACACAAAAGAAACATTAGACTGTTCTCTCATTTAGACTCTGGGAAGGCAATTTCACATATCAACTGTAACCAGATTTGTGATTGATGGCAGACATTAATATCCTCTAATATGGAATTATATACACAGATACATGCACGTATTTTATTTAGGTTCATTAATCTAAGTGGTTCAAGGACAGTGCTTCTTTATCAGGTTTTCATAAAACAATTAATTGATGTAAATTTGCCTTCTGTTCTGCACCATGTGGATTTGAAGGTTCATAAGATTCAATACTGGAACTCAATAATGAAAGCTAATTTCATGATTTCATCATCTAAAACTCGAGGTTGTGTATTCATCAACCCAACTCTGGAGTTTTCCTGGGCTATTTTGAATAACTAATGTGGAATAAATCTTACCTTTACAAGAAGATTATACTCAGAAGGGATTGGAAGGACAAAAATCTGAGTTTTAAATGTTTGTGACCCATCTGCTATGTATTCACTCTTTTGCATTCAGTACATAGTGTCCGATACTTTGTCAGGCAGTTTATGCACAGCACAGGTTTATAAAGATCCACAGATACTGCATATCTCACTTTCCTTCTTCAAGACTATTCAAACTTTTGACTAGCCTTGGTGTCATGATTAATTCCTTTTTACCTTTGCAGACCATTTCTTCACCTTAATATGCTTCACCAGTGTGACTTCCTAAAAGAAGTGTCAAAGAGGGAAGATGCATCCCAAACATGAAAGGCATGTTTTGACTACAATGCAGTGATTCAGAGAAACATACAGAAAATATTTAAAAGTATATTTGCTCTAATAGCATAAAGGGAAACACAGAGTCTAACATGAAACTTATCCTAGTGTTGATGGCATACAGTTCCACAGATAGGGAAAAGAGTTCCAACATCCTGTACCGCAGAGACATTCCATTCTCTTATGCTGGGACAAAGTATGGTACTTTAACTGTATTTTATACAAGTTAACACTGAATATTAAAAGAAAAAGCATCATAAAATACTTGACAAAAGCTTTCATGGCAATCCCCAAAATTTCTTGTAGTGCATTTGTACATGGATTTTTCTTGTGCAAGTTGGTGAAAGAATTAGAAATTCCACTCTCAATTGCATATGCAACGTACTTCTTCATAACAGTTTCTGACCACTTATATACATCTTCAAGACAACTATGATATTAAAACACATTTTTTTCTTTAAAAATTTTCATAAATGGAGGCAACAACACACACAAAAGTGCACAGACATTTGTTTTATAATAGAAATGACAAGGAAGTGATTAAGGCATCAGTGTATGCAAAAAATATTTACATTAATCACTTCCATTCTGTTTATCCTTTTCTGATCTGGCATTTCTATTTATGGTTCGGCTTCAAAAATGACTTATTTAGTATCATGTAATAGAGATCAAATTTTGAAATCTTTACAAAGCACAACTTTTTTCTCTCGGTCATTCTGAGGTATGACATTTATTCTAAGTAACTTATTGACTAAAACAATGGGGAAAAGGGAAGCTGCATGCACAAGAGTTATCTGTCCACACAAAAGCCTCCTATAAAAATGAGACACTCTTTTTAGTTATTTTTAATACAATTAATTATCTAATTAATGTCAATGTGTTATACATGATCAGCTACTCTAGCAGCCACTGCTTGGAGGAGACTAACTCATCAGCCATCGCTGAATTCCACACATCTGTGAAATGGCCCAGAATTTCAGGGTGACTGTGACCTGGTACTCCTATAGTTCAATATAAGGCCTGTATAAATGAAGGCAATAACACCTTGTCCTATCACAGATTCACTTCAAAGAAGGTCCGACCCAGAAGTTAAATTAAATGAAAAATTTGTGCAGTACTTTTTCTGTGTGTTCTTGTTATCTTCTCTCCATGAGATGTGTGTTGGAGGATGATTCACCAATGACTGTCAAGTTGGACCAGCCCATGTGTAGGAGGCCATTAGCATCTGACCAGAACCCAAGGATTGAGACAACAATTTTTGCTAGGCATGTCAAGGTCCAAGCATGGATGTCAGACTTAAAGCCCATGAACTGAGGTGGTTTTGTCAACCAAGAAAATGGGAGTGTGTGCATATTTCACTGATTGGTTTCAAACCTGGTAAGACACAGAAGAGGAAGAATCCAGGCTGTCTGTGTTCAGGTGTATGTGCACACTGCTGGTGTTTATATGGGTGCTGGAAAAGGCTGTGCTGTCTGTGAGTTGGCACATGGCCAGTCACTTCTGTTGTGCTTATCTTTGGGACACTCGTGTGTGCTCCGGTATTGTCTGGATCTGGAAATAACAATAGCAGCCATCAGATTGAGAGGAGAAGTCTCATGGGCAAATGAGTCCTAATCCAGACTGCCCTTAGCAAAGTCATCACTATTTCATTCATATGAAAGTTCTCTGCAAAATATGTCACAGTGCCACTTACAGAAGGGAGGGCAAGAACCTCTTTCCAAAGGTAACTTACCTTCTGTTCCCTCAAGCTCTGGTGAACTGGTTAGCAAAAATAATCCACTGATTTAAGTCACTTCTGTGAAGACAAGGATTTCCTTTAGTTCTTCCATCTGGTCTATTCCATGACACAGGAACTCAAAGGCATCCCAACACCAAGCTCTTTCCAGCTATCATCCTGGTGTCTCCTCAAAAACAGTAAATATTTGGTGGTATTTGATAGTTATGGAGAAGAGTAGAAAAATACTGTTTAAATATCTACTAACACACATATTATTTTCTCAAACATTTAAAGTCAATAGTTCTACAATTAGTTCACATAGGAGCAAACTATATAAATCACAAAGGGGTAAAATCCTTCTCACAGGATTTATTAAGCATATTAGTATTTGACTTATAATGAATATTAAGATTTACCAATAGAGAGAAAACAAAATTGTTCCTACTTTCCTGTCCTAGGTTTGCTGTCATTGTTCACCATCTAAAAACTTCTGGTTCCTGTAGAATGTGCAGTCACATTGTATTTTCAAGGGTGCTAAATGTGAACATGCACATACACATGCACAGCTAATATAAACCAAAAATACCTTATCTGTTTCTACATTTGACTTTAACAATATGATCAGGTTAATGATACATTTAAAGGTAATGAACCAGTTATTTTTAGACTAAGCAATAAGCACACTCATTTTACTGTGCAAACAACTGCTTGCACTCAGTGGCCTTTGTATTGCTGTTTACACCTCTAAATTATTCTTGAACAATTATTAATAAGATCTCATGGAATGTTTCTATTGATGCTTTCTAAAACTGACTAGTACTCTAAAGAAGTGTAAAATCCTGCTGAAAAGTAATTTTATTCATTTAGTATGTATGTGTCCTTAATGTTATATTGAAGAAAAATCAACCTCATAGGGTTACATGGAAATTTCTGCAATACCCAAAACTATAAGTTATTTTTTGCCTAAGAGAACATTCTTTAATCTGGTTAAATACAGGAAGACTTGGCATAATGACTGACAATGGCAGTATGAGAGTAACAGCTAAATTTTTGGATTAGTGAAGATGAGAGAAGCCAGAAGTACGAGTATACAAACTGTACCACAAATCCATGTTCCAGAAGCATTTTATGGCTTAGTATTATACAAAGAACTTTCCAAAAGGAAAAATTGGGTTATTTGTTGTGTTATACAGACAGCAAATTGTATTTTCTTTCTGAGTCAACTGTGCCATTCATGTAACTCCTGACAGAAAGAAGACAGGAATCCCTTGGTATTGCCAAGTGAGTTCTGCAGCCAAAATTTTTTTAAGCAGAGATTAAAACAAAATATTGCAAATAGCCAACCTCTCATGTCATGTAAATATGGTGCAGAGGTAACACAGGTATTTGTTCCTGTGAGCAACACAAATCATCAGGTATTGCTTCTGTATAATTGTACCTGTGTTCGTGGTGAGTGCATTCAAATCTATCGGTTTGTTGCTGCAACCCATGTATTAACATGTTCAGGCTTTACAGAGCACCAAAAAAAAGTATCAAATACCAAACAGAAATGGATTCCAAGGTGGACAATGCAGTTTTGAGGAAATGTAGCATACTTTATCTATAGACAGTAAGTCGCTGTCTAAATCAGGACTTTTTCAATAAATATTTTCCTAAATATATGTGTCGATGGAGACGTATCTGTGGTGAATATGCAAGGAAAACTTTTGGGTGATGTGAAATCACACATAGGTCTTGTTTTAAAGCTAATAATTGACAAACATTCTGCATAAAATTTGTGTGTAAGCTACTGTGCATAACTCACTTGTAACTGACCATGACCATACATTTGTCAGAGGCTACCTCCTCTCAGTTGCTGATTCTGAAGACACTTTAATCAAAATAAATTTTGTTCCTTTAAAATGTGCAAATACCAAATCTTCTATAGTCCAGATGATTTTGACTGTTGCAAATGACAGAGTACTTGTAACAGTGTTTGTGTAAGGGGATCTTCTGGGGAGAATAATGTGAGGCAGAAGGAAAAGGAACAGCAGGGCTAAACTGGCAATGGTAACCTTTTCTGTTAATACAGCTGAATCGCAAAAAGGCTGTTTATCCACAGGATAGAGGAACCAATGGCAAGAGTGCAACACCAGAAGCAAACAATTGACACTAGTTTTGACAGGTTGGGACATAAACATCAGTAGCAGTGCAATCCAGAGATCAGCAGTGATATAAAGCTGAATAATGAGGCACAGGCAGAGACAGATTCATGAAGAGTTCCAGTGCTTTCGCCAGAATCCATATTCCCTTGCTATAAGCAGATATTGTATTATCAGATACAGCCAGCTCAGCAAGATGTCAAGGGTGGAGAAAGTCATTGCTGTGTTTTAGTGTGGGAGTGACAGCCATAGGTTTAACAGTACCAGATGGGCAAACCTGTGGCATCTGAATAGTTCGAGCGTGGATCTGTTGCAGAAACTGTGATGTGAATGGCTGCGGGCAAGCTCTCCTGGTGGAAAGCCTTCTGGATCTGCACCAGAAGTGAGGAAATGAGCCAGCACTGGCTGTTTAAGCCAACATCAGCAGGTCTCTCAGGACTCAGCTGTCTGCTCATCCCACTCTCAGTCCACAATAAAGTAGTTCATAAATAACTGTCTAAGGAACACAGATATTTTCTGTATGTGAACTGCTCTTGGCTCCTCTGCCATAGGAAGTACATGACTTTGGGCTATAGGAATATGTTTCAGTGTTGAAATCCTTGTAACCATGCCTGTACTACACAGCATACACTGCTTATTATTAAAAATATAAATACATCTCCCTTTATCCTGTAATAATCAGTGTCCAACTGAAAGCAGAAGTCAACAATGTGGCTGGTTTTGTAGTGACATTGGTGCAAATCTTGTTTCACCAAATAAAGGTAGCAATAGACACGTAAATCACTTCTACAGAAAATTCAGGTCAGAGAATTTCTTAAGAACTTCCTCCTTTTCCTTGTTCCCTTGCTGTGGTCTCAGCTCAAAAGTGAAGATGACCTCAGCAGTTAGCAGCCTCAGAACTTCACACTGCAGCAAAGCCTCCTCCTCAGTGCTGTTGAGTGAAAATGCTCTACTTTATTGCAAGTAAAGAATCAAACCAGACACCCAGATTTTCCCCCCCTTGTTTTCAATGGAAAAAATGTTTCTTTTCTTTTTAAAATTTTGATGCTAAATTTTATTTTTTCATGAAAAAAAACTAAAACATACCAGTTTTAGTTAAAAATAACAAAAAAAAAAGCACTTGTGAGTCAATTTGATAAGACACACACTTGTTGCTCTTGTTAATGGAAGTATTCATCAATTTAAACTCAATTTTAGAGTTTAGGAAGAAAAATACCAAGAAAAATTGCCGAGCATCCTTGTAACTTAGAGCATTTAGACTCCTCAACAAGACCTAGGGCTGTGTTCATTGCATTAACTTTTGATCCAAGGTGTTATTTGAGTATTCTTAAAAGAGAGCCTTACTCATTTTACCTGTTTGTGCTGAGGTTAATTGCACCTTAAAACACTGAAGACCCAGGCATATGTGTATTAATGCAAAATACCTTCTTCGTGTCCTCCTTATGATGAAGCACTAGCAGGAATTTGTACCCAAACAAGGTAGATTTACTGCTATCATTGAGATGGTGATGTTGAAAGCAACTGGATTATCACACCAAAACTTGTTTTTGATCTCTCCCTTGGAAACTAGATAGAAAATCCTACAGAAAAAGCAGCTGCACAGAACAGCTAGGTATTATAATTTGCACAAAATTTACCATTTGGTTTCTTTATTACTGGTGTTATTTGGTTTGGCTTTTAAACTCTTTTGTGCTGTTTACTAGTATCTGAATGGTTATAAAAAATCTGTGAAACACAATAACATTTTAAGGTACCTGGCGAGACCTTGATTTTTTGTTGTTGTTGGAGGAGGTTTTAGAATTATTTGTATTAGTAGTAGCCAAGAACCCAGTTAATTTTCAGAATAAACTACATTCTCAGAATAAAATACACTAAACCTAACTACATCAAACTTTCCATGGTTTAGGCAAAGTATACAGTCCTTCACTGGCAGCCATAGCTGCCAGAAAACAATGATACACTGCCAGTATAATTTACAGATGTTAGTAATCATGAATTCAGTGTTGGGCATAAAGGAATGTGGAGAGAGGAATCCCAGAGACTGGCCAGCAGCATTGCATGAGGCCAGAATTTTTCACTGAGTTCACATGTGTGCCACGATACTGTTTGTGCACCTTCTGTCCAGATATATTGGAACACACTAGGGAGTAACTTCCTAATCAGCTGTTACCTGATGCCCATCTGCTATCCCAAATAACATGTGTCCTCTGTAACATTTACCAATATTTGCTTGTGGCTCATTACTTTTGCAGGATATGCTGTTTTGTAAAATAATGGATACCAATTAAAGCTGGTATTCCTATTCCCTAACCTTAGGCTTCTGAAAGTCTGGTACTTAGTCTAGGCTGCAATACTACAGTCAAACGAAAGCAAGGCATCTTGAAAGGGAGTATTATCCTTTTCTGAGACACCTAAAATACTCATGGTGAACTCTTCTCTGAAGGCAATTTTATGTTTCCTCTGAGTATAGAGAGAAACAAATATCACTAGTTTAGGAAGTTAACCTACAAGAAAGATTAAGATTAATATTAATCTAACTAAATATAGTTGTCTATAACCTCAGGCTCTTTTTAAAGTCTTTCAGGAGAAATATGTGCAATGCATCTCATTTTACAGTTAAATGCCTAAAACAAGTGAGCTAAATCACACACTAGAGCTATTCCTTCTTCTGTATTGACTATGGTCAGGTACATAAATTCACTACCACAGATATTGTCAAGGTGTCTTCCACCTTTTCTGGAGGTTTAGTAATGACAGCTTTGCATAAAGACCATTTTTCAGTTAGACCCTTGTTCTGTGAATATAATTACTTTTTCCTATGCTGGACAGATATTACAGGGAGAAATACTTTTAACATGTAAATATTTACTCTCTAAATGCTTGTTATTGAAGTTAAGACTGAAATTTCAGATTTCACTCAGCCTAAAATTCACTGAAAATTCCCATCAACTTAAATCAAGTTAGGAAAGCAATTTACATTAGTAGAGAACATCGTGTGGTTTGGTTGGTTGGTGGATTTTTTTTTTCTTTTCCAAAAGAAGAAATACATATTGTAGTCATGTTCTTCACATCTTAAATATACTAATACCAAGGTTTTAGTCTCCTGGTACTCTTGGTATAGTGCTCCTTCCTTGTGTTTCCATAGCAGTGCCCATTACCTAGAGTTAGTGAATGAAAACAGGAACAAAATCAGATCAGGAGCGGAATGGAAGCTACCAGCTGGGAAGGATGTTTTTTTGGCTTGTTGTGATTTTTTTGGGGGTTTGGTTTTTTTGTTGTTTTGTTGTTGTTGTTGTTGTTTTGTGGGGTTTTTTTGAGGTTTTTGTCTTTGTCTGTTTGTTTTGAGAAATGTCATCTAAATTTAAGGTAGCAAATACTCTGTGACTCAATAAAGCTGACTAATTTCTAGAAGTGGTCAGCACTCAGGAATTGGGAACAGAATTCAACGTTTCATATGCAATTCTATCAAAACAAAAGTAACAACTACTTGTTCTTGCGGAAAAAAGCATTTTTTTTTCCTTGAGTTAGTCAAGTGTGAATTTCTTACACATTCCCTTCACATGTATCCTACAAAGCATATGAACTTTTAGACCCCACCAACTAAATCACACAGGTGTGATTTTCAATGTGCTGCATCTTTTGCTTTTAGCCCTCAAAATCCTCAGGGAAAAAGACAAGGGGTGGTGGCACAGTCATAATAAATCAATGAAAGATTCTCAGCTGCTGTAATGGACATTGAAGTAGATCTTGTGTTAGCTTGTGTACCCACAGTTATAAAACTCGCTGAGACTGGTATGTTTCCTTCTAAATTCATTAGGATAACACATTTGTTACTAAAACAAAATAAAATAACAACATCTCTCCCTCTGCCATGTCTGCCTCTAAGCTTACCTCCCCTCAAAAGTCAAAATTTAATAGACGAAGGGAAACTTTCTGTAGCCCAAACATTAAAGGTGATAAGAGCAAATGTGTCTGTCAGTCTGGCTATGAAGAGCAGCTGCACAAGAGACAGTTGACCACCAAATGGTATCCTAGCAACCTACAGTAGCATCGTTGTACGTACTGCTATCAAGCCAAATTTATCCTTTTCAATATCTTAGCTTCAAGAGATCAGGGATGAATACAGAACAAAGGATGAAAATGATGACTATGAGAAAGACAACGTGGGGTTTTAATTTAAGCAGAGGTTATATGGAATGCCTGTGTAAAAGGAATAAAGGACATCACACTTTTGTGAGAAGGAAAGATACCTTCCTGTGGTAAGGCACTCAGACAATTATGAACCAATTTGCTCTCAGAATACTAATCCTGTGTATATTTTAGCTTGGAACAAAACTTGCAATATATTGTCTCTTTAATTCCATTTAAATATTTCTATTTAAAGGGGGAAGGCTGATGAGAAATAATTTTTAATTATTCAAACTTTCTAAATCTTAAAAAAATTCTAGGAAATTCTACCTATAAATTGTGGCTTTCAAAAAAGATAGCTGGTATTGTTTCTAATATTAAATCTGATAATTACAGTTCTGTTAATAAACTTTCCAAACTGAGCACTTCCCTCTTTTTATACTATAAATTGTTTCTATTCTCCTGTTATATTTAGAGTAATTGATCCTGCACAGTCCAGATAATTTACCAATGTGCATAATGATCATAAATGTAAATAGCTTTGTCAGAGAAAGGAAAATTGAACCTATGTGCAGATTAATTACAGGATATTCCCTTTTTTCCAGTTTTCGGCAAATATTGTAAAAACATGCTAAAAATCTAGACCTTACCCACCAAAAGGGCTGGAGTAATGTCCAGAGTAAATTAGCATGGTTGCAGCAGACCTAGTTGAAATAAGGACCTCTGACCTCAGCTAGGGGTTTGGCTGAATGTAACAAAGCTACTGACCATGCAGACAGAACATGATCTCCAGCAGAAGCAGAGTCCCCTCCGTCGCAGATGCACTGCCAAGCAAGCAGTACGTTGTAAATATGAAGACAGTGTGCAAAGCTACTGATCACTGATCATTTTTAATTTATAGTCCAAACGTTATCCTTGCAGAGGACACACACCAGGGGTTTACAAAGCTACGTTTATGATATAATAAGTGGTTTTGTATGCACCAGAAAATCTGTGTGAAAAAGATTTCCACATGTCACACTGCAGTAGAGGGCTCTTTCGAGACTTAGCTGAAACAAAAAAAAAAATCCACACAAGAAACCCAAACGACTAAATTATTCACTTTTTAAAATGGCATTATTGAAGCAAGTTTTTAATCCAAAATTCAGTCTCCCCCTTAATTTGTATTTCTAATTTCTTTTAATGATCTGGTTTGGAACAGGCTACTTAGCTTTCTATCCTTTGTTATTTACGCAGATGACACCAATCCCCCAACTTCTCCAAATATTCTGTCAATCACTAATTATCACTGGTAGTACTTCTTCATCACATCAGTTGACATCTTCTTTAGCTTCCAAGGAAAGAGTCTACCATGGGCATATTTTAATCTAGTAGAATAATTTATCCTACTCTGTGCAGTTTCAAATTTACCTTCTACTCTGCCCCCAAATGCCTGTGCATTTATGTAGCAAATCACAGCATAAAAACCCCATATAATCATCAAAAAACCAGACACATTGGCTTCTTGTGATCTGGCTGCCTCTATGCAAACTGTATGTTTCTGATTAGTGTTCCCTGAGCAAGATATCAAAGGAACACTGGACAAGAAGAAGCCTGAGAGCTGACAGAAGAGCTGCCCTCTCCTAGTGCACAGCCACGTTGGCTGAGATCTGTAACATATGTGCTGTGAAACAAAAATGTCTTCAGCAGTTTAGGCTATATTAGCAGGACAACAGGCCAGACCTACTTAAAAATACCTTAGATATAGTCAATGAGGTAATTTATAGTCTGCTGCATACACATGAATACATATGAAGAGATATTAAAAGTTTGTGTTGTCTCGCACACCAAGCATGCATTTCCAAACATTGTGTGGATTTCCAGAGCATGTAATTTCTGCTTCAATTTATTTTGTTAGTCTGATCTTTGTTAAGAGATGAGCTAAGGATGCAGTAAGAATACCATCATTGGTAAGAAGATAAAATAGCCCTTAGCTTTACATTCTTCTTGACAAAATGTTGGAGGAAACAGACAGGTCTTCAGAGCCATGGGGTAATGCAAAAACAGAGAAATTAAACAAAATTCTTAGAAAGGAATCAGAGTAAGCCTTTTGAGTTTTATGTAATACTAAATTAATGTTTCAAGGCTGTTAACAACTTGGCAGCTAAGTGAGCAGAAGAACCAGACAAATCATATCAAATAAATGATGGAGCAAACCACTTTGATTGATTAGTCTAAGAATTTATGAAGGTACTACATTAATTGTTGGGGGGTTTTCTGTAATAACAAAAGCTGGATTTAGCAATTTGGGTGGTCATTTCCATACTTAAAATCCTGTGTTCACCTAGATTATAACTAAATTCTGGGTAAAGTGGCTTCCCAGAAGTGAAATTCCTGTATTGATGTCATCTCTTAGGCATTTTAACCTTGAGAATTTTTAAGGTGGAAGACATGCACAACTCCTTCAAGACTGCCTTTTGTCTATATCATGCATCAGAAAAAGTCTGCACTCCATAAATCATGCACAGTAAAGAAAATGTCCTATCTCTTGTGGGCAGAGTGTGAGGAAAAAAAAAGGGGGGGGGGGGAAGGCAAAACAAGAACCACACAATTTTAGCTGCAATTCTAGTTTGTTTGGCAAAGGAAGTTCTACTCATTGACAGGCAGGCCTTCTGCCATCTGTGTTAAGTGGGTGCATTGCAAGCACCTGGAGCTACAATGAATACTTTCCTTTTTAATTCTTTCTTGTAAAACAGATGGGAAAAAGCACAGCTAGTAGTGTTATGCTGTGTTTAAATATGAGAAGACCATCATTTAGTCTCACTGTTGCCTTTCAGCCTGACACCTATATATTTGGATTCCCATGTTTTAATCAGCAGAAACATGTCAGTGTTCAGGAGACTGTTGTAGGGATCTACTTGAAAAGATCTGGAAAGAGGCCACAAGTGACCTACTGCTTATGCAATGGAAGTATATTGATTAGAGGAGATTATAGTTTTCTGAATGCAAAGCTCTAGTTTCATGAGCATTTTAAGCGTAATATAAGAAATCATGCTATCTCTAAGTCCTATGAAGGTATGGGACAAATAGATTAACAGATGCCCAAATTCAAATGTAAAAAAAAAAAAAAAAAAGAAAGGATAATTATAGCCTTGCAAAGCTGTTTCTTATGCATATGTCTCTAAGGCTTCTAAAAAAACCCCAACAAAAAAACAAAGCAGACAAAAGTTTGTAAAATCACATTTTCCCAAAGGCTTGAAGAAGAATAATGATAAAGTACCTTTGAAGTTACATTAGGAACTTAAACTGAAAAGAGAAGCATGAGAAAATCCTGCCCAACAAACCAAAGCATTTGGGATTCTGAAGGAGACTAAAGGGTTCTGTCCACAGATTCCCAGCTGGTAACTTTGTGTATGCAATAGGTCAAGTGCTTTTTTTTCTGAAATAACAATAATCATTTTGGGACACAAAACATTGGCAAAATAAATAGGCATGCTCAAGTCAAAGCTGGAATATTTCAGTTGTCATCTTTTCACATAGCGGGGAGAGAATATAGATGTGATCTAGGAATTTTTCAAGGAAGCAGTGGCCCAGTTTGTAAAGGATGGGTAGAATACTCAATGTAGAGGAGAGCAGGCTGTTCTCCCTTAGCTATTTCTATCCTTGCTATCCAGTGACTCTCTAAAGTAAAATGCAGAAGGAGCGTTGTGTGCAGCAGTGCAGCAGTGCTGATGGCTGAGGCATAACACTGACATGCAAAACCTGTACATTTTAAACCTTTGCCTGATGAAGTCTGATGAAGGCCTAAAACAGAGTTCCCCTGGACAAATGCTCTGCTAGTAGATGATGCAAATGATACCATGGCACAGGAAAAGGATTCTGGTATGATTTCTAGCTTCAAAGAGGTACTTTGAGTTATCCCAACTCGTTTTAATTTTCTTTTACCTAAACTGTCCAAATCAAACCCCTTTATAGTACTCTTAATATGCTAGTGATCAAAAGCTGCTGAGTGAAATACCTTAATACACTTTCAAATTAATTATTTCTCAAGAAGTCAGGATAATGGACTCGACAGATGAAGCAAATACATCTTCATTTGGATTATCTTCTAACCCAGTGTTCTGAAATTAAAGATAAACACAGCAGCAATCAGAATTTAAGAACTATAAAATTATTATGAAACATTTCCCACTCCTTGTATTCTGTTTTCCCAGTATTGAAAAGAGGTGAAAAAACTCCAACCAAACAAAAATAAATAAAGCAATAACTTTTCAGATTTGCTTTGGAATTATTAGGAATGAGAAAGGGATTATTTTATTTTTATTTAAGTAAAAGTTAAGATTTCTCTGGAATAAGTAGGTGGGAATTGGTCAGTAAATACTGGAATGATGTTAAAAGCTGTTGAATTTTTCTGACAAGAAAGGAGAAATTCCATAACACGTGAGAAAGTTCATCTGTTTCCTCAGTTTTGTTTTTCGAATTTAAAAGTATTTTGTTCAAAGTATTCCAGCCTATATTTGGTAAAGATGTACACTAAATATTATGAATGATGCATAGATTAAATAAGCTATTATTTCTAAATTAGCCAAGTTCATTTCTGTTTTCAAATATACTACTTGAATATTATCATCTTAAAGCTGAATTTACAATTTAGGTAAATAAATATACAATATATGTAAAGGAACATAGGAATTCATTAAACTATTATTAAACTATTGAACTTTTAGATCTGGAGTTAATTCATACAATCAAGTATTGTGGCAATTCACTAAGGGGAATTTGGTTTTTTCAACTTTTGAGAGGTTTTTTCCTAATTTTTGGAGTCACAAAAAGAGAATTTAATAAAAAACAGCAGAAGATGTCTGATACTACCACAAATCACCTCTTCAAATCAGCAGTTTCTGATACTTTATATCCCATCTGTTTTTAAGCAGTTAAGAAAAACTGATATTCAGTATTCTTCCAGTGCAAAGGAAAGAGATTAATATTTATGAATTATGACTCAGATTAAGATTTATATATTCATTCCACAAAAGTAGGCTTACTGAATCACCATTTCTCCCCACCTGAATTTCAGGTACCTTTTGCTTGGAAGGAAACTGAATTTAAAAATACATATTGTGCAGTGGGCATACTAAGTCTTAAAACACAACTTTTGATGGCTGAGTGGCAGTGAAAGGCAACTACCAAGTTTGCAAGTAGATTTTCTCTCAGGAATTATTTCCATTCCACAAACTGAACTTGGAATAACAATGACAAGAAAATTTTAGAAAGTTTTTTATTATTATTATTATTATTTCATAGTTTTTCTAAACACAGTGTGTTCCCACTTATCATTATTATCATTATCAGCATCAGCATCATCACTAAATATTTGTGTAAATAATAGAGCTAAAACTAGGAGGCAAAATGAAAAAAAAAAAGGCTTCTTAGTTCTAAACTAACTTTTTAGATTTTCTTTCTGCTGATGTTTTGTCTTACTTTCTGTGCTTTCTTCAGCATTAACAATTCTTCAATATCAGTATATAAGTGCCCGAGATGTTTTATACTACTCTGACTTATTAAACCACCTCTGATTTCAAGAATAACAATAATAATGTGCAATTCAAAATGTTTAATAAACAATATTTTTGCTCACTGTTGTTAAATTTATAATAGATTAATGCCTGATATGTTTCTTAAGGTTTTTTTACTATATTTCATGCATCTGCATCTCTCAGAAAATAAGGAGTCCAGTGAAGTCCTAAAGCTCTGAATTTCCAACACATTTGAAAACAACGTAATATTAAAGCAAGTTAAAGATAAGATTTTTAAGAATCAGAGAAATGCTGAAAAATAGTGTTATTTTGTCATCTGATTTTATAATTATTTGATAACAGGGGTTTAAGATATACAGGATTTATAATTCTTATAAATATGTATTCGATTAAATTCTACCCAGAATTCTTTGTGTAGGGTGTTCAGTTTGGGTTGGGTTTTTTCAATTTATTATTTTTAATATAAATGTTTCACATATTTTAAAAGTTTTATGTCAGCATTTAGAAGTAAATGATGGGCATGGTACTCCATTTTAATGGGCAGTAGTATAACCAAAGTTCAAGCACTACAACTAAATAAAAGTGGGCATAAAATAGAAATATGTGCAGTGCAATAAACACAATACAGTTAAAGCTCTGGCAAAACACTGCCCTTTCTTTTCCTTTGTTTTTTATACAATGGAAACTGTAGCTTTGGGAATCCTGATATATTTTAATGCAGCATGACATGTTGCTGCAGCCAACTGGTAGGACTGCAAGAATTAGAAGGGACATTGTCGTCCTAAACACCATGCCAGTATTTCAATTAGCTCTGAAATGTTGTGAGTCAGAATGCATCTGTCTGCAATCAGTAGTGCATTTAAAATATTTCAGGATCTAACTCTTTCAGAGTGTGATCATGTGCAAAATAGTTATCCAACACAGCTCTTTGTCTGTATAAGAGGTGCCCTTTTTCTGGAGAGTTAATGTAATTGAAATTGTTATTGAATAACCATTCATTTTTTAAGATGTTCTGGTTAAAAAATGTATTAGATTACTGAATAGTAAAAAGTAATCAAAATTTTGTTAAAGTTTCTGGAATCATGATTTTATATTAACTTTATTTTCCCCATCATTACTGAAACATTTTAATGATGTCAAATATACTAACTCTATTCTTTTATAAAGCATAATGAAAATGAGAGAAAAACTACAACTCTTGAATAAAAGTGAGGCAATAAATTAAAATGGGATATCTAGATATTTTACATCAATGACTACAGCAGCACAGCGAAGGACCTTTGAAATCTGTTATAAATCAACTATGTGCTACAGCTTTTCCATTCAGCAGCATATCATGGACCACAGTGCAGAAAAATTTTCTGTGGATGTGCTGGAGTTTGAACAGGAATGTTCTGGGATGGGGTACCCAGATTCAGGGGTCTGAGAGGCTGGTTTCCCCCAGCAGAAAGGATCAGTTACAAATGGTGCATCTTCAGACACAGAGAGTAGACACTTGACTTCTAGCACAGTCATAGAATTGAAACAAGCTAAAAATACTCTTTGAAAAAATAATTTTGTTTATTAAAAAAGAAAAAAATAACACCACAAAATTCCTCCATTACTCAAATGCAAGAAAAAGTGCAAACATATAAGCATGTCTGAGAAAAGTTTTTCACTAGAACTTTTCTCATTATTTAACACAAATTTAGGCTTATTCCTTCCTCATTCCTGATAAGGTTAACTGGAAAACAAGATTTCTGTTTGCATAATAGTTTCAAGTTTTTACAGTTTTTTTTAATTTCACATTTGCATAAAAATGAAACTCAACAAATTTTACATAATTATACATAAATGAAATTGTGACAGTGGATAGCTTAACCACCCAATGTTCTGTAACTGTTCCTCTTTGTAAACAAATAGTCTTTTAAAGACACAACTACTAACTCTTATCCGAGATGTGGAAACTTAAATTCTTGGTCATAATTTAAACATGGGTTTTTTGTATCCTGAGATTTTCCTTATTCAGTTAGATATTTTTCTTTTCCTTCTGAATCTAAAACATATTTCAGCTTACATTAAATTTATAAAGATATCTGTGGTTTGGAGGAAAACAATTAGCAATGAAAACTATAAGTTTGAGGATGCAGACCAGTTGCAAGACTTTCTTCCTGAGAATTTCTTCATTTTCAAAACTTAAGCCAAGATACTTTGTAAAGTAGGAACCTGAGAATGCAAAGTAAAAAAGTGAACAGTAGGATAATGCTTTTTTGTGACTGATTGCTGGCCAAAGTCTGATGATAATCTGATGATTGTGCAAAATACATATATATTGGGTGTGATAATTTGAAAATAAAGCTGATTTATTTTAACCTGAAGTTCTTTAGGATTGGCTGTCTGAAGAATCTTTTTTGCAATCTGTTTGCAACATAAAATTCTGCTTCTGAATCTAGTCCTTCTTAGCCACAATATACTTTTCAAAACATTAATTAAAGGAAAAAAATTTGAGTGTTCAATCTGTCTGAAAAAACCCAATCCTGAGATAGTCATGCTGTTTATTGAACTTGGAAAGCTATCTCTGACTATCATAATAGAAATGTTGTGTCTAATTGTTATTGATCATCTGATCAATATTTCAAAAATTAATCTTTTTTTTCAACAATTTTTTTAAATAAATGGACAGATAATTCCTCTCGATGAAACAGTAAATAATCTCAGTGCTATTGTATCAGATAAATATAAGGATATATGCGACATCATTTTCTTTGGCAAACAAGTGAATTGTGTGTCTTTACATAGTTAGAAATAAAATAAAATAGATATAGATACTTTTGCTATCATCTATTTTTCTACTGTTTGGAATAAAAAATAAGATTAAAAGCAAAAAAAGGTAGCATCAACAGCATTTTGAGCATCTTAATTCATTACAATTACATCTCAGAAAGCTTTGCAAATCAGATTTAAAAGCAAATTTAGGCAGAGAAATGCAGAGTTTCAAGACACCAATGAACAAAGATGTAGAAAAATAAAGATTCCTAGTGTTACAATTTAAGTTTTGAATGTCTTTTAGTACCCCTCGCTTCTGCATGCATTCCAAAGACTTATTCCGACTTTAGCTTACAGAAACTTTTGTAATGTGTCTATGGTGACATAGTGTGTCAGGGACACAGCTGGATTCACTTTTTTCTAGTCCTGTATGTTCCCATCCATGACATAGAGGAGGAGAAATGTGAATAGGGATTTTTTTTCTCCTTAAATATCATGCTTCTTGGTGTTGCAACAGCAATATTTGAAAGTCACAGTAAATAATATGATTTCAGTTTTACTTTTGGATCAAAAAGTTGCAGAATCTGTCCAGTTTAGACAAATAATTAATGCATCCTTAAACCTCTTGATGAATAAGAACTGAAAATGTGTTTATGTCTTCAAAAAACAGTGGAAAGGCACTAGTTAGATTTGGACACAAAGTCTTCATCCTATTTTTCTTTTTTTTTTTTTTTGAACTTTGAAATACTTTAAGATATTCCTTTCTTAGGTATATGTACACTTTTTGAATTGAAACTAGCAGAATTTGCATGAATTCATAATTTTTTTTTTATTATTTAATTCACATTGTACAAACATCCAAGGAGGAATCAAATTATTCATACTTCCTTCTAGAAGTAATTAGGTACATTATCTGCTTAATGCCAACATACTTAACTGTATGAACTGGAAGTAAATAGTCAAATGTTAATCAGTTTTCAGTGTGTCTAGCACTGAATTCCTTTTTTCTTTATACAGCACAAGAGGCTAAAGAAAGCCACACTCTCACTAAGAAACCTGCCTATTAAAACATTATGCAAACATCTTTTATTTAGCCTTTATTCTACTTTTCATTCTCAGTAGTAGGGTGATCTCTTTTCCTCTATGAGGGTGGCATGTCTTCAAACACAGCAAAGTTTAATTTTTCCAGAATTTTAACTCTTATTCATTTTTAGAAATAATAACTTGTCATAGAAGGGTTAGAAGACAAATATTTTCCCTAGGTAAAGAAATTATTATTAATGTTACCCTCAGATTAAAAATCAAAATAGTAAAAGCAGACAAACTTGAATAGCACGCAAGAGTTTTTGCAGAAAATTTACATATTATTCAAGTGAAAAATCAAATTGATCCATGTTTTCCTTTGCTTAAGACTTCTGGCCTTGGAAATATGAGTTGGCTTTGATTCTGCTTTATGGTATTCTCCAATATTTATTTGAAAAGTATAATGCACCCTCTGTGGTTCCCATGCTATACAACAACGTGGAGAAGCTACAAAGCCACAGATATCATTTGTCCTAAAGACACTCATTTGCTCCACATAACCTTTCATTATGATAAGCAAAATGATGTGTGCTACTTTCATCTTATGATTACCTATTGGAAATAAGGTGCTGGATTCTGGTTTAATCTCCAGCAGCTCTTCTGTAAAAAGCTATAAGCCATCATAGCGACAAATAATTTTGATTTCTGCTGGGGTAGAAATAATTTTCTTCAAAGTAGTTGTTATGAGGCTGTGCTGTGGATTTGTGGTGAAAACAGTGTTGATAACACAGGGCTGCTTTTGCTACTGCTGAGCAGCGCTTGCACAGAGTACAGACCTTTTCTACTTCTCTCAGTGAAGAGGCTGGGGTTGCACAAGGAGCTGGGAGGAGACACAGCCCCCGCAGGTGACCCCAACCCAAAGGGATATCCCAGATCATATGGCTTCATGCTCAGCATATAAAGCTGGGAAAGAAGAAGGAAGTGGTAGATGCTGCGAGTGATGCCATCTGTCTTCCCAAGTCACTCTTACACATGACAGAACTCTGCTTTTCTGCAGGTGACTGAACACCTGCCTGCCCATGCAAGATAGTGAATGAATTCCTTGTTTTGCTTCGTTTGCATGCACAGCTTTTGCCTTGCCTATTAAACCATCTTTATCTCAACCCACAAGTTTTCTCACTTTTCCTAGTGTCTGCTCCATCCTGCAGTGGAGTGGGAATGAGTGAGTGAGTGAGTGAGTACTGATCTGGGGCTTCGTTGCTGGCTGGAGTTAAGCCATGACAATAGCTCTTGCAATTACTTTTGTAGCAGTACACTAAAGACGCCAGTGTTGTTCTACACTAGCTAGAACTCCTATTATTCATTATTATGGGCGGACATGTAATATAACTGAACACAAGCACTGGCTGCTCCCAGTTGCCAGACCCATCCCTCACTGGCTCCAGAAAATGAGGACTATCCATGTAGCATATAGCCATTATTTCTCTCCATTTCAGTTACCTGTCCAAAGTACAAATTGAATAAAGATTGGAATACAGCTGAGTCACATTTTAGCAATTCAGGAACTGTATTTAGTGTTCTGGACATGCACTTTGACCATTACAATCCTAAATTAAGCACTAACTGTCATTACCAACTCCTGCCAATCTTTGTAATTCAAAAGTAACTGGAAAACTGGTCTTTAAGTCAAGAAGATAAATTCAACATCTTTTGTTTCCTTCAAATTAAACTCTAATAATTACTACAAATAATTCAGGGGCAGTCATATTGATCCCACAGCTTTGTAAAAGTACTTTACACTGACTGTAGTACACTAACCATAGTTTTTAACTTGGGAATATCTTAGGGTCTAAAACTAGTTGTAAAGAATAAAAAGCAACAACAACAACCCAAAAAACCCAATTATGAATAGTAACATCAAAGAAAGATTAAATATGCAAAATCAGCATCTCTTATATTTAAATACTGTTCTTTAACTAAACTAAGTATTATATTAGTGAAATATTGCAGCCCCCAAGGATTATCCTGGCGAATTCTTCCCAGAACAATCCTCAAAACTCAACAGCATAGTTTAGTTTTAGGCAGCTAATTAAAGCAATTAATTTAGCAGGATACATTCCTTCTACACTTAGTGGAGAAAGCAAGGAGATCACGGTGGGCTGAATAACCTCTGCAAGGGATACTTTCTTTCTCCATTACCCACAGCATAGAAGAATCTTCATTTCTTAAGCAATTATTTTAGGTGCTTGATGTTAGCCCTGATGTCTTTGCACAGAAAATAAACACAAGTAATAAAGTAATGGGCATAGTACAAAGAGCTACTCTCATCAGAAAGTCCTTAGACTGTATTATGTCTTGGGGTTTTTAAAATAATTTTTATTAAAAGTACATCTTTTTCCTATCTGCTGAGAAGTCTTAGTGAATACATTTTTAAACTGAACATACAGTAAATACCTAAAGGGAAAAAAAAAACCCGTTAGAAACATGTTACTTAGTGACAAGAAGAATAAAGGAATTACTAAAATTTCTTTACGGGTTCTAGTCAACCCAACCTAAATATTTTATTAATGCTTCTAGGATTTTTTTCTCACTACAGAGCTTTCTATTGACTGAACAGAGTCATTATGTAAATATTTTTTGTAAAAAAGTACCCAGTGACTTTATTGTTATATATAAAAAATACTTCCCAACATTTCCCTAGAATTGCTTTTATTAATGATAAACTCACCACTTTTGCCTTGCAAAAATATATTGAGAATTGAGCACTATTAGCCAAGACCCAGTGTTCTATTAAACAATAATAATTTGATATGGATTGAGTTACATGCAATCTAATCTATATTATATGACTCAGAACTCTTGCTATTTAATTAGATGCAGATATTTTGATCAGCATAGTTCAGAAAATTCTTATCTAGATTTTATGGCTGAGATAGAAATTTGTTTTCTGTTACGAAATGAAGATATCACAGTACTGGGGCTTTTCCACTGCATAATATATTGTTAAGGTCCTTATTTAGGAGAACAAAACCCAACCCATTAAGTCCAATGCTGACACAGCAGATTTGAATTTATGATTTTACAACATGGCATTTAAATGACAGCTTAAAAACACTCCTGAGTAACAGACTTCCCAATCCCTTTTGAGCACCCAGTGCCTTTCTGACACTGAAACTCTATTCTGTCAGGAAAACAGGATCATCAAATCCCAAGCAAAGCCAGCAAAATGGATCCTGGTTCTGTAGCCCAATTTTTATACATTTATTGTCCAGGAGGAACCTGAGGTGTCTCCTGTATTTGGCTCTGCCTATTTTCTTGAGCAGCACGGTCCAATAGAAGTGGGCCCTTACAGCAAAACAGTCACACAAACAGTAAATATTTCAGTGGTTTTTACGCCAGGCAGGACACAGACTAACGGCAGAGACCATATATTAATCAGGTACTCTCCAGTAGCCCACCTTTAAGTACCATTTAAATCCAAAATTTATCTAATCCTTGAACTTCAAAACACTGCATGATAAACACCAATGTGTGGCAAGATGAAAAATTAAAAACCATTCCTGATCTTAATTAAAATAACAATGCAGAAGATTATTTTATATTTTCATCACATTCAATATCGAAAGCAAAGAGAGAAACAATCCAAGAAAAAAAACAACTTGATGCTTTTCCAAGATTTAATACAGAAAGCTTCTTCAGATTGTAAAATTATTTCATAGAGATATTCATCTGCAGCCCTGAGAGAGAGGCATGCATACATGCAGACCATTATGCCCTACTACTTAACAGGTTACTAAATGCAACAGCACTGCATACACTATGCTGTACAGCTTTTGTAGGACTCAGGTGCCTAGCTAGCCTGGAATTGCAGGTTTTCAGCCAGATATCCAGTTTTGGGATTTTGAACAGCTGGGCATCTTAATGCCTTAGTTAAATGTCTGCTTTAACATAACAACGTACATGTACGAGTGACACATAAGGTGAGAGTTCTGTGGACTATTCTTCCACAGAATTTCAGTTAGGGAGCTTTAGAGGAGCAGACCTCTAATCTCTGACTAATAGTCAGGCAAAATCAGTTAAAAATTATAGACTTTGCAATGCATGGCAACTCTGGCAAAATTATACAGATGCCTTTTTGAAAAGCAGTATTCTACTACACATATTGCTGCAAAAGCTATACTAGATAAAACATATTTCTGTAATATAGCCTACAAGTCACAAAGGTATTGAAAATGAACAGAGACTATTAGTTGAGGTTTCTGTTTTGTAAATTATTAATATTTCAATTTTAGGAGATTTTTTTTAATGTTATTGAAATCTTCCTGACCTGGAGCAATACAATACCATAAGATAATACATTTGCCTGCCACCTTCATAGGGCCTGGGCTTAAATCTGTCTTGGGTCACAAGTGAAATTATCTAAATGGCCTCAAATTAGCCCTCAGTAGTCATTTGTTCATTTCACAAAAGTAGTATTGTGCATAATTTGGCAGCAGAATGCAATTGTAGAGCACTATTCTGTAAGGAACCAAAAAATGGAATAGAAGGGATATTGGAGACCAGGTTTGCTTTTGGCAATGGTATTTGGATCAGTCCAATATAAATAATATCTTACTTTCTTTTATGAGAACCACTATTCAGCAAATTAGTTAGCATGATGTAGTTGTCTAAACATTGTTTTACAGTTTCATGCTATTTTGGACAAGGACAATCCAAGACATCCTTTGATTCATCTTACTTGCAATATAGAAAAATTGCTATAAGTACTGATTTTATAGGAAAACAATGCTGGTTTTTTGTTGCTGTTTGTTTCTTTATTTTTTTACATATGATGATAATTAGAATGTGGAACAACGAGTCAAGCTGTAATTAGAGATTCAAATGAAAACAACATCATCAACATCATTCAACTATATACAGTTAAATTCAATTAAATATTCTGCTGACTTCTATGTGACCAGTTTTATCTAACATAATAAAGAAAATTGGAAAATAAAAAAAAGTAGGAGGAAAGTTGTCAAATAAATTAGTTGGTGTAAATTATTCCATTAGTTGTGCTAATAAAGCAAAGAATGTGGTAAATGTCCAATGTTGCATTTCTTGTATTTGAAAGGTTATGAGTCACTGAAATTCCACTAACTTAAATGTAATCAAGAAGGGGGGAAAAGTAGCATTTCTGCTTACATAAGCAAATGGACATTCTTAATTGAACTGAACATTTTTAGGATAATAGTCTAGTTGTTCAGCAGTTGCACAAAAGATGCTTCAATAAAATTGGTCCATTAGTAGCGTAAGGAATGCAAGATAGCAAAAGAGTATAAACCTGGGATGGAAACATCTTTGAAAAAGGAATCTTGTTTTCTTTTACAGCTATCACTACTTATGCATGTTGCTCTGTAAAAAGTATTGATCAATATCAGTCCCTTCAGATTCATACATAAGTGAAATTGTGAGGTTTGCCTCAGAATTGCATACAGCAACAGGGAACATCATTGCTTCAGCACTGTGTTTTCTGTCTTACCCTGACTCTGCAATAACCTTTAGCTTCAAGATTTTCCTCCCTGCACTCTGCTCCAGTACCCACAGTGCACTGACCTTGGCTGGACACTGATTACCAACAAAGCCACTCTGTCACTCCTCTCCTCAGCAGCGGCAGGAGCAAAAAGTAACATGGGAAAAAAAAATCACGGGTCAAGATAAAAGCAGTTTTATAAAGCAAAAGAAAAATGCAAAACAATTTAATCTCTATTTCTCATCAGCAAGTCATGCCCAGGCCCTTCTTAAGAAGTAGGGTTCGGCACAAATAGCTGTTACTCCAGGAGGAAATGTCACAAGCAATGACAGCCTCTTCCTTTCTCTTAGCTTTTATATCTGAGCCGACATTATATGGTATGGAATACTCCTTTGATCAGTCTGGGTAAGTTGTCCTGGCTATGTCTCCTCCCACAATCTTGCCCACCCCCAGCCGGCTGCTGAGGCTGGAATGTTGGAGAGACAGCAATGATGCTGTGCCAGCCCCGCTCAGCAGGAGCCAAAATGCTGGTGTGCTATGAACACCTTTCCAAATACCAAAGCAAAGAACAGCACTGTGAGGGCTGCTGTGGGAAAATGAAATTAATCGCAGTCAGACAGATAGAGATGAGTCCTGGTACATGCGCATGCATATATATATATATATATATATATATATATATATATATGCACTCACATTATATAAATATGCAAAATTAAAGCTAACCACTTGATTAAGGAAATATTCCCTCAAAGAGAATTTAACAGATTTAATATTTGAATAGCAATGTTTCAAGATCACAGTCCTAACCTTTGTGTTACTTAAGACTGTTTTGTTTAGTTTTTAATATTTTGTTTTATTAAACTTTCAAGTGGAAAAAAACCTCCAAGCACAACATAGTGGAATATGAAGAAGTAACCATAAGCACTGAATAATTAAGAAATCAATAAACAATTTCACATTTCTTTGGTGTTCAAATGACCTTCCTGAATTAGAAGCGAAGACAGTGTATGCAATGCAAAATCATTAGGTAGGTAATGTACCAAGTAAATTTGAGTAGGCTGGTAAATTTTGATTTAACTATCTTAACTGCTTTGATAGGTTAACTCTAAAGATCATTGAATCAGTCAGACAGTAGTTCAGCAAAAGCCAAATAAAAGGCAGCCCTTAGAAAGTAATCCACATGCAGAAAAAAATATCAGTGAGTTGTGGGAGGTAGGTGGTAAGAGGATGCCCTGTAAAGATTATTCTCTCCAAAATCTGTGATATAACCTCCTACTGCTGAAGACTGAGGTCAGACAAAGCCTTAGGAATGCCAACAATACTTTTTTTTTTCTATCTTATTAATAGAAATATCATCTAGTTCAGAGTTCATCTGAACAGCCAGAAAAATCTTGTGTCTGGGTCTGAGAAAGGCAGGAAGGAATACACCTTTGTCCTGCAGCAAGAAGAGAACAGCCTCAATGGGGAATGAGAAAGGGTCGAACAGAGAGTCATCACTAGGGAGGATTGAAGGGGAGGTTACAGGTTTCTTTTTTTGTGGGAAACCACCAGTCCTTTTATCAAAGGTGCTTTATATGCATCAGTATGCTGTGGATGGGTAACTGCACAACAATTGGAAGCTGACTTTTGTGACTGAGGTCAAAAATGTCTGCTTTTACTGAAAGAATCTTCTCCTCTCACACCAGCTACCTGCAGCAGTCTTGTTAGGGTCACTCTGCAGAGCAGTTTTCCTGCCTTCTCATTTATATATTTCAGCCCAAATCCAGCCTGCCTGTTCTTCTGTTGCTGGGCATAATAATAAAGATTCAGTTCAAGGACTCAGAGGCTCTATAAATTGCTTAGTAGCCTTGGTTTGTGGGAACTCTCTGTTCCTCACAGAAGGAATCCAGCTCTCCCCCAGGATTATAAATGAAATCACCCCAAATGTCTCACCATGTATGCAAATCTGTCATTCACTCTACGTATCAGCTCTGCAAATAACTCAGTGCTCCTCATACACAAAAATAATCTTTCTGAGGTGGTGGCAATAGATTTTTTCTGAGATAAAGGGTAGCACTGAGAACCTGTGTTCACCTTTTATCTGCCCCCTTCGTGACAGTTGTGTTGGTGAAGCCTACAAAGCAGCCTGAACTGAAAGTCGACTTGATAATTTGTATCTTGCTCTCTTACCTATCATTATAGTTCATCATTATCTTCTAAAAGATTTTCCATTGCTTCTGAAACAAGTGAAGTCAGCAGTCTCTCTTTCTTTCTCTCTCCCTCTCTCCCCCCCTCTCCTGGAGAAGCAGTACAGCTGTCAATATGACAATCTAACCACAATATGTTACACCCATTTAGCTGTTTGGAGGAAGGATTAAATAAATTTAGCTATAGCTGATCAAATAAAAGTTTGTCTTTATGTTAGAGCAAGCCATTCAGAGTCAGAGTAATAAATGAGTAAAATAGAAAATATCACTTAAAAACCAATGTTATATTAATTTAATCATGAAGATTACAACAATTTCTAAGGAGTATACCTTCTTTATCAGCTCTAGGAGTACTGAACATTAACCTTTTTTTTTTAATTTTTCTTTTTTTTACTTTCTCAAGTCAAAAAAATATTTTTAGCACATAGGATGTTACAAAAAGCAGAGTAAACTGAGGCAAAATTGATTGCCTACAATGTAACTGTTTGGCCTAGGAAGTCTGAGTACAAACCATGTCTGCAAGCTACTCATTACAGAACTCCTTCACTGACTATGTAATCAATTTCAATAGAGACTGATTTTATAAGTAATATGCCCTCAAACCTACATGCCATTTACACCTTTTATTTGGCATCTCTTAAAATTAAAATATTAATATAAGTCATAAATCAAGAACTCAGAAGTCAGTAAGGGTTCTCTTCTTATTGAGAAGTAGCTGGAAGCCTCTAAAAACCTGACAAATTTACTTGAGCTTCAAACATTGAAGTTTGCTTAAGTATTGTGAACTTATTAAAATTTAAGTACAATTCTGGGTTTGTCAATCTTTTGTGGAAAGAAATTATTTCATTTTTTATTTGTCCCTCAAAAGATGAAAAGTTCAGCAATGTATAAAAATAAACTTGTGTGTAAATCACACAGCCTGAGTCATGCATCAGATGCAACAACTGGAGAGACACGCTCGTGAAAACTGGCCAGCAGTTTTCTCCAAATATGCACAGGATGTAAGTCACAACTTAGTGCACAACAAGTAGTGCAAGTGTATGAGCTGTGTACTCAGGCAGCCAGTTCATAAACAATCTGCTTTGTTGGCAGTATAAGAACATAAAAAATAAGAAAAAAAAAAAAAAAGAAAGAAAAGAAAAAAAAACTATAACAAATCCAGACTGCAGTGGAAGACAAGCTTCTAACTTGCAAGTATCTGGACAGAACAGCGTAAACATCAATGCTCCATCCTCTGCTCACTGCCAGAAATTTTCCTACATATCTCTGCCTTATATTTCCACCTTTTGACTACATAATGAGGTTGACTGGAGCAAATTAAATTTGACAGAGATTTTTCCCTGACTTTGGAAAATACAGAAAAGGTTACATTATTCACCATGACCCCAGAAATCTTTGATTCTGGCTTTTGACCTAAACTTTTTGATCTCAAAGAGCGATATATTAGGAACACTGATTAATAGGAAAGTAATGGTATAGGTTAGTACTGCTACCAAGTAGGATATTAGCTGGTGTTAATTAGACCTGTGATGACATTTCCTACATTGAAGAGTTCCAGCTCCTATGAGAAAAATGTCCACGGATTTTGTTAGAGCATTCACAGTTACTGTCCACCTCTCTCCTCTTGATTTCCAAGACATTCAACACATCTTCTACCATACCTTAGCTATATTCATGTGAACAAACCACCCTGTATCACTTTCCCAACAGGAACGTGGAAGCTCCAAATCAAGAATATCTTTGGATTTTCAGCATGAAAGCAAACCAACCTCCATCTTATTCACAGATCTTTATTCCATTTTCTTACAGTTAGTCTGAATAGGCAGCCGGCTGATTTTATAACCTCCTGAAGAGAGAAAGTGTAGAGATACAACAGAAGAAATCCTAATGGCTATGAGAAGTGTTGTGACTTTTTCAGACATGCCTACATATAGCATACAGTATCTTTGCCATCAGATCATTGGACTAAGAGATCTGCCATTCATTTGTATTTACTTAACCTATTTGCCATCGTGATATTGAAGACCGTAATTTCCAATCTTGTGGTATTTTTCACTGACATTACATGTGACAATTAGGTATTCTCAAGCTGAACTCCAGTGCAGCAAGATGATGGGCACCTCTTCTTAGATGGCTCAAAATTTCTGACACAATATTTTACTTCAATGAAATCATTGTTTATCTTTAAGTTAGGAATTTTGGCATAATTCACAAGATCTTCTAACAGGCAGGATTTAAATAAGTCAAATAAAAATATGATCTGTTAATAGCAATAAAATTAATTTATCATCTCTTTTAATGAATATGAAGAAAAACTGCAAATTACTTTCTGGTATATTCAACAAATTCATAATTAACCACACTACTCACTTCTAGAAGGCACGAAGAAATTCTAACAAAATATTATGGTCCTCACAGAGAGCAGTTTCATAGAAACCCAGTGGAGAGAAGGGAGAGTTGAAGGACGTTATTGATAGTTGCCAGGACTACTAATTCTTATGTAAGGCTGGAGAACAAAGAATAGGTAAGAAGCATTTTCTCTATCAGATACTTATTTAACAATTCTAGCAGAGAGCGATTCTCACTCACGTCATCTGCCTCTGCTGTGAGAGTGGCTCTGAGAAGGCAGCCATGGGGAGGCCTGTTTTGATCAAGTCCTCTGCTTTCCCTTTCAAAGCGAATGAGATAATGCGGCTGTGGAACAGCACCTTTTAATCAGAGCAGTGGGATTCCATTGAAATGTAGTACAATGCAGCTGCAAGTTAGTATTTCCCTAAAACAGGTGTGCACTTCTCCCTTTGAAACTGTGAACACAGCCCATGTCCCTCTATCCCAAACTGGGTCTCAGTAGAACCACGCTCAGCATTGCCTTTTACTATTTGTCCTTTTGTCTCATTTGCCTTCTGTGCAGAAGAATTTTAGGTATGTGCCAAAAATACCTTTCACTAATAGAAGTCAAATATATTTTGTTTTGGTTTTTTGTGGGTTTTTTTTTTGATGGTCTTGTTTTGGGTTTTAGTTTTTGGGTTGTCTTTTTTTTTTTTTTTTTTGTATAAGAGGAAGGAAGATTGAAAGTTAAATCAATTCCTTGCCTCAGTTGCCCTTAGAGTTAGTTTCACCTATATAAATTGAAACACTATATGGTAGAGGATAGTGTTATCAAGGTGGAGTAAATGTTTTGGAAAAAAATGAACCAATCGACTGATGTTAACCCCTATATAGGCCTGTGGTCTCTGTTGCTTGTTAGTACATGTTGTACTATTAACTATGTTTTTGTGTACACAGCATAACATTAATTAGCTGTAGCTGATGCAGTTACGGACAGTTTAATGATGCACAGCGATTCACAGCTTCTGGAAGTCTGCCTAGGAATTAGAAAGTATTAGCTATTGAGAGAAAATAGAAAAATCCAGAAATGTCTTCCAGCTTGAATTCAACCAATGCAAAAGGAATGATGGTCATACTATTCATCTTATTCCCTTTTGGAGCTGAGTTTTAAGATTCTGTTTCAGGAAGTTGAAACAGGATGGGCCTTTCAGATAGTATGGGCTTAAACTCAGGTGGTCTGATTGCCTTCTGCTGATTTGTCTTGCACAAGAATTTTCACATGAGGCATCTTTCTCTGTGAGAAAAGGGTGACTTACTGCACAGCTGGTGATTCCTGCAGTCCCTCAGGTATGAGGCACAGGACTAGAACCAGCAACACAGGCTGCAGCTTGGGACTGCAGAATCAAAAGAAAAGAAACTAGTGTGCACCATTTCCATTGTCGTATGAAGGGCAGATCAATAATTTCTCATCGCTGTAGAATGACAAACACCTTGCAGCAGCCTTGCCTGAGTTTCACACCCCCAGCAGCAGAAAATGGTTCTTTACCTAAGAAATTTAACAGCATAAGATTTTTATCTCAAGAGCTATAAACTCCAGTTGTGCTTTCACTTAAATTTATGGCTGAAAGTTTAGAGACTAATAGAATGGAAAACATGAGTGTCTCAAACTTGAATTAGAGAGCTGGCCTTCACAGCTGGGAGTTCAGAAAAAAAATCTCTATTCAAACAAGTGCAGCAATGGCATATAACATATTCTCGTAGTAGGTATCATCTCATTAAATAGAACCTTTAAATGAGCAATTTATTGAAAAAAAAAAAGGGAATAAGACAATGATGTGCAATCATTGCAATCTGTTTTTTCAATTCCTTACTGAGATTATTGAAAAATAGGAAATTTAAACACAATCACAGAAAGCAGATCATAGTTGAATAGTCATTCCCTGCTTTCTTTATACCACCTAGATGAAGTAAACCAGAGATTGACATTGTTGAGATATTCTTAACAAATTGGTGGAGTATAAAATCCTTGAAGTCAAGAAAGCTGGTACATTCACTACAGCATATAAAACTACATTTTCAGTTAAATAGAAGGATTTGTTTAACATATTTTATTCAAAAGCATGCATAGTGATGGGAGTGGAAATGCATTGAAAATTAACAAATGTCCTCTCATGAAAATGCAGAGTTTTGGACTTTCTTCTGGGAGTGTAAGAGCTTAGAAACTTATATTAGACTGTGGATGCTTCAGCCCACGCATGGGATCTTAGCCTCATCCAGATATTCCATAAAGGAGGACACTTAACTTGAGATACCAGCTTAATATATCCACAGGAGAGCCACAGGTAATAGCTCTCAGTTTTTAAGATCTGTTTGCCTTGAAACAGGGTTTAGAAAAGAATACTTCTTTCTTACAAAGCTTCTATTGGAATTTTGTACATTAAAATAACATTATTCCTTTGGGATTTTTAATTTAAGATTCTACAGAGTCTGTATTATAGAATTTTTATTACACTCCCAGTTTTCTTTGCCTTCACTGCACCTCTGAGGCTCGAACACTATGACTTTTACTTGAAGCTTCTCTCAAAGTGTAAGTGATTTTATGGCACAAGTGTAGGAAATAAGAAGAAACACAAAATGAAAAACATTTAGCAGAAAACATCTAAATGATAACAGATGGTAAGGAAATAGATAAAATTAAATGAAAAAGAAAAATGAGGCTCCAAATCAGCCTTATTCCTGAAAACTAAGTCTATGTTTGATTGAAGAAAGGAACTGCTTATCATGAAACAAAAAGGGAAAGATATGTCTGAGGGAACTTCCTACCAAAGTTTCAGCTAGTGATTCTAATCCTGTAAATGGGCAAAACTGGAGGGCAGTAGATCTAGCATATTTAAAATGTATATTTCAATATGAAATGAATTGTCATCTTTGTGTGCAGATTTTTTAAAATCAATTAAAAAGAAAATCTGGGAGACTAGCTCAGATTAGGGTGAAAAATTCTAAAGTGACAACATTAAGACAGATAAATTGTGTCCAAGCCATTCAAATATATGTTAATGACAACATGAAGTGGAATATTTAGTAGAAGACATTTTTAGAACATGTTTTAGAGAATCACAGAGTATCCTGGGCAGACATTTAGATTAAAACACACTGAGTCTCAAAATCTGATTCAAAGTCGAGTCTAATTGATTAGATTAGACTAAAAGATCTGAAATAGTACCAGCTTCAGATAAATGACAAGTAAACTCTTATCTACTTCAAAAGACAGTTAAAAACATCCTTTCATCAGTAGAAACATCCCAGTAGAAATTAGTGCTGAGTCCTAGTAGACTTGGTCTTTTTCTAAGGACTTGCATTTCTATGTTTTTCTTCCCTTCTCCTCTCCATTCACAGACAGATTATCTTATATTCACTCATTCCTTGTCTTTATACATTTCAGTGGTTCCCATTCAACCACCTCATAACCTTTTTTCTTGCCTTTTCCTTTCTTTTTTAATTGAAATTTTAAAATACCAATTTGCTTCTGTTCCTAATTTTTGTTTGTTTGTTTGTTTCTTTTACTATTTTCCAAATCAATTTAGGGGAAGTCAAATTATTTCAGTTTGGATTTACTCCAACAGTTCCATCATCTCTTATTTACATAATTCCACTAAGGCCTTTATCTCACTCATTTATCTACGCAGTAAAGAGCTTTCCCATAGATGCACATCCCGTACAGGTACAGAGAGTTTTTAAATTCTATCGCTTATGCAGTCAGTAGGTTTTCCACTTTAGATATGAAAACAACAGAAATTTCAAACACACATATAAAAGCAAGCTAATTTCAGGACTTACTTTAGTACTCCAAAGCTAACTCGATTGCATCCAAAGACCATTTCCAGCTAAATTTTAGGACAGACTAACCCCATACACAAACACAGACATTTTCCTTCTTTCAGAAAACAAACCCACGGTGTAATGGGACCAGGAGGGCAAAGAAATCATAGAATGTAATTTATTTCTAGAGGAGATTCCAAAAGATGGGCAAACAGAAGCCTATTAGCTGAACTGAAACAAATCATCTGCTTACTGCAGTACAGCCAGAGACATTTTCAAATACCTACTACTGCTTTATATATTTCTGTAGGAATTCCAGGAAATACAAACCGGTCCACTTCCAGTAAAATTCTACTTTCCATCATCTTCCCCCTTTTTCTACCCCTCCCCACCACTGTTTCTGTACACTTTTTTTCTTAAAACAAAATGGTGCTAACAGCTAACAAATGGACATTTTATCTTATTTTTCCAAAAGACTTAATTATTTTTTATAACAGTGTGAACAATTAAAAAAGCTTCCTAGCCCCATGCTTTAGCATATGTGGTCTTTTTTTCCCTACTGATTGATCCCACTACTCTAACACATGGGGACAGATCCCACAGTATGCCACTGTTCACATAGTGATGATGTAAAAGGCAAAAGATAAACACATAGAAGTGTACTTTCAATTATGAGCTGATAAATTGACTTTTAAAATGTGTGTAAGAAATGTAGGTTTTGATAAGCAAATATGGTACTTAACAAAGTGACAGTTTACTGGCCTGTGATGTTGGCTCTTAATTTGCATAAAACCACAGCATTTAAAATTAAGCTTACCATAAAGATAATAGTTCAACAGTTAAGTGTAGCTATGCTAGATTTCTTAGCTGTAATTTCCAAAAGATATGGCAAACACAAGCAGCTCTAATGTTTCTTTTCATGAGTCAACAGCCATATATCACAAGGCTTGTTTCACACAGACCAAAGCAATTCAGTCCTCTCTGAGCTCTGGTTTAAACCAGTCGTCTAGAAAAGAAGCACCCTATAGCCCACTCTGGTACTGCTGAATGCACAGAAGAAATGTTTCATGGAATTATTAGATCTAGCCAAGAACAGTCATGCATAGAGATAGAACAAAATAGTCATTCAACCTGAGAGTTAAACCTCAAAACTGACAACAGATTTTAATTAATTAGTCATGCTCCATTTTGAAGATCTTGACAGCATTTCATCTTTTCTGGCTTGGTTGAGTAGTAATTACAAGGTCCTTATGTAGTAGCTAAATGTCATGTACATGGTTTCATTCAACCAAAGAAATGCCACTATTATTCTGATAAACAACTTTAACCAATCTTATGATATGGATTCTGCAATTACTTTAATATCTCACGCCTATCAAGCTGGAGAAACAAATAGAAGCCTTTCTCTTAAAAGGTGAACAGGTGAGCATAAATAAGAATTTTCTGTGCACTTATCTTTGTGGGAGTCTCCCAAGAGATCAGACTTCGCAATTCTGCAGTTTTCAGCTCCAAACTCAGCATTAATATCTTAACATTGACATATTTGTATAAAATGGTTTGCAATGGGTTGCATGTTTTATCTTAGATGTAGAATTAATACATCTTTGGATGCTGAGTTCCAGAGCAGAATGATTTATTAATTTATTTATTTAGTAGCTCAATAAAACATTCAAAGGGCAAGTCCATGCTTATCACAAGTGGGCAGCTTGTAGAGATTGACATGATCCTAAGGCTTTCAATACTCAAATTTACTTTGTGCTAGCCACAGGTGTATAAGAACTGCAATTTGTATAAGGCCCATGAGAACTAATTATGTGTTAAGAAGAATGCACTTTTTACTATGTAGCATATAATACAAGAAAATTACCATGCATCAGGTTTTTGAGAGACAGAACTTTAGGCAGGTAACAGGTATAGTTCTGCAAAGATTTATTCTGAAATGAACTCCCTTGAAGGCTTATCAAAAGTAATACTTTTTTTTCATTTAAATATATCTTCTTTACAGTGTAGAGTTTTGCCTCTGAAAAGTCTCTCAATTCAAATAATATATTAAGGTCTTCTACAAAGTCTCAAACTTCAAAAGACAAATAATTTTGTTTTACTGTCAATATTAAGCAGAGATTAATTTTACAAGCAATCAACAGCTCTTTATTGCAAAGCCAGTGTCAATGACATTAAGAGAAACTGACTATTTGAAAAATCTTCATCTACAGAGTTATTACATAATTTCATATTACAGTAACAAATGAGATGAAAATTTGTCCATATTTGCAGTGGGTTGACCTTGGGCTGATGCCAGGTGCTCTTCAAGCTGCTCTATCACTCCTCTCTCCTCAGCAGGACAGGAGAGGGAGAGAATAAGATAGAAAAAAATACCATCATGGATCAAGATAAAGGTAGTTTAATAAAGAAAAAACAGAAAAAGAATTATTTTCTTCTTCCCTGCCATTTCCCATGAAACAGGGTTTCAGTAGATATGGAAGTTGCTCTGGAAGAGAGACAAAAGCTTCCCCCCCTACCCTTTTCTCTTTGATTCAGTTGCTGAATAGATATCATATGGTGTGGAATACCCCTTCAGTCAATTTGGATCAGTTGTCCTGGTCATTTCCCCTCCCAAGTTCTTGCCCACCATCAACCTACTGGCAGGAAATGTGGGAGCAGCAGCACTGCAGCTGTGCCAGCACGGATCAGCAATAGCCAAAACGCTGGCGTATTACCAACACCTTTCTGGGTATTGGTACAAAGCACAGCACTGTGAGTGCTCCTGTAAGGAACATTAACATCAGATAGACCTAATACAAAATTCATGCGGTCATCACTGCTATAAATAAGTGTAATTTAAATGTATGATAATTATGGCCTTAGGAACCAGTATTGTAAAACACTGAATATGTTAGCAGTCTTCCATTGTCTTTTGCTTGAATTTTGTATTGATGTGTGTGTAAAGGTGTATTTGTTATTCCATGGAAGGTCTGAATAGCAGATCTCAGACTTCACTATTTTCACAGAAAGTGTGAGAATGATGTGAAGATGGCATGTAGAAGCACAGGCTAGAAGCAAAAA
This sequence comes from Motacilla alba alba, assembly GCF_015832195.1. NCBI lineage: Eukaryota > Metazoa > Chordata > Aves > Passeriformes > Motacillidae > Motacilla > Motacilla alba. Next base: position 67,652,162 of record NC_052016.1, read on the forward strand.
GGTATAATACAGTCCATTGTATTGGAGACAAATGAAGGAAAAAATACGCCAATTTAAAAATAGCCTGCTTGTCAGAAAATGTTTTCATGAAAACTGCTTCAGAACAAGAGTGTTAATATGTTCTGAGAGCAGACACCAACCTGGATTGTTATACAATAAGAAAGTGATGTACAGTTTTAGAAATGCACATTATGAAGGAGCAAGGAGAGACAAATCTGAATCGAGCTTTTAGCCTTGCAAAAACAACAAAAGGTTTTCATGTAATTCAAATGTGTTCATGGAGTTCATTGTCAATGTATTCTTGTGTCCTGTTTAAACTGCTACAGTGGCTATAAAAGCCCATGGCAATCATAAGGCCTAGGGCCTTCTACAAAATGCCATCATCAGAGGACCTAGACAGATAATCTGTTTTTATCCCATAAAATGAAGATTTAGCTGACAGCATGTTTTATTTGTCACTATATTTTTACTGAAGATGTCCTTTAGGTTCATTTAGTAACAAATCTAGCTCTGATTTTCTTACTAGGAAGTCGTCCGTGTTCTAAGTAACACTGAATACTAAAATGCAGCCTGTAAATTTAGGCTTACTTTTGGCTGCTGTTGAATAAAAATTGGCCATTCTGATGCTTGTCCTAAAATCAGGAGCTAAAGCCATGAAAGTTCATTTTGGAAGGTATTCTGATTAAGAGACTGACATTAAGGCCAGCAGTATCTGGCTATCCATAAATCTGCTGGCATTGAAGCTGCTGTTGACTGGAACGGACTTCAGATACAAGGTGCATGATCAGAGATAAATACAGCAACTAAAAATATCCATTCAGAAATCTGGGGAAATCAAAGACTATCTTTCACATGCCTTTTCCAGTCTATCCTTATCTGAACATCCTGAGTTCATGTGAAAGCCATAAAATTTTTCCAGGCTTAAAAGAGACCATGTCATGTGTTCAAGTAGCATAACAATAACCTCCCTAGCCATTTTTTATGTCTGCAGTTTTTATTCTCATTTTCTATGTCTGTCAGGATGGGCACAAAACCAAAAAAAAAAAAAAACCATACCTGTGGCCCATCACAGCTCTGTGCTCTCTTCTGGAATACAATTTATCACAATTCAATGACTCTGTAAAGTCCTATTGTTTGGAAATGGTGTAACTGAAGAGTTACATCTGTATCTTCTGCCTCCATCTGCATCTTCTTGTGAGGAAAGTCTAAGGGAGTTGGGCCTGTTCAGTCTCGAGAAGAGACAACTGAGAGGGCTCCTCATCAATGTCTCCAAGTAACTGAAGGAAGGGTGTAAAGAGGATGAAGCCAGCATCTTCTCCATGGTGAAAGGCAATAGGGCAAGAGGCAATGGGCAGAAACGGATGCACAGAAAGTTCCACCTCCATATTGGGAAAAACTTCGTTTACTGTGCAGCGGAACAGATTGCCCAGAGAGGTTGTGGAGTCTCCCTCACTGGAGAGATTCAAGAACTGAATGTGATCCTGTGCCATGTGCTCTAGCATGGCCCTGCTTGAGCAGAGAGATGACCCACTGTAGCCCAACCTTACCCATTCTGTGATTCTTTTTCCTCACCTTCGTTTATGTATATGGTCAATGAGGCTGACCTTTGGTGCTCCTAATCCCTAGTTCATCAACAAATACACAGAATATCCTCCCTCTGATTTTGCAATTCTATGCTTATATATACGAATCAGATACTTGCTGTGGTAGAGTAATAGGCAAATGTTTTCAGAGGAAAAATCCCAGGAACCCTTTGAGGATTAGAGAGACTAATAAACTGACATGTCATTTGTGTTTAACTCCCCTAAGTGATTCTGAGCTTTCATGGTGGATTCACCAAAGTGAACCTCGGACACATCATTCACATCATCTCGAGCTGGACATCATTCTGCAGTTTCACAGTGTGAGAGTCTGAGAAAATGCAAACATTTTCTTCAGTACACAGAGATATTAATCTACAATATTTTATTCATCAGCCCCAAGTTAAAACCAAAACAAATGCTTAAAACAACAACTCACAGATCTAAGTTTCCCAGGATTTCTGATATCAAGCGTCTTACTTTGATGCAAGCAGCTAAAAAGCACCTATGGCTGAGTTGCTGAATATATGGGCTAAACTCACTGTTTGGTCAGCTTGGTACCTTCTGCAGGGTTGCTGTTTCTCCTTGGGCCGGTTCCGCCAGGCTACCTCTTGCTCCCGGACAGTCTCCTCCACGGAGCCGTCCGGTATCACCCTCAGCCCACCTTCCACCCAAGCCCAGACGTTGTAATATAAAAATGCCTCACCACCGAATGAAGAGCAGGAGGTCTTCTTGCGTGCTTAATCCAGAGAGGTTTATTGAGAGAGGAAATGGAGAGTAGCAGGAACACAACCTTCTCTGAAGAGGAGCAGAGGCAAAAAAGCCCCAACCCTGGCAGGGGTCCGGGTATATATACTCAGGGAGGTAGGCGGGGTTTGGGGAGGAGCTAGGGCGGGGTGACACGACACGAACCAATAGGGAAAGGAGGTAGGAGTGGTTCCAACCCTGGGACCAATGGGGAACAGGGAACCAAGGAACCTTCTAGAACAGGGGAGTGGGGAGCGGGTGACTGACATGGTGATTGACATGGTGATTGACATGGGAGCTTGCATAACACACATGTTGTCGCCCAAGGCATTCCCAAACTTTCTTCTTTCAGGCCACCTCCCACACCTTCAAAACACAGAAAGTGAAATTTTATAGGTATCACAGCAAAACAAAAATGTCCAGTTTCTAAAAATTGAAGCTGAAGTCACAGTTTTTATCAATCCGATTAAAAGGGTTTTTGCTTTAGTTTTTTGTTTTTGAGTTAATTAAGAGCTGTAACTGTTTTCCCCTATATATCTTTATGTAGTGATGTGACATACAGTTTCTAAGAATAGTTACTTGTGAGACATTTGTTGAGTACTTGACATTCAAAACAGGAATCATACTGAATTGGAGTTATGTTGACACTGCTGTTTTTACCTGATTGAAAATGTGAATTATGTTAGTGAACTCACTTTACATGACTATCCTCTTCTATTAGCTTAGTATTATCTATTACCACAAAAACTCCTGCCAGAAAATGTCATACTTACAGATAGTGAAGACATATTACGAAGGAAAAACATAGGCACTGCTGCAGCCAATCTGCTTCTTAAAACTGGCATCTGTTACTGTCTCGAAGTTTTCATTTTTTAGCTGCAGTATCACCCATACTTGACACAGTTCTAGTTACAGATGTAGGATTCTAAAAGCATCAGAAAACAAAAGGAGAAAAGAGACAAGCAACAGCAGAAACTTTTTTTAACACCTTACATATCAATATTTCATTTCAGCATTGTAAAATTATGATTTGCATCTTGTGAAGTTTGATATTTGTAAGTGTTTCTTCAGTGGCTGCTCACAAAACAGAAGGTTGATATTAATTCCTTCTCTATGTTCTTTCTGGGATCAAAAGATGGACTTCTAAATATGAAAGGATACCACAGTTTTTTACTGTAATATAAAGTTGATGACTTTCTTACTGTAATACATTAAAGGCTGAGCTGAACCATCAAATTCCTTTCAATTGTAATCCCAAGTACTTCAAATCCAGTTCTCCATTAGAGAAATGTATATACATTAAGTCAGTCAAGATCTCCAGTTTTTCATTGTGCTTTTAATGATCTAAAAAAAATTTAAAAATAAAGAGAATATAATATATTTTCACCAGGTAAGAATTAATTTAGATACCTGGTTGAAAAGCATTACAGATAATTTGCATTTTTTTTCAGTTCTTTACCTTAACAAAAGACAATAAACATTCAGCATCTTTTTCATTGCTTGTTCTTATTGAATTCTTCTTTATTTCTGCAAACACATGAACTCTTGGTTAACATTTTTCATTAGTACCCCTAATTACTGTTCACATCAGCATGTAATTATTCTGTGTATAAATGCAAATATGGTTTTCTGACATTCAACTTTGTGCAGCAGTGAAGTTAAAGCAGTTATTTATTTACAATAGCATGACACACATAGTGCCAGAAAATCTAAATCACACTCAAGTTCAAGATTCACTAAATGTTCAGGAGTAGAGGGTAATTCAAGGTGTTGCTGTATACTTCTTCAACAAGAAATACAGGAAATATTGCTTAATGATTGTAAGAAAATCATTTAGACATAATTTAAATTTCCAAACTTAAGGTCTCCCACGGCATAAGAACCTGAATTTTTAATAGGGCGATTGAGAGCTTGTTATTAGGAATGCTGAAGATTCACTTAGAATATGTGAAGGTTACTGAAATTCAGACCTACATATACTTGTCAAAATAGTTTTTTTGGTCATTCTATAATATTTAAGAATACTTTTCTTTTACTCCCAAAATATCTACCAATATTAGATTTATGACCTGGAAATTCCGGGAATCTCAAAGCCATCTACAGAAAAAAAAAAAATCACAGTCAACAGCATATTTCATATTTGTGTTCATGTTTCTCTGTTTTTTGGATTTCAATTGCACTGAGTTTTAAAGCATATTTTAAGAGTTTTTAAGATTTAGGCATTTTTATTTTTCTGTGCCTTTTGTGTCAGTCTAATTTATTTAAATCCAACTCCCCTCTTTCCATTCACCAAGTCATAATGATGCTGAAATCAAGGATCATAATTCTGAAAGGCTTATTTCTCTCTACTTCATTCTTACCGGGAAAGCAAACAAACAAACAAAAATACAAAAAAAAAATAGTTTAAACAAAACCCTTTCTGATTTCATATGTATGAAATCAGCTTGTCTGGAGGGGATGTTCATGATTAAGTAAAGCAGTGTAAAGGAGGTGAGTCACTGCGTTGTGTGACATATTAATTTTTTACCTTCATATACCAGGAATTTGACTGAGAAGTTAACTTCAGTGACACCATCTACTCCAAAAAGAAGAAAAGTATATCTAATTCCTCCTCTCTACTCTCATCTTTACAATGAGAAGAGGAAGACAGCATATATTAGAATTTAGTTCAAAAGTAGTAGCTCATGTCCCTGAGTTCAACAAAGTCTCCCAGAACTGCTAGTTTAAAAGAAATTTGCACAAATAACGTAGTTCACTCACATTTCAAACTGGACAACAGTCTTTAATGTATAACTCTCTAAGGAGGTTCCCCTTTTGCAGCCTCCCAGCCTCCCTGGCACCATGAAAAATTTTGGTACCTTGAGAAAGATCATTATTTCTTTTATATGGTTCTTTAGAACTAACTGTGTCTGTTGGTTTTTCACAAAGTATTGAGCTGAACAGTAGGGAGAATCAGCAGCAATTCTGTCTGTCCTAATGAATTAAAAGACTCCACAGAACTCATCCCTGTTCTGGAATTCAATAATCTCTTTTATTGAAAGTGAGAACATTGTCCCTTGAACAGTGTAGTCTGGGACATTTATGTCAGGTCCATATTGGGAAATTAGAAGACACCCAGGGTCATTCCTAAAAAAGCAGTGGCCATTCTCCCTCAGTTTAGAAAGCAAGAGCTTAGCAGTTCTGACTTGAGCATTTCCAAGCACTTACCCACTTTTTTCCAGAGAACATTCATGTAGGTCTTTAATTCACTGGCAGGCTGTGGAACTCTTGGTCAGACAAAATGATCTGAAAAGAGAGTGTAAATTTTCCCAATGAGCAATGTGGCACAATTACTTTGGAAAATATTCTGGAGTAATACTGAGTACCCAAAATAGACCATGATAGACAAACGGTGGGAGCCAAACTCTTTCGAAGAAGAGCAGAGAAAAAGTATTTGGCAGTCTTAGAAATGGTAGAAAGGAATTCCTTGGTATGTTGTCTGTAAAAAAAATGTAAAAGATCAGCCTTACAACTGTCTTCACCTTGTAAGTTCCTTCTCTTATGAATTAGTAGTAATTATATCTATAGACATAATTTATTTTTTTGTTTCTTTATAATCTCTCAGAATGTAAAGCAGTCTAACTAGTAATAATAATTACAGCATTAGGTAATTATTCTTTTTCTTTCTCTCATTCTCATGACTGTCATTTCTGTGATATAACTTCAATGATGAATTTTATTTCCTTAATATTTCTTATTTTGCACAGACTGCTATACAAACATGCAAGCTAGGGAAGACAGAATTAAATCACCCCAAAGAATTTTTCAATCTTTTCACAAGACCAATACTTTCTCTTTTCTTTTTTCACTTTTTTTTTTAATAATATAATCAAATTAGTTGAAATTGCTGAATATCTATGCGACACCGTTTCAGCTTCAATACTGTACAAGAAAATAAACCCATTCCTTCTATAATCCTGCACAGAAAAATATGAAGATATACCAATTATGCAACTATTTTTGGAAGGGAAGAATATAATTTTTGTCATGCTGACATGTCATTTTATGACCAGATATTTGAATTTCAATATGTTTTTTCAAGGTACTTGGAATTCATCTGCTCTGCCTATATGGTTGAACATCAACATCAGGAACATTAGAGGGGCAATCCAAAAGTCAACCTTCTGAGCTACCTGCTGACCAAAAAAAAAAAATGAAGGCCAGGACAAGAGAAGGAGCTACTTCATTCTGGAAATTACTTTCATGCTAAGGCCTATTCAGAAATTGCCACACCATGACCAGAGCAAAAGAATAACCTAGAGATCTATTAAAAGTGCCTGTTTAGGAAGTGGTACTCTCTTTAATTTCTATATCCTGCCTCAGGACTTCTTTTATTTCTTTAATATTCAAAAATAAACCTAGTATCATAAGGAAAAGTTTTAAAGCTTTAATGCTGTGTTTGCTCATGACTGTTGTAATTCTTTTACTTTTCATTTCTTGTGCAATGAATCTTTCAAAATAACTTCGCATTTTTCAGAGTGGCATTTTTTTATCACTCTAACTTTTCCCTTTTTTCAGCACTTTCTGGTGTATACTGTCCTATGTCTGATACTGAGGAGACATTCCATATGGCTTGAGAATACATTTTTATAAGCATTTGGGGTGAAGAAAATATTAATCCGTTGCATGAGAGACAGGAGACATCAGTTATGTTTTCTTTGCTTTTTAAAACATGGCTTTAGCTAAATTTCTTGGGTATGCCCATATCTGTGATTTGACTAAATAAAGTTAATATATTTACTTATGCTACCTGACAGACACAGTGCCAAAACATGTGCCAAAAATTTTTAGAAAGCCACATGTGTCTCTAGCACATTGGGATAATTTGGTCAAAGGAAGACGTCTATATCTTAATCGACCTTCAAAAGCTCCCTTATTTGGCTTTGAGGAAGAAATTAGCATTAGAAATTTGTTGCATTTTTTTCTCCCTCAATTTATTTTAAAGAAACCATATTATCACAGGCTTCTTTGTGCATCTTTATACAGTGTCCATACCTACATCTGTAAACAGGACAAAGCCCAGACCTGGCTTCTGAGCTGGTTTTTCAGCTGGAGGGTGCCAAGTACCCAGGGTTGGGTGTGTCAAGAAATGCTCTAGCAGCTGAGAGAATCAAGCCTAGAAGAACTTGCACAGTTCCAGCAGTAGCTGACTCAGATGGTTTCTGACAATTCATAGTTTCTGAGTTAGGAGGCCTCAGATTACCCAAGTCTTGTTTTAGGCATAAATATCTTTCACCCTGCCCTTTATATGCTCCCACAAAACCTGATAATAGAAACCATAAAGCTGATCTTTAAGTGCTAGACCAGGAGCAACTGATTTCACTATTCCAAAGCAGAGTATTTTTGTGGTGGCACTCTTGCTTCTTTGATTAAAGGCATACTGTTTTTCATTTGCAAGATGATCTGAATTACTCTCCTCTCCAAACAGCACTGAAGAAAGGAAGTTTTAGCAGCTACCATGTCAGTACTCACTTTAAATTTATTTTTTGCAGATCACGGAATCAGCAGACACTGACGATTTTGTTAGAGATCTCACAGGAAGTAATGCAAAACTTCAAAAGTTCAAAGTGGGTTTACTGAAAGGAAAAAATATACAATTACAGTACTATTATAATTCAGATGTTCCAATATTTTATTTCACAGCTACTATGACCCAACCATTTGTGGTTTTCTTAGAGAAAGTTGAGATCACAGACCATTGACTGCACGGCCTGCAACAGCCACTCAGAAATCTTTTATGCTAAACCAGTTTACACATAAAGATATTAAGACAAATTTGGGAGTGAAATAGGTCCAGCTAGGGTCAGTAAAGGTGTCTGAGATGTATAGCAGATTTTACTTGTAATGAAAGCATGAAAATGGTTAAATTATTTAGTCAGGAAAAGAGAAAAGTAACAGAATCAGGTTATCTATATAACATAAAATATTAGAGAAAAACATCAAAAAATGTTACTGTAATCTGGCTTGTCTCACAGTGTATTTAAACATCTCAATATCACAATAAAAGGAAAATAGAAAACAAATATGCAGTGTTTTATAAAGTATGCTTCTACACCAAATAGTCTTAGCAAAAAAAAATCAGTACTGCAGAAAATCATGAAAGAATTGGTTTCAACCAGATCTTAAAAATAAAGACAGATAATTTTATACCCACTAATAATATTTTAAACTACAGTAGCTGAGATAACGATAAGGCTAATCAGATCTCTCTTTGAGGGGTATACTTTGATACCATGCTGCAGTCAGGAAGGAATTATTTGTATTCTGTATAAACTATAATTTAATGCATCTGGTTACATGTCCTGTGGAGGAAGCTTCTGCTACAACATTGTGTGAAGGCAGTACTGAAATCACTCCTTTGCACAGTGACTGTGATCTAGAATAACCAATTTTAGCAGTGAGATCTAAATTTAGTTATGGATGAGACAGTTAAACACACTATTGAGAATAACAGTGTAGATTATTTTTCCTAGAAAATTGCACTATGTTACTTACGAAAACGTTAAAAGAGAAATTGTTTTAATTTTAGTTTGCTTAACTTTTATGTCTTAAATTTAGACTTTTACATAAAACTTGTTGAAAAACAGTAAAATGCAAAGTTGCTGTGGAGAAGCCACATAAAACAGAAAGGATTTGGGGCCGATGCACATTTTTGGCTTGCACTCATTATAAAACAATGATTTCCTGGAACTTCTTATAAATATGATAAAAGCAATAGCAGCATAAAAATTCTATGTTGACAACATGCAAAAATCTCAAAACTGAACTGATGTTCAAATGCAAGATTTCCACACAGTTTTTCTTTGATAAAGTTATGTTGTAACTCAGATTCTAGAAATTCAGCTAATTTATCCTTTTAATTGAGGTACTCTTTCAAGATGTCAAACTTAAAACCGTTCCTGTTGATTAGCTTTGCTTTTTCTCTCACATGTGAGAAATAAGTTGTTTTTACCACATTCAGGGTGAAAGAGAAAAACAGCGATTCTCATTTCTTTGCAGTTTTGTAAATTTCAATAGAACAGGCAGTAAAGGTATGATCATCAAAAAAAAGCTTAGTACTTTTCTCTGGTACACAAAAGACTGGTCTTGACATGCTACTAGTCTACAGAATAATAAAAACTTTGTCAGAGCTCTCAACAAAAGTGTGTGTGCCTCTTTTAACAAATGGAGAAACTGAAGCACGGGGTGGTGAAATGATTTGCCAAGGTAACCAGACAGACCGACGGCAGGAATGTTGCTAGAAGTTAGGCCTCCTGGGTACTGCTCCTCTGGGATAGGCACTTGGAGCTGTCTGTGACCAGAAGAAAAAGTTGCCCAACAGTTGGTCCTATTGAACATGAAATTTCAATTCCATGTTAAAAGTTGACATTTGTAAAGAAATGTAAAGAATGTAACGAAATGTAAATAAATATTTACTTCATTACACTTCAGTATGTGCACTTCGGTAACAATAGAGTTACTCAGGGATGGTATAATCACCCAATATGAAAAGTTAAAATTAGGTTCCTAGAGGTAGTTTCATGGTCTGTGAAGAAGGTGGTTAGGTAACTATGTGAAAGTGTTTGTTTTGCAAAGTAAGTCAGCAGTTACTATGCTTATATATACCAGTTACTATGCTTGTATATGTTCTGTGTCACTTAGGCAAAATATGTGGAAAACACAGTGAGTCAGACTGGGACTTCTCCTTTGCAAGGAGAAACATAAGAATCAGAATATATGTGCAACACATATTGCTTTTTCTGAACAGCTCCATAAATATGCATCTATTTAAAACCACGGGGAGAAAGCCTAGCCCAGATCAGCTTCAAATCAAACTTTCATGCCATGTACTAAGCATCTTGGGATGAAAATATTTCTATGGAAGAAGCTGCTCTACCTCAGCAATAAGGCTCTTAGCTACAAAGTATTTTCTATGTTCTTCTTGCTAGTGAGGGCAGGGAGGAGGGAGTTCTGTTTCTTCCATTCTCATACTCAAATTGCTTGGCAGTAGGCAAATTATCTGTATGGGCGTTAATAAAACTCCACTTAGACATTGTGTGGCTACTGATCACAGTAGGCTCACAGTGTGACATAATGTGACACTATGATCACTCTACAGCAAACTAATGTAACATCACAAACGTTAAGTGGAACCAGGAAAAGCGGAAGCAGTCACATCTATGAAAGGAAAATGTTATCTAATATTCTTTATGGATGATGAGATACAGGAGACTGAACAGAGGTACTTGATGCTCTTACAGAAACTGTGAAAAATTCATCTGGCCTCCTGATGCCCCTGCAAAAGGTGGGAGTCACTGTTAGGCCCTGTGTCACACCTGCCACTCCCCGGGGAATGTTTTATTCACTGTATGGCATCTAAAAAGACACCAGTTACCCTTTTAGGCGCCAGAATTGCTTGTCATATTTCTGTGCGCAGCCCTGGAGAACATGCAGTCAAAATATATGGAGCAAAAAAAATCTATCTACATTTAATGTGGAGTTCACTAAGTAAGGCTGCATCTAAATTGCTTGGTAAGTGTCTCTGTGGCTGGCTGGCGAGTCCTGATCCCCTTATCATTCAAGTCAGAGACCTGTTAGCAGTGCAAAGTGGTGGCTTTTCAGTCTGCACACTTGAGTTTCCTTTCCATAAAGGAAGCTGTTAATTTTTTCAAAGGAATGTATCTCTAAGTTTAAGCTTTTTCCAGGGGAGGTTTGAGCAAAATGTCTTTTTACTTCATGCTAAGAATGTGGCAAATGAAGTAGACTTCATAATCCAGTTGGATTTTTAAGAAAACTGTAGGAAAAAGGTGAGCAATGAGACTTGCCTGTGTGTAACATGCATGAAATTGGTATTCATTATGGCAGACTGTCTGTTGCACAAAAAGACACTGATCTAATATGTGTCAGGCCATAATACAGAGAATGGAAGATTGCTTGTGCTTTCCTCTTCATGGCTGCTTTCTCAATACTTTCAATCAGATTTTCTAGCAGCAACTTAGGCAGCAATAAAAGTATAACAGAAATTTCTCTTCATTTCAAACTGTTACAATAACAGATTAAAATTCCATATTTTGTCAGCAGTCAAATAAAGCAGATAAACCTAGGTAGTGAGAAAACATTGCAAGGTCTGTGAACACTAGACTGAGTAAAGTATAAAATACAAATTCTAAATAAAGGTAATTCATCAGTTAACTGTAGCATGTATCTTATGCAATCATTGACTTCAGATTGTTTAGATAAATCACAAACTTCAACATATTTATGAGCATGCAATTTCAAGACAAATATGAAATTACAAAATTCAAATGAAGCCTATTATGCCTAGCAAAGGTTAATTGATGGATTTATCATAGGATGCTAAAATGTACCAAGAAATAAAATAATAATGAATCCAATTCATATTATAGGGTGCTACACTTGTTCTAAATTTCTAGTTCAGTAAATCTTGAATCCCAACAGGAAGTTCTGCTTCCTTTGTATATCTTCATTAATCAAGTCCAGGTTTATGCTGATCAAAACAGTCAAAAAACATCAATCAGAAGTTCAGCAGAGTTCAGCCATCAAGAAGATAGACAAATAAGCAGCTATTGAATTACTTAAATGCCAATTATATTAAAAGCTGTTTGCCTGCATGCTGACACTATACTGTTAAATTTTTTTCATTTGTTCCATATACAGACACTAAATATCATATGAAAACAACTTTAAAAAATTCAAGAAAAACCATGTGCTTAAAACTAAGCTTATTCTAATATTTATTGAAATTCCCTGATGATATATAATTGTCTTTTTGATTTACAGTTTTCAGGTTAACCCAGCAAAATTATAAAACAATAATAATAATTTCACAATGTAAATTATACTTTATACTACATCATACATATAAATAATGCACAGATGCTGTTTCAAGCTTCTTTCTCTACTGTCTTTTAGATCGCAAAAAAATAGCATGTTATCTGAAAAACTTTTTTCTTGGCTTACTTGCATTCTCCCTTAGAGCACAGGTACCTATTAGGACTATGTTAAAGTAGTCAAATAAATTTCCCAATCTTAGTTACGGGGCAAGGTGGAGTACAACAATTCTCTTTTACAAATATTTCTAATATTTTAAAAATTTGCTAAAAACTAGATATTGTTTGTTTGCTTTAAATAAAAACATGGCCAGCCACACATTCTTAAAAGCAAGTAATCAGTTTAGCTTTACATTATTCTATTTCTCTCTCTCTTCCATGAGCTCTAGTTTTCCTCATCATTTTGTCACAAATGGCTGGAAATCTTGGTAACTGAGGTTCTCATTATAAAGTTTCCCAAAGTGTTTTTCTCCCCACCTATGTTATGACTCAAATAACAAAATGTGTTATAAAGAAATAAATTGAGATAAAAATATTCTGAGTACTGGTCTCAGTCTCCTTCTCTTAAAACCAAATAAACCATGCAAACATTAGAAAGTTATTAAATGAAATTTTTAAATAATTTATAGTTTCAAGTTCAAAAACAACTTTCTCAAAAGTACTTAATGTAAAATAACCAAATGATCACATGAGTGCAAGAAGAGAAGCTTCTTGATACTTCTTCACTGAAACAATTAATTTGGTGAATTTTCCAGTGAATTTTCTAATTCTGTTAATATTCACATTATGTAATGCAGATAGGTATTTCAGATTTCATTCAGGAAAATAGTGCACATACTTTTCTTATGCTTTCCCAAGGAGATTAAAAACTTGATACATACTGAGTAGCTTATCTGTGCAGCTCTGAAATATTATAACAGGTAGGGCTCATAGAGAATGGGAAACAAGCTCTTCCAGTTTATCCCAACAGCTTATGGTAATTTATGTACAGTCTGTTACATTTACCAAGAAATTCTGGAGTAACTTCAGTAGCTTGTTTATGACAATATAATGTGAAAATCACTTGATTGACTTCCGAACAAAAATCACCTATGGGTGATTCCTTCCTAATGAAAGAAATATTCAGTTCCCAAAAGTTCACCTTGAAAGTCAGCATTTTCAAATTACTCTACCCAATATTTATATGCAATAGAAATTTAGTTTGAATTTCTTTTCTCTTTATTCATATCCAAGTGGGACAGAAGGATTTTCTTTTATCAAGATGCTTCCAGAAGTTTTTATGCAGCAAGAGTTAATAAGATATTTCTTTTTTTCTGTATATTGAAATTCTAAAACATATATAATAATGGCTCAGCTTTTCCTTTGAAATTGCAGAAGCTTCTTTTTGTTTATGATGTCTTGAGTCTGTATAACAGACTGTCCAGACCATACAACAGTTTGTTTTCCAGTCTGCTTAGATGATGTAGTGTTATCTGCAGTTGTTTGTTTATTTGTATTTCATCTTTAGGAGAATCTGGTATGCACCAGACAGCTCTGTTTTGATAAAACTATTTTATTACAGCTTGGCATTTCTGTCTTAGTTTCTTCTTATGCTTTCTTTCTTTGTTCCACAAAAACTAAAGGAAACCTGGCCTAGCCTTAACATTAGTTCAGTATGCAATGCTTCTTACAACTTACAAGCTTGTTATTTCAGAATGCTGCTACAGAGAATACTTTTAGCAGGGTAGTTATTTCCTCCAATACCTCATTTGTAGTATATAAGAACATTTATTTTATGCTTAAAATGAAACATTGTTCATCTGTTAAAAACATTAATATTGTTAATCAAGTTGATAAACATCTGTCAATAAATAATTAAAGATAAATCATAAAACATCCTTTCAGACTTATTTTAGAGTCAATCTTTGCTTGTTGTTTGTGCAATGATAGTATTTACACTGGGAAGAACAAACAAAAAAAAGCCTTTTAAAAGCCCCTTATCTAAAAAAAAAACCAAACCAACACTCAAATGAAGTTCAAATATTTGAGAAAAAAAAGTCATATCCTCCTAGTTTGTAAATTATTCATCTAGACCTGGTGAAATTTACCCTGAAAGACTTCAGCTTGGTGAAGCAATAAAAAAAAATATTAGTGCAGAACAGTCAAGTCTCCAGATTATTAACAAGACAAAACATAAGATTACTTAGAAGAAGGAGTATTCAGAGTGTTATAGGGCTATCATTATATTTTAAAACTCAGAAAGATTCTTGGACAGATTGTCTCTTGGTAAGAATACAGAAGAAACCCAGAGGCTACGTAGCAGCCAAAACAGATTTAAGGACTCATTGTGCAATCTCAAAAAAACTTCAATCTGTAGTAAGGGAGAAAAAGTTTTGTTGTCATATACCATAATGTGAGTAGTGTATGTGACACTGCCACACATCACATTCTCACTATAAATGAGTGACAATTCACCAAAATATTGTGAATTACATATACAATTAGCTAGAGATTCATACTGAAAAAATAGGTATTGTGGTGCAGTGGAGTCAAAACAGAAGGTAGTGTCAAGAGGTGTTCCACAGATGTCTGCTCCGAAACTAGAATAATTTAATATTTCCAATAATTATATTGACAGTGAAATAGAGGCAATATTTATTAAATTTACAAATTCAGAATAGATCTCAGAACAGATCAGAGCATATTGAAGTACAGGGTTGGAATTCAAAATTATTTCCAAGAGGAGAAAATAGTAAAATGAAGGAACCCGTGGGTTTCGGGCTGTAAATCCCCCCGGCTAGCTTGGGATTTACGCCTGCACGGATCCTACATGGACGAAGTAAAGGACGAGAAGCGCTCTTTCTCCACGTGGTTCTGATGTCCTGTTTATTAGGTGGAAGGGGACATCTGCATCGTAGGGTTTCCAGGCGAAGAAGAGAGCGCGAACGCCCAACTCAAGGGACATTTATACCCGCGGAATGGGAGGCGGGGACGGAAGGCCACACCAGTGGGGAGGGGCGAAGGGAGGGGCTTCAAGGGACAAGACCACCTTATCTGAGGGATACACCATCTGAGGAAAGGGGGGAAACATTTGTATAACACAACACCCAGTGCAGTATCCAAATAACAATCTAGTGCATCACAACAGTAAAAAGTAAATAGAGTGCAATTCAAAATGGGACAACAAAATAACACTTTAAAATGGATAAAAATGATCCATGTACAACATGGAAATCAATGAGTTAGACAGCAGTGCTGCTAAAAAATATCAAAGTACCTGTCTGGTTTAGCTACTCATAGTGGGTGTCTAGCACAGTTGGACATATCTCACAGTATGGTATCTGCCCTCCAGAAAAACACGCCACCATTGGCCTTGTGTCATATCCTGAGGTCACATCTGCATGGCTCAGGTGTGCTACAGCATCTTAAATGGCCCTTGGCATCTGTGTGTGGGCAAGAGAAGGAGTCTTAAGTAATTGCAGCCAGTGGAGCCCTGAGAGCTGCTCAGCTCACCTGAAATTCGGCATATACACACTGTTGAACAAACAGCTCTCCAGGCTGCACTGGGTTGGATTCAGCGACATGCAGATGCCGCCTCAGGAGAGGCCAGGTTTCCCACTAGTGTTTTGTCATACCTGGCAGTCCCATCTGGATCTTTCAGATACATGGGGTATTCAGATGACATTAGGCACCAATGTGTGGGCAGCTAAATCAGACCTTACATTTCCAGTTACCCTTATGGATTCCCATGACTTTGTATTGTCTATAAATACAGCATTTCAGCTACATGTGTGTGTGTGTGTGTGTGTGTGTGTGTGTGTGTGTGTGTGTGTGTGTGTGTGTGTCAGAGATGTGACAGAAACATTTAGGTTTATGCAGGTGAGAAGAATTTCACCCTGACAGGATGTAGAGACTCCATTTAGCTATCTCACCAGGACTGAGTAAATATATAAGAAACAAAGAATCTAGGGAAACTTGTTATCCAAAACCATTTCAGTCCTGAAATATATGAAAAGTTGCAAATGAAGGCTAAATTCCTTGTCTGTGTGGCAAAGACAATAATTATGCTCCTAAATTGTAGAAAGCTATTGTTTAGGCACAACTTGTGGTCTGTAGAGAGGGTGAAATTTGTCTTGGAATACTGTGGAACTTCTATCAGTGGAAGTTTCCAAAAACAGTAATTGACATCCTGCAGAACAGCCTGGCATCATTGCCAAAAATCAGCTGTGTACTTTTAAAAAATCCTGAAGTGAGTGTAAAAACATTGTGATGGTTTAGCAATGGTATTTCTCAGTTTGGGGTTCCCACTGAAAGCACTCCCAACCATGTGCTGCTTGCTCACTTCCCCCTGCTCCCCCTCTTCCCCCTGCAGTGGGCTAGAGAGAAGAATTGGAGGCAAAAAAGATACTCACGTATCTCTTGTGATCATGTTGATGAAAAAACAATTTACTATAAACAGCAGTGAGGTAAGAAAATGAACACTAACAGCAACAATTTTGCAACAAAAGTGTACAAGAGAGGAAAGTGATTCACATGCAAATGCTCACCGTGGAGCCCAACAATGTGCAGGCCCTGAAGAGAGCCCTTACTCCAACCCCAGAAATGAAGGGAGGTGGTATAGAATAACCTGTGGGGTCCTGGCCATGCCCCCTCCTGGGTGTACTGTAAAAATTAACCCTGTCCTGGCCAGAACCAGGACAGTTATCCTGTGCCATATACTAACAATTTATTATAACCTATGTGTTACACATACAGCAACTACAGCCAAGAGCTCCACATAAATGACTTTGTATACTTTCCCAAATCCCATTTATAACATGCTATATTCCCACAGTGTAGCTAAGCATCTGAGCATTTTTAGAGAACTTGCTTCTCCTCCTGAAAGACAATCTTCATAATTCCCTTTGGGATCATATTTTTGATTGCCATATCATGGTTTGGGACTAATTAGTTGTCTCTTGTGCCAAAGATCAGCATGGTTTGCACAAGACTGGCTTTGCTTGTTTGAACCTGTAGCTGTCGCTTTCTTTCTTAATGGAATCATCATCTGCCTTTGAAGCTAGATCCCTTTCGAACCAATAGATTCACAGTCTGACTCTGCCTCTTACAAGGATTTGCTAAACTGTAGCTGCTAAGCAATGTAGGCTCACTGAGCCGAGCATCTGCCAGGAGCTATTTGGCATACGGTGAGGATGCGACTGCTACAGAGGCAACGTCAATAGACAAACCAACTTCTGGCATGTGTGGGTCCCTTGCCTTAGCTATATGCTGTCTATGTGAATTTTATGTGCAATCTGGCCTGCAAAAGTAGAGACAGGCTTTTCCCTGCTTTCTGGTTCTTTGCTGAGATTTTTTCTCCAGCAGATGTTGGTGGATCTTCCCACTTCTTTGTTGTAAGTACCATGTCTGTGTCTTCTTCTTCAGATAAAAGAGAAAAAATTCCACAAACTGGCCTCTAAAACACTACAGAACTCTCCAGTTAAGTCCAAAATTAGTCCTTGTCTCTGGACAAGGACAGTGCAAGATTGTGTAGAGCAATTCCAGCAAGTTTAAAGTGTTAGTGAACCCACCCTTTTGCTATACTGTCTTCAGAAGAGAATAGATTAAAAAAATTGAGTTTTAAAAGTGCATTCAAATTCTATGGATGAATTCAGTCCCTGTGTGTATTTTTTTTCTCATGAGTAATATCACACAGGCATTTCTTCTAACACCGATCTTCCTCCACAATCAAAGAGGATGCCAAAATATCTGGGAAATGTTTTAGTTTTGTAATCATGGTGACCATTCTTTATGTCTTCATTTAAACACTTCTACAACAAATAGTATTCTCTGTAAATTTATCTTTGAGCTGAACCAAGAAAAATGCATATGAATTTAGCATACAAAATATTGAATATAATTTCTGACATAAAATTAAAGCAGTAATTACCTAACTATTATTTTTACCCTTGCTCTGGTTAGTTAGCAGAGGAATAGCTCCATTGCATTCTTTTCCTAGACTACAATTTATCTACGCGAAGCATCAGAATTTATTAAGGAGTTGACACCAGCTCCTTCCCATGAAAGCCGGAGAGAAACAGTGACCAGTCACTAGAGAGTCATGGCACTTCTTTGTGTCTTCAGGAGGAGAATCCAATACAGAAAAGGAAGAAATCTAAAAAAAAAAAAAAAAAAAAAGAGAAAAGAGTGGATGCACTTTTTATTTTTTCTTCTACAGAGTTAATAGGTTGTATCTCAGAATGATTCAGCTGAAGGGAGCTCCTTCAGAATATCTAGGGTCCTTTCTGGAGCTCCTCTGAAGATTTATGACATTTCTCATCAAAAGTTTAGACTCTACACTAGATCTCAGGAAAGTTGTCTGTATCTACAGTCTAAAATGTCAGCAAAATAAATGCCAGACACTGGAAGGTGTTGCTGTATCTATCAGTCAAGGCTATAATTCGACATTAAGAAACAATAAGGCAGCATGATGCCCTACTATTCTCAAATCAACTCTTGGCCCATGACACACTTAAACCTCTTCTGCACAACCCACTTAGGCACATATGTCCTCTTCTCCCATCTGCTCAGCATTTCACCATTACCTCCAGCGTCTGTGTCTAATTCTGCGACTGGATGCATGCATACCAGCATTTAAGCATCTTAAACTCCTACTCAGATTTTTTTTTCAGAATACAGGTTTTTATTTGTAAAAACTCAAGATCTGAAAGTCTGCCTGTTATATTTCAATGAAAGCTCAGATGCCTGAGCCTATCAAAGACGGGAGCCTTCACAGATATTGGTTTACTGGACAACAGCCATTGATCCAAATGCCAGTCCTAAACATAACTAGTAGAGGACAGAGTTCTTTCTGCTAATAGAATGTAATGGATTCTCATATATTTATAAAAGCCCTCAAATACTGTCATAAATTGCAAGCAAATACAGTATTTTATTTCTTTATTAGTTTTTTTTTTTTGATGACTTAATTGGCTGAAGATTAAGTATGGGCTATGAAAGCAATTGTAATAATTCCTGAAGAAACATGAAACTAAAATCTTTACAGACAGACGAACCCATTTTTCTCCTCATAAAATACACAGACATATTTTCATTTAGAGGTTTTTCTCACAAAAGTTAAGGTATACTGAATGAAATTTCTTCTCAAAAATAGGGTAGAGAACTTGAGAGAAAATTATCAATAGCAAGGTAGGGACCAAGTAATGCAAAATTTTAATTGGATCCTGCAGACAGACCCTTAGAGAAAAGATGTAGAAGTTTAAGTTGGTAAACCCTTTCTATTAAACTCTCTGTTGAACTAGCAAAATTAAAAACTAAACACACAACTAATTGTCCTGGGCACTATTTCAATAAGCTGCATAGGGAAGGAAGACAGAATTAGAGTAGAGCAATGCAGTGTGCTAGGAAATGGGTAAGTGAACTGGAGTGAAAATGCAGACAAATGGGTGCAAAAATAAGTACTATTAGAATATTGGAGCTGACTCATCCCTTCAGCAGCTGATGGTGCCTGTGGCACTGTCAGGATCACTCCTGGCACTTGAGGGATCATTTTGGAGGGGAAAGCAATAGTAGGAATGCAATAGTGGCAAAGACGGAAAGTGCATGCCACAGTAGTTCCCCATGTTTTCTGAAATATCTACACATTCCTAGTCATAGTGGGCCTGACAAAGAAAGAGCTTCTGTCACAATCCTGAAGGGGTAAATAGGAGATTTCTATCCTGCAGTAAACTATGCCAGAGACAGGAGAAACTGGAAGGGAAAGATAAGAGGAGAGCAGATGTTTGACACTCGGTACCAGAGAGGAAGCCTATACTGTGGCTGCTGAAATGGAGAGATCCCCTGTGAGAACCATGTCTTAGAAAGCAGCTGCCAAGTCAAATAGCCATTAAATCTCAGCAGAAACAAATATCATCGCACTATGCTTTGTCTCTTTAGTAGACCCAACAGCAGTTCACACTGGGCTAGTATCAACTGTACCATACAAAGCCTGCACGAAAATACAGGCCAGAGTGACAAAAGCATCCACTTTCAATTAAGCAGTTTGAAATTAAATGAAAAATGTACTGGGAAAAAGGAGTGAAAAAGGTGGAAATCTAGCTTGTGAATTGAACTTATGTTCTTCTCCTTGGATAATACCTTTTTACTCTGCCTTGTCTCCACATTTTTCTAAGGAGAATTTAACTGACATTGTATCTTTTGCTAGTGCAAAATATGTCTTCCATTTATGGATAATGGGGATCCTTCCCATCTCTGGTTCTTTCTCAGTTGCTCCTGAATACCTGGGCAAGAGGGCATGTAATTACTTCATGGATCTGGTCATTCTTTGTGTGCAGACAGACCCTGTCATAAAGTAAGAGAAATAAAAAACTCACAATCCTTCCTTCAAAGGAAGGCAACTGTTATATATTTTGTTGGGAAAGAGAAAAAGGCTAGCTATCCCAAGGCACACGTCTAACTTCAGTGTGGTAATCAGTAACCAGTATGGAGTAGTAGCAGAGACATGGACTACTATATCAATTCAGCTGATACCTAGAGTAACACAGACAATTTCCTCTTCAAGACAGACAGAGGAGTAAAAAGCAAGTAAGAGTTTGGACTGTGCAAACATGAAGAGAGAAAACAGAAGTCAGCTTCCATATCAAAAAGGGAGGATGGGCTGGTGGTACTAGAATATGCTTTCATATTCAGACATAAAAAGTACATTGTCTGATTACAAAAACCTCCATGCTTAAAACAAACAAACAAACAAAGCCAAATCTTTTCCTCCCTCCTTCCTCTGCCCTTTCTTTACCATAATAATCCAGGATATTTACACTGTATGCTGTATCAACCACATTGCTATCCTGCCTCTTCCAGTTAGTACCACCTCTATTTCAGTTGCGAGGAAAGAGAAGTTAGGGTCCTACTAATAACAATTGCACACTGCTGTTGCAGACAATCCCTTTTTCTTGTCTGGCTACTAAGTGGAGCAATTAAGTTCCCTTTCTCCAACAGGAAATAGGAAGGACATAAAGCATACTTCTTGAAAGGCCATGACACTTGACCACCAAAGAATATTACTTGATGGCCACTTATTCTTGTTGATTTCAGACAAGCGGTTCTAGAGAAATCTGCATAAGAAGATCCAGGATTGAGAAAGCAACTAGATCTAGTGATAGCTACACAGGTAGAAAGTAGAAGGAATAATTGCTCTGTGACTGATAGATTTGAGGGAAATAGTCTTAGGGATAAGAGACAAGAGACTTAGAGAAGTGCTAATGATAAAAAAGTATTAAAATGATACCTCCTTTGAGATAGGAACAAGGAACTGATGAACTGCTGAGGAAGAACAGGAAGAAGTTTGCAGAACTTGGAAGGAAGCGACATAATAAGGAATTTATAGATGTCCTTCGGGTGCCTACTATGCTGAGGCCAAATCATGTATTGCTGATTGAGGCTACACATGCTTTCCAGAGCCAGTGCATTACTTGGTATGAATAAAAAGGACATATGGGAAAAAGATTGCATGAATAGCATATAATATGAAATTAACTGTAATTGGGGTAGATGTATGACTAAGGGCAAAGTGAGAACAAGCAAGGAAAATGCCGTGGCCCAGATCCAACAAAATATTTATGCTTTCAACTTCTAACTGCTAACATTAGATGGTAATAGCTTTCACAGCAGGTAAGCTCATAAATCATTTGTTGAATCTAAGCCTAAGGCTGTTGCATGCTAATCCAATGATTTTAAAAGTAAGGTTTACTGAACGTATTTACAAATTTTAAAAAATATAGTTAATAGTATCAAAATAATGCAGGCTGAGGGAACTGTGCTTGTTCCTACTGGAGAAGTGATAGCTTTGGGAAGAGCCAACAGCAGTGCTCCCCTTTCTTATAAGGAAATAAATGAAGAGGATGGAGCCAGGTGCTTCACAGCTGTGTGGGGGAGGAAGACAAGAGACAGTAGGTGTAACTTGAGACAAGAGAGGTTCAGGCTGCATGTCAGGGAGAACTTTTTCATAATGGAGACAGTCAAGTGGGGAAACAGGTTGTCCAAAGAAGTCATGTGTCCATTCTTCAAGAAATGAAGAATTTGAGCTTTGAATTTCTTCAAGGCTCAGCTACACAAAGTTTTGAGTAACCTCGTCTGGTCTCAGAGCTGATCGTGCTCCAAGCATGAGGTTGAAATAAATGGTTTCTTGAGGCCCTTTCCAAATGCAATCATATAATCCCATGAAAACATTCCCACCACTTCAGTGTGCAATTGCTGCCTTATTTTATCTAGGAAATATGTCAATTCTACCTTTTATATTTCATGAAGGCATGTAGCTATGTGTGTTTCCCCAACTAAGGTGTTTTCATTCATTAGATATTCTGTTTAATAACCTTTAGGGCAGGAATGGACATACAAGGAACTGGAAAGCAAAAAAATACTATTTTTTAGTGAGTTTGTATGTACTATATGTATCTACCAGTGCAATAACTGTAGAAGAACGATCTGGGGGTTAGTCAGAAGAGACGAAAGAGAAAAAGTTAATAAAGTAGAGTGAAGCTCCAGATTGAAATATGTTTCACATTCATGTGAAGCAACACAAGATTACAGGACAAATTTGGCTTGTACTGCCAATAGTATCAATGCTAATGTCTAAGTAATCTCCCACAGAAAACGGAGAGAAGCCTCTAAAACATTGAAAAGCAAAGATCTCTAAATGTTCCCAAGTTATTGAGCAGAAATTTTCTGGACTGTTTTTGTACATATGGACATTTAAAATACACATAACCTGCACATTTAAAGAGCCAATTTAATTTCTGCAAGTTGAAAACTTGGATTTTATGTAATATAAATTTTGAAAAATGTAGAAAGACTAACAATTTCAAACAATGACTGTGTCATGTCACCATGACCAATAGTTGGTGCCATGAATAAAACATAGGTATTTTATGACTATAATAACTGAAAAGCAGACATAAATATTCTGAATCAGCTATAGACCTACCAAGATGATTTTCTGATATTGATATTTTTTTTCTTCTGTATTGATGCATTTATAAGCTAAGTCAGTCAGTAAGTACTCTTAAAATGTGCAACAGCTCTTTAGGAGCCATTAAAGCATATTGAACTAATGACCCATGGATAATCAAAGTGTCTCATTCACTTAATGATGGATCCTTCATTCTACTTCCTTTGAACATATTGCATTTGATTTTCCTTTTGGTAATAAAAAGTGGACATTAATTATCTCAAATACTATAAAAATCCTATTGAAGGCCTCCATTATAAAAATATTGTTTTTATTTTGTTTTGATTGTCTTTGAAGATTTTGTTAAAATAAGAACCATTATTTTTCCTAATTTAAGAACCTGCTTCTTTGTCCTAGTATAATTCAGTAATAAATACTGGGTTGCAAATTTTATCTTCTTTTTGTTCACTGTCACCATCATTATTGAAATAGCAACCTCATGTCGGCATTCAAGGCAAAATAGGTTCTTGTTGGGGAAGAAGTAAGAAAAATAGAGGTGTTTCTTTCAAATCCTGACTTTCAAAAACATTGTTCACTAGCAAAAATATTTGAGAATGGTTGCTGAATAGGATGTTCAGAGGTATTGATACAACATCTGATGATAATCAAACAGACATCTACTCTTCTTCTGTGCACTTTCTAAAACTAATCAACAGCAAATCATCTTCCTGATCAGTCTCATACCGAAAAAAAAAAAAGCCAAGAAAATAAAGCGAAACCAAAGAAACAAAAAAAAAATTAACAAAAAACACACACAAAAAGCCCAAACAAACAAACAAAAAAAAAACCACTGCCATAGATCTGAAGAAAAAAAACACCAAAGGTGGAATGAAAGAAAATTAACAGATGCACAATGAAATAATTGTGACTATTCCTGGATTACACAGAATATTTGTTGCAGAATCAAGGAACCTAAATTTCAAATCTATTGGGTTGCCCAAGCAACCAGCTCTCTGTGGCTAAACAATTGAACCTTACATATCTATGACTCTGTGAAAAATGTTCAGTGATATCATCACACTTTTTATGTTAGCTTGGGTTTTTTTTCCCATTGCTTCCCAGTACCAGAATGTTAAAAGGAAAAGAATTTAAAAGCATTTCTGACTCTGAATATTCAAACCTGTTATCCAAAACAGCAGTAGACCAATGAAGACAGTATAGAACAAGTCTCGTTCTGACTTTTCTAACTTGTTGCTTTGCCTCCTTCTACTTCACACTTCACATTTAATTTCTTGGAGAAGGTGTGGGGGCATTGTTATGGTAAACTGTCAGCATCTGGGGTCCTTCAGTGAAAGAAATATCATGTTTATTTTAATGGTTTTATTTTTCTAATTTTAAGGGGTTTTCTGTATTGCTACCTTACTACTACATTTCATGATTATAATAAAACTTTCCTGGTAAATAACTGGATAATAAATATTCTTTCTCCCACCCCTGCCTAAGTTTACACGAATAAGTTCCTGCATGACACCATGCAATTTTCTGCCTCCATATTTTAGATAGGTGGCAAACCTATTTTATAATGAGAGATGACTAGTTGTGTTGATTTTTTTCAACAAAAAAGAATCCTTGGTCTTGCTATCCCCGCAGTTCAACAGCATTGAATCTGTTAACTCTTAAAATTATGCCACAAAGCTTATCTGTTTATCCAGCTTTTCTCCAAGGGGGTTGGTTAAAGAGCCATAAAATTTTGCTTTTGGCAAATCAATCTGCTTTCCTCAATATCTACAGTATGTCTTACTCTCCCCCCCTTTTCCTTGAGGGAAAAATACAGGAATGCTGTCACATCTGAAGTAGCTTATGTTGTTTTCTAACAAAAAGACTGTTGTCAAGACTTTGTAATATAACCAGTTTAGATGACATATTTGCTTAACAAAAAAAAAAATACAAACAAGCAGGTTGTGGTTTTTGTATTGTTAAGTTTCTGATCTTTATCACTGAATGAAAATTTAATTTAGTATTTCTGCTCAAATTTATCAAATTTCACCCTGAACAACAATCTGTTTAATGGAAAGAAAAAGAGTAACTTTTTCTTGCATTCATTGTCTGTCTTCTTTAAGGACTGTTAAATATTCATTTTATTCCAGAAAGTTTTTAAGCATGATTCACTTGCCTAAGTGTTGAGAAAAACTGGAAATTTCAATCCCAGTCCCAGTTCAAAAATCATGTGTGTGTGCTATGTTAACCAGCTAATACAGGAGAAATATCTTTCTCTCTTAATACCATGTGAAACACAACCGTTTTAAAAAAGTGGAGAAATGAACATAGCTCCCAGGAGCCGCATGTTTGTATCCCAGCTGAATATAAACAGCATCAATTTTTATTTCAGTTCTTATTTTCTACTAGTTATTGTATTAAACATCAAGACTCATGCATGGATTCTGAATTCCTGCAGATAGAAGATAAGAAGTCAAACAAGTTCCTATGGAGATCTGTTGGATGCTGCTGAATTATGACAAAATTCTTTTATTGGGGTACTTAAACTGTTGATTTTTTTAACTTAGACATCAAAAAATTTAAACAGGATTATGCATGAATAATACTGCAGTTAACAGGAATTATACTGCAAAAAGCTGGGAATTATAATTACAGGAATTATACTGCAAAAAGTTTTCTCTTTCCTTCATGCAGTGAGAATAGAAATCTTCATACTTCTGTGGATACTGTCTATATTCCATACTTTTGTGGAACTGTGCTTTCTTGAGAATGAGCTTCAAGTCAGCTTCAATTTTACATACAAATATTTGTTATTCCTGACAATTGAAAAATAATAATACTGTTCCTTTACCCATGATCCCTAAATTTAAATTACTAACTGCTTTGCCCAAAAAGAACATCTAGTAATTTATTTATTCTAGCCAAGTTATTTTTGAATTCAGGATTTCAAAGGACAAGCATCATTTCAAAAGAAAAAAAGCCCACAGAGTTCCTGCAAAAGATTTTTACTTGCCAGATGTACATTCTACTACAACAAGTGCCTAAACCTGAAAAAAAAAATATTGTGCAGCATTTCAGAGCTTTTATTCTGTGATTGTAAAATATCTGGGAGGTTTGCCAGACTCAGTCAAAAGAAGAGCACAGCATTTTCTCATCACTAATAACAATGACCTGAAGTCACGTTGAAGATTGTAAGGTCAATTTCCCTCTTAAATTGAAAAAAGAAAATAGGAGAACAGATGTGGGTAGTTGCTTCTGTATTTATAAATTGCATGACAGCTGGGTTAGGCTATATCATCTCCAGTTTCTATGCAGTTAAGGTATTTTTATTGAATCATTCATACTAATCAGATAGAAGTGTTAAGGCGCATTTTGAAGCTATTACATAACATAGAAAAAGCCGCCAACTTCATAGTGTACATTCAAAATTGAACATTTTTCTTCATTAAATATGTTCAGGTAAGTTTACCATGTGGCATGCACATTTCAAAGAGAATTTTCTGCATTTGAATGACTGATTCTGAATTGATACAGCATAAAGGCATGTGATGATAAAATGAGTACATTTCAAAAAAAAATTAAAAACATTTGTTTATTTGGTGTGTTTGGGCTTGTATGGGTTTTTGTGGGTGGTTGGTTTGGGGGGTTTTTTGTTTGTTGGTGGGTTGGTTGCTTTGTTTAAGGAGGTTTTTGTAGTTTAAAATAGCAGAAAGAGTAGCTGTGCAACCAACACCCTCATAACAGTTATTTCCTCATTTCAGGAGCACATAATGCACAAAAATTCTCATTCTGCCCTATTTCATACATTAAGCTGACCATTTTGACAGATACATAATTTCTTATTACTGCCTCACTATGTCTATCTGCTGAAACACAAATTTGCACATGATACACACTGATATTTTTGGCTACTATTTCTTTATATTACATTTACATTAAAATGCCAACCATCTGCTTGTGGTTGACAGCATCTAGGCAAATCTTTCCTTCAAATCCCAGCATTTTATTTCACCCTTATTGGGTGAAGCATGTAAGTCACACTTCACTGCTTTATTCTGTGCAATCCATTTTGTCTAACCTACACATTTGAACATTAGACATAGTAACCTATTGAGCCTAGACCTGTTTGAGAACAAAACAGAACCTCATGAGCATAGTTTATCTGAAATGTCTTATACGTCTGTTATGGAATGAGATAAATCTTTGATGATGCCTTCTGTGTCCCTGGCATTAGGAAAGACTAGGTAAATAGTTAGACTTAAAAGATTAACTCCTAACACTTGTATTAGAGTACCAAGCATAAGCTTAGAAGAGAAGTTTCAATTAACTAAGACTAAGAGATAAAACAGTTTTCTAATCTTCAGCCAAGCATTTGATGCATAGTTTCTCTAACCTATGTGATATATACATCAATTATTTCAGAAAATATTTTGGTAAAACACTTTTAATAGCTAAAAAACAACAACAGACACACTGCTGGCTCACAGATATCTTGTTGTCCACCAGCACACTCCAGTCCTCCACAGAACTGCTTTCCAGCAGGTCAACCCAAACAGAGGGTTTTGTGGCTGTTCAAAAGTGGCAAAGGGAAAAATAAGATAAACAGAATGAATCAGTTTTATTATAGAGCCTCCTCTCTCCTAGAGTTTCAGAGAAATCAGTAAGATAAATTAAAGCAGCCCTCAGGCAACTTAAATTTGTGCAATCAGCCTTTACACAGCAGATTGTCCAAAGTCTCTCTGTCCCTGGCAATATAACGAAGGCCACATTTACAAGTGGGTGACCTGCTTCTGGATGACAACTGAAACGTTCAGAACTAGATAAGAAAAAAAGAATACTTTCCACATTACTCCTCACATCCTTTATAAGGTCTTTTTCAAATGAGAGGTTATTTATTGCAAACAGTGCAAGGAGAGGACTCCCATGCCGCAATCAAAATCCCCATGTGCAGCACCATGTGCACATAGGTCTTGAGCCCAACAGGGATGGTAGTTTTGCCCCCTCACTCCATTTCAGTAGCTGGAGCCCCTAGAGGACATGGAGGGAACAAGAGATGCCTGGATCCCTTTACAAGACCAGCAGCAGCATTTCCTCTCCCTGCAGCCCTGTCAGCCTCCCACATGTGCTGCATCGGCTCAGCGTTCCTACTACGGCCTCTGGGCACTACAGTAAATAGTGAGCATTAAGGGATATAACATGCAGCAAGGTCTAACAGTGTTCATGCGTCACTAATTACCATAATGAGAAACTTGCGGCACATCAGCCAAGAAGAATTTGCATTGATTGTTTTTTTCCCTGTTCTTCAGCTAGAATAGGAAGAATTCCCTTGGATCCCCACTTGACCTTGAGGGCTTCTTCTCCTCTTTCGGCGAGTAGATATTCCTTGGAGGTGCATGTAAGGCGGATGAATAAACACAGATTTAACCCCAGAAATTATTTGGTTTTTAATAAGCCTTCCTACTGAGAGTGTATATGTAAATTCTAGCTGCGACCAAAGAAAATAAATAGTCAAATTTTGTCTGATTTCAGTTGGCACACGCACATTGAAGAGCAACTCCTGTTTTCACACTGCCCTTAATTCACTGTAAGGCCATGCTGCATGTCAGCTATTGATCTTAGACGCTTCTGCTGGTGATTACAAACAGTGACTCATGAAGTATGGATTCTTATTCCACTACAACAGGGTTAATATTAGAATTACTTGAAGAGTAAATGCTCATGAAACACCACTATTAGCTAGAACAACTTCTAAACAGGGTGTTTTGTTAAAACCTGTCTTCTGTGATGAATCTATGCTTACCAGAGAAAAGGCAGCAAAAAAAGGATTCTGGAGCACAAGATATGATACTGAAAGGCCTCCCAGGCCATTGATTCCTATTCTCTGCTCTAACAGGCATTTCCTGTTTCCTATAATCCATTCAAAAATGTATTAAGCTCCACTTTAAAGCTACTTAAATTGTTTCCCTCTTTTACTCTTATTGGAAGGCAGTTCCAGACAGGTGGAAGGTGGCTAGACAGTTGTATTGATCTCTAAATTCCCTGGAAATTCTATTTATAAAACGTTAAGCATTTTGTTAAGGATTTCCAAGTGGGTGTTTCTGATGGCTCAATACATAACAATTGTTCTGCTGATAACAATCCTCTGCGTGTTTCATTTATAATGATCCATTTTATTTTCCTTGTAATAATAGCATATTGCCATTTCATGCAGCTGTTACATGCACTTTATGAATGTTCCACTGCCTTTTTTTAACATAATTGACTCAGTCCTTTGAGTTGCCAAGCACCTGATCTCTGATTCCAGTGAGAGAGCCTTAAGCAATACCCTAAGGTAAGCCCGGTACCCAAGGACCTTGTTTCAGGTACACATACTTCTTTTTCTTAGTCATGTTTTTTAAGCTGGTTCATACAGGCTGGTTGGGATGGAAAGGAGCTTCTGGAGATCATCTAGTTCAGCTTCCCTGCTAGAACAGCTTGCACAGGATTGTGTCCATGCTGGTTTTGAATATCTCCAGAGGAGCAGAATCTACAACCACTCTGGGCAGCATGTTCCATGACACATGTCTGTCACTCTCACAGTAAAAAACTTTTCCTTATATTCAGATGACACTTCCTATGTTTATGCCTGTTGCCCCTCGTCCCATCACTGGGCACCACTGTAGAGAATTTGGTCCAGTCCTCTTGACTTCCGTCATTTAAATGCATTTATAAGATCCCTCTCAGTTGCCTCTTCTCCAGGCTAAATAGGCCCAACTCTGAGGGAAATGCTCCAGTCCCTAATCATCTTCAGAGCCCTCTGCTGGCCTCTCTGCCACAGTTCCTATCCTTGGACTGGGGAGCACAAAACTGGACACAGGACTCTGGGTGAGGCTTCACCAGGGCTGAGTAGAGGGGCAGAATCAACTCCCTCAACCTGCTGGCAATGCTCTTCCTAATGCAGCCCAGAAAAAATTGGCTTTCTTGGCCACTTGGGAACACTGCTGGCTCAGAGACATCTTGTTGTCCACCAAGACCCCCCCAGTCCTTCTCCACAGAATTGCTTTCCAGCAGGTCAGCCCCCAGCCTGTCCTGGTGCCTGGGGTTGCTCCCAACCAGGTGCAGGACCCTGAATTTGCCTTTGATGGACTTGGCATGGTTCCTTTTCAGTCTGTCCGAGTCTCACTGAATGGCAGAACAGCTTTCTGGTATGTCGGCCACTCCCCCTAGTTCTCTGTCATCTGCAAACTTGCTAAGGGTGTGCTCTCTCCCTTCATCCAACTCTTTGATGATTAAGCGGAACAAGACTGGATCCAGTACTGAATGCTGGGGAACACTGGTAGTTACAGGCCTTCAGCTAGACTCGGTGTCACTGACTACAGCCCTACAGTGAGACCTACCATTCAGCCAGTTCTCAATCCCCCTCACTGTCCACTTCTCTGCCCTATTTTTCTCTACATTCTTATAGATGATACCTGGGATGAATTGTTCCATCACCTTACTCGGTGTGGAGGTGAGGCTGACAGGGAGTAAGCTTGCTGCACACCCTGATCACTGCCCTAAGGATCTCAATTTCCACCTTTTCATCATCACTCCATACAAGGCTTTCCTTGAGCTTCACATTCCCCAGCAACCTGCCCTTGCTGGTGAGATTAAGGTCCCACACAGCACCTCTACTCATAGCCTCTCTATTACTTGTAGAAGGAAGCTGCATCAATGCATTTCAGTAACCTTCTGGATTGCTTATGCCTGGCTATGTTGTCCCTACAACAGACATTAGACTGGTTGGAGTTCCCCATTCAGACTGGGAATTGTGACGCTCCTATTTATCAATAGAGGAGTTCATCTGCTCAGTCTTGCTAGTCATATGGTCTGTAGCAGATCCCCATTATAATATCACCTCTCCCTCCCCTCCCTTTAATCCTCATCCTTAAGGTCTCAGTCACTTCTTCATCCATTCCCAGGTAGAGCTTCATGCATTCCAGCTGGACAAAAAGAGGGAAAAGTAAATTACTCTAGATTGTTTAAGGAAAAGTAAAAGCTCTACTTTTTTTTTTTTTTTTATGTACCTGAATATAAAAAGGTAAATGCCATGTATGGTAGCAGTCTATTAACTTCCTGTAGTCACACTTGCTGTCATGGCTCATTTGACTGCTCATCAATTCTGAAGTGTGATTACTACAATGACATTTAATCAACAGAGGTCTCCACTGCATCATCCCCATGAAAGTAGGTTCTTACTGCTGTGTTGCTTGTTAACTTTAAGGATCCAAACTGATCCAGCATTTGGTCTGGCCTCACATTTGAAGGAAGCAATGCTCTTACACCCATATTTTTTTTAAACAGAAAACAAACATTAAGAATGCAATTGGGAAACAACCTACATATCAAACTTCTGTGTGTGTGCATTCTGCATCTCACTGGTAGATAGAATACCTGATGATTTTGACTGTTCCCTTTCTATATCTGTCTCTGACACTCCTACCATTATCTATTATTAAATGAAAACCTGACCCCTTTGAAGTTAATGGAAAAAAACCTTCCTACTTTTAATGTGAGTTATTATCTTTCAGTAAGGTTACTGCATAGATCGAATCTTTGTGCTACCAGCAAGTGCTGTCCCTTGACTTGAATAGAACTCTGCTAACATGGAGATGCTCATGTTATTATATCCTGCTGAAGGATGTGAACATTTTACTTCGAAAAAGAGCCTTAAAAAATAGCAGCTAGTAATGTATCTCATTGGACTGCTGTGAGATCATTCATAGAGTACAAATTAGTATTTGTACTGTGAAGCACCTTTGGATCTTTGGATGAAAGATGATGTGTTTAAACATGAAAAATTAAAATTAATCTCTCCATGGACTTTTTTAAGAATAAAAAGGACAAGCAATACAGTTTAATTAGTAAACTAATAAAAATTAAAAATGCTTAATAATGTACAATTTATATTTCTCGATGGAAACCAATGTTATGCTTAGATTAGATTCAAGAAAATATTATTAGTAGAATAACTGAGTCAAATTAATCATGACTGAAAATCTGATTATCACAAGGGATCATGCTGCTACCACAGACTTCACAAACCTTTACTTTTATCTTCTTATTACAACACCAAATTTCTCCCTCTGCGCAGAGGGTGTACAGGATTTTCAGTTTTCAGCATCTTCAGACTGCTGCTTTGATATTCTAATGCACATCTTGTGAATGACGGGCCTCAAATTAATTTTTTCTTACAAAGAAGAGACTATAGACAAGGACAACTGTTTTTAATAATATTATTTACAAAGTGATAATATGCAATTTGTTACTTGTCAAAACAGCAGGAATTATGTTCTTATTCTATGTTAAATATAATTAGCTAATATTTTCTAAAGGGTATGCAGACAGAAGAGGTGTCTCATATTTTTAACTTTGCTGCAAATTTCATTGTTTGCCTTCATTTGTTCTTGCCCTAAGAATGCAAAAATTTAAGTTATGGTTCCAGTATGCTCAAAAGAAATTCATTATAAAGAACTTGGACTTCCTCAGCCCTACAAGCATTCATGTTCAATGTATGTATGCATTCATAAGATCTTTTAAAGAAAATAATTATTAATTAGATTGTGAATAATGAAGTATTACATAAATTTTCTTCTGAGATTATTAAAAAAAAACCAGACCAACAACACGACCCTACCCCCCCCCAAAAAAACAACCCTAAACTTCTAGCTTTTGTATCTTTTAAAACACTTTTTTCCTCAAATAAAGTATGTCTAATACCCTATAAATAGATTTCTTTTGGCTAATTAAATCAGTTTCCAGTATATTTTTTTGGACTAATGCATTGCTTTGATGGTCTTGCTTAATGGAAAGGGGCTCTACAAGCCTTTTGTAAAAATAAGCCCTACCCTAAAGAGCTTACAGTAAAATTATGAGAACGGTACATGAAATAAAAAAAGAATAACAAAATAACAGCCCGGTGACATGCAATATATTGCAATATAGAAAAGTTGTGGGTACAATTTGTAGTAAATCAGACTAGATCTGCTCTTCTAACTGTATCCACCCCAGGGAGGGGAAGCCTGGCAGCAAGCCTCAGAAATAGTCTCCTCTAGGGCAGCTTAGTTGTAATTGCATGAGCAATTCTTGGCTTTAGATCCTTTCTGGACCTAGCATAGTTAATACAAATCATTTTTAAATAAAGAGAGAGAGAAAGAGGTATGGTGTATATAAATACAGATTTGTATTTTTGTTGCTCTGACTGTGTCAGTGTGTGTGTATGTATATATATATATATAATTATTGATCTGAGGTTTGAGGAAAGAAGTTTAAATAACATGTCAGAAATAATGAAAGAACTGTGTTTTAGCTCACCTGAATGTTTTTTTATAGCAAGAAAATGTGGCCATGTATCACATATTTTGAGGCAGTGATGAAGGATACAGGAGTGTAGGAAGTTCCCCAGCCTGATATACAATAATGGACTGGACAGGGCAGGGGGAGCAAAACCCCTCTAATCTGTAAAGTCTACAAAAACATTTGTTGGGATGTGCAATCCAGAGAAATATACTTGGATTCAATTTAGGAAGGAAGTGCTTGGGTCAGAAGAGAACTTGCAAACAAACATTTTTAATCCACGGGCAGTCAGTACACGAAGACCAAAATGGAGCAGGAGGAACAAATTACCTCATACTTAAATAACACTAATGAACTACAAGAAAGCCACTGGAATCAGACATTTCTAAAAGGATCAATAGTAGGATAATTAGTACAAAATAAATATTTAAAAGTCAAGTCCTTTCTTAATATTAGTAGAATTCAGCTCACCTAGATTCAAATGTGTAATAAATGTTAAAATTATCTTTTTCTTTTTAGAATTTTAAAACCTGAGTTAAGAGGTTGAATATAGAATCTCTCTGGAGACTCTTTCATTCCCAGTGAGAGACACTGTCTCTGGAGGAGCATGTTTTGCTGTACTAACTATGGAAAAACCTAAGGCAACTCCAGTCTTAAAAATTAAGTCCTTGATTTTAAACATCTATAGATGTTTGGGTACCTTAGTGAGGTTATTATGTGCTACAACTCTCACTCTTGCTTCTCTTTATATCTCAGGGATAACCATGCCAATTGCAATTCATAACAACATCAGGTGATCCAGGGGAGAAAAATTGAACAATATCCACTCAATCAACCAAAAAATTCCCAAAACCAGAGTCAGCAGGTGAGGTAGGAGCCAAGAAGGAAATGGAAGAAAGGGTCCCATGACTTCTATACAAGCAATAGAGATCTCACCAAGGCATGTACCTTTCAGATTACAGACCATGTGGGAATGCAAAACAATAAAGGCACCCCACCATGTAAGCTGCTGAGATACCCCCAATATTTAACCAAGATTATGAGAATCATGAGGGAAGTAAATGAGCCAAGGGGAAACCTGATATGGTAATTTTAAAGGCCAGGACATAGAACTGAGTAATTATAAAACCTGATCTGGTTGTTTTTTAATGAATTTTATATTAGCTCTCAAAGATTTGAATGCTGATGTAGTCCAGGGAAAAGCTAAAAGACAGGCTTGTCCTCACAGTGCTCAGGCACTAGAAATAAGGCTGTGGGGTTTTGTGCTCTGGATTGGGGTGACTCTGAAAGATGGAAAAGTCTCTGCTCTAATTCGTGCCTTTAAAGAAAGACTCAGTAGTCTTCTAGTGTCCGGTCTCAAGGTTGTTTATTGTTGGTTATCTAAAAGATTCTTTTCCTGAACTGCTGTGGCCCATTCAGCAGGTCAGACAAAGGCACACTGCCCTCCCAGGGGGCTGGTGCTATTTTTTATATTATACATTACATGTTATATGTTTATACTTTTTTCTTAATGTTTACTATTTATATTGAATGGTGAATTTTTACTCTAAACCAATCTGTGAGTGCTAATATTAGTAAAGACATGGAGGTTAGGAAGGAGAAAGAAGGAGGACAGGGCAAACCCAAATCCCTCCATCTTAGAACTCCTGACCCCCATGTACAAAACTTGGACCCCTGTGTACAAGGCTTAAAACCCCCTTGTACAGCACTCAAAAATCCTTCCTTTCACTTCGTGACTACTTCTACTACAATACCTAAATTGTGTGTGTGGCTTGTAATTCTTCATACAGAGTTGGTAATTTGCTCCATGGACTAAGATTGAAACCCCACGTGTGTCTTTGGCTGCATGCCAGGGTCTCAGAGCCCCCTGCCAGTGGCTCTGGCCATCCAGGGCACCCAGAGGGGTGTCCTGAGTTCCCACATAAGGCAATAGTAGTAGGTAGTAGAAATAAGAATGGACCCCTGCATGCCCAGTGGATGCCCAAGTTTCTTCTCCCTTATTTTCTTTTGTTGTCATGATGTTTCCATTCTTGAGCACAAAATACAAAAGAGGCTTAGTGGTAAGGGACCCTCAAATTCATTACCTAACTCATCCTTTTCCAAGAGGCAGAGTTGGAGGTCCTCTACACTAAGATGGCAGACAAATTTTTTCTTGGAAAAGTGATTTAACCAAGAGGATTCAGTGCAGAAAAATTTACATCTATGATTTCTGCCAGCCTAAATATTACTTGTAAATCTTGCATATCCTTTCTGCCCAGCACAAGCAATCTGGTGAATCTCCTTGGCATGTGTAGTAACAGGATATTAAATTGAAAAAAATAATTTATCTTGAACGGAGAGTCTGCCATCCTGCCATTTTCTTAGACTGAAACCTCTCAATTCTGCCCAGTGTGTTTTCTAGATTCTTAAATACCTTTAAAAATCTTAATTTCAATTTCTTTGTGGCTCAGTTTTCTATTTTCTGTCTTACAACAATAATTGTTTCCCTGCAAAAGTAAAGAAATCCATATTTGTAAACTGCTCAGACAATCATCTAGTGCAGACCAAACAAGAACCTACATAAAAAGGTAAAAAACTAAATGCCATATATTTCCAACATGTTTTTTCTTCTAGTTATGAAAACACAGAGCATGATAAAAACTACCAGACAGAGCTTTCTAGAAAACCTCTTACTTCCTAAAATAATAAGGAAGTTGTTTGATCATACTACAAATATTACTCAAATGTTTCTGTCAAGGTCAGATTCTGGCAAGTGTCATTTTCTATTTGCTACATGAAGTACTACGTGTTCAAGTTACTGTGCAACTACCCCAGGGCTTGCTGAGTTGTTGCATGTAATGCTTCAGAACCATTTTGTCAAACATTTTTATCTACATTTTTTGTTCCTTTGTTCTGGCTCTACCTGTGTTTCTCCTAATTGTCCATTTCAATTTATGTTGGCCCAGTCTCATTCTAAGTAAGTTCAAGATGCATAAGTTAATACCTGTTTAAAGTACACTGGAGAGACTTGAAACTACACAATCATTTTGTACATGATACACTGTGCAAATGAAGGCAGGCAGAAGAGTATATAACTTATAAATGAGATTCCAAGGAGTGTATCCCAAATGGATGCTAAAGAATACAAAGCATGTCCATGAAAACAAACAAACAAAAAGCCCCAACAAGACTTTTCTTGTTTTAGGTCATCTATATATATTGACTGATAGTTCTACCCTGGAGTAAAACTTGTCTGCATTTCCAAGGTTGAAGGTCACCTGAAAAGCTTTTATATAATACAATATTTTACTGTTATGTTCTAATATGCAAGAAAACTTGTAATGAAAAAGCTACATTATGTTAACTGGTGGAATCCATAAAAAAAAATACAAAGTTATTCATCCCTGTCTTTTTCAGTAAAAATGATACTTTTGTTTCACCAAAGCTTCCAGCTTTCTGCACATTTCACAAACTTTTCTGTTACAAGCTATGAGCTAA
This sequence comes from Motacilla alba alba, assembly GCF_015832195.1. Classification (NCBI taxonomy): domain Eukaryota; kingdom Metazoa; phylum Chordata; class Aves; order Passeriformes; family Motacillidae; genus Motacilla; species Motacilla alba. The sequence goes on from NC_052016.1 coordinate 67,689,067, forward strand.
ATTTTTCACTTCTGATGATATTGCTATCACAAAGCCATTCTCTGATACTAGTATATAATATCTGATGCATTGGCTATGTTCTATCATTCAGTTGCTATTATTTTATCATTTCAAAGACAATTTTTAAAAGACAAGAAATCATTGGCACCCAAGAAATCATTGGCACCCCTACATAGGGAAAGAACTCTAATCTTAACAAAGTATAATGCTTTTACAGATGTTATTATTTTAATCTTCTGTAAAGAAGCACCAGTTAACCTGGCTGCTGCCCAGGTTGCCTCTCTTTGACGATGGCCAAGGATGACAATTTTCTGAAGAGTGCATGGACACTCTGCTGTGGCCTGATGTGCTGCTGAATGTGGGACACTGAAAAGCTAAAGTGGGAGCAAAGGTCATGGATTAGAATGAATTAAGCAAACGTGGATTAAGAAAGATCAATGAGCAGGGACACAGACTCATCAGGCTCTGTTTAGATAATCTGCTTGCTCGGACTAACATTTTCTTCCAATGTTACAGCTGAAGAAAATACACTTGAAGCTCAGTCTTGTCAGCTCCTGAGAAACTATCTGTAAATCAGGCAGAAGAGATAGTACCCTGAAATGTAAAAACTCTGCCAAGGACTGATATTGACCCTGATCCCCAGATACTACAAGTACTGTGACTGAAAAGACAGGTCTGAAATCCCAGATGATGAAACCATCAGGTCAGTTGCTCTGGCTCAGTCAGTGTATTACCAAGGAGAAACAGGGAGAGGCAACAAATGATACTGTACTAAACTGTGGAAAAGGGCATTCTCCAGTGCTATCCTTTATTAGTGATGACAGAAATGTTGGCAGAAGAAACCTGTCATTTCAGAGGAAATAGCTTATAGAAAAATATAATCCTACAAACTGATCAGAGAAAATTCTCAGGGTCATAAAAGCTGTGGGAAGAAGTTGAAATGAGTGAGGTTCCCATAAGCCACACAGAGAGTAAGGACATGAAAAGTGTGAAGAGAAGCATTAGGATATTTACTGACTAAGAGAAGTCTCATAAAGAATTTTATCTGTCAGTCAGTAGGAAAAAAAACAATGTTCCAACTCCTGTGGATAGGATTGACATTTCCTACTCTGAGATCTACCTTTTATTGGTATATATTCCACTCACTTGCAAAGTTAAAACAACAAAAATGCAAAATCTACCAAAGAACTGAAATGAAAATATAGTAGACATCATACTATAAGAACCACCCCAGAAGTGATGTGTGCTGAACATGTCTCATCCAGTGTGACCTCATAAGATCTCAGATCCTCACTGCAAACCACTTTCGCTTCCCTAAATGACACCTAGAGAATGGTAATTCTGTATAATCTAGAAACAGAAGAAACTTGTATAGTCAAGTTGCTTTTCCTTTCGTTCCTTCAGGATTTTTCTTAGTGGTGCATATTAACTGATTTGTCCTATTAGCTATGTCACAAAGGTACTAAAGAATTTTACAGATAAACCAGTAAGATTTCTGCTTAAGTGACAGTGTACAGACAGAAAAACTACCTATAAAATTAGGAGAAGGGTTGATTTCTCATAAAGTTACAGATGGAAAAGCACTTTCCTATCAGGAAAGATCTTAGCAACTGTAAACTGTAAAAAGATATATTTAACTTCCTATCTCTGTTCATGATTCCACAGGACAAGGTCGGTTCCACACAAAGGAAGTGTGGGGTATAAGAAGAAAATATTAAAATCAGAAAACAATGTCAAAACAATCCTTTGTTCACATAATGAATAAAGCACTGAATTTGTCCCTTATAGACTGTAAGAACAGAAAGTGACTTGCTTATGTCTAGAAACTCATCTATTCTTAAAAGATTAAAAAACCTCATAACCTCATGATTTATGTTTACCTAACACTCAACTTGGTTTTGTATTTTTTGAGGGACAGAAAAAAAAAGAAAAAAAAAGAAAAAACAAAGTCAGGTAATTTTTTTTTCCTTCTCATTTTCCCTTTTTCTGGCATTCAGTGAAATACACAGGAAATAATTAACACAATGCTGGAACTGAATTCAGTCCACTGTAGCTACCACAAAACAGCAGATCATATCAGGACAAGGATTCACCAGGCCCAGCATCCTTCCTTCAACAGTCATGTGTATGAGGGACTGGCATGCCTAGAGTGTCCTTTCTCCTGGCATGCACTTGCAGCAGCAGGAGCCCAAGGGACTACCTGAGATGAAGGCTCCAGACTTCTGTGTTCAATAGAGAAAATGGGGCTGACCACAGTCCTTTTAGTATTCTAATTACACTGTTGGCTCCTGAAACATCTTGCAGCAATGAGTTCCACAATTTAATTACAGGCATGATATGACGAAGTACTTCCTTTGTTTATTCCAAAACTGCTGTATGAAACTTGCATTGAGGACTCTCTAGATTTTGCTTTGTGAGAAATAATGAACAGCTGAACAGTTTACCATACATCTGAGATAAAGACTAAATTATCATTCTTCAAACAATTTGAGTTATCTGGTTTCTCATCAGGATCTCTAAGAACAGAATACTCTCAAAAATGTACATAAACATATGGAAAATGTATTTGGCTAAAAATCAGCATAACTTGAAAGGAGAGAGGGAGAGAAATTATAGCAGCTATTTGTTCATGGGTTCATGGTTTGGGATTTTTTTTTTTTTGGTTTTGTTTTGTTTTATATTGACTAAGGAAGCCTTGCTTCCAGCCATTTGCACAGGCAAATTTTAAATTATTTAGTTGTGGGAACATTCTAAGATATGCACATTTTTAAAGAGTATTCTGTTAGTGTAAGAGTAAAATAATTCCCGAAAGTACAAAGTTCATAACATATATGATTACAAATTCCTTTTGCAATTTGCATAATGTCTTATTCACTCCTTGATATTTAAGGGCACTTATGGAGGGAATGTAAGTGTTATTACAGTGAGTGACATCCCATATGGCAAGTAGGATCAGCTGCAGCTTTGAACACTGTTGTCATTTTCCCCCTTGTACTACAGTTTTGCATGATGTAATGTTTTTTCTGTGGTTGTTCAACAGTCTACCATTTAAGCCTGCCATATTATAAAATGCCATTTTAAGGAGTTGCAGCTGAACCTGCTCACCATAAGTCTGCATTTATTTCACAGCTGTCTGTCACACTGTCATCCCGCAGGTGTATTCCAACTTTACAACTTTCCTGGGCCTCAGCTTGTGATGTAAGAAAAATGTATTATGCAGGATGAAGAAATGGCAGCCAAAAAAGTAAATGCTGCTAAATGTCATTTTACAATGCAACTTGGGCATGCAAATGCAAGTAACCTTAGAGGATGATAATATTTGCACTCTCAACTAAATATGATGCGCAAATGATAGTGGAAAGGCCAGATCCGGAAAAGTAAAAGTCCTTTTGAGGGTAAGTAAGAAATAGAAATGAGGTGTTGGGAGTGGGGGGAGGTGTGCAGTCTCCATTAAAATATGAGAAATCTGGGGGTTGTTTATGCTTCTGATCAACTGTCATCAATGAAAATTTTGGAAAATAATAGAATTAATCATTTTGGAAAATATTTGGAAAATAGCTATTTTCCAACTTAAGTGGAATTACAGATCTTTAAGTGTAGTCCTGTTTCTCCATTCTTGAAGAGTATCAGAAAACAAGCAATGTAGACTGTACAGGCAAAACAAAAAAGGAAGAAAATATATTAAATATTAATTTAAAATTTCAGTATAATCACATATTTAAGGAAACAATTGAGTATTTCTTTGAAGTTCAAACAACTATGAAGAACATTCTCTCTGCATTTCACTACACTTCATCTCACCCTTCCTCTTTCCTCCTCAACATGCCATGCCTGTTTTTCTATCTGCAAGTCATCAGCAGTGATGTGACCACAACAAGATTGCATTTTAAGGTCAAATGCTTCTGTATGCCTATATGAAACACCCCTTTGACTTGCTTAGGCTGCTGGCATACACAGGCACACTGGGAGGAAGACAATGAAAAAATAACTAAGGATTTTTTTTTTTTTTTCAGTGGGATGTGCCACTGGTCAAAAAAAAAAAAAAATCAAATCTCAGTTTGAATTTTAGATCTCTGTAAGAAAATTAATTTTATTTATTAACCAATTAGGAAAACTGTAAAGGTCAACAACTAACAAACTCTTCAATAAAAAAGTGTTTAAAAAACACTTTTCTGAATTAGAAGAGTAGTGTTAATAGAAATATTTACAGTGCACAATCATATAGATATTACAATCCAGTGTTATTTCTAAGTCAAATAAGTCTTCTTGGGTTTGATCTTTTGGAAATTAAAGATAGGGTAAATGTGAAGATAATGAAAGTTAAACTCAAATGTTAAGGAAATCGTAAAATTAAAATACAAATATGCTTTAAATTAAATAAATCACCATAACTTGTTCATAATTTTGGAGTATAGGTCATTATAGTTGAATACATTTAATCCTATACTCTCATTTCATATTACTTTGGTGCCAGCACTGAGTTACAATAAAACTAATGCCTTGTTTATTCTTAAGCTAATTGAGAGTAGATATGGCCTGATAATTTTGGTAAATTCTTCCCTGACTAATCATTTTGAAACTGTAACAATAAAACATGGCTTTATAGATAAAAAAATAGAAAATAATATAAACCAATTGAAATTGGTTTATAACTGCAAATGAAGTAACTGTTCCTTATCAAGGCCTTTACTCTTTGCTTTACCTTGCTTGCTTTCATCAACTGAGACAAAGTAGATTAGCAGCAAAAATCTCTGCAACAAGGAAAGTTAAAAATCCTACTCCTTCATTAATGTGTAATTATTTAATGTCTTACTTAATCTACTTTAAGTACTGATTTACCAGATATTTTCTGACACTTGGTTAATCACTAGAAAGGACAACCAAAATATCTTAAAATACATATCTTTATTTTCTATGCAAACAACAAATATCTTTCTTGACAATATTTCTTGATAATAGTGTGGTTTCTCTAATTAATTACCCAGAGTAAATTTCACTGATGTGAAACAAACACCTAAGGCCTATTCTCTTTTTTGACTTGGAAATCTGAAAGTCTCTTAAAGAAAAAGATTCTTAGAGAAAACAGTGTTCAGTTAGAATTATGTTAATGTTGTGCAGTTATGGCCACTTGCTTCTTTTATATGTTTTCATATTAATTTCCTATTGAGGGATTTGCATTTAAATAACAACAGCTGCAAGATTTATGGCTTAAAATACTGACAAAAAATATAATAGAAAGGTACTGAAAAGTCTATTCAATTTCATGATGCTAGCTTAAAACTGCACTTTCCTCTTAAAGATTTTAATTCCACTGGTGAGCTTACTTCTTATTTATACAGGAGCCAAAACCAGTTCCCCTTTACAAGCTTCACTTTCACATGTACAATAACAGCTGCAGATACTGTGCAAGCTGCGACAGAAGGGGGTAATTCTTTTGTTCACTCTGATTTTTGTGTTTCTGTTAAATTTAGGTAAGTTGGCAAACTAGGAAAAAGAGAGCTACAGAATGAAAAAAAGAAAGTGATTCTAAAGAAAACAGGGATTTAAAAAGAAAGTGATGACAGCAGCTTACTGAAAAAATAAATACTATGATATCCGAGAAAACTTTCTATTTTTCATTTTGTTTCAATTCTTTCAAGGCTAGTTTCTTCTTTTTCTAAATGATCATTAATAAACAGGTCTCATAATGTTACAATTTCTATTGAAAATAAATTTTATCAAGAACTTAACTTTTCTAGTAATTTTCTACCAGTGAGCAGTTTCTTAAAAATATATGTGCTTTTCATCCAGCTTTTGAGCAATTTAATTTTATATAACATTCATACATACTTAGTATTCACTGAATTGCTGGAAATCCATGTTTGGTCACTTAACAACAATTACACATGTCAAATTATACCGAATGTTTAAGAAAGTTTAGCAAGTTTGGAATGAGAACTTTAATGAATATTATCTTCTAACAGTAGTTACAGCAAACACAATAAATAGTAACACTTAAATGCAGACAAACACTGCAATTACTGAAAATGTAGTGTTGTATTTTTTGACGAGAAGTGGGAAGAGTAAAATCAGAAAATAGATCAGTGAATATGAAGAGCTGATACAAAAGAGAATGGGAGATGAATCACTTAATTCAAACAATATCTTGATGGATGTGGGAAAGACTTCATTACATAAAAACCACTCCTAGTTATTGATAATATTAACTAGATTAAGTAGTTGAACACTCAAAGTGTTCAACTGTGTCCATATGACAGTCATATGGAATCTTCTATGGAGTCCCAGAAAATCATCTGCTCCTATGCAGTGGGTTACTGTGCATGGAAAAATGAAAGGAGAAGCTTCTGCTCATATTTTTCAGCTACAGATGGTCTTCAATAACTTTTGGGGCTTGTAAAGAAATGAAAGAATAAAAGGTTGAAGAAAAAAAAGTCAAATATTTATCACTGATGTGACAAACCTTTACAAATAACACATCATATTCCAGAAAATTTTTAAAAACTTGTACAAATTCAACATTAGTTAGAATTAAATGTTGTTCTAAATTAAGAATTCATTATAAAAAACAGAACAAATGTTTTTATCATCTAGAATTCTTTTTCATAGCAGGTCTAATAATAAATGGGAAAGACATTTAAGCAGGCTGAAAAATTATTAAATTAATGGTAATTTTTTATATTTTGTATCACAAAAGAAAAGAACTGAAACCTTCTTAAAAGAATACTTTGTGTCATGCATGCAGTTTTTGTTTAGTAATAGTATTTGTCAGTGCACATTGCTTATGTGTAGAACTTCAAACATATTGCATAAATTCTCATGTTCAACTATCATGATTGATCTTACCATTACCTCCAGTCATAGAAATGCCAATAATTTAAACTCAAGTTTTTTGCTGCTAGTTTGCCTTTGAAAAGATCAAGCTATTAAAATTCTATCTTTCTAAAAAGAACTACTTCTTTGCAGTGAAAAAAATTAAGGAACCTGTTACTCCATCTGTAACAGTATTTAGATTCTGCAGCAAAGAAATCTAACAAATCTGGGCAAACTGCTCAAACAGCTGACAGTGAACCATTGAAATAGCTCAAACTCCAGGGTTTGAAATTCTCCTTTGACAATAACATTGTCTCAATATGTTATGGAGAGATGAAGAGTTCCTCTCTCTCAGGGTCTGAGTTGGGGTAAGGAGTAAATAAATGTTCTTTAGAGCACTCTTCATCTCAGGAATTTTGTGCAACTCATAAGCAATTCAAAACAGATGTGCCACAAAAACTGAATATTAGATTAAATATTTTATGACTTCATAAGCTAGAAGGGAGAAAAATAGAACACCATTCTCTAACAGGATTCTTTAATACACTTTCTGAAAAGATGTATTCTTCATTTTTCCAAATAATGCGGAGTAAAAAGTACTTTCGACCAGAGAATGTTTCTGCATCCAAATGTTTAGAATGCTGTGGGGTGAGAAGTCCCAGACAATTCCAGACACAATATCTGCATCTAATATTCAGCACTAATTGTACACACCTGTATAATGTGTCAATTTACCCAGGGTGGTAGTAGGTTAATACCATGTCTTCTTCATTGAGTATCTAAAAGGATTTTGCATGAAAAACCTCTTACTTCTGGATGCAAACAACAACCACAAGGAAGTTCAGCCCTGACCTCAGTGTCAATGTGCTCAGTGCTAGATAGCCAGAGTATGCACACCTTCAACTACTGAAAGAACCTGTGAAGCAGATTCACATGAATTTAAAGAATTGTGAATACTGACTAAGACACTCAGTGCCTTGGATCACTGGGTGTATTTAAATTCTTCCCCCTTTTTGATATCTAGTTTCTTCTTGCTTTCTCCAAGCAGATGCTTGTAGCAGACTGGTAATCTGTGAAAAAAAGATCTGGGCCAGAACTCAATGAGGAAAACTAATAGAAAAATACAGAGCAAAAACAACAGACCACCAGCTTTAATTAGTTATCTTCGTGTTGTAATGTAGTCTGGTGTCCAAAAAAGCAACTGCATAAGTATTACTTCTTTATATATCTAAATTATAGCATAAAAAATAATTTAAAAATCTATAAGTGGCATTCTATTATGTCTTATAATTTAAGTAGCTATTACTCTTCAACACATCTACTGTTCTAGTAGGCATTAAGCAAACATTAACAAAACCAGAGAAATTTCATTGGAATGAAACTGGATTATAGACTGATTTTTTTTTTAATCTGCAGTGAATCTTTTAGCCTAATAACAGAATGACTATGTTTAGAATTTTTACTGGCCCTGAAAGATGTCACAAGAATTTTCCAATGAAAATCTCATACCACTTTATCCCCCAGCACTAGACCCCAGCAGCCTTGCTCTCAATTTTTGTGACCTACTGCTGCATGAGAAAAACTCCAACAGTCCAACAGTCTTAAAAAAAAAAAAAAAAAAGAAAAACCCACTGCTGACCTTAGCTACAACTTTTCAGTACACCAGTTTCTGCTCATGCATTTCCCCTACCACAGGCAACTTTTCTCTGATGGAGCTTCTTTCCCAGCATACAGTCTTCTTCAATTTACTCTCATGGGAACTTCTCTCCATACTGCAATCTTCACATAGCCAGGAAATACATCAATGTTAATAAATTGTTTTGGATGCACTGGTTGGTTCCATGTGTGGCATTAGCTTCATCCCATCCCTGCTGGCATTCCTTATATATTTTTTGTAGTTTAAAAGTAATGATCATTTTTTCACTTCCTCCTCCCCAGTTTTCTACCACATCATATTAATAAGTGTCCATTAATGGTGCTGAAGTTACATGTAGATAAAGAAGTGTCTTTTTTATTAAATAAGGTTCAGCTGCAGCAGAGACCAAAGAGTGTGTTCAGCCATTGAAATGGACTCATTAGCTTCACAGGATTGTTTAAATGTGCATATTATATTATTATTGCATAAAAACTTTTGGTCAGATTGTACCTAAAAAGCATCAAGTATGGAAATGTCATCTGCAATAATAAAATAATATATTCAGTTCAGGGAAATCTTTTAGTTCCACATTGCCTTTTTGGCTAACAAATACTGCTGCACTATTATTAGATGTTTTGCTTTCAGAAATATTTCAGAAATTTAGCATTAGCAGCTTCGTTACTTCTCTTGTCTCCCCTGAGAAAAAGTTTGCAGAGAAGAGCATTTGGTAAAGAAGCACTTTCCAATACCTTTCCAGTGTGTTTCACTCCAAGAAGAGAAAGGTTGGTGAGACAACAGCTGCTCTTTTGTCACTGAGAGCAAAGGGAAAGGATTGTTTTTTTAATTCTTTCAATGGTATATAGAAGACCACTGAAATTTGAAGATCGGAGATGTGATTCTCTGCCCTCTAATGTGAAGAAGGCAACAGAGGTCTGAAACCAGAATGAAATTCCGAAGTGCAGGCACATGAATAATTGAATAACAGGCTGTTTAAAGAATACTGAAGAGACATTCAGGGGGAAAAAAAGGAAAAGAGAAAAAAGAGAGAGAAAAAAAATTAAATTTTATTTTTTCTATGAATAAAGAAAAACTTTCCTAGAATCATAGAAATCAGTAAAAATCCCCATTTTTTTATTTTTTTTAAGACAAAAATATTGAATTTTATTGTGGATTTGCCTTGGTTGGCTGCCAGGTGCCCACACAACCACTTTCTGACTTCCTCTCTTCAGCAGGACAAGGGGGAAAATAAGATGAAAAATCCCATAGGTTGAGATGAAGACAAGATTATTCACCAATTACCATCACTGCCAACATAGATTTTACTTGAGGAAGTTTAATTTATTGCCAATTAAAAATAGACTCAGTTACTCAGAAACTGATGCCTCAGGTTTTAGCTTTTATATTTCTCAGATTCTGTTCTGCTTTAGCGTGTAAGTCTAGGGTTCATATTAGGGGATAGTAAGCTCTCTTCACAGAATAGGTAGACAAAATAATTCCTTCTCTAGCTGGGGACCCAAGGACATCCGATCCAGATCTCAGGCCCAAGAGCATAAACAACGGTGGACTGAAGAGAGAAAACAAGAAGGATAGGACTCCATGGGCTAAAGCTGTAATTGAACAATTAACTTCAATATGCTAATGGACCAAACCTTATAAAAGTGTGAGACCCCGTGACTCTTGTCCATTTTGTGGCCATTTCAGTTTGTGCTGCCCAAGCTGGATCTATTCAGGCCTGTTAATAAATACCTACTTTATTCTTTAGCTCTGTCTAGTCCCTGTTATAGGTCAGCCTTCACAAGGCATCACCATCACAATTTTACTTGAGGAAATTTAATTTACTGCCAATTAAAATTAGATTCAGTTTCTCAGAAACAAAAGCAAACTAATCAATCCCCCTCCCTCCCACTCCCCTTTTTTCCAGGTTCAAACTCTCTTTCTCATTGTTGACTATTGGACCTCCTCCTCATGCTGAGCAGCGCATGAGGTGGGGAATGGAGGGGTGGGGTCAGCCCATAGTAGCTCCTGTGTGTCGCCCCTTTCTCCTCCTGTTTTTCTCCTGTTCCAGTGTGACTCTGCAGCAGTTTCAGCTTTCTCCATGACACATCCACCTGCCCTGGCATGGAGTCCTCCACTGGCTCTTCTTCATAATGTGGATCTTCTCTTCCCTGTGGTCCTCCACGGGCTGCAGGGGCACAGCTGCCTCACCGTGGTCTTAACCAGGGGCTGCACTGGGGAATGTCAGCTCCAGTGCCTGAAGCAGCTCCATCTCCTCCTTCTGCTCTGACCTGGGTGTCTGCAGGGTTGTTCCTCTCACATGTTCTCATTTCTCTCTCACACAACTGCTGTGCAACACTTTTTACCCTTTCTTAAACATGTCTTGCCCAAGGTGCCACAGAACCCCTGGCTGAAGGGCCCAGCTGTGCTCTGTGTCCTGCATGGGTGGGTTGGAGCCACCTAGATCCAGCTGTGTGCAGCCTGGGGCAGCCCTGGGCAATCCTCACAGAGGTCCCCAGAGTCACCACTGCCTGTGCCTGGACACCAAACACATTGGTTCATATAGAAAGCAATTTTGGTTTAATTTGGTTTAGTTACAAAACAAAGCAAATAAATCTTAATACTTTCTCCTCCTGTTTGTTGTGATCCTGAAACCTAATCAATTTAATTAAAAGAGACATCTTCTCAGAAATTCAAATTCCAAATCTATTGATTTGGATGAACTCCCATTTCTCCATGAAATACTATTTTATAAAAAGTGGCCAGTTATTAGCAATGCATTATGCCAGCCTCTGCAAGCTAACTAAGCTTTGTTAATGACAGAAAAGGGTTCTAAAACAATCTGTCACCAAAAAAAATTAAAATGGAAATCAACATCAGAATTTTCATGCTAATTTTAATATTTAAATGCTATTAAGAAAGACACTGTGCTGTTTTTAGCTGGAGTAGTTAGCTTTCTTCACAGTGGCTGATATGGAGTTATGTTTGCATTTGTGCTGAGCACAGGGTTGATAACACAGAGATGTTTTAGTTATTGCTGAGCAGGGCTTACACAGAGCCAAGGCCTTTTCTGCTGTTGGTACTGCCACGCTGGCAAGGGGGCTGGGTGTGCATGGGAGGCTGGGAGGAGACGCAACCAGGACAGGTGATCCCAAATGACCAAGGAGACATTCCAGACCGTATGACATCATGCTTAGTATGGTGGCCTACAGAATATTCAGTGATTACATTCTACCCAATACATGAAATTATTCATGAAAGTTGACAAGAACCTTTTTTCTACTTTTCAGAGAGCCGAGTGCTAGGTTGTCTATTTTGATGATACTGCCAGAAGAAGGCAAAAATGAGAAATGCCTTGGATATGGGGTTCTGAAAATAAAAACTGGGCTTTGGGTGCAACAGTGTTTCACACCATGTCCCCTGTCTCAGTAAATGACATCCTCATGCACAGCCCTTGAAAGGGCACATGGAGAACTGGGTTGGCTCTAAGTGCATGCCTTTAAGGAAGAGAGGATAAATGTCTCTCTGACTTTTAAAAAAATAAAGATAAAGCAACAATCGTACATATTATAATTAATTATGATCACTTTCAGAATACCTTACAGCTTCAAAGCATGAAACCATTGAAACCATCAAGTAATTAATGTTTACTTAGTGAAATTAACATAATTCAATATGCAAAGATGCTGAAACAACAGAGGAGTTTTAAACACACAAGCTAAATCCCTGAGTCCACCTGAGAAGCTGCACAACTTTGTACTATCCTTGATGTGCTATGTAAGCTGACTGTCCAACTGCAGCAGAGTAGACTAGTGGAATAAATCATTTGGAAAAAAATACAGTCTCAAATCCAGGCTTTTAGATGGTTCTCCAGAGGGTCAAAATCACACACCTTAATGTTCAAGCTACTCATGCTACTAATAGATAGGAAAGAATTGACCAAACAGACATTAAGATTTTGTCTTTTTTTTTCCTTGTAAGCAGCATTTTATTGCTAATTGATTCTTAACATCTTATTCACAGTATGATTCTGCATTTTTATCCACTTAGAAGTTCCATTGACTTAAACAGGAATAGTGAGTGCACAAGGAATGGAGAATAGGGCCTTTGAAGTTCAGTATCATTATTTAGATTTTAGGCATGCCTGGAGACAGCACTCTAGATTAATAAAATGCTTTGCTTCAATTAGATCTGTGTCTCCTGCATCCCTCCCCAATTCCCTCTGCCCTTGTTTAACATACTCCCTTATCCCTTCACATTATCCAGACAGGTGCTCTCTGCTACCAAAGTGTTGCAAGTTTCACGGAGAAGATTCAGCGTGGGGAGGCACGGTATATATATTGGTTTCTTGGCTGTGATGTACAAAGGAACAATGTATGAGTCTGTACATGAGTCTGATTTGTTCTCCCTGAATATATTGTTTCAGAGATTCTTTAAAAATATCTCTAACAAAAAATAACCTTAAAAGATCTTTTAAACAGACGTATTCACTTCTCAGTATTGCAAGCACATTTTCACAACCTAGCACTGAAAATTTAAATCAAAGGAGTATTACTTCTAGCTGATTAATTCTGGGGGAGAGGGAAGACAATATAAAGAAAAAATATATATTCTTTAGTATACATGAACTCAGATTTATGCCATGATTTTCTCTCATTTTCCACTGTATTAAGGCCCCTCATTTCAGATTTCTTTGAAAGAGACTTAGGAGCATAATGCAATGGCCACTGAAAACTGACACATTCTGCAAAGTGGGGCCAGGAAATTATAAGTTTCACATTGAGTTCAATGGGAAAGTCATAAGGCCCTGCTCTTTCTCCCTTGGGGTATTTTCCTGTTTTATTGTCAGTACTATAATGGGCAATCAGTTCCTGAAATGGTGCCCTGCTGTCTAGATGAAGCATTTATAGGGTTTTTAAGCAGTCCATTTGAACACTGCAGAATAAAAAAAGTCAGCCCTTGTAAGTTCAGATTTTAGGGCTCTGATCCTGCACTGAGCCATCAGCAAACCTCCTGCCCAATTGGAATTCAGGGCAGGATAAGGGTCTTGATTTCCACATTTTCTGCTGCAATTCAGACCTTTATTTATCATAGCTGGAAACAACACTACAAATAAAAATGGTTCTAAAATCCAAGTGTCTGTCCCTTTTAAAAGTAAACTTCCCTAGATTTATGCACATATATTTACATAGTAATCCTCTGAACAGAGAAACAGCTCCTAATGAATTAGGGGATTACTACAAAAATATATAAATCATCACAGATGTTTTCCATGCAGAAACATTAAAAAAAAGGTTCAAAACTCAAAGGAAAAAGTCTGTTTAAGTGCCTAACATCACAAACCAGATCTAAAAAAGAACTAGAAGTTATGAGACAGATTCAATATAAGATTTAGGCCTAAAATGAAACAGAGAATTTAGGGATCACTTAAGGTTAGTCTAAATTAAGATTTAGAAGCCCAAACTTGACTACAGCCCAGATCATTATCTAGGTCATCTCTTTTCAGCACTTGTTAATCCTTACTATACCAAATCTATAAAATGCCTTCCTGTGAGGCTTAAAGTTTACTACTGCTAAAAGTGGCCATACTTGTTCAGTCCTGGATACTGAAGATATATGCCCATTGCCCAGATAAAGTCTAGGCTTAATAAGGGGATAGTAAGTCAGTGAGCTATCTATTTCTCCAGAAAAGTCTGAAAATACTGCTACATTGTTTGTTGGGTTGGTTTTTTGGGGGGGGTTTTGGTGGTTTTTTGTTTTTTTGTTTTTTTGTTTTTGTTTTTTTTTTAACATAAATTTTCCTGCCTGCAGACATAGGTGGAACCTCCATGAAGCAAGAGGCAGGGTATTAGAACAGATAGAAAGTTTATGGGTAACTCCCTCCTAGTTTTTAGCTGGAAGAGTTAAATATGATGTTTTTTTCAGGTCTTTATTTCTAGAACTATTGTCCTCACAACCAAATGACATAGGCAATACATTTCTATTCTGATATAGAGAAATAATTTAATTTCTGTCCCACTCGAAGGACAGTCAGAAACACTTTCTATGGTCTTTTCTGGTTACAATGGCTTAATTTCAAGGGCCAAAGCAAACATTTTTCAGCAACTGCCCTCACCATATTGTTGATGGTGTCTCAGGAGGTCAAAAAGCTTAGTGATTTAGGCCACTGTTGTATGGAGGAGGAATCAATTGTGTCAAGATTTAAAAATCACTTAATACACCAATGGTTTAACTGCCAGCCTACAGTTCAAAAGACAGGAAGTGCAATTTATCACTTTTCAAAATCATTCCCTTTGGTGTTTATTCCCCCAAGGTGTGTAGGCTCTCAAAATCAGCATCTCACTCTTTTAATCTGAATTCTTTAACATCAGAACAAGAATTTATTCATGGGAACTAGCTACTTACTCTCAGCTGAATGACATATATCTGAGTTCCCCATACCCTTTTCATTCTGGGCTCAATTAACTTTGTCTCATATAAAATAAAAAAAGAAGGATAACAGCATAAGCAGAACAGAATTTTCTCTGAAGACTGGATTTTTTTTAACACACATTGAAAGACTGAGGACATACCTCCATAGATAGATGTAAAGATGCATAGGCATTTATCCCAAATTTTACCTGTCTGGCTATAAGCTGACTCCAGTTCCAAGGCTGGGTGGTAGTATTGACATGGCACCAAGACCAAGTTAACCAGAAATCAGGAGACTCCTAAGAAAAAGAGAGTGTTGGCAGCTTCGCAATTTTGAAAGGCTTGAGACAATTTCTGACACTCCCTCAACCTCAATGAATAGTTCTATTCAGTAGCAGGTGATAAGCCTTAAGAGCAGCACCTATAGACACAGAGAGAGCTAGCAGAGACACCGTACTGTGAGTGTTTTTTTGGCAAGCCTCACCAGAGACTTTGGCAGCCTGTCTTCCTCTAAAGGGCTACTGTGTTTTTGCATGGTTGCATTCTTCATGCAAACAAATACCAATGCCAACCCTAAGAACAAGAAGAACTGATAATAATTATTGTTTTCCCTGCTGGATAGCAGAGAACAACTGCAACATTGAGAAATATCATGCTCTCTGAGCATTTTTTTTTTTTAGAAAATATATCTATTTCCTTAAGCTTAAGTATTAAAATCCAGTTATCTGACAACACATTTGAATTGTGTTTTCATTATATGCATGTACATTTTGAAATGGATTACCATTTTTAATTATGGCCTCATGTGGTTATCTGAAAAGAGTGATTAGTAGCTTCCAAAAAAAGTTTTCTGTTAATGCTTGTGAAATAATGTATTAGACAATTTTAGAACAAAATAAAGTGTGGGATGTCTTAAGTATCACAACATTTGAGTCCAAAACAAATTGTATCTTTTATTCAATATTTTCTACTCCATGCCATGTTTGACAAAGTACTTTCAGTAGATATACATTCATATAATTGCAAAGCCTAAAAATATTCACTTGCTTGGGCTGAAAATATTCCTTTACAGTATGTGTAGTACTCACTTAACCTAGCCTCCTCTGGACGGCTTAGTGAGGCTTTGATTCTGGGGTAAAGGAGAAAACAAGTACCACAAAAAATTGTGATGAAGAAAAGACATGAAAGAGAAAGAAATCTAAACAGAGACATAAAATGGCAACTGGTTTTACAAATTAGATGCAACACACCAGGTTGGATGGGGCTTTTAGCAACTGGTCTAGGGAAAGGTGTCCCTGCCCACAGCAGGGGAGTTGGAACCAGATTAACTTTAAGGTCCCTTCTCATCCAAATGATTATATGATTCTATGATTATCTATTCACAAGTTAGCGGTGAAAACTATTTCCAAATTTTGTATCAATGCTCTATCATTTGCATGCAACATAATATGCCGTCTAAAAAATCACTTAGGGTAGGTGTCTGCCTGTATTCAACTAGTGTTAACAAGTGTTGAGGTGGGAATAAGCAGAATTTTATTGCTTGTCCACTTGCCTACAGGCTGCAGCTCTTAGAAACATATTCCCTTTTTGAACCTTGTTGTTCCAAATCAGGGAGCAATAAGATTTGTTCACAAGAGGAAAAGTCCCCTACCTCTAAAAAAGATAAAATGTTCATGGCAAGATGACTCCAAAGAATTTCTCTGAGACACTGACAATTTGGGCTGGCCTGAAGGCTTTGCTCTGTTGAACAAACACAATTCATTCTGTCTTGTGAGGAATGCCACAGTGAGTATGCAGGGAACAGTGAAGTCTCTGCTGGGTAAGCTGAGAGATTCTATCTCCTAGATTTCTGGGTTGTGATCCAGGAACAGTTAAGGCTGCCAAAAATATATGTGTTAATGACTAGACTTAATTTCAAGATCTCATCAGCAAATGACTCACCTCATGCATGACAGTAGTTCCTAACCTCTTGATACTGGCTTGATGTTAGACAGACTAGAGACCTATTGGAGAGAAATGTTATTGCAGAGCACTGAATTATGCATATTCTAGATGTACCAAGGCTGACAAGGCTGTGTAGGTGGAAGATGTCACTCCTACTGGCTATGTCTTCATTACTGAAATTCAAACATTAGCTCTTTTTGACTCCAAGTCTTTTGTTTACAAATGAATAATGAGAGCTCTAATTTGATAATTAATTCTTACTCCACGTATTTTTGACTGTGTCTTTTCTTTACTTGTGGTTGGCATACAGGGGTTTTCTGGTCTGAGGGTGAAGGGAGAAGGATACACAACCAATGACAGATGACCTAATCACTATTCATGTTCATTTTTGGTGGTTTTCTCCTACATGGAATTAGCACATATGTGTTTACTTTTTATTGCAGTTTTAAATTATTTGGGCCAGCAGATGGAAAGCAAAGGAGGATAGTGATAATTTCTATCAGTGGTTCTCTTCTTATCCCTGTGCCTCCAGCACATGATGTGTAGTTTTTATTTGGCTTCAACAATCTACACATCAAATATTTATATTCCTAGTTCTTTTACCCTAATAGAGGAATTCAATTGGTATTTCCATGGGAAATTCTACTTCTTCAAGAAAAGAACAATCTCAAGACTCCAAGTCATCCGCTTCTCAGGAAAATGAATCCTGCAAAATGTCTTAGAATATAAGAATATTTTCAGCAGTTTGTAGGATTTAAATACAAATTAAAGTTTTAAACTCAGGAGTCATTGTATGGAGACATTACTATTTATCTGTTTCTACTGTTTCTGCTGAAGTAATTTTACCTGATACATAGTAGGTTTGTAATTGCTTCATGAGGGAGTGTAGACTATAGATAGACTAATGCAGCTAGTTCATGTTTCTTTTTTTCTCTTGCATCTGATTTAGCTCCCACATAATTGTCCTCTAAGATAATGACATTGCACTTGATACATCTGTTTTTTTATTCTCCTTCAACACTGTAGTTATCCACAATATTCTATTTTACTAAGATCACGACCTTCCATTGAACTGGTGATCCCTCACAATGCTGTTTATGATGTTTACATCAAGGTCCTCAATGGCATACCAATAAATTTCCCATTAATGATGTTCCTGCATCTTAATATTTTTCATTCTAACATAAACTCTTTTTTCTAAAGCATGAATCTCTGTTGTTTTGATTCACAGAAGTATTTTCAGACAATGATCCAAATTACAGAAGAGATTATCTTGAGGAAAAAACCCTCTTAAGATGTGCAAACAGGTGGCAGCTCTGATACACCACTGCCTGGATGTCATTGAGAAGCCCTGTTTATTTAGTTGTACCTGACACAAATTTAGCAGCTTATGAAAGAAAGAAAATATAACATTTTCTTTATTTCTTATTTTTAAATAAAAGTTACAAACCCAGCAGCAGCCCATGAACAATATTTATAAATGCAATGACTTTGCAATAGATTGGTGGAAAGCTTATGGATTAGAAGGTATGTCTATGTTAGGAAGCAGTATAGTGCAATAGGGATCAATCTGTGGAGTGAAACCATTAATTCAAGCAATCTGCAATACAAACATTTCAGATGGGGTACTTTAGAAAAGCTGCAGGCTTTTCTTACTTGCACCTCCTGAAGTGCAGGGGTGTGCTACTATGGCACAATTCTTCACCTGTCTTCTATGTACCCCATAAAAGGGATTAAAATGTATTCTTCATCCATCCCTTTAATAATTACAAAGACTGGCAAAAATACAGGGTGAAACATCTCCCTAAAGTGATGTACTATGTACTGACTTTGACATGTAATGAGAGACATCAGAGTAAATCTATGTCTAAGAACTCTTCATTTTTTACCAAAGATGTACCAGCAACACCCACAACTCTTATGACATCCTGTGAAAAGAATTGTCTTTGGATTTGTGTTACCTACTTATACATGTTAGAAGCCCTAAAATATCTCACAGAGTTTTATATAAATTTGAATTTTGAATGTTTTTTTTATTTGACATCTTTCATATAATTACTAACTTGTTTAAATATCACTGTGCTATTGCCTGAGGTAAATGCAGTAGAAAATCACTATGTTCAATGTTATTGTCTTACAGTTTCATCCCCTCTGTCAAACTGAGAACTTCTGTTAATTCTGCAGAGGAATTTTTATTTCATTTTCTTGTTCATTCTAATGTGGATGAATAAATTGCTGGCTATCTACTTACAGGTATAGAATATTTCCTGTGTCAGTTAGCCAAGCTTAAAATGGATCTGTGCACTTTTGTCATTGTCACAGAAAGGTTTTTTTTCCCTACTGCACAATCATGAAATATAGAAAAATACACATTAACTTTTCTCAAAAATTTATTTAAATGATTGATAGTCAAATCAACTGCTGTTCATTCTAAGGCAGGTTCTTAATACAAACTAACTTTAGGAAAGAACCAAGACATACTTAAATCAGACTTTTTCTTCAGAAGAGCTTGGAGTGAATTCAAAAGGTGAGTGCCAAGCAAGAATTCTACACTTATATACAACAGCTGTGGAAGAATACAGCAAGGAGCTTGAAGTACTCAATAGCAGGGGAAACCGGGCTCTGACTTCCCTATGCAATTTACATTAAAGTGCCATTGGGTTAAAAAAGTTATGGTGACGGCAAGAGTATGGACCAGAATACAAATCTGACTCTTCTCTACTCAGTGCAGTGCCTTACAGAGTAGGAGAATTAGGTTTTATTGCAAATCTCCAGCTGTTGTGGCAATTGCTCTAAACATTGAGCTAGTCATATGAAAGGCAGACTCCTACGTGACGTCCAGCCTCATGCAGGCAGCTGTGTCTCAGAGTTACCTTCTCAAACTGGAAGGGAAAGGGTGTTCAGACATCTATTCTTATAATTTCAAGCTGACTGATCTTGAAATCTCTCTGTTTAATACTCCAGTATCTATATATTCTGTTCTTAAGTGTCTAATTCAGCAAAATTCAGTTCCTGGGATACTGCAAATAACATATACTAGCACACAAGCTTTCCTTTGGAGCTTATTCTTAGGCTACAACTACTGCTTTAGGTGTCCATGTGGGAAGGTTTTGTAGCAGTGACATTTGCAAATCTCTGCTATCACTTAGGAGGTGACTAACATTTCCACTGGTAATATCCCGCTTATAACTAAGCTCTTGCCGGAGGCCATGCATATTAACACTAAACTTCTCACAGCATTAAATTGGTAGGTGTCTTGATAATTAGATTAAAATTTCATAAAACAGAGACTACTCAGTGTGCTTCACAACAAAGCCTGAAACACATTCTGAGTATTTCAGATATACTGTAATATCTACAAAAACTTTAGCAGGGCCCCAAATCAGCCAAATCTTTGAGGAGGACCTGTTTAGATCTTTCTGCTAGAGTGACCTCTCTGAAAGAAACTGAAAATACAGGCTTCATCAATTCTTTCAACTAGGAAAGCCAAATTTTTGGACAGAAAGGCTCAAAATTACTAGGATGATTAAAAAAATGTTCAATTAATAATTAACTTATGATCTAAACCATTTCTCCCCACTTTAGCTCCTCCATGATCTTAAAGGTAGGTCCTTGCTTCTATATTTTATTTCAGTCATTCTGGAAGCTTCCCAGCCGGAGCAAATGGCACAGTCCTCTGTAGTTAGTGGGGACACTGCTTCTGTTATCCCTGAAGTCTCTAACAATGTTTTCAGTATTCCTGACCTGCAGGATACCAGTTCATTATTGTAACTCTCACTGCCTCCTACTTCTCTCTCACCCTCGGCAAACCCCTGCCCTTCCTACTTCTGTGCTTACTCGCATTGCTCTCCAGAAAAAAATCTAAAATCTCCTACAGAAATCCACATGGCCCATTCATTTTGAAGGAAAAGAAACATAATTTTGAAAAGTTAATTAATAGAAAATAAGGGGGAAAAAAGTAAAAGAAAATTCTCTTAAAAATTTACAATTGTTAACTTTACTCTACAAAAATGATCTAAACAGAAGGCAAGTAAACTTCTAGGTCATCCCATTTCTTCATGGCCCTCTTAAACACCGTTCAGTGTGCTGGCAGTTTTGCATCCCAGGCCTAGCACCCAATACACCTTTAGACTGCAGAGCAAAGATAGCATCTAATTCTGCAACACTGCAGCAGTAATCAAGGGCTGCAGTATTATTTTGTAAAACTACTGCTCTCTTTAAAAGGGTGCCCAGAGTCCTTAAACGTCCAAAGAAAGAAAAGCCACTCCATGGCTACAGAAATTGTTTGAGACACAAATTAAACACAGCTTAATATTTGAACCTATATTCAAACCAGGGGCTTTTTGTTTCTTTGTTTGCTAGCTTGTTTGTTTTTTCAAGTTTAGTTCTGCCAACAGCAGTTACAGCATTGATTTCATAAAGGGAGTTTGAAACCATAGATTTCATATGGGCATTATTTGATCTCATAGGAGCAATGAGGAAAAAGGATTCTATGCAGAAATGTTTATTCATTGGTATTCATCTCTTAAAGCTATCTGTACTCTGTGATAATATGACCTTTGTATTTTCTATTGATCACTAGACTTGTATTCAATATAACACTTTATTTAAATAATAATGTATTAAGGCATAAAAGTATACCATATGTTAACTTTCATTCCATTTGTTTCTTAACTTATACTAAAGGGTTTAGATTTGGGGAAAAAAAAAGTGAAATATGTCCTTGAAAACTTGTAACTAGTTCTTTATAAATATTACAAAAACAATAATTTTGCATCAGTATGGTGAACAAGTAGCAAAGGTCCTGACGAATATAAATTGAATGTTCTCTAGAAGAATTGGTAAAGGTTAAAATTCATCATTTTAACTGATAGGCTTTCTTTGGGAAATAACTGATGCAGTGAATACAAAATGCTATGATAATTTTCTGTTTCTCCTCAGTGTTTTTTTTCCTTTGAAAAATAATATCTCTTCAATAATAGAGCACACATTTTTCATTCATTCTATAGCTAAAGTTTCCAACAGTACTTGTCTTCATACGCAACTGATAGGTTTTTTTTTCACTTTAAATGGAATATTTTTATCTGAATGGAGTGAACTCTTCTGTCCAGGAAAGAAGAGGTTGCACTCCTGTAAGAAATACACAGTGATTCAGATCATTTTAGGAAAAAAATTAACCTAGACATGGTATGAAGACTGGTTGCTAAATACCACATTTACTACCACAGTTTCCATAGTGATTTTCAGACTGTAGCAGGCTGGAGGATCAACTAGAAAAATAGGCATAAATACAATTTATGGTAGAAATAATGACAGTATTTAGGAGCATCTGTTTGTCCCAGGCACTGCACCAATGCCAGTAACAGATAACTTTTCAGAGTCCTACCATCCACTAAGTGAAGCAGAAAGGCATTGCTATATTTCCATAGTTAGAAAACTGAGTTACAAAGAAATTGAAAGATGTTTCTTTCACAGTCATATAGGAAGACTGTCACAGGAATGAACTCTGATCTGTTGAGTTTCAGATCAGGTTATAAACTAGACTTCAATTTTCCGTTTAGTAAATTTACCCCATTTAACTATTACTCAAACTGCAGATTAACCTCCTGCGCTGATGGCCAGAAGGAGCAGACTTGCATGTAAATCCGGTATCAATTTGTGGAGATTAGCTAGTTCCAAGTAACATTATTTCTTTCTATCATGTCAATACTTCTGCCCACAAAAGAGTCTCAGTGCACAGGGCTTTTTAAATTTGGGGTCCGAAAACAGCTTTTAATTGCTTTGCCAATTTAAAACTTCTCAATATGATTAGACTGTGGCAAAACAGGGACACACAAGTCCAGTGCAGGCAATCAGACTATCACTGGTTTAAATATTTCCAAACTTTCTCTGTGAGATATTAATTGCCCATTCTGACTTTCAGGCAACCTGTCATCTCCAGGAACAAGCTCTGTTAGATAGGCCCTGCAGCTTGGCACGGAGCACCATTTCGGTAGGCTAAGAAAAGAGCTACAGATACATGCACTCAAGCCCCATGTTCAGAAACTGCACTGTGCCACTACAGGTTAGGGCTTTCTTAATTCACCTTCACACAGAAAAATCTTTCTAAAAGTTCACCACGAAAGGCACAGTGACTCCGAGTATGTGTTTGTATGAAGTTCACCCCTAATCTTTACGTGAGCCAAGAATTATTCCTACTCCTTTTATATCTCTCTTTTTTTTCCCCCTTCTCTTTCTGCAGGCTGTTCAGATAAGGATTTTCATTGTCATTGTTCCCACTCTACTCTGAATAAGTGGAGTGTATGAAAAAGCCAAAATCACAAAAGGACTCGCAAATACTGATGCCACCATTGGACTTGAATTTAAAGTTATCTCACAAGGACATTGCTAACATTTATCCTCCTCTCTGTAGGCCAACAAATTAAAATATTACTTGAAGTCTCAGATCAGTTTCTGCAAGAGCATTTCATTTTGACTGATGTCCTCTATTAATATCAGTGATGCTAGTTAGCTTTAAGACACCCCAAAGGGTAGTCAGCTAGTTAAAACTCCACATGAACCTCATGCCAGCTGTTTAGCCCCTTGAAAGTTTTGCTGAGCTTTGACAGAAGACCTTATCAATCATTACAACTAAGTGCCTTCAGACTGTCCCTTCTAAGGGAAGTTAGCTGAAGTGCCATCTGCTATTTTGCTTTCAAAACTCATTGGTCTCCTCTAAGCCAGCCGCTTCTCTTACTAAAGAAATTACATTTCTTTTTCAGGAGAGTGATGGGCTGATGAAGAAAACTTTTTGTTTTAATAATCAGCAGTTTCTATGATGTGACATAATTTTTGCAGTGCTCAGGGCCTTTTACAAATCAAAAGGAATCCAACTAAAACAGTAATTAATGTCAAATGACTAGTCACATACGGTCGTATTTAATTAAAAAGTTCTAATCTTTGATTAAAACTCCTCACACGTTCTTGTGACTGCAAACTGTTGTCTAGAAAGAGAAAGTAATTTGGTACATAATCTATTGTGTCTTCTAACTGACACC
The DNA here is from genome assembly GCF_015832195.1 of Motacilla alba alba. Lineage (NCBI taxonomy): Eukaryota > Metazoa > Chordata > Aves > Passeriformes > Motacillidae > Motacilla > Motacilla alba. Next base: position 67,712,899 of record NC_052016.1, read on the forward strand.
TGCTAATTGTCTCAGCAGCAAATGGCAACAATTTAATTTAGGAAGTCAAAAAGTTTATCTTACATGTTCAACAGATTTTTTTTTTCTGTATTATATTACTTTACCACATTAGAAAGATCTCTGCCTGAGTGATCTTTATCCCTCTAAGAATTTTCTGCTCTCTAGCAGGATGATTTCCTATAGTAAATTCAAATGATATTATTTACTGGACCATTCTTTTAATGTGCAGTTAATGTTTTAAATGCTATTAATCCTTTTTTTTTTTTTTCTAAATATTGATTTATCTGAAGAGTGGATGCTGCTAACAGGTTTTTATACTCATAGCTTACAGGGAGAAAACCAGGAGGAGTAAGCCACAGAAATTATCTTCACAGGATATCTGGAATTCAGAATTTCAGCTGGTGAAAACTGGTAGCTATAGCCATATTCAGCACTATAGAGAAGGACCTTGCCCCTTTTTCCTCATCCTCTTGGGGTCTTAGCTTCAGTACCAGCAGGACAAAGAACACTGTTAAGGCAGAAGTGCCTCAGAGGAAAGAATATTCTTTACCAGCTTCTATTCTTTTTTATTTTTACTTATCAGTGAAGAGTCTAACTGTGATTTAGCAAAAATTATAGTCACTATTATGTTTGTGTTTACTGCTGAGGTGCTCTTTCTTTCTAGGCTTATGGTTAATCTGCAAGTTATATTTTTTTTCTGTCTTCTATGGCATTATCATTTGTTGTCTGCAGTTTTTCTGAACCAGAATTGTGACACTCCAAAAATATTGGAGTGACGTTCCCAAAAAGTATTTTGTCTGCTTTATGTCTTATTTTACCAATATATTTAAAAGTCCTTTGGCATGTTGAATGAAGCATTCTCAGGGAAGTATGCCATTACTGTCTTTTGACAGCATATGTTTCAAAGCCACATATAATCCACAGAGCCAACTGGTAGGTGAGGTATATCTGCAAATATATTTTGGTTCTGATGGCTTCAGACACTGGTCAGCTGTGACACCTCCAGTCAAAACTACCTACTTAGGCACAGTCGTTTTCAACTTTCTTGTGACTCCAAACACATCTGGACCCACCCTAGTATCAGGCGCTGGAATGCTGCCACTACAAAAGGACCACTGCTACCCAAGTGGTGGTTGTAAAGGTTTCCATGTGGAGTGGTCTGATGGCATCTCCTAACTGAGTTGAGTTCTACAGAGAATTCTAAATCTTCTGAATTGTATCTATTCTTTTTCATCTATAAATTTACAAAGAAAGGAAATAAATGCTTTCACTGCTGTACAGACAGAGAAACTGGAGCACAGCAAACATAAAACACCTATCCAAGATCACAGGCCTAATCAATAGTAGATTCAGCAAAATAAACTGTCATCACCTGATTTCCATATTCCTTCTCTACAATCAAAATATAAAAATAGCTGTCTATCAATATATGTGAATGTATCGAGACAGATAACAATATAGGTGATCTAGAAAACTTTGCGACTTTTTCTACAGTAAGTTGGATGCAGCATGTCACTAAACACACCAGGAGCATTGACTACATTTTTTTTTTTTTTTTTACATAATCAACTTTCAAATATCTGAATTTGGGCTCCTTGGCCAAATAATCTCTTCTGACTTATCTACAATATCTTCAGTTATTCATCTTCTGTTCCTGCCTGCTTCATGCCTTCATTATCTCTCACCTGCTGTGACCTCTTAGCCACTGTAACCTTCTTCCCTCTAATCTCTCTCCTCCAGTCCACTCCAAACACTGTAGCCAAGGTTATCTTTCTTGTTCACAACTTTGATCATGTCAAGTCCTCTCTCAGTCCCTCGGGTGGTTTTCTGTCTCATTACTCTACAGGGTCAAATTTCTCCTCTTCAATTTTGAGGCTTTGCAAGAGTCTGCCTTACTCCACAAGTGGACTGAGTCCTTACTCCTTCCTGGCTCTGATACAGTATTGCTTACTGTGTGTATCCATATCTCATGCATGCCTTCCTTTTTCTATTCCCAAACTGTTTACAGTGCCTAAAATATCCTCTCTGCTCTAACCTGCCAACCAACTTAACACTCCTCTTTCATGTTTCTTTGCACATTCTGTGTAAATTTGTTTATGAGTGCTTTGGAGCAAGAGGCTTGTTTTTGAAAATATGAGGTATTTGTGAAGTTGCAGGTATAACAATGAAGTTGACAAAATAATTATGAAATTTACTTCATCCACTTGCATCACACTGTAAATAATTATACAAAGTAGCATTTAAATATATTCTTACTAAGTAAACAACAGAAATGTCTCCAATTCTCTTCTTCTCCAAATTTATACTGCAGCAAAGGAAAGGAATAGTGGTTACTAAGCGTGAGTCAGATATAATTGACAAATTAGATTCCTTCATCAGATTGCCTTTCTTTTGAAGGCTTCGCACAACTAGCTAGTACATATTTAAACCACAGCCTGGACTTTATAGTGGAGTAAACTTTTGATTCTCATTAAGATGTGACCCCTGAAAAATTATATGAGTTCTGTGACTTTCTCACGAGAGTCTTGAGCCACCGTTAATTTTGAAATAAATACGCTGCCTTTCAACAGCTCCTACTGAAAACACCAGGTACACCTAAATCTGTAAAGCAAAAAAAAAAAAAAAAAGAATAAAGTTGATGATGGAAACAAATCATAGGCAAGGCATATAACAATTAAAAATGCTGGGCAATAGTTTATGGAAGCAGTTTGATTTCTCCCCTCCTTTAAAAAAAAAAAAAAGAAAAAAAGCCAGAGACACAACAGAGCCTTTTATTCCAAGGAGTTTCCTCAGGCAAGGGGCATTTCAGCTTGTTTATCACACAAATCTTCCCCATAATTCAGCTATTAAGCAACAAGATTCTATAATCTATTGTCAGTCAAATTAATGTTTTTAAGTCTTTACTGTTGATGGTATTATAATAGCAGAAGCATCTAAGGGCAACTGCTATCAGTTTTATTGATAGAAGCATGGGAAAATTGAAAGAAAAACTTGCAGCAGCACATCAGTAACTCTTTCTGAAGCAAATGCAGTGTATGTGATAAATTTATTTTAGTTTAGCTATGAAATGAACTAACAAAAGAAATAACAAAAGAAACCTGGCCACACAAGATTTGCATCTTTATATGTAATTAACTTGATTAATTAGAAGTATGCTTCTTAAACTGTAATATGTAAGACAAATTAGAAAAAAAATTTAAAAAAATCTGTATCTGATGCTACCAAATGTGGGAAAACAATTCCCCTCTCCAATTTATCAAAGTAATTTGAACAGCAAAAGAGATAAAAATTTGTCATTATCAAGTGATATAGGAATTAATCTGATTGAGAGCTCAACATACAACACTGGTCACTAGCTGCTTAAACTCAGACACGCTTTCACATTTGTGACACATACTCCACACATCTGGAGACACATGCCAACTTCATCTATCTGCTCTAACAGTGTTGGTAGAAGTTTTTTTATTAATCTTTTTTTTTTTTAATAAACCAATGCTAGAAATATTGACACCTAAAATGAAAACATGTTGTTAAATTCAACCACACCTGTTAATGTCAGGTGTAATTGCACTGGTTTTAGTAAAAATGTATCAGAGACTCTAGTCCCACTTTGTGGTGCTAGTGAGTTAGTGTTGATAATGACCAAATCTAAATATTTTGATTGCAAGTACTGTATTTGAAAAAGGAAATTAAAAATTCAAAATTCACTGAAACAGACTATCTTTTCTTTTTCAGTATATCTCGGAACCAAATGGAAGCAGAATCTCAGTGTGGCAGCCAAGTGTATTTACATACTTAATTTTAAATAATTTACATTACCTTTTAATAGGATAATTTTTTCCTGGCTGGTATGACAGAAATCTTATAAATTAGTAACCCAAAACTAACATAATTGTCGTGCTCACCTATACTAAGATTTAAAAAATCACCTCTATTTTGACTACCACTGTGTGTACTTTTGCTGTCTCCACAGTGAATGGCGAAACTTTATGGGGGGAGGGAGGAAGGAAGGAAGGAAGGCAGGGAGGAAGGCAGGAAGGCAGGAAGGAAGGAAGGAAGGAAGGAAGGAAGGAAGGAAGGAAGGAAGGAAGGAAGGAAGGAAGGAAGGAAGGAAGGAAGGAAGGAAGGAAGGAAGGAAGGAAGGAAGAGTCTTGTTTAGGATACGACAATAGTCAAGCACTGTGGTTTAGCCCATGGGTCTCAGTTTCCTCGTTACTGTGGAACATAGCAGCTTTCCATTTAACATTCCAATTTTCTCCCTGTGTGATTTTCAGTGATGTGACATTTAGAAGGGATGACAAAATCTCAATACTTGTTTATCCCATAGGTCAATATTCCAAATAGTTGTCTTGATGCATTAGAAATGTTAGCTGCATTACTGTTAATATTGACACCTGATATTTACTTCACAGAAGTAAAAAAGGTCATGTTTTTATCATGTCTTTCTTCCTAATTAATTGCATAAATTTGTTTAATACTGGAAAAAACCTGTTAAACCCAATGAGAATTTTTTCTGTTCAGAAGGGTAAGTGCTAGGCCTTGGTTATACTATAGCCAACTATGAAGAGATTTAATAATTTTAAATTCATGCCATTTATGCACAAGTCCCCCAACATATTGGTATTTGTCTAACTCTATGTATTAACCATCTTTGTTCCCTTTATGTGATAAGGTATGAACATTAATTATTATCATTTTTCTTTTTTGATCCACTGACTGGAAGGACGGCATGTATTAGAATCCACCAGAGAGCATCCACAGTTTCAACTCTAAATGAAAATATTGAAAAAGAATAATGTCTCCAAGCAGAATAAAGTGACTAATATTCAAATTTACTTTAGTTACTTAGTAGAGGCCCTACACTTTGAGTTTGTGGGCATTTAGTGATGTATTGTTTAGATCTGCCAGGTGTAATTTTGTATTGTATCTTATTTTAAACTCTTTGAGCTAGACAGCATAGACAATAACTCAATGTCTTTGAGGTCTTTCAAAATCCTCCTGTGAATTTTCAACATTTTTCTTTCATGCATTTACTCTATGATAAGTGGCTTTTCAGAGGTTTGGTTCCAATTTCCTCGGGTCTGTAGCCAGTTGTTTGAGAAACCTGCTGTTTACTACAGGGCAATAAACAATGGCCCCTGTTTGTGAATTCTTTCTCATAAAGTCTACAAACCAAAGAGCCTTCTACATGAAATGCTTTAGAAAAGTCACAAGCAAAACTTTAGAATTCTCCTCACTCATTCGTTTAAAAAAACCCAACCAAAAACCGCTGAAAGAAGTTGTGGTTAAAAGTTTTTTTCCTTAGAAATTCAATTGCATGGGAACTTCTGTGATTTTCACATCATATGAGCCAAATGATATCAGGATCACATAGGTGAAGGCTGAAATCTGGTTATGCTTTGATGAACTTTTATAGGAAAATGCAGTAAGTAGCTACTTGGTCTGCAGGAGCAGAATCAGGACTACAGTCATAATATCATAGAGACAATTTATTTCTGCTGAAGAAGTGAATGCTATACTAACATGACTACAGCCTTTAGAAATCAGAGACAATGATCAGGAACATCACATTAAAAAAGAAAACAGCGAAGCAATTGAAAATGCATTTCTTCAGCAGTTTTCTATAGGATTATGTATTGTAATAAGAGTTCAATAATATTTGAAATAAGACATTTTTGTGACCTAATACATTTCATACAGTTTGATACATCATATTAGCAATTATTTTATCTTTCTTGTGGTTGTATGTGGTCTTCTCCAACACACAGGTTTTTTGATAAACATTCATCACTGTAGGATGAGAACATCTAATACTAGTGCACCAACAACTCCAAATTAATCTACTTTAATTTTGTTCTGGCACCCTTGCTTGGAAGATAAGTGTGTGACCTGCTCCATCTTTATAAATTAAAATTACCTACATACAAATTTTGCATGTATTTTCATTAAAGCAAGCTAAATAAAGAGAAAAGCCTTGCAACTGAAGCAGAAACTTGCTGAGGTGTAAAATGGTCATTGTTTCTCACGACATTTCCTCCCACTGTATCAAGTCTGTCCACCAAAGACATCAGTCTCTCTCCAGATAAACTGTATTTAAGTCAGACTGTTCTAATGAGACAAAACCCCAAAACTGTCAATCAGTTGCAAAGGACTCAGTCTTTTTGATACCCTGAGTCATTAAGCACCTTCAAATAAGGATGAGATGTTGAACTCGGCTGGTGCGCTCTGAGACAGGCTTTGTGCCCTCACAGGTCAGGTGGCAGTGAGCATTATGCATGCCCTGTACCCTGGCAGACAGTTTCCCAGGCAGTGAGGGTAAATTTACAGTGTTACACAAACAAGTATATAAGTGATCCTGATCATCATTCACCATAACCAAATGGTCTCTTCTTGTGTCTTATAGATGCTTACATGCACTTAGTTTGTATTTTCAAATAAGTTTTTAATTAAAAAAGCAAATTTCACTTCTTCAGTAAAGATTTAAAGAACAATCCTCCAAAAAGCATGTCATTTAGGTTTGATACAATTTACTGCATGTTAAACAGGAACTAGCTATTAAAAATACAGACAAAAACAAGAATAAAAAACCTAATTATATAGTCCCTACATCTAAATAAATGTATTTAAAATAACTAACTATGCTGTTTTAGTAACATAACTGACTCATTAGCCCTAAATTAAATACCTGTAATGTAAAAAAAATCTTACCTTAAAACATTACCCCTCCCAATATAGTAGACTCTCCTTTATACACCACAGTGGACACACTTATTGAAATAGGCAAATGACAGAAGTTAGCCCTTTAAATATTTAATGCCTCTGCACATTAAATAAAACTGTCTGCAACATATATTTTGTAGTGATTTATTTGCAATTCAGATGTTATCTCTAGATGTATGTAGAACCGCTAAGTCTGCTAACAATTTTAGAAATTATAATAAAACAGAATATTGTAGCAATTCATTTATGTTAATTTACTGACACTAAATTCCTCAGGGCAGCAGCCATGAATACACTTTCTTACATAAAACTAAACCTGTTTTGCTACCTAACTCATCAACATTAATGACAGAAATACTACCCAAGATTTATATTTGCATAGATTTGTTTGTTTGTCTTACTTTATTTTTTGCATAGTTTATCCAACATAGGCATTTTTTTAAAGAGTAAAAAATTGTTTTATGTACTCATCATTAAGATGCCTTAAAAGACCAAATTTCCAGGACATGGGCATTAAACAATTTTTTAAAAATCAAGCCTGTTTAATATGGCTTTATTAAACATAGAAAAATTCACTAAGTGTTTTCAGTGGTCCTGAGGATACAGTATTTCATATTTTAATTTTAGGATCTGTTTTTGTTTTTGCAGCAGGTTTTAAGATTTTTTAAATGTTAATTTTGCACCTTGGTTATTACATTCTGTTCTGGCTTTTTTATAGCACTGGCTTCTGACTAATCACTTATGACAAGACTGTAAGACAACAGTTTGCCTGCAGAAAGGGGGATGTATAGCAGAACCATCCCAGGAGCAAACAGAGAAGGGAATTATGACTTTTAGAAACATTATTTCCTCTCTCGCTTACCCCTAGCTCTAAGGGGGGCACAAACCCCTACTGCTCTGTACTGGCAGCCAACTGTCAGTTCAGCTTATCTCAGATGGCCAATGTGTTGAGGGGATGAAGCCAAAGTCCTGCATGGCCTTGAGCACCAGCTGCCAATGCTCCATCAGGACAGGGACCAGTGCCCCCTCACAGGCTGCTGTCATCACTCTCCAGCTTTTGCTGTGACCTGAAGTCACACTAGCCCATGCCAGGAAGCAAGCCCTCAAGTCTCCCTTATTTTCCTGCACAGCGGGGATAAGAGTATTTGACAATCCTATTTGGTGATTATGCCACTGAAAACAGTATAGAGACCTCAATTTGGTAGTCAAACAAGGCAAAACAATAATCTCCTACCTCATTACTCAGTTGTATATATACTCGACACATTGGGCAAGAACCTCATTTTGTAATTCCTGAGAGCAAATACCTAACAGGTGGGCCCCTCCCTGGATTCTCTCTTGCCATCAGGAGATGAAAGGGAGCTTCATACAAATAAATGGCTTGTGCTGCACCTACAGAGGTGTCAAACTTTGAAAACCTCATGCTCTAGACAGCCTTGCCTTGCTGCTAATTGGTATGTTTTTCTTTAAAAAGTGAAGATTCTAACCTTTTACTTGACAGATATGTGGGCAAAATGCCACACAACATTTTGAAACCTTATCTATAGTCTGCTGTTTACAAGTCTTGTTTATGTTGGAGCTCACACAGAAGTACACAAATGAAAAGGGTTAGTAGGAACAAAACTGGATGGTTGGTTTCAATAGATGTGTAAGCTGGCAAAGAAACCTTTCTTAGCCAGCTTACACATCTATTGAAACTAACCATCCAGTTTTGTTCCTACTACAAAAAGTCTAAAGATGTTGCTCCCTTTTAAAAGGCATACAAATATAACACTTAACAGATTTTTTTTCATTATCATAATTTATTCCTAATTATGTCCCTGAACTTCTGGGATAAGGTGCAAAGACAGTTTCATTCCCTGTTTTGGGTTCTTTGTTTTCACTTTAGGTTTTGATTTTTTCCTTCTAATCTTCTGAAATTGCAGCTAGGAGAGAGTAAATAGGATTCCATCTCTCTGAGAGATTTAGCAACAAATTGTTTACCGAGTTGCAATCAGTCATGTTTAAAGTAGAGCGACTAACTGCATAACTAAACAAGGGAATATTTTGGAAACAAAAGGGTTGCATAACAGGTAAATTTAGCTTGTAGAATCTTTAGTGTCCAATGTATAATAAATTTCATACACCCTTAGGAGAGTTTGAAATTTTGTCAGGGGGTGCAAAATGCTAGCTTAGAAAAACTAAAATGAAAAAATATATGGAAAAAACTAATTACCAGAAATCTGGCTTAATTCCTTTGTTGTTGTTGTTGTTGTTACTGGTTTTGTTTCCAGTATGAACTTCATCTCCTGCAAATTGATATACACAGATTACTTGGCACTTACAGTTCAGGCTTACTCTCCTCAGGGAACTAGAACTTGATTTCTAAGCTGCATTTGGAATTCAAAAGTTTTAAAGTTTTATCTTCATCCCACATGGTGAATTTCTGTGAATCAGGATTACCTAGTACTTTACATGTGAATTATTCTGGAGTCTTCCTCAATCTTCTGCTTTCTACCAATATTGGAAGGAGGCCGCATCAGCTCTGAAGACACCGGTCTTCCTTCACATGAAAATTGTTGATGCTCATGTCTGACTGATGTTACAGTTTTCAATCTCTAAGCAGTGCTTTGTGAGCAAAAAGTGATGCATTGAACTTTACCATGCTTCCTTGGCTACAGCCAGTAAACATTAGCTCCTACGAAACTGTAATACTGAAATACGAGAAGAGATAAGAGATTCAGTGACACACTGAGGTTTCAGTGAATTCCAAATTATTTATGACTATTAATAATATTAATATAATATAATGATATTTTTAGGGATCTTTTTACACAAGAAGCATACGAAATAGCTGGTAGCTTTCTTAGATATTGTTGGGTCAGTAATTTTTTCTGATATATTGTTCTTTTTAATGAAGAGAAGGAAAATATTTGTTCCATACCAAATCTCACTGAGAATAACCTTAAAGGTAGGATATTTTTCTTGGAGTTCCAGCATATGATTTTGCCCTTAAAAAGCTCTCATGAAATATATTTATCAAGAATTTTGTTAGGGTCTCCATTTTCTTTGATTTCCCTGATCTTTCATATAATCAGATATGTCTAGAAACGTTACTTTGTCTACAAAGGCCTATAGTGACAGAACAAGGGGGAATGGTGTTTAAATGAAAAAGGGTAGGTTCAGGTTAGGTATTAGGAAAAAAAATCTTTACTGTGAGGGTTATGGGGCACTGGTACAGGTGGCCCAGAGCACTTGCTGATCCCCATTCATGGAAGCAGTCAAGGCCTGGCTGGATGGGATTTTGAGCAACCTGATCCAGTGAAAGGTGTCTGGGCCCATGGCAGGGGTGTTGGAACTAGATAATTTTAAGGTTCCTTCCAGCCCAAATCATTCTGTGATTCTATGATTTTGGCTTCTCCAACTTTGTCCTCTATCAGTACTTCTGTCTGTAAAATATAAATCATTTAGCCAGATCTTTGAGTTTGATCTGCTTCTATCTTTTCCTTAAAGTTAGCACAATCAGCACTCCCAAGAAAGTTTTAAATCTCAAAGATAAGATTCTACCCAAAGCAAAGCTTGATAAAACATCCAAATTTAGACAGAATAGAAGAAGGTGCAGATGAACATCCACTGGCTCATGCTGATGTAAGATGCCAGGTCTTCTTGTCCATGCATGGTCCCAGCCTGGCAGCTCTGCAGGTTTGCAGATTATGCACAGTCCACTCCCCAAGCCCAAGAGAATATTTTCTTTCCTTCCCTTCTGAGACTTATATAGTAGTTCTGTTCCCTGCTTTTCTCAGCAGTTTCTGCTCACTCTTGATTTCTCTTGATTTTGCTTTCTTTCCCCCTTCCTCCCTCTCCCTCCCATTTTTTATCCTGCATTACCATAAATTTCTTTATTTGAACCATTCCCAAGGAAGGCACAATATTTCCAGAGTGCAGCCTAAGCCAAAGGGGAACAAGACAACAAAAACTTGTCCTGTCCTGCCACATAATCTTTAAAAGACATAGGAGACATTAACCATTAGCAATAACTGCAATCAAATTAATTCCATCTACTAAACCAAGTATTTAATAAAATTTAATTATGTTTATAAATGTCTAAACAAATATTTAAATCATTATATTAATGACAGGTCTATGTGTTCTATTCTCTTAACAAACTTGTCACAAAGAATTCACAAAACAGATTTTCATCAGTGAAGTACTTCATTATTCAGTGAAGTAAAGCATATTGTTCATCTCTATATGGTTTGATGCAATTTATTGTGCAAACAAAAATTGCCAGGTTTGAGAAAAATCCATACAATATTTGATTCAGAAAAGTTTCAAAATGCTTCAGAGAATATCCTTTATTTGAAAATGCAGGTATTTCCCTTTTTTTTTTTTCACAAGATCGAGTGTCTGTATTTACAGTACATTCCTATCTCACTGGTACTGGCAGTGCATGCATTATCTTAACATGCCAAGTCATACGACCACATCACTGTGCCATATCCTAACTCCAGCACTGGCATCGTGTTATAATCAAATGGCTAAAGTGTTTTATTTTTAAAAGGTTTTGTTTTTTAAAGGAGGCTATGCAAGAAAAACATCAGCCCCCTTGACCATTATCCGAGTGTCTCTGTCTCTTCATCATTCTGCCCAGCAACTCTGTGAGCTACTGGACAATTTCAATCAAATTTGCAAATGGTTTAAAGTTTTAGTTTAAATTTCATTTCAGTGAGTGGGTATGTATGCAATATAAATTGATAGCCTGAGAGAAGTAAAGGTAGTTGTTGTACCTTTCCAGACAGCTGCTGCCTGGCCCAGCAGCATGTCCCTCTCAGCCAGCCACTCATAGCTGCAGGACAACCATCAGACACAGGAGGAATCTGGTAGTAGTGGCAGAGCGAAAATTAAAAGACACACCTGTAGGAAACCAGTTTTCAGTATTTCAATTGCTCTTAAAGAAATTGTTTTTAAAAAACTCATTAAGAAAACTTCTTAGTCTGTTTGAAATACGCTAGGTTTTATCTCAGTGTGCCCTGTTTTCACTGTAATAAAAAAGAGAAAAATGTTTCTGTATACTGTACTAAATAATCATTAAATAATGTGGCAGAAAAGAGGCACAAGAATACAGATCCCAAGATCTCACAGCTGGCCTAAAACTTACGCTTTCTGTAAGCCAAATAAACACTTGTGGGTGTATGTTTGTTTGTGTTTCCAAAATGATACAGGCACAACTCTAACCATAATATTCCCAGCTACACAGAAGCCATAAGTATCAACTCTTTCAGTGAGAATTTCACACTTAGTTCCTACTCACTAATTCAGTTTGCCTGAAGCCTTTTATAGTCCCGTGCCCTGCTTCAGCAGCCTTTTCCTACTCCTCTTTCTTCTTGGGTCCTATCCTCCCATTAGCCCACTAACATCATTTGCAGACACTTACCCTCTCTTGCCTTTACCTACTGCCCTGTTATTTTGTATTCCCCTTCTCAGCAATTCTCTCTTCAATACATGTCTTGCTGGTGTGACCTCACAATTAAATTGACATAAAACTGCTTACATACAGAGCAACAAAAGGGGTTTCATGCATTGTTCTGTTACAACTTTGAAACAATACTAACAAACAGAAAGAATGTTCTTTTAGTCTATGCAAGTTGTACTACTTTGCTACTATGGGATGGATCAAATCAGTGGAATGGTTTCTATTGATTTCATTGAGTTTCTGGATAGTACTTCTTCTATTTCTCTAGATGACATATAATTTCTATTTTTAATTTTTATTTTAATCCATTCTATACTACTGCTACAAAAAATAAATCTTGCCACACCACAATTTGTTGATCACCCTTTTAGTCTTTTTAAAAGAGAAACAGATTTTAATCCTCACACATATAAACTGATCTTAATGACTGCATATTTTTAACAGTTCATTTACCTTATTTTCAGATTCTGTAAGAACGCTTGACTACCATTTAGTTAGATGCTGTCTGCTCTCTAAGAATATCACCACTGACACCTTAAACACACCCACATCTCATCTTTGTTACTAAAAAGAAGCTGACCTGAGGAAATATCTTCATTTTCTATGAGTATTAGAGTACAGAAATATAATTTCTCTGCAGTATTTTTTGGTTTATACCTATAGCTAAATAATAGGCTGGGCAGTTTTGTCATGACTTCTTCACACAGGTAAGGAGATTTTTGTTTATTAGCAGGTAATTAATTGTCTTATATATGGATTATTTGTTCCTCAAATTTGCTCCTTGGCCTTTCTAATTTTACTTCTTTCTATGGTTCTCAAGCTGATTGAATTTGGGCTTTCCCAATGATACATTTTAGGCTCAAATAACTTAAATACTGAACCTTGACATTTAACTATATTGATCTTTTCCTTGCCTTCCTATTTTCTTTTAGTTGTTTAGGGATTATTTGTTCTGAGACTTCTGTGCTATGCTTAAGCACCCTCCACACCCAGACAATAGATTTTCATTTCAACACTTCTGACTGAGAGTATTTCTTTTTTATTTCCTCTTTTTATTTTTTGAAAGAAGAAAGGTTTACCTTTCTTTGCTAAAGATAGAATAATGAAGTACTGGATTTCATCATGAACACTTCTTAAAAGAGATTGAATACTGTTGTTATGTTTTCAATAAATTTAAAAAATGTTTGGAGATGTGTTCTGTTACTACATCAAACTATAGCTTTCAATAAACTAACACTTAAAGTATTGAAAAGTAGCATGCCAAAGCATAATTTAACTCCATACATAGGTAATTGTTAGGGCTGTTGCATTGGACTTTGCTCCTCTGTTGAGCTTCTCCTCCAAAAAGTATTTAATGTGCTTTTATTGATTTGGCAGACAGTACAAGTCTTCTATATGTGTATTTCTATTATTAAGGATTTGTGATTTTCCTATGTATAAGCCCCTCCACAGACCAGCTTTCTCTCCAAGCTGTTAATGAGCCCTTTTTTTTGTTGTGTTTTCTTTTTTGTTTTTTCAGCAACGAATACAAATTATATATTCCACATATAGTGACACGGCACAACATATAGGTATTATTTGCATACATGTGCATTACCATCATACATTTAATTTCCAACTCTTCTTTGTGAAAAATACAACAATTTCTGATGAATGAATATGAAATTATGATGCCAGTCTAAGCTATCAAATATGTAATGTGTGCTAAAAAATTGACGAAAAAGTATTATAGATATACCGTAAAATCATTGAACAAATAAAATATTCATTACTTGCACAGGTGGATTAAAATCAATAAATGCCATTTTGTTGTTATAAACTGTCTGATGCAACAAACATCAAATATTTGCCTGAAAGAGGCATTAATTAATATGCAGGTACGATTTTTAATGTCTATTTTTCCAGTTAGGCATCTAAGTCTTTATTAGGTTTAAGAGCCACAATTTGTAAAGATGCGAAGATGGTATGATTTCCAAGAAATCATTAGAAATAATTAATAATCAGCCATACCTGAGAGTGAGTATTAATATGCAGCTCTGCTGAACTTAACATCACAAAACTAAAGTGACTTGTAGAGCAAGGAGTTTCATTTATCATTATCACCTGGCACTCAGTCAGAGGTTTGCAGATCCAGTGCTAGTGTTTCAGATTTTATTTTTCCTCTAAGTATTCCATGCATGTCACTGGTATCAATGGATTGTTGTAAGCTGCAAGATGTTTGATAAAAGACAGATTTTACAAGCAAAGACTCCAGTTGCTTGTATAAAGGGTTATATAGTTTTTCCCTTAATTCAGAGTCCCAAGTACTTGTTTTACAAACTGAAGAGTGCCCTCAAATGTATTGAATTCATTCTGGAGACAGAGTATTTATTGTGTAATGCTGAGTCATATTAAAAAAAAAAAAGTACTCACCAGGTTGGAGAAAAAAAAAGTGATGAAAACACTAGCCTCCTCTTCAAAAAAAAAACAAAAAAAAAAAAAAGGAAAATTCATCCTGGGTTTCGAGGCTGTTTTTTAAAACTAAACATGAGAAACATCATCAGACATATATTACTTATTTTATATATATTATATATATATATATATATATATATATATATATATTACTCATGCTGGTGTTTTATGCTCTGAAAGGAAACTAGCGTTACCACGTTACCACACACTCAGGCACAGTGTACAGCCCACAGTATGCATGCGTACAGGATACACACACACTCACACGCCCCACAGGATGCAGGCGCACGGGATATACCCCAATGCAGCAGTACCTCTGGCACGCTAGAGGGAGCCCTTACATAATTGCAATGACCCTTTCCCCCACCCCCCCCAATTAGCACAAATGGCGTGGAAAAAAATCTCTGGACATCCTGAGACATGCTAAAGGTTCGGCATAAACTGCACAATAAGGAGAGGAAAGCAGAGGACTCAAGTTGCAGTCAACCGAGGTCTCCTGATAGCTCAGGGGCTTACGCTAGTGTTTGTTCCACTTTTAATACTGTGCTGCTTTTATAGGGAACTTCTCCAAATACGTGACTTAGCCGAGCACGCCAAATTCCCTCAGCCAATCTGAAGCCCTCATGCAGAAACCAAAGCCCATTTTGTAAACATATCCTTTATTTCATCTGTCCGTCGCTCTCACACAGAAAGTTGGCTCGGCTGAGAGTAGCGGTTTTCTGCCGCCACTAACGTATGTACGGTTTATTTATACACTGCATTTTAACACGGCATTAGTTCTGTAACGGTTACCAGCAGACTCGCTCTGGACGGCAAACTATCTGTTCCACAGCTACAAAGAGATCCTCAGGACGAGAAGATGGGTCTGGAAAGAACACTCATTTGAATTTATAAATCTGCAAGACTTTTTCCAAGTCATATTATATTTATGGACATAATAACTCAGGGCTGAAGGTTATTCTATTGAGCAAGGCAAACGAGCAGCTGCCTCAACTGACTCTTAAGAGACGCTCCTAAAATAATTCAGGAGCGTCTTACAAGTGCTCCAGAGTTTATTTTCTTCCTTTTTTTTCTTTTTCTTCTCTTTTTCCCTAAATGATTCTTCCTACTTACACGCTCGTCACAAATGGCAGCTTCATTTCCGTACGCACGGGTCGAGACCGGCCCTCCGGCAATCCGAGCACGCACCTTTCCAGCCTCAGTCCTCCCCCCGCCACCGCCGCCCCCGGCCGGGAGCCTCCCTTGCGCGCCGGGGGCGGGCGCCGCTGTGGCCCCCGGCCCCTCACGGCGCGGCCGCCAGCGTCCCGCTCCCCGCCGGCAGGGGTTGCGCTCCCGCCCTCGGGAATTGCCCCTCGGGGTGGGCGAGACCCGCTCGGGGCGGCTCCCGCAGGGCCGGGGCGGAGGTATCCCCCCATCCACACCCACACCCACACCCGCCATCTCTCGCTGCGCATCCCCGAGCCGGCGGTCACTCGGGGACCGCGCGGCGGAGGCAAGTCCTCGCCCTCGCCGTGCTTCGGAGAAGTTCGGGGGCGTCGCGTCCCCCCTGCTCCCCCACCAGCCGACGCGGAGGACTTCTTAACACGTCTTTCAAATAAATAAATAAATAAATACGGGGGGGAGGCAGGGGTGGGGGGGAGGCAGGGGTGAGGGGCCGGGGTCGCGGCGCTGCGGCGCACGAGTGGCCAGACACCGCAGCCCGCGCGAGCCGCTCGCGCGCCCCGCGTCCCCCTCGGAGCCGATCTAATCAATGACACCCAGCGCCCGCCGCGGCCCCGCCCCCCGCCCGCCTCCTGCCATTGGCCGGGCCGCGCCGGGGCCGGCCGGCGCCGCCGCCGCCCATTGGCTGGCGGGGAATCCGTATCAATGTTTAAGCCGCGGCGTGAGGTGAATAGAGGCAGTCGGAGAGCGGCGCTGGGCGAGCGCGGCGCGGCGCGGCGGCCCCGCGAGTGCTGCAGTGAGGGAGGCGAGGAGGGGGGAGAGAGGGAGAGAGAGAGAGCGAGCGCGGCTCCAACTGTTGAATTTTCACTGAATTCTCCACTTACCTGCGGGCGGCTGGTGAAATGGATCTGGTTTATCGGGGATCGGCGTTCGCTCCGCGTGCTGCCTGGCTAACACTGGCGACCGTCTGTTTGCAAGGGGCCACCCATCAATGAGGCAGAGAAGAATAATTGTTTTTTCTTCTTTTGTGTTTGAAAGCCTCCCTGCCACACGTTGCAGAATTAACTGTGTACTTTGGGTCCGGACTCAAATAAAGGAGAAAAAACAGTGCAGAACTGAGACTCGGAACTAGATCTGTGAGCTATGTATTGGAAACCTATGTTTTTGTTGCGGTTTTTTTTTTTCTTTTAATGTGAAAGATCTCTGATATATTTCACACATAACACTGAGGAAAGGTGGTTAAAAACACTCAGCAAAGCAGGAGACAGACGCGCCTCTGTGCCAGTGAGTGGATAACAGCCTTGTTTTCCTGATCCTCAGTCTCCCGGAGAAAGAGGTATAGTAAAAGTGTAGCTGGATCCGACACCCCCACCTTCTCCTTTTTTTTTTTTTTTCCTTCCTTCTTTCCTCCTTCCTCTCCAAAATATAAATCTGATTAATTTCTTTCCTGTCTATAGAGTGAGTCAGAGAAGCGTTAGGAAGAAGCTGCAACTAATGTCTGTGAAGGGAGGAACATGAGGCGATAGTGAATGTGATTTGTTCCGCTGGATCTGACTCATCCAAGCAGATTGAAACACCTGCATTTCTGGATTTGCCATTCATTTTTTTCAGGTTGTTAAAAGAACCTGAAATAATATTTTGCTACCCTTCCCCAGTATTTATCTATACACCGTATCACTAGGAAAGGTGTATATCAGAGAGGGGGCATGCATCTGGCATTGCTGCCGCTCTTCTCCCCTGTACCAAGATGCTCAGAGAGACTGTTAAAGCTTTGAAAGGATTGCAAAAAATGCATCACACTGATCGCGGAACTGCATAGGTTTTAATATAAGCGAATTAATCGATTAAAAGATCTCCCACTTTATTCATCGCCAGGATTGTTTTTCCTCCTCTTCTCACCTCCCCTAAATGAAGAGGGCTAGGCGGCAGTGTCATTGGAAGGAGACGCTGAATAGAAAGAAAAGAGAGGCACTTGATAGCGCAGCCCTGTGAATACCGAGACTGTTTTCCTTTTAGCGAGACTAAGAAAAAGAGAGAGAGAGAGTGTGTGTGTGTGTGGGGTGGCTTTTCTTTCTTCCCCCGCCCTCCCACCCCCTCTCTTGCTGCTTTTTTTTTTTTTTTTTTTTTTTTTTCCAAATCTATGCGTCCAGCCATGGGTTGCCTGTTGCTTTCCTCTCGGCTGGAGAGAAAAGCAAACTGGAATTAAACTGCATCGAGAAAAGTGCAGCTCCTCAGACACGCATACGCACACACGCATAGATACACGGAGAGAAAGGATGTGGTGGTGGCGGCGGCTACTGGCCTGTCTTAAAGAAACCCAAGCGTGCTGCTGATTGAGCTTTCTCTCAAAATGTATATTTACTGCTAGTGATGAAGGTGAACTGGTGGGTTTCTTAATTTTTTCACCCCAAAAGGACGGGTGGGAGGCTGGTAGTAGAGGGGGAGAAAGGAAGCTATAAATCCGAACACTAGTTTTTGCGGGCGGGGGCGGAGTGGTTTGGGGTTTGGGCTTTTTTTTTTTTTTTTTTAATGTGTTTTGTTTTCCCCTCTTGCCCTGCAATCCTCATTCCCTCTCCCTCTGATTCGGGAAGGAAACAGTGACCCAGGGTGTACGAGACAGAGAGGGGGGAAATACCGACGGCAGCGAGATGCAGCTCTCCGCCGCAAGCAATGCAAGATTAGATCTCTAAATGCAGCAAAACACTCCCTGAAAACCAACAACCCCGCGGTGCAATCAGACATTTCACTGCCGCTCACTGCACACGAAGAAGGCTTCAATAACAAGCTGGGACTTTTTTTTTCCCTTCTGTCTCTCTCCTACCCCTCCACTCCATCAATCGCATCACAAGCGATGAGTAGTAGCAAATAAGCTTTTTTACCTCTGCTACAGACCTGTGACCATCCCTTTCTTCAATGCATATATAAATACACATATTTTAAAAATATTTCTGATCGTTTTTAGAACAACAACCACTGCCGCCGTTTTTTTATTATTGTTATTATTTTTATTATTCTTTGTACATCTGCGGGGATTCAAGGATCAGGAACACATCGCCTGCCCGGAGGAGAAGATCTTTTGCAAATTTTCTGATTTTTGAAACCCTCCCACTGCCGAAGTTGGACAGACGAAGTAACTGCGAGAGGACTGTAAGCACGGCAAGCTCTTGCTGAAAGGCTGCCGAAGCTGCTCCCTCCCCTCCCCCGACCCCCCCGACTGCTCCCTCCCTCTGAGCTACATGGTCTATTTGCTGCCTCTCATCCTGTGTCTCTGCAGATGTTTTAGAGCAACAGGTTCAGGAACTTGAAACATAGGGGTGGGGAAAGAGAAGGGGGAAAAAAAAATCAAAATCAAAAAGGAAGGAAAGAAAGAGCCGTCAGAGGAGGAAGAACAACCCCAGCGCAGGAGGCAAAGAAGACGGGGACAACCCTGGTCGTCGCTGCTGCTCCTGCCGCCCCCACCCCTGCTCGGGGATGTACCTTTCCATTTGTTGCTTCTTCTTCTGCTGGGCTCCCGCCCTGTCGCTGAAGAACCTGAATTACTCGGTGCCGGAGGAGCAGGGAGCGGGCACGGTCATCGGGAACATCGGGCGCGATGCGCGGCTGGCGGCAGGCGCGGCGGGAGGCGGGATGCTGCCCGCGGAGCGTGGCGTCCCCGTGGGCGGCCGCGGCCCCAAGTCCACCTTCCGGGTGCTGGAGAATTCAGCCCCGCACCTCCTGGACGTGGACGGGGAGAGCGGGCTGCTGTACACCAAGCAGCGCATTGACCGTGAGGCGCTGTGCCGGCGCAGTGCCAAGTGCCAGCTGTCCCTTGAGGTGTTTGCCAACGACCAGGAGATCTGCATGATCAAAGTGGAGATCCAGGACCTGAACGACAACGCACCATCATTCCCCTCTGACCAAGTGGACATGGACATCTCCGAAAATGCTGCACCGGGCACTCGCTTCCCCCTCACCAGCGCTCACGACCCAGACGCTGGGGACAATGGTCTGCGCACCTACCTGCTCACTCGTGATGACTACGGCCTCTTTTCCCTCGATGTGAAGTCCCGTGGTGATGGCACAAAGTTTCCAGAGCTGGTCATCCAGAAGCCATTAGACCGTGAGGAGCAGAGTCACCACACCCTGGTGCTGACGGCATTGGACGGTGGTGACCCGCCGCGCTCGGGCACGGTGCAGATCAATGTGCGCCTCATTGACTCCAATGACAACAGCCCCATCTTTGAGGCAGCCTCCTACGTGGTAGAGCTGCCAGAGAATGCGCCGCTAGGCACGGCAGTCATCGACCTCAATGCCACTGATGCTGATGAGGGTACCAATGGAGAGGTGCTCTACTCCTTCAGTGGCTACGCACCTGAACGCGTCCGTGACCTGTTTAGCATTGACCCACAGAGCGGCCTCATCCGTGTCAAGGGCAACCTGGACTATGAGGAAAGTGGCCTCATTGAGATTGATGTCCAAGCTCGGGACCTGGGGCCAAATCCCATCCCTGCTCACTGCAAGGTCACTGTCCGCCTCATTGACCGCAATGACAATGCTCCCACCATTGGCTTTGTCTCCGTTCGCCAGGGAGCTCTGAGTGAGGCTGCCCCACCAGGCACTGTCATCGCTCTGGTGCGGGTCACCGACCGTGACTCAGGCAAGAACGGGCAGCTCCAGTGTCGGGTGCTGGGCGGTGGCGGCGGGCCTGGTGCCGTTCCTTTCACCCTGGAGGAGAACTATGACAACTTCTACACTGTGGTCACCGACCGACCCCTGGACCGCGAGACACAGGATGAGTACAATGTGACCATCGTGGCACGTGATGGGGGCAATCCCCCACTTAACTCCACTAAGTCATTTTCTGTCCGGATCCTTGACGAGAATGACAACCCACCCCGCTTCAGCAAGAATCTTTATGTGTTGCAGGTGCCTGAGAACAACATCCCTGGAGAGTACCTGGGCTCAGTCTTGGCCCAGGATCCTGACTTGGGCCAAAATGGGACAGTGTCTTACTCCATTCTGCCTGGGCATGTGGGAGATGTCTCCATCTACACCTATGTCTCTGTCAACCCCACAAATGGTGCTATTTA
Organism: Motacilla alba alba; assembly: GCF_015832195.1. Lineage (NCBI taxonomy): Eukaryota > Metazoa > Chordata > Aves > Passeriformes > Motacillidae > Motacilla > Motacilla alba. The sequence goes on from NC_052016.1 coordinate 67,733,755, forward strand.
TGCTCTGAGGAGCTTCAATTATGAGCAGACAAAGCACTTTGAGTTCCGCGTGCTGGCCAAAGACTCGGGTTCACCCCACCGTGAAAGCAATGCCACAGTGCGCGTCACTGTGCTTGATGTCAATGATAACGCACCCCTCATCGTCCTGCCTGCCCTCATCAACGACACTGCTGAGCTGCAGGTGCCACGCAACGCTGGGGTGGGCTACCCTGTGGGCACCGTCCGTGCCCTGGACAGTGACTTCGGGGAGAGTGGGCGCCTCACATATGAGATTGTGGAAGGCAATGAGGAGCACCTCTTTGAGATGGACCCCACCAGTGGTGAGATACGCACCTTGCACCCCTACTGGGAGGAGCTCAGCCCTGTGGCTGAACTGGTGGTAAAAGTCAGTGACCATGGCAAGCCCAGCCTCTCTGCTGTGGCCAAGCTCATAGTCAGGGCCTTGGCGGGGCCCCTGCCCGAGGCTGGCGAGCCACAAGTGAATGGCGAGCAGCATCGGCGGCCACACTGGGACTTGTCGCTGCCGCTGATTGTGACACTGAGCACTGTCTCCATCATCTTGCTGGCTGCCATGATCACGATTGCTGTGAAGTGCAAGCGAGAGAACAAGGAGATCCGCACCTATAATTGTCGCATTGCCGAGTATAGCCACCCTCAGCTGGGAGGAGGGGGAGGCAGTGGCGGGGGAGGAGGAGGCAGTGGCAGTGGAGGGGGCAAGGGCAAGAAGAAGAAGATCAGCAAGAATGACATTATGCTGGTGCCCAGTGAGGGCGAGGACAGCCGGGGTCCCCTCAATGTCATGAACGTGGTGAGCAGCCCATCCCTGGCCACCTCACCCATGTACTTTGACTACCAGACCCGCCTGCCCCTCAGCTCTCCCAGGTCTGAGGTGATGTACCTGAAGCCCGCCTCCAACAACCTGACTGTACCCCAGGGACATGTGGGCTGCCACACCAGCTTCACAGGGCAAGGGACTAACGCCAGCGAGGCTCCCCCGAGCCGGATGTCCATAATTCAGGTAGGAGACTTTTAGAATACCCTGGACCTCACTTTAGACACTGGTTTAACTTTCCCTTTTGTCTACAGTGCAATCTGCTGTAAGGCACCACTGTAGGAACCAGCACAAGTCACTAAAGAGAGGTGGACTTAATGGAAGTAGAACCAGACAACATCTGGTGGGTCTGGTTCTGCTGTCTCATTGATGTTTCCTATGTGATTCAAAGGAAAATGCCCACTGAAACACAGAGTTACGGCAGTGCCAAAGAGGTGCATGTGAGAGTGTGGGCAGGCATTTAGCTCATTTGAGGCATGCTGCTGGGGTATTTTCTCAGGAGACTGTCAGACAGAGGTGGGCACTTCCACAGGTTTCACTTCTCTTTGGTTTGGGGTGGAGAAGAGGGAGGTCATTTCTAAAGTGGTCCTACCACCTGCAGTAACTAACAGGACAGGGAAGAAATTGCACACTGAGGACATCTATTGCAACAGTGTATTATAGCCCTCCAATCTTGTATATAAATATGAGCTATCATTCCACGATGCATTTTTTTTAAATTTCCTTCTTCAGAATATATATCCATAAATATATTTTTGACAGTATTGTTGGGGCCCCATTGCCTCCTCCTCTCCCCATAAACAACTAGTTTTTCAGTGCTGAAAATTCTGCTTAGTTAAATAGAAAGAAAATGTATGTGGTGATTCCCTCCTACCTCCAAATGTTAACAAAACTCACATCCTGTCATAAACCAACAAAACAACTAGTCAGATATCCAGTAGCCTGAGTCAACATTGATGATTGCTTTATAGTGAAAGACTTACACACTCTGTCTTCTACCAAAGCTCACTTAGAAATTGTAGCTGGGCTGCATTCTGTTGCCAATTATATCCACACTGTCCTCTACTGACTTTTGTGAATGTGAGAAATGGCAGAATTCGGACCATTTGATGTAGGATACTAATCAAAGAATGACTTAATTTTTAGCAGGTAGTTTAAAGTTGAAACTCAGAAGATTTATTTCAGAGCAGTGAACTTGCAGAGTGAAGGTGAGGGCAGAAATTGGCTCCAGTTGATTTAATTTAAAGTATTACTTCATGATTAATGCAGCTTAATGTTCAAACACTACAGGTATGTTCCAAAGTGATTTTTAACGTTCGGATTGAAAGCAGGCTCTGGATAATGACTATTAAATATATTTGAAATGTCATATCTGTTTTATCCTGTGGTTCTCCTGATAATGCTGTTCTGAGTCATAGGGGAATGAGCTGAGTGTATCAGAAGTGACACAGACTCATTTTGTGTATGCAGCTAGTGGGAAAGAAGTTGCACTGTAGTCACTTGATGTATCTAAAGAAGATTCATAGTACCTTGGAGTTACCATGCCCTGTGATCTGTGAACACCAAATGTTCTACTTGCCAGCTGTATCTAATATTTTAAACTGAATAGAAATGGCCAGTGGTAATTGACACATTAAAGAACCAAAATTCAAGTAATCGATGACCTGGAAATTGAACATTTATAACTGGGAAAAAAAAAAAAGAGAAAAAAAAAGGAAAAAACAACAACCTGTACAAGGTCACCGTAAACTAATCCTCAAGCGACTATTGACTTGTGTCACAGAAACAATTTCATTTTATGCCTATCATGAATTTGTGTTGCTATCAATTAGGTGAATGGAGCAATACTTAAAATCTGAAATTGATTTTAACAAAAAGTGACACTTTAGGAAAGAGTTTAGGTTAGGGCACAACCAGAGATAATTTGATTTATTACTCATGCTTTAAAAAACAAATAACTTTCCATGACACTTGTTTAAGTAATGTCAACTTTTTTTTACTGTAAAATGGAGTTGTCAGAAAGCTAAAAAAGAAACACTCCACATTTTTTCCTACTGACAGTGTAATAATTACTAAAAGACAGAAAATTATACTTTCCTACAACCATGTAATGTCTATATAAAGCAATTAATTAATGTATTGATGCTACTGAATCATAAAGTTTCATTTGTAGTGTAAAATCCCTATGGAAAATATGATTCCTTCTTTTTTACAGTGTTCACTGTATAAGATCAATCATGATTTTTTTTCCCTGAAATCTATATAAAGCTAAAAGAGGAATTTCCTCCCTTAAAAAGTGTGTTGTGGTTTCTATAAGAGTTTTCATTACAACAACTATGGAAAATGTTAACTGAAACTCCTCATAACATATACTCATATATCTAATGCTGGTTTTGTTTTCCCTCATTATCTACACAGTGTTTTGGAGGTTTTCATGGTCCAGTCAGTAGATTGGAAAGCATTCAGTTTTACCTAGTGTACAACCTGTTCAAGCATACTTACTGATACTATATTTTGTAGTTGTATTGGTGAAGCAGACACAGCAAGAAACAGTATACTTGGTTTCTATTTAGAAAAGGCTCGGATTTAAAGTAGCTTGAGGGGAAAATTGATCCTCTTCACTGTACTTTTGCTAAATACTAAAATACATTTTGTATTCTCCATCTCCACATCCCTGGAGTAAATTTTATAGAAAATTTGCATTTAGAATGTAGGCACTACTTTATGCCTGGTCCTGTACTTCTGCCTCATGTAAAATTTAAACTGCAGACTTAAGGAGAAATAGTAAAGGATCATCCCTCTCTCTGGATCTACTATATCTTGAATCACTTCAAGAAACCGGTGTCTGCATATGTAACTTACACAGTTAGGAGTCAAAGGTGTAGGCAGTGGGAAAAAAAAAAAAAAAAACAAAAAACAAAAAAACAAACCAAAACAACAAAATCCACCTGCTTTATCATCTCTTTTAGTTAATCAATCCAGTAAAGCAGTTTTCTTCAGTACCTCAGTAAGGGGAAGGTAAACAATTGTGTAAGGGTTCTCTAACAAATGTTCTGATTAGTGTTTACAGATGTATTTCTGAAACATGATAATTCCATACTATGTAATTCATACTATGGAACTGCATTTCTTCATTCTCATTTTCTTGTCAAATGCTTAATGGCACAATTCTCTTTAGAATGTTATATATATATACATATATATGTATGTATATATGTACATACTATATGGAGATGTATATACATGCTAAATATTATATTATTACTTAGTACATCCAATTGATTCTATAAATGTTTAATAGCAAATAAATAATTCCTTTCTCAGTAAGATCCAAATTTTCTCACTCTTATTAGAGTGCATATTTTTTTTCCCCTTTCACTTACTAGTAAGACCTAGTGAAGCCAATGGGCCTTATGGTTCCCTTATTTCTCATTAATAGTATTTTACTATACAGATAGCCCAATTTATATCAACAAATACCTGTGGAGTAAAGTGTTACTTAGTGACTAGGGGTTTCAGACTGACCCAAAAGGACCAGCAGTTGAATGAAATACTTTCTGATACGGGTAAGAGTGGTGTAATCTTGCCTCTCTTTAAGTGACTTCTGTTACACACTAATCACATGATTTGACAGCTTGTGTGTTTACTCATTACTTTCCAGCATCCAACTATGTACCATAGTTGCCTGTGTTACTTACATATGAACTAATGGACTTCTTCAGTACCCTAAAAATGGAATAATTTGAACATGCATACATACATGTATAAAATGTTGGATGGACAGACAAGGATGCTGTATACATTCAGCTTTTATTGGTGCAAGAGACTTGCAAGTTCTTAGGCCCTTTGAAAATTGATCATTTGTGATTTGATGTGCACCTGAGATTGATGTGCATTAAGAACAGTGTTTGGTAACATACTGGGAAGTTACACATTTACACTTCACCAGCCCATGTTTTATTGTTCTTCAGCAATCATTTTCTAAAGATAGCTTAGAAACAGTGCTTTCAAGCAAAAGTGTGTTACAAATATTTAAATATGGGGCAGTGCTGTACAATTCTCATTGCCAGGGTCAAAATTCCAGGGGACTTTTGAATCACTTAAGAGCCAAAATATTAATTTTTATTTGGAAGAAGGAAAAAAGGAAAAAATGGAAACTCAACATGGTTTAAAGAAGATTTCTGTTCACTCTAGACCTTAAAGAAAATTTGGTTCATCTCATTCTGGTGATCTACTCACCTGACTAAAAGAAACAGAATTTTGCTTTATTATGAAGTGCAGACATCAGAAAAAAAAAAAGTACAAACATACATATAGGTATATCTCTCCTACCAAAATTTTGAATTAGTTAGTTTGCCTTTCCCTGTGTGAACAAATCACTTCTTCTTGCAGATTTTCAATAAGTAATAGTAGATGAATAAAGGAAAATTAATAGTTACTTTACACAAGGAGGTTCCAGAAGTGGGTTCCTCAACGTGAAATATCAGTAGTGTAGAAAACTATCTGCAATATGCAAGAGTAGTGTTGATCATCCTAGAAATTATTTATTGCTATACTTGTGGTGCAATTGGGGAGTTTTGTAAATGTATCAGGAATAAGGAGGGTGTGAATAAAAAAAGAGGTGGTCACAGGTTTTGTTAAACAACAGCTAAAAATGAATGTGCAGAAAGAAGCTCTGAAGCTGGAGATTGCTGTATCTGCTGTACCAGGCACTCCCACAGCATTTCAAGATAAAGTACAGATCATTCTTAATACTTCAGGCACCTGATGTTTATGATGTGTTGATAGATTAGTGTCAAGTCCCAGTGCAGCTTCATCTCCAGGTGTCTAGTAATACCTAACAAGATAGAGTCTTCAAGGGAAATAAAAAACCCATGAGCCATATTAGTGCTGCTCTGTCTTTAAATATGCTATTTCATACTTTGAGAAACTTTACTCAGAAATTTCAAGATTACAAAAGGAAATCTGCAGCTGCTGCATATAAGGAGAAGCAGCTTTCATCAGAGAAGTTGCACTCATTCTCAGTGATTTGAATTCCTATCTGAAAACAGAGGTATATATTTTTTTTTAATATCTCCTACTTTAACTGAGGAGAACTCTGTTCTCACTGGAACTAGTACAAGGTAATGTTTTTCATCAAGACGATACTAGAGCACTAAACATTTGCAAGTTTTCAGGATTGTACTCTATATATTCCAGAGATTCCCAGCTGCATATTCTAGGGCTGTATCTAAAAACATTAAGTTGTGGCATGCAACTCTTGAACTACCTGCCTAGGTATCATTATTGTGGCTTCAACAGTGTTTTGTAATGCTAGATGTTTTGCAAAATAATTCCTCTGAATGCTTGCATTATGTGAATACAGTCTGCAATTTTGTGTACAGTCTGGTTTTGCTCATTGTACATTTGTGAACAATGTGTTACATTGTTCTGCAGTTTTAGTTTCATTCACTGGATGAAGTCCATCCTAGAGTGGACTCTGTAAGAATTTCAGGATGAAACCTTTGCATCCATGAAGTTCTATTTAATTTTTTTTTTTTTTTGGTCAAGATGCACTGCATAGTATAGTGGCACAAAACACACACATTTTAGGACCAGATCTGGCAACACGCCACTCACTGTGGTGTGTGCTCCGGCTGCTGAAATAGACAGAGGAAGCAGAATTGGACTCCTTTTTTGTGTTACATCTGTTCTGGTCTTGATATGAGTTCCTTGCTGGTGATATTTATAGAACTATTATTTTAAAAGCATCATTCTTGACATACAGGTCTATTTGAAATCTAAAGAACTTTCCAAGATGAAGAGCTGTAATAAAAAACAATTAAAAAAAGAGAATAAAACAATTTAAGAGTCTAAGTGGAATATACATATTATGAAAAACAGTCTTTCCAGAACAGAAATTCTTGTTAACAAAAAAATAAGAATAATAATATCTCTGTAGAACTTGCTGTTTTATAAAAGACATGAAACAAGTTATGTAAGATTGAGTGTCACAGCTCTTAACTGCTCTTAAAGTTGTCTGAGCTTTCTTCATCTTTGTGTTCACTGTTGCTACCTAAACTTAGCTGGAAAGATCCCTACAAATTTGTGATTATCAGTGCAATTTCAATGACTGTTCAATCCTTTGAAGAGTTATCTTTAACAACATATTTTCTCAAGTTTCCATTATCCTTCCCCATGTTGATGAAAAGGCAGTTCTTACACTTAATTCTTACACATAATTCAGTCAATAGCATAATTTTGACTGCATAAATGATTTTGGTGGTTCAAGAGTGAATCATGACTGAGACCTCTATGGAATGTAGTTAAGAATAGTATGATTGAGCCCTTCATTTTGAGGTTTGAGGGTTTTGTGATTTTTTTTCCTTATACCATCTTTACAAACAATTAATGAGACTGAAATTTAGATGCTTTTGTAACTAGGATGTGAAGTGTAACACATCATCATAGAATAGCTTAGGCTGGGCAATATTTCTAGGATTCCAATGGTTAACCATCAAATTCAATGGTTAACACAGAATAATCACCGTACAGTGGAAAACAAATCAAATACCACATTGAACGTATTGCTGAATATATGTTATCACATGTTTTCATATATTTCTGAAACTGTGAATAATACAGCATTATCATTAAAACTCAGTAAATATTTTTACATGGGAAATTAGCAATAAGTATGTGTGAACTATTCACAAATATTACATGGTATTAAGAAAGCATAGATACAATCTGGTTTCTCTGTTAAGACAAAAGTGTCATTAAAAAAATTCCTCCCAAGTCACAACATCTGGACGTGAAACAGCTGTGATTTTATTTTAAAAAATAGTAATTTTTTTTTGTCTTTTTTCCCCAGGATTTTTTTTTCTTTCTCTTCACTACCTTCCTCCCCAGGAAGTATTAACATATCAGCTAATATTTACATATATGTTTCTAAGTATCATGCCTAATTTCTTATTTTTTTTCTTGTTTCTACAAAAGTTAAAAGTGTCAAGTTAAACTAGTTTTAGGTTTTGCCAGGCAAGGCACTCATTCCACATGCAAAAAGTGGATGTATGTGGGTTGTTTTTTGGATTTGGTTGTGTTTTTTTCTGAAGAAAACATATATGCTGCATGGCAGAATTCTTCAGATACTTCTTCAAGACTGAGGAGAACCTGCATGTATGAGGAAAAGACATTTTGACATGAGTATTAATGTTTTCCAATAGGTAAAAAAAAAAATCAGTGATGAGAACTTGAACAAGGATTTGTTGACCAGAGCAGAAACACAGCTCTGTTTTTATCTTTAAAATATAGAAGCAATCCTCTGATGCCAAAAGGTCAGTGTAGAGCAGTTGGGACAAATTTTTGCAGCAGACAGCCTAAAAGCTTTATGCTTTCAATTGTATGGCTACTTCAGCTGTAAGAGAAGTGGTAAAATTAATGCTAAAGTGTTCAAAAGTACAGGAAACAAGTAAAACTCCCAGGGGATTTCAGGCTCTTGCCTTAATAGAAAAAGGAGGAAAAAGAAAAGAAATAGAAAAAAAAGTACTGGAAAGAGAGTGGCAAAATTACTAGGGAAAAAAGTTCCTTGAGTTTAAGTGTTTTATTTATTAAGTTTTTTTAAGGGAGCTTCAAGGATATTAACAAATCACTGCTTTTGTTGATGAGATGAAACAGAGTAATGTGCAGCTGCCATAATTCTTAGCCAGGGTGCATTCTAAGCCCTACTAATCTATTTGTCATAGTCCAACCTCTGTTTTTCAGTCTGCTGTTGACTTTTTTTTTTTTAACAGAAGAAGATTCTGGATTAATTACTGTAAATCCTATGAGAAAGAAAAAAAGTAAATTATTAAGCAGTTTTGATAAAATACTCAGTATTAAGTACTACATTCAAGAAGAAGCAAATTCTTATGAATGTCCCTGTTAATTAGGATATTAGACAGTGCTTTAAATAACCTTCTTGAGCAGTCATATATTTTCTAGCTAAATCCCAGAGGCTACTGATACATTTCCTTGTTAATAAGGTCACACAAGAACCATCTTTTTCTCCTACTGGCTTGTTTCCACTAGGTAGTGGTATCACCTGTAGTGAAAGGTACCAGATCAATTAATTCACTTGCTTGACATGAAATCTCTTTTTTTTTTTTTTTGTCCTGAGGAGTCCCTCTATGTACAAAGACAAAACTGCATCATTTTAGCCAGTTATTAGTGTCGTTTGTAAAGAGGAACAGCATAAAGATCAATTTGTATCTCACTTTGGTTCACTGAGGGTGTATTTCCTTTTCCAACCCTCAAGACATTCAGTCCCATACTGGTCTATTTTCAATAGAATAAGGTATAAGCAATCTAGATATGTTAAGTCCTTCAAATTAAGATACTTGATTTTAGCCATGGACCTTTCTACTGGCTTTGTGGCATATGTATCAGAGCAGAGCTTCTTACATTCATAAAATACTTTAACCCATAACAGAAAAGTTCCTAATCTCATCCTCTTCCCTGCTGGGTGGCTTTATGTTGCAGTACCCATGGCCTGCCAAAGGAGAACTCCAAATGGGAAAGGAAAAGTCTTGTCATGGGATGCAAATACATAATTTCAGCTGTGTGGGTGAGACCTCTAATCGATGCATTGAAGGTTCTTGCAGTGATAGTCATGCAGAGCTATTTTCAGAGAGTGGTTCAGGCCATCTACTGATCTGTGTACAACGTGTGTGTATTGCCTGTACTGGTTCCGGTGACACTCTGATAACTCGTATTTCCTGTCCTTTCCCTGGAACACTTCCAGGCACTTTTATGATATTGAAATGGCTCCTACAGTTCATTGAGCATCCAGCATAATACTGTTGAATATGATTGGTGCAGGTGCATATATTTATTAAAACAAAAAAAATCAGGCAGTTAAAGTGCATAATTAGGGGAAAACAAATCACAACAATAAAAGACCATTTAAGTTAACAAGCTTTGTGGTCAAAGAATAAATACAGGTTAGATAAATGAGACTCTAGATATAACTAATCTACATAAATAAGCTTTGGTCTGATTAGAGGATAGGAGTATATTAAAATAATCTTAAAGTGTTTTAAAAGTATTTTACTTTAATATTTTTATAATTTCTAGTTTCATTTCATAATATTTTAAACAGTTCTACTCCATAAAAAGACCTGAATTAAGTGATAAACTACTTTTACATGCTTTTATTTTTTGATTAACAATGTTTATGGTACAAAAAAAAGTCTAAACTAATACAAGTAAACAAAAGCAACATCATAAGTTTTAATTCTGGTTTGACTATGTTTTGTGTCAAAAACATAAAGCATTTTTAATGTCTTAATTTTAATTTTTTTATGTGGCAATGTTTTTTGATTGATTTTTAATTAAAGAAAAACATTAAAGGGAACATTTAAAGGACAATTTCTTGTTTACTGTCTTTATCAGCAGAGAGCAGCCTTTGTAGTGTTTGAAAACTGGTGCATTAAAAATCAATTTCAAGTCTTCAAAGCTGTAAACTCTTGCTTGCTTTGTAGATATATACTGTTTTTAAAATCATTGGAAGCACAGTTGACAATTGAATTAAAACAAAAGGTAAATAATGGTTTCATGAACATTTGAAGGATTTTAATGTATTTTTAATAATAGCTACAGGAATTTTTTATAGAGACAGACATGTGAATAACAATTTGTAGTTTTTAAATGCATAATTTGTTCCCAAAGACAGTTCTTTTGCATTCTTTTATTAAGAGAATTTTGTTTAAAACTTCTCTTAGTGTTATTCTCTTGTTTTTACTGAATACCATGATTCACACACAGAACATGTCAGTCAGTTTCTTTACTTACTATATTTCTGTCTCGCTCTTTGCTGATTGCTAAGCAACCACTTATGATTGTTTAGCTACGAATCAGTTTAAAAAAAAGGTAAGCTGAAGTGGGCTAAACAAATGCTCATTAATTCTTAATGAAAATATTTCAATTCTGTAAAATTTTAAAAGTAACAAAGAAAAGAACATTATCTTAACGATGTAGCTCAGATTCAGCACTTGAGTGACTGCAAACAGAGTCAAAAAATGCTCTTTTTGTGCAAATCTAGAAAAAAGCATGTCCTTAGTGCATGAGTAATTTTGAGGCCTGTGGAAATGTACATGTATATGTATAATTAAATTAATATTATTTCTTTCAGGTCAGGATCCTTAAATGCATAATCAGTGATCATTTTAATTTAGGTCAGTAGAAACATAAAATTAAATAGATCATTTACAGGTGTGGAGTTGCTGACGTGCATAAGCATGTGCAGAATTCAGCCCAGAATCTGTTAGTCTGTGTTACCTGAACTGCTCCCTGTTGCTTCTCTCCTTTACTTTAAGAACACTGCAAAGCTGCAAAAGCTGTTAGTTTCACTTAGCCTCCAACTACATTTTGTCGTATTCTGTTGAGATAGTCCTGATGTCTTGCTTTCTTGCAGAGAATTGAGTAATTTGATATGCAGATTTGAAGATCATAAAAACAATCCAGCTTTGATGATCATGAGCCAGATTATCCAGCCACAGCTGTAAAGTACCAAGTGTGTTCTTTTGTGATCTCTTCAACGTTTCAGTGGATCAAATGACAATAAGAATATAGTGGAATTTAGAGTGCTTGGGAAATAATGAAATTAAAAGCCTTTTTAAAATGACAACCACAAAACCTTAGAAACTATTGCATTTCTAGGCTATGGGCCAGATATGTAACTGTGTGTATGCATGCATACATGGATATACACAGAAAAGAGAGCAGAATGGAATCAAAGGAACCATCTAGATGCATAAAAAGCATTATTAGTGAGCAATGTGCATCTATTTTTAATTTTTTTTTATTGTGTATGATCTGTACAGAGCTGTGTAACAGTGTTTTGCAAAATGCTGTCAACCTGCACCTTTTGCTGCAAACTAGAAAGCATCAAGTTTAGAGACAAATGATGTTGTCATTTTTTTTCCTGAGGCAAGAGTATTGGTAAGGAAGGACCTCATTTTCCACTTCGTGAAGGAATCCTGCTATCAAACTTCAGGATTGAGAGTGATGATTAAAGGAAGTATAATTCATGCAACATGTGAAAAGAAGCAGCACTTAACTGATTCCATAGCCTGCATTAGTTATTAAAAAGCACATGATAATTTGCATCTCATAGCTCCAAGGCGAGAAATATATCAGTCAGCTTTGTAGCTGTTGAGTGAAAAGGAGGTGAAAACAAGATGATGTCTGTTATTTCTTTCAATGTACAGTCTTTATTTTGTCTAAATCTGTACATGTATTTTGTCTATTTAAACCACATGTAGCGTCTGTTCAGGTGTAACGAGGGATGGTATTGCAAGGGGCAGAAGCAACTATATCAATTTATTTTGTTATGTATTCATAGGCCATCACATACATGATCTTTCCCAAAAGTATACCTCTCATTATTGCAATGATGTGATGTTACAAAATAATAATTCCTTCAAGCGTGAAATAACTAATTTTAGGTATTTTTCTGATCTCATTTATTTCAAAAAACCTTCCGGAATTTTGAAGAGAACTTCAATTTCACTACATTTAATATATGTATAGACCACAAATAGTCTTTCTGTCATCCCCTGATATTGGCAAAGAAAACTTAGGAATGAGTATCTGGATTTCCAGATTTTGACCTACTTGTAAAGCAAGAGGAAGCCGTTTCTATTTAACAAATGTAAGCTTCAGGAATTTTGGTTAGCAGTGGCAAAAATATTTAGATAAATTACTTGCAGTCATACTGGTCTTGCTGATGCCTGTGAATAAAGAAATAGGCACACATGCTGAATAGCCATGGGAGGAGAACACTTTTTTAAGGAAAAGTTTTTGTTCTAAGTTTTGTGTTTTCTATAGTGTTTTATAATAAAGACAATTACATAGTAATTTGGGTTAGAATGCATGCCCAGTTCCCCATCTCAAAACCCAATTTGTTACTACCTGTGGCTATTTCTATTAAAAAAGAAACATAATTACTATGAGTCTCAGCAGTCTAAGAGTAAATTTTTGCAATTACAATGCTTCCCTTGGGCAGGTATATGAAAATGGCAGATTAATTCCTGCCAGTCTATTTCTTGCACATTCTTAAGGTTACTGGTAGCTTGGACTATCATTATATTGGTGCTGTTTATTATCCTGTGGCTAAGGTTAAAGAAGGAATGCTACTATAAACCCTTAGGACTAGGATGCTATACCACTGCTTTGCAAAGTCTCTGTGCTGAAGTGTGATCCACAGCATCCTAGGACCAAGACAACTATTTCTGTTTTCATGGAAAGTGGATGATTTTGCTGTTGATTTTAGTATTATTTAGAAGGGTATTTTATATTTTATTGCTTTATGCCTCAAAAGATTTAAATAAAAACACCAAACAAACTCAAGTTTAATCATTCTTAGGAAATTATCAAGACATTAATAAAGCTGCAGGTAGTTCCTTAATATTTTATAGCTATTGTTTTATTCCAAGTAGCACAATGCATGAAACACCAGTAAACGAAGATGACCCTGAAATTATATAAATGAACAAATTCCCATGGAAATAATTCATCTTCCAGTGGGTTTTTCTACCTGTAAACAAGTTCTGAAAGCATATGAGAAAGTGAATTGCATGCAAAGGCAGTGTTCCTGGAGATCATTCTCTGCAGCTAAGCACCTAAGTCCATGTTGAATTCCAATGAAGTTGGAAGTTGGTATGGCTTTACATGGGCTCATGATCCACCTGCAGGGAGCAGCATTAGTCTGCATTACACGTGATCTGGTTTGAGTCTCCAGGAAGAACAGTATGAACAATCCCAAGGTTTTTATTTTACATTTTATACGAACTTTTGTTTGAAATTTCTTGCACTGCACCTGGGGTGTTTTCTTTTCCCCCTTCGAAAGAGGTTTCCACATATGCATGCTTCTGAATGTCAACTTGGGGACATCTGTGATGTGAACATTATTTACAGAAGGTTTCATTAAGTATTTTCTTTGAGAGGTCATAAAGAAAATTTTAAAAATTAAAATATATATGCATCCTTCAGCTGATGTTCAATGCATTCCACTTTGGAAAAAAGTGCGCACATACTGGGTGAACATCCTGCTAATTAGATAGAGAGGAAGTCCATAATTAAATCCCTGTGTTCTTACAAACCCCTCAGTCAAATATTAGCATTCATGTTCAGTCACTCTATCCCTGGTGAAACCTGCAGCAGTGTCCTAGATATTGACAAACCAACACTGCTTTGGAACAGAATGATGACTTTATCTAATCCTGGAATCTTTGCAAAGACTGTATCTTATGTGGATCTTCTTAATTTTACAGAAAGATCTGATTTCAGAGTCTTGATATGGCAAGCCATAATAAGAAGGGCAATTCAGAACACTTTTTTCCCAGTCTTTCAAGAATTTACAGGTCAAAGACAGCTTTTAAATGGCTATGAAGATTACCTGTGGTTAAGTGGGTGTTGTGTCCTAGATGAGGTGATCCTACAAAGAAAGGTAGTTAATTTTCTTTTGCTTGTTTTCAATCAATTTAATATAGAATACTATCAGAAGACATTGCAGTAGGTTTACATTGAAGTGACAGAGTTGTGGATGCATGCACACAGCCCTGTGTAAGAATAGCCTTATTTTTTTTCTGTCCAAGTCTACTTGACCACTGCTACTGTGCTCGTGGTGTAATGGTGTATTCAGTCAAACTTTCCATTTTATGAGGTACCTCATCATAGACACATGACTGTTATGACTTTAAAATATATTTAGGGACAGAACCTCTTGCTAAATTTGTGCAAGCCTAAATTATTTATCTTATGTCACAAATAATAAATCAACTCATCACCATTTTGCAGTTGAAAATCTCCTTGCATGGCCATGTGAGTCTGTAAAGCTTGATGATCTACTATTCTGTCATAAATTCAGCCATTATTTTGGCAGCATATTTAGTGCTTTCCCAGTGCTTAGAGGAAATAATTATGTGAAAGTATTTGTGTGAAAGTAGGGCTTTGTATCTTGTCACAAAATGATTAGAGAATACCTTGTTGAGTATTTTTAAGAAAAAGTTGAAATAAAAGTTGCCTGACCTAAATAAGAAATTAGACAAAAACTTTAAATGTAAGTTTTAACATCTGTGATTTTCTTCTGAATTCCTAGAGAATTTAGGTGAATCATTGCTTGTCTGCTGTGGGATTTTAGAAAGGGAATAAGGTAGAAGCTTTAAAGAAAAGGAGGTGATCTAGATTTACCCCTTTTTTTCTGATCGCCATCTAGGAAGAAAGCTTCAGTGTTCCTCTTTGTGTGTGTTTTCTGTGCAGGCAGTGTGGCTTCAGAACCAAATCCTGCTCCATCTTTGTTACTAATTTATTTCACTCTGTAGGGAAGAAACACAGAACTGGAATTTCGTACCGCATACAGCATTTGCTGCCTAGTTAATCACCTTTCCCCATCACTGCCATTACAAATCTGTTCAAATACAACTTTCTTCAGCATACAACATATGTATCTGTGGGAATGTAGCACGCCATGTAAAGGCTTGCTTAGCTGGTAATTGAAGTGAGCAGACTGATCCAAGGGCTATTGAAACCAGTTTGAAAACACCCATTGATTTCACTGGACCTCAGGTCATGGCTTGTGGGAGTTTTATTGTTGCCTTTAGTGCAAGTGTGGGTTGGACAGAAAAAGGTAAACATACTGGATAGATGTTAACACAAAGTTAACAGATTTTAAATATCCAGTGTCTCTGTTTTCTCCTTACTAAATATGATAAGCACAAAACAGATTTACAGTGTTTAAATGCCATAACTTGTTCTCCTTCTCCACAATCCAGTACTGCAGTGTTTATAAGCTTTTATCTGTTCAGAAAACATTTGGGTTATGTTGCTCTTAGAAACAGGAAATAAGCAATGTTAAGAATAGGACAAAATTCACTTTACTTACTGTCTTCTCTTACTGAGAATTCCTGATAAGAAAGAACTTTGACATATGTCTCAAAATTAAAAAAAAACAACAAAAAAACAGGCAATCAGTATTGAATGTGAGAGAAAGAGAGAGAGAAAGAAAAGAAAAGAAAAGAAAGAAAGAAAGAAAGAAAGAAAGAAAGAAAGAAAGAAAGAAAGAAAGAAAGAAAGAAAGAAAGAAAGAAAAGATGCAGTTGTTCTCATGCAGAAAAATGGATTCTAAACATCTTTAAATTCTAAACAAATACTTTGATCATATCCTTACATTTCAAGGCACTATTTCAGAAGTTTTCCCTTTAATTAAAATTTTTTCCTCTAAATTCTAGAGTTCATCTTTAACATGAAAAATAAAAAAAATAAAAAACCCAACTGACAAATGCTATCAAAGACATACTCCTATGTGTATTGTTATTTTGAGTTCATGGTATGATATTCTTAGAATAAGCTGGATATTGTGCTAAGTGCAGATTTCATTCTAGTTAGCTAATTGTAATTGAGTCTGTTATGCAGTAAACATGGTATCTGTTAGGAATACTAAGGTAGACTCAACATGGTGGGAGCCATAGATAAAAGGAGCATTAAAGCGTTTCAAATTCAATCATTAGGTTTCATTGCACCCATCTGCTACCAGAAAATATAATGGGCAGCTTGATTCATTGACCCTTAACTGTCATTTTGGAACCATGTTTTCTTAAATCCATATTTTCAAGTCAGACCTAGAGAGGTAGTTTGGTAAGAGAATGCCCAGTATATTTTAATGCAATTACTTTTTTCTTTTCATTTTTTAAAATATAATCAGGTAAATGGTCTCTTGTATGTTCTGCTAATCCAGTGAAAGTAGTTATTTCATATTGAATGTGGTTAAAAGCAACTAATGTTCAACTTCATTAAGACTGCTATTAAATAGAAGTTGTGCTGAATTTCTACTATTTTTTAATTCATGAACTAATACCTTTTAGTAATTATTTCCGGGGGTTTCTGTTACGCTAGAATTATACTTGCATGTTTCATTTCCACAAAGACTATACAGCACAGCACAAGGGCTAAATACAGATTGAAACTGTGGATTGCTTTGTATTTTGTTTCCAACATATGTTTTATCTCTTTCCTTTTGTGTTCTGAAGCAGAAATTATCTTTTGCAGGGGGTTGGAGAGTGGGGTGAAGTGCCTACATCTCTTAGCAGGTCTATTTGTGTGGCACACAAGTAGACTGTGTCATAAAATAGCAGTTGTACTTAGTGAAAGCAGGAAACAATGTGATAAATGAGGATAATTTAATGTTTTCTCAGCAATGGCAAACTATTATACTTTTCTGTCATCTGAAGTTTTTTGTAATGGAAAAAAGTGGTTACATGTATTTATACAACGGGATATAATTCCTGAAATATTTATGTAATATAGAGACAGATGTATGTAACCTAACCTTATAATCCCATTTCACAGCTTTCCCAAATACTGGGAAGCTCGATAAATGGGAAGCCGATTATATTGGCACTGTAACTCTATTAATAGGATTCAGATTTGCCTTATTGACAAGCCAGTACTCTTAATATGATCCAGTATATTAAATTGACAGGAAAACTGGAGCAATAGAATGTATCTACATCCTAATTGACAGGGAAGCTCTTTCAAAAGGTCCTTAATGTGGTTTTTATTGACAGAGTACCTTCAGTAAGTACATATCATTGGTGAGCAGTGTAAATATATTGGATGCAACTGTACTAGCAGATTCAGGTGCAGTTATTGTTTTGTCTTCACATACTTCCATCTTTACTTTGCTATAAGTTGTGTTAAGCTCTCTTGTAAGACCTTTACAAATGCCTGTTACAACACCAGTCTAACTGCAGCGCTCACAGGCATTTGACAAGTTGTGAATTATTTTAAATGTGTTCATCATTTTTAAATGAATAGCGGCAGCGCAGAGCAATGCAATAATGTGTCATGAATTTCATTATGTTTATTTATTGACGCTGTGATAACGTTATTGTACTTTCAGCTTGAGCTCTTTATGTGGTGTGATGTTTGGCACTTCTTCCTACATTCTGATCTTGCATCTTTTCCAAAATGTAGTTCAACTTCAGAACTCATATTACAATTCCTCTTTCCTAGTCACATTTGAAAACTTTCCATATTCTCTTCTGAGATCATGCTAATTTCATTGCATTTTATGTTTCTCCAGTGCAAAATAAAATAAGGCTCAGAAACCTGAATTCATTGTAAAAAATCCAGCAATTTGAGTTTGGTCTGGAAAATCTTGATTCCGTTTTCCACAGAAGAAAGTTTTGGGTTCAGTTTCCACAGCTTCTCTTTGTCACATCTCTCTTAGAGAGAGAAGTCTGACCTTAAACACACATCCTGCACTGGTAGAGAAGCTGAAGGCTTCTGTTGAGCTGACTTCCCCGCCGACAAAGAGACAAGCTTGTTCCTGAAATGCTTAAATCTTTTATTTCATATCAGAAAGTCTGATCTGGGTCTGGTCTCACCTCATCTTTTGAATGTCACTCAGGTCTACTTTTTTTACCAGGATCACTTAAAATTATGTCATTCTGTAGTGACCTTTTTAGCTTCTTCAGTCTTCTGACTTGGTGCAATCATCAGTGAGATGAGAAGAACCTTGTCTGGGCCTTGTGATTTCTAATCCTTGCACTGTGTTTAATTCCCACAGTCCAGGCTTCTGCCATCTTTAGTATCTTGTGCATTGCAGAATAAACTCTTGTAAAAATTTAACAAATAGTTTCATTAAACAAATAGTGAAAACAACTGAAATAATCTACAATGCTTTAGTATGACACCTTAACCGATAAATCAACAATAATATATTTTGTTAACAAATATGGTACTTACTAAGTGAAAACAGTGCATGGATTAGGCATTTATGTAGGGATATCTGCATTCCTTTGCTTATGGGAGAGGATGGTAGTGTCTGTCCTCAGAGCTTCACTTTTCAGAAGTCACTGTGCAATTGACTGAAGAGCTCAGGATCTGTTCCTCTCACAGTTTTACTTTTCTAATTCAAGAGGAAGAGAAAACACAAGCCACCAACCAACACTTTAAGAAAGAGTGCAGCAACTTCGTGAATGATATTGCCTTGTGCATTTGACTGCTTTTACTGCCCTGTGTTTTCAATGTGCTTTTGAAGAATGCTATATATGTCAGAAATTCACATAAACACACTGTAGGACTTTTAACACCAAAATACACATCTTGCAGCAAGTGTGAAATTTCCCAAATATGTACAAGTCATATAAATTATATATCAAAAGCATTTTCAAAGGAATGAGAGTGGAGAGCACATAGTAGGATAATATTTTTTTTAAAATAGCATATTTAATTTTGTCCTTGAAAGGAGTAGAAAAACCTATGAGAGGTTTATGGCGAGGTTTTGGTTTTGTTGTTTTTTGTTTTTGCTATTGGGATAGTGAATTTTCTTGATGAAGTAAATCTTGTAGAATCAAAAACTACTATTTCAGGCTAAGTATACACACTCACTGGCAGTCTTATACTGAGAAGTCTTTGTGAAAAATTGTACTATGTTGAACCCACACTGTTCCTAACAAAATGAAGACAATTGTCTGCTCTTTCAAAACTCAATTTGGCAGAATACAATTCTTTTGCCTCCAGAAGAGATTGTCATTATATAAGATCTTTGTTTCATGGGGGAAGGGTGAATACTTGGAATTCAGCTTTTCAAGAAAAGGCACAGAAGATGTTTGAATTAGATATTAAGTGGCAGTCTGATAAAGGTGAGAGATATTTAATTTCATTTTTGCATTTAATGTTTAATTAAAAAGAAGTTAGAGTCAGCAAAGACATTTTGCTTTTATTATAGTTCCAGGTATGAACATCTACATAAAATGGAGCTGCATTAAATAATTTCAGAAAATGTGATACTTCTTCTTGTAATTCTGAGAAAAAATTATGAATATTCTAGTTGTCTAATATTCATAAATCTGATTAATGTCTAAGTCTTTTTTTTCATATTTTAAAGTAGATCTTTCCCTTATATGACAAATATTTCTAGGCATAATTTATCAAGAATACTTAAATATTTAATTTCTTTCTGTCCCTGTCTCTTTCTTTCTCACTTCCTCTTTTCTTTGTAGGTGTTGATCTTTTTTTTTTTTTTTATTAGACAAACCTGTTGAATTACAAATTCTTTTTTAAAAAAATAAATTTTTCTAATTTTATTCAAACAGTATGGAATATGCAAAATATTGCTAGAAATCTTCAAAATTGTGACATAAAAATTTTTTTCTAAAAAGTAAAGAGAAAGAGAAAATTAGTCAGGAACCTCTAATTTTTAAGAAACTCTGCTTTTTGCAGCAATTCTTGAGAGCAGAAGACTTTTGAAGTTTTCTACTGTTCTCTTACTGAGCAATAGCAGAATTTTTGAAACCTGATTGATTAATACGGTGCTGTAACTCTAATCCTGAATTTAAAAAAAAATAGTGTGTGCCACAGTAGAACTCCTTTGTATCTACAAAAATAGCATAATTTTTCAACAGAAGTAAACACATATACCTTGTGAATATGAGTTTATGAAAAGATAAAAAAGGGATAAGAGATGAATGTAGCCCATTGCTAAAAATATTCTCCATACTTCATTGTGTAATGCTTGGCCCAGGCTGGTTCAAACTGTTTCCAGTGATGAGGTTTTTACTGGTTTTTTTTCTTATGAGTTTATTTAAGTTTAATGGATCCTATGAAGAATTTGTTTCTCATACTCTGTTCTTGGCTATAATTTTTCATTTTCCTTTCTCTAAATTAAACTTTTGGAAACCATAACCATTCCAGAATTAATTAGTAGAAACTTAACAGTTGACTTTCAAACTTTTAAATGTTTTTATTTCTGAGCCTATAAAATTTAGTATTCTAAATACGCCATGTGAGACTGATACTTGGCAACAATTTTAGTTTATCTAGGTCCTCATGTGGTCATAATATACAAGTCCTGACAGGTGCAATAAACTGAATAGTTTCAGAGACAGTTGATGCACTTGGAAAGATATTCTACATGTTGTTCATGGAAACACTGGCCAGTTAATGATTTTCAAAGTCCCATTGTTGGACTTTAGCAATTATATTGTCACATTTGAAATTTCATACCAGTAAGTCCAACCAGCTCAAGTTGCCTAGGGAAGTTGTGGGTGCCCCATCCCTGGAGGTGTTCAACGCCAAGTTGGATGGGTCTTTGAGCAGCCTGAACTGGTGGAAGGTATCCCTAACCATGATGGAGAGAGAATGTATGGAACTAGATGAAATTTAAGGTCTCTTCCAACCCAAACTGTTCTATGATTCTATGAAAAGTATATTTTGCACAGGTTTAATTTGCCTCTCCTGATATTTTCCTTCTCTTCAATTCACTGAAGTAAAAGGTAACAAAATCAAACTGTATGATATTTTCTGAAAAGAAGTAACCCTTTCTTTTTAAATTTTTGCAGCTTTTGAAAGGTTCCTATGCATTCTGACCTCTTTTTTAAGTGGGGTTTTTAATGAGCTTCAATTTCTGAGAAAGCTGTATCAAACGCTTGTACAGAAATCCTCAGACATTTTTCTGCAACATTACACTAATGACAGTGTTCCTAAAATTTCATTTTTGATCCAGAGTCACATATTAGAACAGAGAGGTAGAAAAAAATATTTGTAAAGGTCTGTTATAGAAACTGTCAAAAATAAATATCTGTTGAATGGTTTAACAGCATACTCACATTGGAAATTAGCTGGTTCCACTAATCTGTGAAAATGAGCTATAAAACCAGGGCCACTTCTCTAAGGTGGCTTTGGACAGTTAGGTTGATATCACAGACTTTAGTTTTCTGGTGGCAGTGTACTTTATTGCTTTTTATAAAATTTGAGATGACATTTGTCCTGCTACTGGAGAACCTGTGCTGTGGTAGCTGCTGGTGACCTAATTGATACTCCAGCCCTCAGTTTTGAATGACAGAGATGAAAAATTTCACGTTTCTTTACTGTTTAACTCTGGTGACTTTTGGGGACAGATTGTTCCTGGAGATTTTTTTTGGAGAGAGGGTGAGAATGAGGGTGGAATTTGTTTTATTTTTTTCTTCAAGAAGTTAATGATGCTGGCATTTCAATAAGTTTAGTTATTTAGCATCAGACTGCAATTCTAGGCAATTCACTTCTGACCTGATGCATCTTGCTTAGCTTTAGCTATTGCACTGGACATTTTGCCGGTTGTCAAAATTCCTCTATGCCAATAATGCTCCCCAGGAGTATTATGTACTTAACACTAGATGACCAAATGGGATAGTTTGTATTTCTTGAAGGCACATTGGGGGATCTTGGCTGATTAGCTAGAGTAGCTGACTAGATTTTAGGTGGTTTTCTGCAGGTGAACTGTAACCTACCTTTAAACTGAAAGTCCAGAGTTTTGGTGATTTTGTTGTCCTAGAAAGGGCTGTATATCCAGAGAAAAACAAGAGGGTTTTTTTTAGATTTTTTAGGTAGTATTTGTTTCTTTGAGTTACAGCTATGCAATTTAAAGAGGTATGATTAATGCATGAGCTGGAATGTGTAATATCACTTCCATAAATGTTAAAGTGTAAAAAATTTAAGTATATGACCTCTCACTTCAACAGGGATTAAAACAACAACAACAAAAAAAGATTTTAAGGGAGTCAGACATGTTAGACATTCGTCTCTCATCCACTGTGAAGCAGATGTTTATATTTCTAAGTCTCCTCCAAACTGCAAAACCTTAAAATTAATTTTTTTAATCTCAAATTTAACAGATATTTCAATGCATGAAACAGTCTTCCCTTTGCTGCCTGTATCTCAGAGGTGGATACAGCTCAACACAAGCATCATACCTTCATTATTCACAGAAGAAGGGCTAATGCTTTTAGTGCAAAGAGAACAGTATTCAACCCTGAGCTCTGTGTCTGTATATGATCATCAAGTACTTACATTTGTTCTTTTGTAATAATGAACTTGCTGTAACATGGCAGCCAATTCATCGTATTGAAGCAAAATGCAGTATGAAGGTAATTGGTCAAATTATTATCTAGTTAGAGGTCTTTAATAATTATCATAAATGTAGAATTTCTCAGCAGCTAAGATGTGGTCATATCTTCTATTTTAATATCTTTGTATTGGTTCATCCAGGATGTATGAAATGATGTTTTGCTATGAAAAAGCAGAGACAAAAAGTATGACCAGGTCTTACAGTGGTCCAGTTTACAGTTAAGTTTTTAGAACCATCAAAAAGGAGGAGTTATAATTATTTTCAGGACAAAAGTCAGTCTTTTAATGGCGGAGAATTAATGAAAAAACAGTTTATAGCAGGCATTTTGACTGCCAATGTCATGAAAAATGGAAATGTTGATTCTGGTAGCAGCTGTGTTTAGGAAGAGACAGATGTCTTATGTAAGTAAAAGCATAAGGTCAGTTTTCCTGGATATGTCTATTTGAGATATTAAACATAGAAAAGAGACATGAGTCCTGCAGTTGTAAAGGTTTATTCAGGTTGATAAGTGCTGAGTTCTGTAAGTGCCATAATGATTGTATGTGAGTATATATATATCTCTCTTTTTGCTGCACAAAAGAGAGCTACTAGCTTAAAACCTGTGAGAAGAAAAGAAACAGCAGAATTATAACTGCTTCCAAAATATGATGTGCTGTATTTGAGAAATACACATAAGAATGCTGAAATATACCTCCTTTCTTTGTTATTTCCAATATTTGTTTTTCTAACTTGATACATACTGAATGTGAAGATGAACTTTTATTCTAATTGCATATACTAAAACTAGGATGGATGTGAACATAGCATATGTTATAATCTTATTCTTTGAACGAAAGGATTTAGAAACTAGAAGAAAGTGTGGTGTACGTTGACATACAGGCTGAGAGGAAGATGGTTCTATATTTTCTATCCCTTCTCTAAAACACAAAAGACATCCATGGTATACAAGCACATCTATTTCATGAGTCCTTTGGGAGTAACAGGTGTCTGCCCAATTTCTGTTGCAAGCAACTGTGACTTAAATTTTGGATAAAACTTTTTGCCACTTTTCTAAGCTCAAATACTCCAACCATACAGGAAGTAGCAAATATTTCTAATTGCCTTCTACTGATAAAACCAAAACAAAGAATAAAAAATGGTGTGGGGTGTGGCAGGGAAGTCCAAATATCTAAGATCCCAGTCACCTGTGTAAGTGCTTGCTGTGTGACATTAAACCTTGGGCCCTCAGCTCCATTGATTGAGTGCTGCCTGCGTTATGGATTCTGATCTGCTGGATGCGGCTGCGAAAGCCGGAGCTGCTGCGGAGCAGAGTGGTGTGGTGTGAAGTGATGCAGAAAACAGTAGGAGCTCTGTCGCTAGGTCAGCTGCAAGATGAAGTGACGTGCGTGAATGTACAGTATGCGGAGTTTTCTGAATGATGCAGTCTTTCTTTCTCCCAAAGAACTTCAGCTAATGATACAAGGGGAATTCAGTTCCCTTTGGCAGGACTCCATGTTGGTCTGGATCCTTTTAATACTTCTGCTTCTACAGTAACTTGGCTCATGCTGCTAAAAATATACATGACAGACTTAATGAAAGTATCTTCTTTTAAAAACTACTTGTCAACAGTGATCATTCAATATTCTCGTTTGCATGTGTGGTTCTCATTATTCTGACATAGATATTAATACTGATGAAAATTTAAGAGAGAAAATCCAAATATTTTCATACTTGCATTTTTTCAGTAGCATCTGAGAATGCTAATCAGCCATAATTTTTTTTGATTTTTTGTTTATTTTTTTCAATTCAAGTGTAATATAGCAGCATACAAAACTGTATTACAGCAGTAAGAGCTTCAGAATCCCAGTAGATGATGTAATTATGATTAAAAATTAGTATTATTGAATAATTCACTTTTTTAATATGCAAGAGTTATTTTTTCTCTCATTTTCAATAACCATCAGTCTTAATATCTATCTAATGAAAAAACATAAACAGTGTCATCTGTCAGGTTACTAACAGAGAATGCCACTTATTGGAGCTTCATTGTTTACTTTAGCAGGTAATTTGTGGACCGGAATCATTTAATTGTTCTGAGCACATAATTACATGCCAGCATTTTCCAATTTAATTAAAATGTACAAATCTGAAGATTAAGGGAATTTTTGAATTATTAATCATTTCTCCTCTAGGAAATCTTGTTGCTCTGCAGGAGATTTGTCCAGTGTACAACTATACGTATTTTTTTCCTTCTCTTTCACAGACAGACAATTTTCCCGCAGAGCCCAATTACATGGGCAGCAGGCAGCAGTTTGTTCAAAGGTAAGGCCTATTAAATAACTTTCTTGGCTTCCCCATTTGCATTCTTGTCAAAATTGCTTTGCCAGAGAGTACAATTCAACTTAGAACAAGTAAATACAACACTCTCTCTCTCTTTTTTTTTTCTTTTTTTTTCTTTTTTTTTTTTCAATATATATTTCAGTAGCTCCACGTTCAAGGATCCAGAAAGAGCCAGCTTGAGGGACAGCGGGCATGGGGACAGTGATCAGGCTGACAGTGACCAAGACACTAACAAAGGCTCCTGCTGTGACATGTCTGTTAGGGAGGCACTCAAGATGAAAACTACTTCAACTAAAAGCCAGCCACTTGAACAAGGTGAGTGAAGCCTACAATGCCTACAAAAACATAAAGTTTAAAACGTCATTTTCAACCTATTAGTACTGCAGTTGTGGTTTATCAGGGAGGAATAGCCCACTGATATTATTATCAGAGAAAACAGTAAATCTTGTCACTAGCCCAGAGCAAAGAACACGGTATCTTTTAAAATGAACATGAAATGAAACCACAAGTGTCCAAAGCAGATTAAAAAAAAAAAAAATTAGTACTTTTGAAATTGATTAGAATATACTCTATCTCCACTGGCATTGCCTGTGATATATTTTATACAATACTTCTGTCAAAGCCTGATTTGGAAATTCAAACTAGACATGACTGCAGCAGATAAAAGAACACCAGTCATTTATATTCCTCGTGTAGTTTGGAGAAGAGGAAAAGAAAATGCTTCGCATAAAAGACAAGAGTAAAAATGAATCAGAAGCTGTTTTCATTTCATGGATGCATTTTCCTGTTTGTAATGTTGATTTCGCAATTAAGAGTACCGTGAGATGTGTCAAATACAAATACAATCCTATTTTCAGTATACTTTCATTTACATCCCATGAAGGTAGCAAAGATTGAGACTGTTTGTGAAAGAGCAAAATGACTTAGATCAGGGCAGTGACAATGTTCTCTGCCAGCATTCATTCTGACAAACAAGCATATTTATTTCCTCAAACTGTGTCCAATTCTCTTTTTTTTCAGATGTGTTTTAACTTATTAGGAGGTCTTTTATTTCCAAAGATGCACTTCATTTTTTTTTTAGAGAATCAGACAGACAAAGCATTCCAACATTCTCTGCCTTTATGTTTTGCTTCTATGCTGTAAGCAATAAAGAAGTGCATCACTGAATGATGTTTAAGTGTTTTGTATGTTTTCTGTTATTTTACTTTGTTTTGGGGAGGGTGTTTGAGTGTTAAAGATAGTTAGGAAGTTATTAAATCAGTCAGCCTTAATAAGAAGTTATATTCCTAATTAACCAGAAATATATGATAAGCTTTTTATTAATTGTTGATTAATTGGACCTGGGTTTTTTGCCTCTTAGCTTAGTCTGATCTGTAGTACAGTTGTCAGGAAATACATGTTCAACTTCATTTTCTGATTATGTTGAGATTGCAGTATAATTTTTGCAGTGCAGAGTATTTAGAATGCTGCAGTATAATTTATTCTGTATACATTTGGATGTTGACCTCATATGTGACCTTATTTTCCAAGTAATAAATGCCGGAAAGATTATTTTTTCCTGACCTTTTGCCACAGCAACTCTCTGCTTATAATTGGACATTGATCTGTATAAAGATGCAGTGCAGGATTTTTTTTAAAGAAGCTATTTGAGCATATGTCTTATTCTCTCAGTTTTGTGTGACATGAAGACAAAAATTCTGGATTTCCATCTATCAAGTATATCCATGAGAGAGCTTTAAAATTTTTAAAGTTTCACTAGGAAAATATCTAGTATTCAGAATAAAAATGTGTGGTTTTTTTAGAAAAGGACTGTATGGCCAGTGTTCATAATACTGCAGTTTGTCTAGCAACATCAAACCCAATTCTGGTCAAAATATATGCAATCTAGTAAGCACATTAAGCCAACCATTCCCATTGCTTAATTTCATTATAATGCAAAGAGTTATATGCAGGTTTACATTTGTTATTATACCTAGCTGAGCTGCAGGATTCATCACAATATTTTATTCCAATTGCTCAGATGAATTCTTCATGTACTTATGAAACATATATTGAATTCTGGACGTTAAGTATTGTCAGCCACTTATCTACAGCAGCGGCTGTTTATGTGAATTTCTTTGCTGAGGAAAATATAATAATGGGAATAGAGAGAAAAAATATTTTTTTCCTTTTTTTAAAAAAAAATTCCCTTTAAATATAATTACAAATAGTAATTATATAAATTTGTTTGCCTGAATGAACTCTTCTGTCTCTAGTGTGATATAATAAAATCACAGTTATATTATGAAAACTGCACCTGCATCAAGCACCTTATGGGATTTCAGGTCATTGCAGTAACAAATGTGGCCCTATGTGGCGTTTCCAATGAAATCAATGATTACTTGTCATTGAGCTTAGTATGATTAGGGCTCTTAGCCTAACATAATACTTCTCTTTTGAAGGAAGATGAATAAAATTGTTTTCTCTAGTCATAAGTCAAGTTGAAGGAGGGTAAGAAATATGATATATGTGATTAGGATAGAAAAATAATTGAATTTTTCTTTAGAGAAAAATTGTTTTCTGGGAAAAGGAGATGG
Source organism: Motacilla alba alba (assembly GCF_015832195.1). Taxonomy (NCBI): domain Eukaryota; kingdom Metazoa; phylum Chordata; class Aves; order Passeriformes; family Motacillidae; genus Motacilla; species Motacilla alba. The sequence goes on from NC_052016.1 coordinate 67,761,389, forward strand.
AAAGCTTGCTAGAAACAATTGTCTCCAGCAATGCCTGAAGCAATATCAGAAGTTGTGGTTCTGTCATCATTCTGGATCATATGCAGGGATGGGAATTCAGTATTTTGTAGCCCTGTTCTAGGGTTGATTATTGTCTTTAAAAGATACTTAAAATACTTTAGCTTCTATTATTAGAATAACGCTAATAATTAAATCTTATTAAATTATTGAAAAATTATCTGGGTTAACTATGAAGTTAGAATCTTGATGTGGGAATCCTAATTTTAAAATGAGTTAAGTTTAAGTTTGACATATTCTTCATGTAATTCCAAACATTATTGATATGCATTCAATTCTGCCCATGGCAGCAATAAGAATTCAAGGTGTACCAGTGTTTTGACCACAGTTTTGAGCCACTCTAGACCAAATTAAAAGGCCATACTGAGATAAAAAGTGTGTTGGTAGTACTACAGCAATTGTGCTTCTCTCAGTAACAGAGAAGTAGGAAATTTTACAAAAAAAATTTTTTTGTAGACGAGATGTCATCTGATTTCAGCATGAGATGGGAAGCAATCAAGCTTACTTTATGATTTTCATTGAATTAATGAAAACAGTGAATGATAGAGCCTGTCAGTTTACTATTGAAATAGTTGATTTCAAGGAAAATATATCCAGATAGCAAGTTTTTTTGGGTAGTGATTTTAAACATTTTCACAAACGAGAAAGACAATGCAAATTAGATATAATTGATTTAATAATTAATGACATGCTTATGGAATGGCCTTAATAAAAGGAAAGCAGAAAACCCCCCAAACTGTAAAAATTATCATGACAGTAAGTCTTGTGTTACAAAAGCATGTCCCACTTTATTTATCTTAGTCTTATACTCTCTTGCTGTGATATCCAAGCCACTTTCTGCATAAGAATAATCTAGCTGTCTCTTAAGCTTACTTGTGCTATCTTAATCAGCTGTCTTACTAAACAGCTTGTTCCACATCCCTGCTACTCCTTTAATAGAATGATTTTGGATAAATTAGTTTTGTTTACCTGTCTTCTTTTCTACTTCTGTTGCTGATACTTTAAACCCTATCACTAGTTTGGACAGTTTGAGATCACCCTACTTAGAAGTCTTGCAAGAATTACTAGTTTTGAACACATCTGTCAAATTGCCCATTTATTTCACTTGAAGTTGTAGCATGTAATATTCACTTTTTGCATTTAAATAACAGAGTAATTGTTTTGTTTGGTATGGTTTAAGAACAGCAATAATCTGCATTTCTTTAAAAGATATCCAAAGCTGAAAGTTATATCATAACCCATAAAACATAAACAATAATATCTACAAGGGAGCAGTAAAACAGCAAGATGTTAATTTTTTACTTTTCTTAGTGAATCCTGCATATGCTTACCTTATAATCAGTAAAAAATACCAAGTCATGGACTTTTCTATAGTTACTCATCAATTATTGTCTTTGTTAGATTTGCCCAGGAATTTTAGTTTCTTTTTCTTTTGTTCTGGTTTTTTTTTTTTTTTTTTTTCCCCGTCTGTGTTTTCTTGTTCCATTGAAAATCTACACTTTCATGTATTTGTCAAAAAAACTTCAAGGTATTAAATATCTCCAAATTCAGTAGCTTTGTTGAGTTTTTGCTTCATCACTATGTGTTACATCTTTCTTTCAACACAGTTTCTTGCCATTCACACCTGCATCCCACAGAGGAGCCATTTCTTCATATGCTGTTGCCTCCTTAACAATAGTGTGGATCCTGAGAATAAAGAAAAAAAACCAGAGGCAACTGCTTGGAAGAAGGGTGAAATGAAACTCTTCAGCATAGTTGTCAGAGTCTCCTCTAGGATCAAGGCTGCCCATTAGGCTTCTCTGTAAAACAGCACCATTTTAGTCTCGGGTATTTTTACTAGTATAAAAGAAATTTAATGCATCTACATGGAAAAAAGTGATACTATGTGTAATTTGAAAATATAATAGCTCTTTCTTCATCACAGCAAAAATACATTTGCATCACAACTGATGCAGTTCTGCATGTAAGTCTTAAGAATAAAAATTACATCAGTAAATTACATCAGTTCTAGAGACTGTCTATGAACACTGTTTGTTACCCTTTGTGTTAGCCCACTGAACATGTTCACATAACAAGTCTGTAGTAACTTTTTCGTTTGCAGTCTCCATTTCTAAACAAAACTGATCCTAGAAATCAAGTATCCTGCATTATCCATCTGCAGCAGAGCAGAAATTACAAAAAATTTTTACCACAATTTTTCCGGGCTATCCATTAATTTTCTTGTCATAATCTTGCTCGAGTCTGATGGATAATTAAAATCCATTCTGTTTAACTGACTTAGAATCAGTCTAGACTGATAAGTGCAGAAAGTTCATCAAGCACATTTCTGCTGTCTGACATCATCACCAATGCTTTCCATGCCATTGGGGATGATGAGTTCTTTTATGAATACACCATCAGCTAATGAGATAATAGGAAAAGAAGATTGTGGAGAAATACTTCTTTTCAAAGTTTGCAAAACTGGTGATGGCCTTTTCTGAGAAACTGATGGAGGCTGGGAGTCTCCAGGAACTGACACAACATGTGAAATCTTTCGTTCAACAATGCTTCCTCCCATAGGTTTTCTTGTCTGGACAGAGCATCTATCACAGTCGCTCTGTGCTCAGAATATCTGTCAGACTGCTCTTCTTGCTCTGACACCACTTAATAGTCTTTATGTCCAGCACTATGACCCTTTCTAACTTTCTTACTTCTAATATGGTCAGGTAAGATGCTAACTTGCTGTTTACTTGCACACAGTATCCATTTTCCAATTTCATCTGATGAACTGATTTCCAGGAAAGCTATAAGAGCAACTTAATTTTATTGAGGGTCTCTTTTCTTTTTTTTTTTTTGGTGTGTCTCAGTGGTAGAATCTGTTTCTAGAACTGTAAATTCTGGAAACATTTAGGTGAAGCCCACACAAAATGATGTATTGAGTCTTGCATTTTCTGCTTCTGTTTGTTCTTTTCTATGTATTTTTCTCATCTTTTCTTTTGGTTTTGTGTTTTATGCAAGCACATGTATGATCCTTGATGAGGACTAGCATAGGTCAAAGAAAATTTATCTATAATGTAACTGTTTCTGATTGACCAAATTAGTTACCAATAAGCTGGAGATATTTGATTTTGGCCTTATTCTAATAATGAGATTTTTAGATTAAAAATGTAGGTAGAAGTGCAGAGCTTTATGAAGAATAATACCAATCTTTGATATCTACTCTGGTGTGTTTAGCAGGTTCAAAATGACACTGGAGCCACTGATATTACTTCTTTCCTTTCTTCTGCTGTGATTTCTTGGTTCAGTGAAACAGTACTTCTAAATATATGAGAATCACCAGCATTATTATTGGTCTCATACTACTTATAAGTCCTTGTGAATGGTGATATTGAAATTTTGTTTTGGATTGAACTTTTAAATTGATATATTTCACTTTTAGTCAGAGGAAACTAATAAAAAGTTTCAAATGTTCTAAGATCTCAAGCATTTTAAGGTGATCTAGGTAATACTTTTGCATTATTTTGTTACCTGGGCTGAGCTAGACTGTGTAAATGTTCAATAGTTCCCTTTTTTTGAGAGATTGGGATTATATTCTCCCTTCTAACCAAAGTTAATGAACTACAGAGAAAAATGCAGGTCAGTTGAGTTTGCTGTACAGATGATTGTCAGCTTTTCTCATGTTAATACCTAGTAATCTATGACATATCATTTGCTGGATAATGTCTACAGCAAATTATATGATGGATTTAGACAAAATAAAGAAAAAGCTCTCATATCTGCCAACTTTTCTTCACTCAGAGTATTATGTTGAATATCTCTCATGGTTTAGGATCTATTTTTAGACAAATCTCCTAGTCTGCCAGTCAATTTAAGTTCATCTTTTAGATTTCAGCTATTTTTATTCCAAGTTGAGATTTGTAATTGAAGCTGTGAGACTGCTTCAAAGCAGAATCCAGTTTGTTTGGTGCTTCCTCGTTATAGGTGGGAGGGCTCCCAGGCACAGCTTCACCATAGTGTGCTCTTCTCAGAAGTACACAAGCAGCTTTGGTTTTCAAGCAATTCGATCCAGGTAAGGAAGGAGAAATGTGAGGAAGCAAATGTTTGTCCTAAAAGAACAGGAAAGTCAGAAAAGGAAGTGAAGTGGCATCCTAACAGAGAAGGGATATATTCACTTAATGCCTCATGACTTCTCTGCCTCTATTTTGTTGACACAAAATAGAAGAGTGGTGCAAACATTCTAGCAGCTGAAGTGACAGTGAATACAGTTTGCATCAGATTGCCTTATCCTGTTATTGCTGCCTGTAATTGCCCATTATCCTGCATCTCAACCGGTGCTGTGTTCTGCCAAACTGGGGTTTTAATCAGGTGCATGTTTCATCACCTGGCAGATTATTGCCATCATATACCTGGTAGCTGTGAAATTTTGTGAGCAGCATATCCCACAATTAATACATTAGCCAAAGATTAGGGGAGCAAATTTCTATGACTGACTTTCAAAATATACAGAAAGTGCTTTCTCCATCAGTACACACAAATATGTCACTCTGACAGAGAGGGATTACAACCACTCAGCACAACTTCATCTATGCACCATTTGGTATGTCAGGCTACGTTTTTAGGCAATTTCATTTCTCCTCCACATTATTTCTACTTATTTTATAATTAAAAAATACTTCAGTGGTTTAAAATTATATGTATTTTTGACCTGTTTTGTTTTCATTGGACACTTCACTATTGAATCAATTTAGATAATGTCCTTGCTAACATCTGAAAAGTTCATGACTGCACGAATAAAAGCATTCATAAATTTCAGAAGAGTTTTCTTTGATGAGCTTATTTGCAAATTAATTCATACCATGCACTTCAAGATCACAAGTCTATTACCATAAGTCTCGTATCTGAGATTCTAATATTTGGGTGTTGTAGCTTTTGGTGCTCATCTCTTTCTGCTTTACTTCAGAGGCAACAAAGCAGAATATCCCTCCCCTGTCACTAGTGGAAATCTCATTACATCCTTTCTGTACTTTCTGTTTTGACACTGCCTTTCCTGGGGCTGAGCACAGTTATTGTACTGCAGTTTGTTCTTGAAAGGCTTAGAATCCATAAGTTATCTTTTCACTTTATTCCCACCAGAAGAGCAAGGGAGGGATTTGCAGTTCTCAGTAAGATGAGGTCCTTCTATGTCAAAATCATTATCTTCAGCTAACATTTCTTCTTTTCAGATTCTTTTTATAAATTGAAAGAAAAGTGGGGGCATAGAAAGATCAACAACTTTTGAAACAAGGAAATCAGAAAATAAAGAGTTTTCATAGCATCAGGCTTTATGCAGTTCCATGGGTGATAAATGGATGTTCACTACTTGTGCTTACTTTTGTTAATGAATAGGGCATATATTCATATATCAGATGAATGCATAATATCAAGGAAACTATTGTAACAGGACTAGAGTGTCTATTCCTGACTCTTGCTCTGCGTCTGAAAATGAAGGTATGTGTGTTTATTCAGTAATATAGAGAAGGCAAAATAAATACATCTTCTCTCTTCATAATTTTAAATCATCATTTTATGATTGATGTATCTCCTCTTATTAAGTCAGCAGAAAATGCTGATATGATAAACCACAATAGTGGACAAGATTTAACGAAATCCCATTGCATATTGTAGACACATTCTTTTCACCAAAAAGAAGCAAAGTTCTGCAGATGGAGTTCCCATAAAGATGACACATAATATTAGATGACATATATTAGTTGGAAATCTGAATGATTTTATTTATCAATAGTTCTATGTCCAGCTGGGGAAGACAAAGGAGAAGAGTCTTAAATAAGAGACAGGAGTTAATTATTCCATTCAGCAATGCTTTAGCTGGAATACTATTAATTGTATTTTGTTCTTCTGGAACAAAGAGTATCTCCTAATGTCTGTGCACACTAATAGAGACTGTCCTTTTCTTGGCCCTTTTTGTGTTTACATACTACTTTTCTCCTTTGCCGTGGCTTCCAGAGGGGAAAACGTGGTTTATTTTAATTTGGGCCAGAGTTGCAGCATGCTCTAATTAGGGATACATCTACAGTATGCAGTTTGTGGGCATATGTTAGAGATAGATCTTCTCTGGAAGGATTCAAAATCAAAAAAGAGGTATAATAACAGCAAAAAATAAAGGTTTGTGCAACATCGCCTATAGGTGAAGTTTGAAAGAAGTGTTTGTTTAGAATCTGTGTGTGTTTAAATGAACAAAGACTGGAGTGAAACATAAGAAAGGTCTCTGTGTATATAAAGTTGTTATAATATTATAGTGCTTACTTTTTCTTTTCTTTTTGTTTAATTTTCTGGGAGAAGTATTTAGGTTATATTTGAGACAGAACTTTATTATAAAGATGTGTAAGTTAAAGAATACCCTTTCCTGGAGATTTTTTAAATGCACCCTTGTCAATGATAATCTACATTTATTTTAAACTGTCCAGGGACAGAGGATCCACTCTGGTCCCACTTTTTATGGTGCCAAAATTAAATATGGGGATGTCTAACCCTGAGTAAGACATACTGAAAGAGAATATTTGCTCTGATCTGTTCCTCATCTTCTTCTCTGCGAACATCTTCATCTTGAAGAACTCACCATGTTAGAGAATTGCAGGGAATGTGGATCATGTAGTGCTTCCCAACAATAATATGCAGCATTTAGCATGGCCTTGGCTCAGGGACAGAGCTGTGGAACGATTAACTAATGGAACTTAGTGAATCTGTGTCTCTGCAGACAAGGTCTCTGTACTTCAGTGATACATGGTGCCATGTATCAGCCCCTGTGCACCTACTGCCCAATCGGATCTCCAGAATGGCAGAACAGCTGGTTTCCATTCCCGGCTGCTGCTTCCTCCTGTTCCAGCTGCTGCACTCAAATAACCTCCCTTCCCCAAGTGGGCTTCATATGGTTTGAAAGGGACTTAATGTACCTCAGTGCATAGGGAACTTTTGATGCATATTTCATCATGTTTCAGTTCTTTCTACAGGGAGCACCGCATGTATAACAGATGTTCCCTGACTACTACCCTTTCCTGAAGGTGACATGCCCTTTTTTGTGTTTCATCTCTAATGTATATAGAGCTGGTAGTGCCTGTATGGTACTAAAAAATAGTGCTCCATGGCTGCCCCTGTGCTGCATGCCAAGCTATATTTAATTCCATCTGCTCCCCTCTGCAGAGTGAAATGGAGAAGAGCATATGCCCAGTGTAACCAAGTCACACTGTGGCACAGATAAAACCCCTTTATTTAAGAAAAATATAGGTATTTTTAAAATTTAGGATCCTATTCTTCCAGTTTTTTTAATACATAAATTGTTTCATATAAATTAGTGGGCATGTTCATGTAATTACATATCAAAAATATGTATTCTTTTATTATACCTCATTATTATTATTATTATTAATGCAGTATTATTAATATTGTATATGTATATGTAGTGTACATGTCTATATATGTCCACATACATACTCATAAATACAAAAATAAGACATCATTAACTGATATCCTTGAAAACCTAATTTTGTAATCTATATAAATCTATACCTTAACATAATAGAAAATTTAATGCTTTACAACATTTTATGCTTGCTTGTTTTAAAACTGCAACTATTAGAACAATTCACAAATCTGTTTACACAAAACACTCAATTTTCAACCTAAAGGTTGTTTTGGAAAGAATAATAATTCTGAGGCAAAAGCTGTCAGAATAAAAAAGAGTATTTAATTGTAAAACGGTACTTTACAAATAAAGTTTTAAAATATGTATTTAATAATGTATGCACTATCTGACCCAATTTTTATTTGAACAAATGAATACAGTTCTTACATAGAAAGTGCGGTTTAGGTTGTGCATTGACAAGATCTCTAGATAGCTACAGAGCCCAAACAACCTTTCAAAAGGTGCAAATCAAACACAAAAAAGAAAACAGAAACAGAACTGTGTCTGTTCTGACCCTGTGGAGAGACTTTTGCAGCACATCTGTAATATTCATGGCCCTGGGAAGTGTATACTGGATATGTGTGTGCTGCTGCTGAATATGAATATTCCTACACTCTGTGGAGTATTCCTGCACTTTATGGAATATTCCTGCATTTCATCTCTCTGATTAGTTTTAACAAGTAATATTTCTTTTCAACCTTGCTAATTTGATTTGAACCAAGGATTCTGTCCCTTATCCTTGTGGTATTTTGTTGTTAGAAAAGTTCACATAAATTACTTCTTTTTGAAGGGAAGTACATGGAGTAGAGAAGAATGGAGACAAAATCTGCAGTGAGCATTGAAGCTACTGCTGTAAGGAAAGCTTTAAACTCAGCTTTACTTCCTGGTGTTCTGCTTTTTTGCTTCCCAGGAGTACCAGAGTAAATGAATAACCATAGCCCATTGCTGAACTGGACTATAAAAATTATTTTTAAAAAGTCAACCAAACAAAAACCAACAAACACAAAACGGACAACACAAAAAAAAGACAAACAAGCCCCAAAAAACCTCAAAAAACCCCAAAAAACAAAACAAAAAAAAATAAAACAATTTAAAAAAACCCAACAACAAAACACCCAGGCAAAACAAAACAAAATTCTTTTGGTGTTCATGCTTGCAATAAAAAATAAGTCAAGTAGTTTGGACTTGCAAAATAAAACTTCTCTCAAAATTTTCTTTCTTCATTATATTGATTGTGAAAATAAATTCCCAGAAGGTGACTAAGCTTATGGCAAATAAAATTGTCAATTTTTCTAATAGATACCTTTTGTTTATACAAAAGCATTGATAATATTTATATTTTTGTTACATTTAGAGTCTGTTTATTCATCCTTTATTATTAATGAATATTTTTGTTCCTTTTTATTAATTTTTATATGTTTTATTTTCTGTGCACTCACTTTTTTTTTCTTATTTTATGGAGAATAGCAGAAATATGTTGCTAAAATTTTGGCACAAGAAAAGAGCCTCCCAAACACAGGCTGGACAGTTACTGATTACTGTGAACTCACCTTCATTTTGTCATTGAGAAATCTTACCCCAATTACTAATTCACCATTATTTTAAAGTGATTTCAAGAGATGTGTAACCTTCATAAATATGGCAAAATAAGCCAGTATTTAAAGCCTGAGAACTTCATTGCTACTTAGAACCCAAAGATTACTTTAAATTCTTTAAAGACATAGATTCAGATGTCAGTAGAAGCTCAGATTTATTGTAAAGTTATTAAATGTCTTTTTCTGATATGCAGAAATGTGGAAACTTCTCACAGAGTGAGAGTTAGAGGAAGAAAAAGAAAAAAATATTAACTTAGAAGTTAAAGGTGTGGGAACATAATGTATAACACAGAGAAGAAAAGAAAACCAAACTAGCAATCAAAACATTCAGATTTCATAAGAAGTAAGAAACTGTTAAAGGTTGTGTTCTTTTGTTACATTTAATTCTCTGCCAAAAAGTGATAAAAATTTGTAATTTTCCTAGAGTCAAACTGCATTTAATATTTCTAAACTGGAAATATTTTGTATCAGAAAAGTGCTTGCTTTTTTGCAGAAATTAATCATGGTCAGCAGAACTGTACCATCTTGCCCACATTGAATCAATTTGTTTTGTTTTGTTATAAATCTACAGAATTTAACTTTGTATTTTTAATTCAATGTCAGGTAATACAATTTTTTTGCATAGGTTTTTGTATTACAAAAAGAGTTTCGACAAAACTTGGATGATATTTTTCCTTTAGATGTGTGAACATAATACTCTGAAAAAGAGAAAAAAATTAAGAAAAATGTTTAAGACAGGAAAAAGTACTCTTCAAAATCATAATGAAATACAGGATATTCTAGTTAATGGCGTCTTCATTTAGACTGAATTTTACATTTCCAAAATAGATTTTAAACTAAGGCATGGGCTTTCTTTTAGATTTTTAGTTCTCTATAAATACAACAAGATGGAAAGACCTGAAGGTTTTGTTAGTCACAAAAAAAAAAGTAACAGAATGCTTCCCAAACCTCTACATGTTTAACCCTGTTGAAGACAAGAGCAGCCACTTGTTCTCAGGAGCATTGTCCCTATCATTTCACCTACTATCTCACCTACATCTGAGCTAGTCGCCCTAATTCTTTATAGTTAATTTGCTGATGAGCTCTCTAGAATTGCTGAGGAGTATGAGGTACTTCCAGAGTATGATTCTTTTGATCTGTTTAAGATGAATCACATCCTCTTTACTGTCAGTGAAAGATGACTAACTGATATAAATAACTGTATATACCTAAACCTATGAAAGAAGAATTTCTTCTCAGGTTTTGAGGGAACAAGCATTTTGCAGACTGACTATTGTTTATTACCAGTTTTGGGCTTCTGTGTTTCTTATTTGTGTTATAGGTGTTAATTGTTCCAGCCCAAGTATATTCTGGAGACATCATCATGGATTTATTTAGCAAATCTTTCCCATTTCATCAGTCATGCTGTAGAGGTGTTTAAACTCTCTTCCATGGCAGAAATACAATTTCTGTTTGCATGGCTATTATTCCCTCTTCTACATATTTGCAGATGGGTTCTCTTTTCTCCCTCACAAAATCAGGCGACTGTGTAAGATGCATTATTTTTTAAGCTTCACTTAAATATTTATCTACTTGGCTTTTGGTTTTGATTCCTATGGCCAAATTGGTAGTGCCAGAAGCAATGGAGTATAGTGTGTTGGAGGTTTAAAATTAGAATCTGAGATCAACCTTCTAAAAAGCCCTATATGCTGAAATGCCTTACTGAAATGACTCACAAGAAAAGAAAGACATGGTCTTGGATTATATGGACTTCTTAAAATCAAAATAAATTAACCTATTTATCTGACTGCTGGAACTATTTTAAGTTAATTAAATACCAAGGGATGAAGAAATATATTAATTTAAGGATTAATCTCTGTGTAACATATCTGTACCTTACATAATGTTAATCTTCAGTAAATTTTTATCATTTGGTGAATGGAAGTAATTCATGAACTTTTTAAGCCTAGCTCCCTATAACATCTAAGACAGTTCTTGTATGTTCACTAAATAGCAATGGATTCTGGAATAGCTGTTAATCCCCAGCAAATACATTTAAGAATCAACTGGCATTTCATAAACATACAGAAGCAATCCTATTAAATCTAAGTAAATATTTGTTTAAGATACTTCAAGTCTATCCCATTTTATCACACCCACTGCAGGGTGTGCCACTATGATGGCAAGGTGAGGTTTATCTGCGCGAGTGCACCTGCCACTCTCCTCTCAGCTCCATCACCAGAGCCAGCTGCTGGAGGTGTTGCACATGCTGGCACAAAGAGGTATGCTTCTAACCTTTCTGCACTGTGCCCCTGAAAGAGATAAACTAAACTAAATATATATTCATATAACTACGGGAATGTCAGAGTTTTCTGCCAAATAGCTGTGAGGAACAGGATTGTCATATATTTTTTCGCACTTCTAGATGACATATCTTTGCCAGCAATGCTTCACAATATAGATCTGGTCTCACAAGTTGCTATTCAGCATCAGTGTTATTGGTAGAGAACATAGTCTGCTTTCTTGCAAGGCTGACACAGAGAAAGATTGAACTGCATTTTTGGCAATTTGAACACTGTTGTCAGGAATATGTTACACACCTTCTCATGTACAGGTTAACCCTAATAATGACTATTTAACTCTGTAAGTGCCTCTCAGAACTATCTCAGAAAGTAAATCCTCTATATTGTACCTCACTCAAATACTTATTACTGTATTCTGCTTTTGGGTTTGCTCTTTCAGTTTTATTAACATAAAAACAAGTAGCAGAGTAACCATCCTATCTGGAATTTTTTTTCACTCTCTCAAGGCAATCCCTTTACTTTGGGAAATTTGAGTACTTTCTTCTGATGGTTCAGTATACTATTTTTTTACCCACAAAAAATATTTGTTAAGTTGGTTTCTTCAATATTTAACTACTTTTGCAAAGGATGAGAAAATGCAGAAGTAGATTATAAAAAAAAATCCCCCCATTTTAGGATAAAAAATAATTTTTTTGAAAATTTAAATTAGACAGTTTTAAGTGACTAAAAATTGCTATTTCAGAAATTATGGGAAATATAATTTAGATAAAATTCCCATATAATACTTTATGCTTTGCTATTTACAGCTAAATTTGTAGTTCAAAAATATTCTAAGTTTATCTATTTTGCAGAACAGGAAAGCCAAAGTGTTTATTACTGAAAATAGTGTAACAATTTCTTCAATTTACATCCTTGCACAGCTTTTAATATCTTTCCTTGTATCAATAGAAATAATACAGGCCAATTAAACCTTTAATATTCTTTCTTATTTGAGCTTTAGATCCCCCAGCTTTTTGAAAGTTAACTAAGTTTCTTATTTACAATCATCAGAAAATTTCACTCTGAGAAAGATAAGAATTCAAATTATGATTATTGTATTCCTGGAAAAAATATAAGTGATTTTCAAAAGGAAGGACTTTAGGCTTAAAGCAGTAACTTAGTAATGATGATGGACATATAAAAGAATTATTGAAAAGGTAGGTAAATTTTCTATTGGACATATGAAATTTTTGACTGTATTTCTTCTGTGACTTCTCATAATTCGGGTCTCATCTTTTTTTTTCTATCTCACCATTCCAGTGTAGATTGTAAAATGTAGCTTATCTGGAGCAGTCATGCTGGTAACTACATATGCATTTGATTTTATGAAACTAAATTCTTAATAAGGAATTCTTTTAATTTTTTGGCATAGACAATTTAATATCTTTTATTAAACTGAACTAAGCTAGTACTTAAAAATAGCTCTCTGACATTCAGAATAATGGTTTTGAAAGCAAGAGTGATAAAAATTGCTGGGAAGGTGCAGTGCAAGCACTGATTCAGCAACTACCGCACTGATTTAAACATTTTCTTTGGTACATAAGATATTAATCTGTAGGGGTTTAAAAGCATATGAAAACAACCCCACCAAAAAAAAAGCTTAAGATGTGGAAGTTACACATGGAGTAACAAACTCTGACTCATTGTGCAGTGTAGGACAACAGTAGCATGTGTATGTCCTTCACTTACAGCAGCTGAAGGTAATTCAATCATCCACCCAAATGCCACATCTGAGTCACCTTGTGGAATTTCCTGTTACTCCAGCGTTTGCACAAAGACTTCAGGACAATTACAATTAAGAGTCTAAAGAAAAGAATGCAAGAAAATTTAAAAAAAAAAAAAAAAAAAAAAAACGACCAAAACCAGGCATTTTTCATCAAACCTGTGAGGATTTTTGTTATGTAATTTTGTGTAACAGTGTTATGGACCCTCAGCTTGTCCTGCACAACAATCTTTACAACTTTGGTGTATGTACAAACACACTGCTTTTGATTGAAACCTGCCACCTGATAATTTCACTGGCAGTGCCTACTTCTTGCTTTAGGAGAAACAGTAAATAATTGTTTCCTATTAGTCTTCTCAGTGACAATCACGATTCAAAAATCTTTTCATATTTTCCCTTTGTTGTGTCTTCTTCAAGCTGAAAAATCTTAGTCTATTTAATCTCTTCTCTTATGAAAGCCTTTTCATAACTTTGATCATCTTTGCTGCTCTTTTTTGTCTTTTCAGTTCTATTATATTCTTTTGAACATGGCATGAGCAGATCTGAATACAGAAGTCTAGACACAGCAGCTATGGATTAAAAGAGTAATGTTTTGTGGTTTAATCTTTATTCTTTTCCAAAATACCTTCTTATTCTAACTGCTCTGTTGATGAATTATGAGCTGACATCTTCATTAAAGTGTCCAGACTAATACAGAGATTAGTTTTAGAGTCCCTTGCTTGGGTATTGAGAGTTGTTACTGTTTTCCATCATGTATATTACCTGCATTTGTCGACACTGAATCTCATGTGCCGTTTTACTAGTTATTCAATTGCATGGCATCTATCTGCAGCTCTTCACAGTCTCAGATTTTGCTACTCACTTTTGCTTGATACCAAAGCTAATTTAAGTGATATTGTTACAATGCTCGAATTTCATATTTGGTTTTCATATGGTCTGCTGATTTGTTAGGACTCATTTTACCCTATTAATCTTTTAATTCCAGGCAGTTTTAATGACTCATTTCTATCCCCAAAATATCTGCATTGTAGGAATCACCCTGGGTTCCTTCATTTCAAAACATTTTTACTTTTTCTTAATTATTATTTTTTTAAAGAGGGGATGCTTATGACCTTATATTTTTTTCAGCACTCTGTATGTACAGATTCTCTGTTAGCCTCACTGATCCTCTGGCAGACTTTCATTTTTTCTGATTTTTTTTATAAAAATCCTCATTAATTTCTGTGGCATGAACAAATAGTCATCAAAACCTTTTCCAAACTTCCCTACAATATTGTAACATTTTATATGTTGGACTTAATTCATTTTTCTCATCCTAATTTGCTCACAATTATGACTTTTTTTCAGAGTATCTTTTTACTCTTAATGGCCTTCTTCAGTCTGCTATTTCACCATCCTGGCTATTTTTTTGTCCTTTAAAAGCGTTTTTGATAAGTGGTTTACTGTTTCTCTGAACTCCCAGTATAGTATTTTTAGGCAGTCTGTCATGCTGTCTGCAAGGATTTAGTCTTTTAGTTGTCCTCTTCAATTTCTTTTCAAAAAGCTTTGTCATGTTCAGGTAGTTCCCATTTTTTTTTTTAGTTAAGTGATACTGTAGCTTTTTTTTTACCTTTCCTTTTTCTCTTTTCTGTAGATGTTAAATTTGAGAGCTTAGTGGCCAGCATTACATTGTAACTTATAGTTACTTTTTCCACCTGGTCTGTTGAATGCTAAAAAATAAATCAAGTAAGAACTGTTTGTCCTCTCCTGAACTCTTTGACTAGTTGTTATAAGTGCATTGTATTTCATCACTCCTATGTAATTATTATCTTGGAATTATAATTACACTGGGTTACACTGGCTGTTTTCTTTCTATTACCTTTGTGAGGCATCTTTTACATCACATTCCTCTCTTAGAACCAGCTGCTGGAGTTCTTATCCTTTACACTTTTTTAAAAAAAGGGTAGAATCAAGTAAATACTTGATTTTGTCTGGCTACCAATTTTTATGTTCTCTGCTCATTTTTTTATTTGCTGAAGTTTTTCTTTGCTACTTCCTCTCCGAATACCACCAACTTTTACACTGCCCTATTTGTTTTTTCCTTTTTCACTTTACAGTTTGTCACTTCACTCTACTTGATAAGTTATCTGAGTTTACAAGCTTTTCTATACCTGTCACTTGTCTTCAATCTAAAAAACATTATCATAGACAATTCAAATGTCACCAGCCTTTTTTTTCTGCTGGTTTGCATAATGCCTGGTCTTCTTGAATATGTACCACTCATAACAAACATTTCCTTGGTTGCTATTTAAAATATACCCTTCTCTTACCAATTTTCAACCCAAAAGACTTTATGAGCTTTAGCATCTAAAATTCAGAAAGTAGAAGCAGAATCTCTACAGAAGTGTGGAAATGCTGCAGAAATGTGATGTCATTTTCAGTTCTTTCTTAGGTCATTACAGTAAGACAGAAAAGAAAAAAAGAAGACACATTTATTCCAAATCAATTATAGAGAGATCCTTAGCTGTCTCTTTTTCATCTTGAATTTTATCTCTTGCTTGTGATTCAATTGACTCAAGTCTGCCTCTTCATAATGAATTTTTATGAGAGAGAGACTTGATAGTTATACCTGTAGCTAATGTTCAAGTAAAATTCAATGTTGCACTTCCTTTTTTACTGGAAAAAACATCCACACCATATATTGGTTGTCTCTGATGACTGCCACCAACTGCCAATTTTCAGCTCCTTCTGGTTTTTATTCTCACTATTCCTGGGAGTTTTGGCAACTAAGGGTAGCCTTTTTACATACATATACAGACAATGTTCATTTTTTCCTTGGTATACTGATATCACATATCAAAAGCAACAATGATATTTTTATTGTTCCCTTGTTACACAATTTTCCAAATGCCTATTTTAGGCTTGTGCATTACCCTCTTGTCGTTTTGACTTTCCTCACCCTCGCAAAAATACTTTTAGAGATCTTTCACACCCTATTGTTGCAGAATTCCACTTAGGAATTCTTAGGAATAATGCAAATATTATTATTACCATTTTCCCCCCAATCTAGCACAAATCTTATTTTTTTTCTATTTTTACACAGTGAGGCAGCTGTGAAAACTTGTCCAAATTAACCTTGCAGAGCTATTTATTTTTATCTTTATTTAGGGTTAAAGTACAGTCAGTCACTTTGCCTGAGCTTAAATCCAAAGTGAATCCAAAGTGTCAAAGTGAATAAGAGTAAAGAGAATCAGGACATTTTAGATCTGAATAAGAATTAGAAAAACAACTAATGAAAAAAGAGTATAAGAAGAGTGTAAGAATATCTACTTAGTGGTTTGATGCAATTGATCTTCTTTGTCTGTCTTCTTTAATTTTTCAGACTGTTTCTGTGTAGCCCCAGACAAAAGTAAGTGGGCTTTTACATGCTCTGGTGTTCACTATGGACGTCTTTCATCAAAGCAATGCCTTGAGATGCTTTTCCACCTGGTGTTCAAACCTCTTTTATGGACTGCAGTGGAATCTGTTTGGGTTGCTGTAGCTCCTGACTAGGCTGCCTTAGCTTTGTGGGGATTGCTGCAGCTTCTTGGGTCTGGTAAACACAAGGTCATTATACGTGAAAGAAGCATGTTGGTAATGCATCCTCATTCACCCATTGCTCAGATCCTATCAGTAACACCCTCATACTCTTACTTAGTGCAAATCAACCTTGGCACTCGGATGCCCTGAAACTGAGCTCAACAGCCTGGCCACAGGCACAGCTTGTAGACGCTTTTACCCTGCAACACAGAAAAGTTACCTCCTCGTGTAACCACCAAGAGTCCATTTCAGAGAATTTCTGTAAAGGTTCAAGGTAAAATCCAAAAATAACATTATGCTAAGAAGAAGGATCACACAGCCATGAATCCTGGCTCTGCTGACTTCTGAATCATGTCTGCAACATGAGAGCTGGATCAGGCCAAAGGTGAGCTCATCACGACTCCAGCTGTGTGGAAATTGTAGGTGCAGCTTATACACTTGACAGTTTTCTGCTGTGGCAGTTTTACACTTATTAAGCCAGATTCAGCTAAAGAATCCATAGAAAAGGAATCAACATTTTGAGCTCCACAGAGTGTCACTCATGTTCTCAGACAAGAATAGAAGTCTCACAGTTTATCCAAGGGGCTCAACATTTTTTTCCTCAGATTCTCATTCAATTACAATATATATTTATTTAAAATTCCTTCATCTGGAACCTTAGGAAAAGATAACTTCTTTCCATTTCAGTTTTACAAAGAGGTTACAGTAACAGCTGAAACTTGTGGAATATTTGACCCAGACGTGGCCCATTAATAGCTTGCTTGCTGATTCAAACGAGCGATGCCATCAATGCTGTATTCAGGATTTCCTTACTGAAAAGAACAAAACAGGTCTGAATGTAAAGTTATGGTACATTGCTCTGTCAGGTTGAACAGCTCAAAGGTAGGCAAGGATACCTGCAACTCTGTTCAGCTGAGCTTGAATTCCACCCTGATGCATGCTGAGAGTTAGCATTATATGCTTTACTCTCAGCGGTGACTGCCAGCCGTGTAACTCTTCAAGTATATCCTGCCATTTGTTCTATCCAGCAGAAATGGGTTTCATTCCAAAGCAGCTCTTCCAAATACTTCAAGGAATAGTGCACA
The DNA here is from genome assembly GCF_015832195.1 of Motacilla alba alba. Classification (NCBI taxonomy): domain Eukaryota; kingdom Metazoa; phylum Chordata; class Aves; order Passeriformes; family Motacillidae; genus Motacilla; species Motacilla alba. The sequence continues at coordinate 67,779,166 of NC_052016.1, forward strand.
AGGGGGGTGATTTTAGGGAAAAAAAAAATAGTAGTGTTATATGAAAGGGAAAAAAATCCATCCTGTTTCCTTCTGAAAAGTGTTAGGATATTAAAAAAAAAAAATTTGAAGTCATATTTCTTGTGAAAAGACAAAGAAAGGTACAGGATGTTATTTTTTTTTTTAAGAACAGTATGCTGATGTCCATAGGATTCAGATCTTACCTAATCCTTAATCACAACTCCAGGTGCCTCTTCTTGTAGCCTGTGAAAGCCAACTACCTCAGACATTTAGATATCAATGTGAGAGTTGCCTGTGCTCACCTGTTTACTGGGAAAGTGTCTTGCATGCGACCCCACAACTCTGTTGGAAAAATTTTATCTCACTGCACCCTGATTTTCATTAGAAGAGTGGGAATTAGGTGTGTGGATGGGGAGCAGAAGGCATGGTGTATCCCAGCAGATCCACACAATGCAAGTTTGATGTAGCCATGGAGGTGTTAATGAGAGGCTTGACTTTCCAACCTGTAGCTGACAGATGTGGCTGCTTTTATTTACTGCATTTAAACTTCTGGGTTTGTTTACTTCAGTTATTATTCTTTGATTGTTTCCTCAGTGCAGGAGAATCTGACTGGAGCCCCTGTTTATTTCTTGTCATGTGTCTTTTCCATCAAATGACAGACATCAACTGAGAACATTTTATTTCTAGTCTTGAGAGCTTCACACTCATGAGAGTGGCCTAGAGGGAAACAGCTGTCTCATTGTGCAGTGAACAGAGAATTATCCTTGGATACATCCTGCGCAGCAAAGCCATAAATATTATGGCCAGGTTCTTGAACTGGCATTGAAAATAAATGAAGAACCAATGGAAAATATGAGTTCTTGATATGACAGGTTCAGGTGGCTTGTCCTCTCAAACAATTAACTTTTTTTTTGTTCTGTTCCTTGCCTGTTTTCTGTATAATGCTAAGTGCAACTGTATGAGCAAGATAATATTATCACATTGGTGATTGCTATCCAATCCAACATTAAAAAAAAGGACAAAGCTTATTGAGGTAAAACCAAGGAATTTCAGTTTCTTTCTCTCATTATAAGGATGTCTGATGAGATCTTGAGACTTTGAACTCCTTGAGTAAGATTAGGGTATATAATTTAAGGAAACAGAAAATATTTCTAACATACAGATATTCAGAATGTTCTTATTTCTTTCAGCATCACATCCTTCTTCATCTGTCTGACCTTGAGTACCCTTTAGATTTTGTGACAGTACTCCAGAAGATATAAGACTGGGGCCCATAGCAGCTCCGCTGACACTGTCTTTGTAATGCATGTGGGCAAGCTTGCAACTTGTGGTCCCATGAAGGATCATTGCTAGAAGGGCATCGTTGTGTTCAAAAGAAGGAAACTTTTAACATTAAAAGGAACAATAAAAAGACAAATGACTGTCCATAAGTATTAGATCCTGACAGCAAGGACAGGATCTCTCGTAGTCTCTTCGAAATTAAAAACTTACTTTCACAATTTTATCTGGTTTAAATAAATTAAACCATCCTGGTTCCATATAGTGCATTCTCCATTCTCTAGATGAGAATTTCAAAGGTCAGAGGACTTATGTTCCCTCAGCAAGTTGGTTCAGGAAGGTGAACCAAACTTGAACCTACTCTCTGTAAAATTGAAACTGGGTAGAAACAATGAGTAGATTCCAGGCAGGAATTATCTGGCTTAGTTTTACATCTTGTAAAACTGTAGCCTAAAGAAAGGAGAAGCTTGTTTCAGTTGGAAGGTAGGTCTCACTAGGGATATTTCCTAGCCCAAAAAGTTGTGAATCCACACTGCAAAACTGCTTAAAGCAAAACAAAAAGATGACAAATGCCATTTTTTCCACATTTGAGTAAAAATATTGAGCAAATCATCATCAAAACATCTGGGCAAATGAAGAAGTGGGCAGTCACTTTAGTCACTGTTGCAGTTTAAACAGCTTTCTGAAACTAGGCATGTCTTGACACAGAGATTTTAATGTGTTTTTCCACAGATGCTGCAACAGGACAAAAAAAAAAAAGATTAATGTTTGCCTATGTCTTCTAAAATAATCACACCCTTTGAATAATAATTTGTGCTACATATAGGCAAGATGTTGCAAGATAATCTCCAACTAATTACATTATCTGCAATTTTGGGGTTTTTAATCTTTCTTGTGTAAGCTACTTGTTTGGCACACAGAGTGAATGAATGTTCATTCTGCATATGCAAAAAGCATAGACCTTAAAGTTTAAGCAGTAGGTTAGATTTTCCAGTTACCAAGCCAGATATACAGGAAGATGGAAACTATCATTGTGTAAACATTGAAACATAAAATTCTTAATGTCAATGTATATGTATTGCTTTGCATTTTAAAGTACATATTTTATTTATAAAATGTACTTACAGATAAGATCTTAAAAATTCCACTCTTATTAAATATGTAGTGATTTATGTTTGTTTTACAGACCTAACCAGATTACAAGACCCATTTTGCTAGTAAATACTCCAAACTTCATCATTCCAGGAATTGAGAAAACAATGCAGATTTCTTCTCAGTTTTTTACTTTTTTCAAAGTAATGACTTTCTATTCCACCATTTAAAATTATTAGAGGTATATCAAACAATAATGAATTTTTCTTGAAAACTGTAAATGACTACTGTGAAATAATTTTTTTCCCAGCAGAAAACTCAGACTTGTACTACACACAAACAAATTAAAAAGAATTTTAAAGATTCCTAAATCTATAAAATTCATTTTTTACAAATGAAATACACATGCCATTGCAATGTGCCTTGTCATATGTCTTAAAAATCTGAAGTTCATAATAGTAAAAAAAAATAATTTATTTGATTAGCCTGGATAAAGTAAGTAGACATTTCACTCCTAAGGCATGAAGTTTCTAAACATCTGTAGTATTAGAGGAGATACATCATGAATTATTTACAAATGCAAATCTACATTACGAGGAGTTTCTAGTTCCAACAGGGTGAAAGATAGAAATTTTCTCCATAGTAGAACAAAAAGAAAAAAATCAGGCATGAAGATTGCCAGTACTTACATGTGTTTAAATTCTTACCACATCTCCAGTTGATTGACATCTTCAATAAGCTGTTAATGACCCACTCCATTTGCTTTAAATGAGCCTTAGATTTTTAGATCTGGTGAGTTTTGTAGAATGTTGAATTAAGTAGATTTAATTGCCTTTTTTTTTGGTTTTTGTTTTCATTTTAGTAATTCATCATTCAAAGGAATAGTACGCTTTGCCATCATAATAAAGTTTCTCAGTAACCTTTCTTTTGATTTGAGTTCTAGATGCAAAAGTGAGTACTAGCCATAATGAAACTATTCTTCCCTGAGCTAGGCTGTGTGTATTAGGTAGGAGTTATTCATAAAATAAGAGCTTTTCTCATTCTGGCTTTCAGTGTTTTAAAGTAGTCATTTAACAGCTGTCTTGGAAAAAGCTGTAAGCATGTTGGGAATCAAAGATGACTCTGGTTCTGTTCATGAGATGGGTTGGTACTGCATTTTAATTAGCATATTTTCTTTCCTTCTACTTTGATACTTTCAGTCCTTGGGGCACAGAGCTGAGAAATATAGATTGTAGCTATCATGCCAGATAAGGAAAACAACGTAAGTGATGATGCAAAATGTATTTTCTCTGACAGTGAACAAGCAGAGACTGGCTTGTGTAAAACAAATTTTTACCATCTGACTGTGATGGGCTATTCTCACCACAGTGATACCTGCTGTGGAGCAGTGTTCTATTTCGTTGCATTGTAATAGCATTTCTTTCAACAAGTGAATTGCATATCGTAGAGATGTGGTGGCACAGGAAACCATGGATATTAGTACACAATCAGCATTTTATATTCAGACATGAAAATTGGTGCCAGACACTATCTAACCTGAGATTATGATAGAGGAAATTATTGGCGAGAGGGAAGTGGGGAGCTGGATATCAAACTGGCTATGAATGTAAGACTTTGTTGCAGCAAAACAAATAGACTTTGTTGCAGCAAAACAACTAGAACCCTAACTCTTCCCCGTCAGGAATGAATAAATGCTTAGAAGACATGATAATTAATGAGCTCTCTTACTACCATTCATGTTGGACATTCATATGGGCAGAACTTCACTATACAAAATCTGACCTCAGTCCTGATGCAGACTTGTGCACCAGTCAGCTTTCCACAAATGCTTATCTAGCTCACGTCTGCATAAGGTAGACTGCGTACAACTGCAGTTGTTACATGTACATCATGGAGGATGGAAGTCCATGTCAACCTGAGCAGAGGATGTTCCCTGTGCCTCTTTGGATAAATTCTGCCATCTCTATTTCCCTCCAGAAGGAGGATAGCCAAGAACTGCACTTATCTGGTAGCCACTGCACTTTGGAGAAAAGGGAGTATGCCATTAGCTGAGTTAAAATGAAATACAATATCCGGGTTAAAGTAGTCACCGGGCTCTCTGTGACCTCATCCCTGCAAGGCTGCAGCTAATCAGTGTTATCTGGTGGGGTTGTATCATGTCCCCTCTCATACAATTCCTATCTGATCAACAAATGACATACGATCTTTAATCCATCTTTGTGTCTCCAATAAGCATAAAATCTGTTGGGGGAGTGGGGGACGGGCAGAAGGAGAAGCAAACTAAGCTTTGCAGCTCGATTACAGAGAGAACAATTTGTTTTTGTAATTAGAGCTCAGCAGTGATCTCTGTTTCACTGATACTCAGCTCGGTGTAAACAGAACTCAATTTTGACAACTGTTTAGCTCACGGCACAGTTTTAAAGTATTAAAGGATAATGGAAGACTTATTAGATTAGCTTTTGCCATGATCTTTTAGTGTCCCAGATAATTATTATTTGTGATACAGCTGAATGGTTTAGGCTTGTGTTAGTATTATGCATGCATTTCTGCATAATACTTTATCTGCTATTGATGGGCACTAAAATATGTATTAGGAGATAGACATTTAGTCAGATTGCACAGATATTAGTGCACAGATATTAGTGGTATTTTCAAGTGGATCAAATTGTTCTTTTTGTGATTTTTATTTTGTTTCCATCATAGCAGTTCTTAGTTCCTGTCTTTTACTTTTTTTTTTTAAATCTGTACAGTTATCTTCATCATTATTCCTATTCACACTTGTGTGGCTTTTACCACAATCCTTTGATCCAATCATGACATTTCTCCCCCAGCATTTTAGCATTCCCTCTGTTTTGTGTGTTTTGGTGTTGCATAACTTTTTCTTACAGTATCACCTTTTCTATCTTTCTTATTTAGTACTTTAAATCATTCCTGATAGTCACATACTCTTTTTCACCTTGTTATTTGACTTTTCCTCTAATTACATTTTAATTAGGGTATGTTGTTTCTACCTCTGATCTTATAATTAGCATTTTTCCTTTTGATCACCTTTTGTCTCATTTTGCATAAGGAATGTATTTTTAATCCTTTCACCACTTTCCCCTACACAGTTTTACCTTTTGTATTTTTATTTTTTCTGGCTAACCTCATTCCATTAGTTTGACTCTCTATCCTGCTTTTGGCTCGGATATTCATTATCTTCCTAGTCACTGGTGTGATGCTGTGTTTTGTTTTTAGTATGAGAATAATGTTGATAACACACTGATGTTTTTAGTTTTTGCTAAGTCGTGCTTACCCAAAATCAAGGACTTTTCAGCTTCTCACAAAGGAGAAGGCTGGAGGGATACAAGGGCAGGGGCATAGCCAGCACAGGTGACCCAAACTGGCCATGGGGATATTCCATACTGTATGGCAGAATGCTCAGCATATAGACTGTGGGGAAGGCTGGCCAGGGGCTGCTGCTCGGGAACTGGCTGGGCACCAGTCATTGAGTGGTAAGGAGCTGCATTACGTATCAATTTATTTTCATTTTCTGACCCATTAAACTGCTTTTATGTCAACCCACATACTTTCTCACTTTTTTTTCCCCAATTCTCTCCATCATCCTGCTGCAGTGGGGAGTGACCGAGCAAAGTTGAGTGGTGCTTAGTTGCTCTGTGGGGTTAAACCACGACACTCCCCTCTGATCAGAAACATTACTTCTAATTTTTTTTTTTAATTTCCAGTAAGTATTTTGTATACTGTATTGTCCTTGTTCACAACAATGTGATTTTCTTAATTTAGAAGTCTAAGTTTGCAACTTCTTGGCACTTCCGTTCTAGATTAGGGCAATACACTTGAAGGTGATTACATAATCACCCTAGAAACAGCCTAAATTGCTGGAAAACATGAGTTTAAAAAAAAATAGTGTTTTCACATTTGAATAATTGCACTCTCTCTTAAAGTTCATCAGGAGAGCAAGTCTATGTCAGTGACTAACTTAGTCATTTAACAAAACATGGGTGGGTACTAGTCCATGAGTGAAATGTGGTTGTATTTTCATCTCAGTCTCTAAATGAATATTGGTGGCTCACGTTATAAAAGCACAAAGACTGCTTAGGGCAAAGACAGCTCTGTCAAGGTTAATGGCCCCAAATCCTTTCTGCCCTAACCATCTTTTAATGTTTTGGTTTGGTGGGGATTTTTGTGGGGGTTTTTTTTGGTTTTTTTTTCAGTTTACTTCTTAAATTTACTCTTCAAACCAAGAGCCCAACAAGAAAAAAGTATAACAGTGACTGCAGCCTGTGATCCACCTCAGTCTTTATCTTTTATATAAAAATCTTCATGCTGTTTTCATTCCAGCATGCTGCCATCCAGCAGGATGATTGGTTGCTTGTTTTGTTCATGTTACTTATTTCATGCTCCTAATTTGTATTCTTGTTTGTTCTTGCAAAAACTTAAAAACATCCAGGTCTTTCAGCCATATTTTCAATTTGGAAGTGAAAATCATGTATCTATTTCTGAAGAAATCATGCCATATATATATATATATACACATACATATATATAAAAATATATAAGTGTACGTCTTGCACACATGCTGCCAAATTTTCATGAAAACAGGAGGTAGTTCTCTGAAAGTCAACCTTTTCCTACACTGCTTTTATTATGTATTAGATATTTCTGTTCATTCTGTTGATACTCATCACAGCAGTCTCTGAGTACCTCCCAGCAGTATATTAAGCTCTTGACTTAAGTTCTCTCATTTTCTCTCTAGAAGGAGAAAACAGCTGAGTTCCCCATTAAATTAATGCATTTTTGGTAGTCTATGTCCCAAAGGACTCCAATTCTAATTTAAATTTGTAGTTGTGGTTGAACATGGCATGTCATACAGAAAACTGGAGACTGGACCAAGAGCCTACCACTTTCTTCTTGGCTGAGACAGTTTTATAGCCAAGGCTGTATAAGCTGTTCTTTGTGACAACTTCATACTAATAAAGAACATAAAAATTAAGATACATGGCATATGTAGTCAGAGAATCATAGAATGGTGTGGGTAGGAAGGGGCATTTATAGATCGTGTAGTCTAACCTCTAACAAAAGCAGGACTCAACGCCGTCATTGTGAAAAAATTCTTCTTTACATCTAATTTGAACATAATCTTCATTCAGTTTAAAATCATTGGACCGTGGTTCTGTCACCACAGGCCCTGGTAAAGTCTTTCTCTGTATCTTTTATAAACCCCCATACGAATATTGATAGGTTGCTGTAAGGTGTCACCAGAGCTTTCTGCTCTGCAGGCTGAACAGACCCAAGTCTCTCAGCCTGTCCTCACAGGAGAGGTGCTCTAGACCTGTAACTTTCTTTTTTTGGCTCACCTCTAAACCCTCTCTAACAGGTCCATGTTTTTCTTGTGCTGAGAATAACAGAGCTGGACACAGCACTCCAGGTGGGGTGTCATGAGAGTGGAGTAGAGGGACAGAATCCCCTTCCTTGTCCTGCTGGCCACGGGCTACAAGGGTGCAGCCCAGGATACCATTGGCTTTCTGGGCTGTGAGTGCACATGGCTAGTCATGTCCACTTTTTCATTCACCGGAAACTCCAACTCCTTCCCAGCAGGGCTGCTCTCAATCCATGCCTCTCCCTGTATTGGTGCATTGCATTTTGCTTTTTTGAAGTTCATGAGGCTAAAGAATCTTGTTCCTAAGTTTTGGTAGACAAAGGGAAACAAAAAAAACCCAAAAAAATCAAAACAAAACAAAACAAAAAAAAAAAAAAGTGAGAGAGAGAGCTTACTTAAATAGTGTTTGAATTTCAATATTAAAGATTCATACTGAAATTCTCTCTGACAGAGCCTCTCTTTTTCCACAGACTAGATAGGGAGCATAAAAAGGGCAACTTCTGAATTTACATATCTAAGCAATGTAGCCCTCCCAGAACACAGATTATTTTATTCTTTATACTGGTAGAATTTCAGCCCAGGAGACTAGAATATAGTTGTGAGAGTTTCACAATACCTTTGTGAGTCTTTTAGGACCATTTGCTCTGCTGAACTAGTAAATATGCCTTCATATGCTGATGTTTTCCGCATATCTCCCCGGTGAAGGTAGCATCATTTTTCTGAGATAAAGACAGAAAAAGCTGTCATCTAATGCAAGCTGTTCACTTTTCAGTCGATATCGTGTGAACTACATCGGGTAATATACATAGTATGTGATCAAATGATCATATTTCGGTAAGACCTGAAGGTACACTGATAATTATACTGTTCACCACAAGTGTGGGTCTTAGTTAGGTGCTATTACTCATTTCTGACATAAAGGTATAGCACATTCTCCCTAGATCAAAGGTAGACAAATCTCATTACTGACAATATTTAACAACACAGAAGTAGAGAAGTATAAGAATAATTAATGTCTTTTCTCTTTGGATCAACACCCAGTGTACTGCCAAGTCTAATCCTTGACCCAAGTCCAGACTGAGTTTCCAAGAATATTAGGCTTGTTTAGATTTTTTTTTTTTTAGTTAACATCTTCTTGAGCATACTCGAGATTTAGATGACTGGATAGAGTTGGTGAATCTCAGCATTTTTAGAAGACTCATTTTGCAAAGAAAAGAGAGATGACTTATTTGAATGTCTGTTCCAGCTAGGATTGGAACCAGCCACCTTCCAGTCAACATTATTTGTCTTCCTGAGCTGCAAAGGGCATAATTCAGACTTTTTGGATTAACATTTACTGGGGGATGATTTAAATTTTTTTTATGGATAGCTATATTGAAGTTTGAGACTTTTGGTAGACACATACCTTGCATGATTCAAATATAAACAGCATATCCAATAACTTATTTTTCTATTATTTATTAAAAGGTTCATAAATAGGATGTATTATTTTAAATTACCATACCAGAACAGCTTGTTCTGTATAAAAATACATATTTTAGAATATTAAAATTGTAAAAGTAGTGTTGTGCAGAATGTTATATTTACAAGACTAGAGATTCAAGCAGCAGATACCAGATAAAACTTTTTTCCTGGGAACTTTGGCAACAATGTCAGAAAACTCTAAAGTGGTGAAATCTGGAGGTAAGAAAACAAATCAGGCCTCATGAGGAGGAAGACAATTATCAGAATACATAGAACAACACAAATATTGAAATTTGAAAAGAATTTAAATTAAATATCAGCAAACCTTAACTAAGGCTTGTCAACTTTGTGGAAAGCATATTTTAAAGTCAGGAAAAATTCCTTTCACAAAGACAGGAAGACATTATTCTGAGAGATACCATGTCTTGGTAGAACCTTGCAGTGATATTGTGTATATGTAGTAATTATATTTTTACTGTTGTACAAGAAACATTACTTAACAGCAATTACAAAAGCTCTGTTGCTGGTGAATACTAGGGAAAAATCTTGAATTTCATTTATTGAAAGAGAAGGGAAATAAAAAACAGACAAACCCATCTATAATATATTTTTCACAATATCATAAAATGGTTTAGGATGGCTCTTAAAAATCATAAAGCTTCCAACTCCCCCACCACAGACAGGGACACTGCCACTGAACCAGGTATCTCAGAGCCCCATCCAACCTGTCCTTGAGCACTTCCAGGGTTGGGACATCCACAACTTCTGTAGGTAACCTGTGCCAGTGCCTCACCACCCTCACACTGAAGATTTTCTTCCTAATAACGAATCTACAGCTACTTTCTTTCAATTTGAAGAAATTCCTCCTCATTCTGTCATTACATGCTTTTGTAAATAGTCTCTCCATCTTTCTTGTAGGCTTCCTTCAGGTATGATGGGGGTGTGCAGAAAAACTCTACCATAAACCATAGCACAGCATTGTCAATACCATATAAAAGAGCTCTTTGTGTTTGTAATGAAAATGCTGCTACATGGTTTTTATTTTCTCTTTCTCACTTTTCTTCCCTCCCCACTCCCCAATTAATCTAATAAACTTCATTAAATTGCAGTCTGGATGGTTTGATTCCAAGAATCCCAGTTTTCTAGGCATGCACAAGGGCACAGTAAGTTTCGACACACTCCATGGCAGGTAGTTCTAAGCAGATTTCCAGGGCAATTTTGGCATATGCCGGATGCAGGATGTCTTTCAGTTTCTTCCCACATACTTCTGCTTCCAGTCTTCCTCTTCTGCTTTGATTCCTTTGCTGGGGGCAAGCAAGGACGATGTGGAACAACAAGAGTTTTCTGCAACTTCGATAATTTAAAAGTGCAACTATCAAGATAGGCCTTTCAAGTATACTGAAGAACTCCTTCATGAAAATAATATTTTTCCACAAAGTAATATTTTGCATTACAAAAGAATTTTTCTGTTTTGTATGCACATATTTATGGCTAACTTGACTGGGCACATTACAAAAGCTATCCATGTAATCTTTCATTATTAAAGCAGCTTCTAGCATTAGATAGCTGTTAAAAAATATGAATTGTTTTTTCCTACCTTTTGAAAAAAGGACATTTGAAACTGGAGTTTGGTTTTGGTTGGGTATTTTTTTTTTTCTGGGTTTGGTCTTTTGTTCTTTGCGGTTTCTTTTTAAGTTGAAAATGATTGTTAAATTTCTGCCTTGGAAACAAACTAGCCATCATTCAGAAAAACAAAGGAAAATGAAATAATTTCATAATCTGTAACTTTCCTTAATGTAGTTTTGCCCCTCAAAATGATACTAATGTTTCAGATTTCTTTAAAACTCATATTTAGTTAAGAAACATCCTTTTATTCATCTTTGTCAAACTTTCTTTACTAGGTATGCCATCATTCAATGGCAGAATTTCTCTTTTACTTAAAAAGAGTTTAGAAGCTGCAAGTTTGTGACCTTCTTAAAGAATAAATGTTTCATAGATAAACTAGGAATTTACATATGTCTTCTGTGCTAATTTTTAACTATTCATCATGTTTTGGGAGAAAAATGAAAGCAAATAATATTTTTTCTTCAGCAGCAGCCATCAGATTATGTGGTGTCTCAGTAACAAAGGGTAGTATCTCATCCATATTGTATATAAAACATTAAATATGGAGTGCAAATAAATGAAAAAAATTCATGCAGCAGACAGGCTGAAAAAATGTTAAAATCAACATTTTTGCACAAGCATCCAGAATATATGGAAAATATTCAATAGTTTTCTGCCATACTAAGAATATAGAACTAAATCAGTGACAGTATGAATAAAAACCCCAAGTTGTCCAGTCCTCAGTTTTCAAACAGGAGCAGTTACACACTATTAAACCCATAGGGAAAACTTTTTTTCTTTAACAGGCTTGCTAGGATTCATCTCATATAAACTCACTCAACATTGAAGGAATAATTCCATTTACGGTGTTAATGTGAACCTGAATATAGAATCCTCTAATTACAGTAGGTTGTACATTCAATTACACTCACTGTGTTTTGTTTACATATACCACATAAAATGAAATTCATTCTAATTCTGCATAGTATTGTCTTTTGTAATTTGCATCTTCTTGTTTTAATTTGTGTGAACTGAAGATTTCCTAGAATTTTAGTACTTTTTCTAAAGTTAGCCTCAACAGGTTTAAACATTTTTTTCCAGATGAATTAGAATCCTTTATTTATACTAATAAGAATATCCTTTGGAAATTAAGGGGAAAACAGCATCTTTTACCTGTTCCTCTGTGTGGAGGAACCCTTATGTTTTAGTGGAAGTTTTGAATATCTGACAGTATAAGATTTTGTCATCTCTTTTAAGCTAGATGTAAAGTTCTAATTACTGAAATGTTTTTAAAATGAGGAATAATTCTCATGGAGCCATGGCTACTTTTGAGATAAATTTATGTCAAATAAAAAGCAAAGTGAATTTATCTTGGAAAAATAATACATATACATAAATATGTACTGAAAGACTACAAACCTTTATACAGAATACCTTTGAAAGGTCTGGAAGTCTTTCTTGTTGTGGCAGACTACCAATCTCAGTCAAATTCCTTCAACATCATCTGGACAAACTCTTTCCCACTAAATGTGCTACATATCCAATAAAAGCCTTATAAATGTGCATTTTCCAGACTTACTTTCAGGTGCTTCCATATGTTATGAGAGCATATTCAAGATCAGGATAGAAATGTATACAAATTAGATGAGAAGCCAAAGGAAAAAAAGAAGAAGGAAACATCTGCAGTGCATCAATGGGGAAAAAATGTTTAAGCTGCCTGTTATTAACTGCTCAACCTGTTTTATGCTGGATTTCTGCATAATTATGTTACAGAGGAAGGGAGAAAACAGATGTTGAATAAAGATTGAAAATAAGAAAATGAGACTGTTAGAAAAAAATAGTTGTGGTTGCTCACAGCTAGACATTTTTTGGCAAGACTTTTAGACAGCAATCTATTTCTCAAATTCATTGCCCATTTCTGCAAGATTAATGTAAAACAAAATGTTTCTTTTTAAGTCTGATCAGTTGAACAATTATACAGCTCCAATAATCCCCAAGTCAGTCTTTCAAGAAAGCAGCTGAATGTTTCCTCAAGCAGTTTCATAAATTAGATTAAATGAATATCATATCAGGTCAGAAACCCTATCAGCTCTTTTCATGGGAGGTTGTTGATAGCTTATGTAATTAGCTGTATTTTTCATCCTTTGCAAGTATCCAGATAATCCATACAAGATATTTTTTCACCATCTTTACAGAATAAATGCCATCAAACTGTACTCGTATGCTTTCTATGTTTCTCACACTTGTGTCATGTCTTAAAGTCAACAGAACTATAATTTTTTAAGAATGTCTCTATTTTTTTCTCATCTTAGTTGATATTTGCTGGTACTGAGTCTGATTGCATTAAGAAATTTCTGGATAGAGCTATCTAAAAAAAAGGGGGAAATTACATGAAGGCACTAAGCTAAATCATTTGCATCACTGCTACACTATATGCTCCATTTTACCCTGATTGTTACCTGTGAGAGTTAGAATTATTCCCGAATACACTCTGCAGTGGCCCTTGACTGAAAGAATCGTGTGCTTTATTGCAGCTGCTACCACACTTTTTCAGACATGGCTATTCACAAGATTAAGATTAAATCAGAGGCCATTTTGGAAGAGGGATTCAGATGTGAAATGAATCCTTTCTCCAAAGTTTAATTTTCTTCTTGTTAACTAAAAATATTTTATTTTTCAAGCATTCCCGACTTTGCTTTCCTTTGCTATCCTCACCCTACATACTATCACAAGTAGACTTCAGTCTGTTGATCTGCTTCTTTCAGGTGAGCTAATGCTTCATCTGTTAGCCATCTTCTCTTGTGATCCAAAATTTACATATGAGATTATAAAGATGTGTAGGGTTTGTTTTTTGAAAAGTTGCAGCTAAAAAATCACATATCAGGGCTTAATAGACAGTTATTTTTTGAAGACCTTACGAATAATTTGGTGAAGAAACTGCAAATTTGTATTAATTTTGCATTTAGGAGATTTGGACATAAAAAAACCTGTTCAAAATGATACCACTGTCTTCATTTTGGTCCTGATAGAGATCTAAAAGAAAGCATGCTATCTGAAAGAAGTAAAAATGTGTAAAAAAGACCGCATGAACCCGTATTACTTTGGGTGTACTGTGTGCATACACTTCCTCTTGATACATTCTTATTACCGATTGCAAGTGAATAGCAGTAGTTTGATGTTATATTAGGTTTAAAATCCCAGCTACACCATTAGCACCAATCTCTTCAGGAATGCGTGGTTCACGGATACTGGTAGGTTGATGGATCTGTCTGTAGAACTAGAACAAATCTTTCTTATGATTCATTTTTTGCCACAGATAAGCCATAAGACAAAGACAGCAGATTGATGGAGGTTTAGTTTTTCTGCTCTTGTTTTAAATAGTAGATGTAGAACAGGTTCTTCTATTTTATAGCCTGAAGCTGAACTGTCAACATAAAAGATGTACGAAGTTAATACCTGAGAGCAGGGCAGAAGAATGACTTCCCAGTTTTTTTTAAGAACAGATTAAACCCTGAACAATATAGCTCATTACTACCTAGTCTAAATGTATTGAAAAGGCAGTTTTTGCTAAAGCATGAAATATTTTGTCTTATTATTACCTACTTTACTGAAAGACACAAATTTCAGCTGAGAATGAGAAAGTTTTTCATTTACAACCTGCCTGTTCATGCTGAGAGAAATTTTATACCTGACCAAAACCATAAAGCTTGAAACAGTATTACTGCTTTTTGCTTATGTGAGTGAGTGTGACTGATTCTCATTTGTTGTCAGTATACAATTATGAGTTTATTAAATCTGTACTTCATGAGGGAAACCCCCAGAATTCATTAAAATATTCAAACTAAAATAACTAAAGGTGGTAATCATTCAGGTCTTTGTTCAGATTTGGAGATGAATTCAATGGTTTATTTTTAGTTTTGGATATTTTTTTCTCAATGAAAAAATAAAATTGCGGTGACTTCAGAAAACCATATGCCAGCTCTCTAAATAGCATTGATAGAACATTACACATTTTGCAGAAGGAACAAAATAAAAGAAACATGGGCAGAAAAAACCAGAAGATCAAGATGAGAAACAAAAGACTAATTAATAAAATATAAATAAAATTAGTTATTAAGAACATATTTCTTTTACGTATTTGGCAATTGCTTATATTTCATTAAAGCCAACATAATTTTCAGAAGATATTTCTCCTGTTCATCACCACAGATATCCAAATTTATTCCTAAAAGGAGATCCTCTGGACATGCGTAGGATAAAAAGTCCTGCTGTTTTTATTTCAGCTCACCTCCTTTTGACTAAAACTCTGGATATCTGGAACAACTTCAGTTAGACCTTAGCCAGAGCCCACTTTTGGGCATCTATTAAAATTTACTACTTTTTTTTTTCTTCCTACCAAGAAGAATTACTTCTTTGCCAGAGATTATGAAAGTGATTACAGCCATGTAATTTAAATATATACTTATGACAAAACCAATGTTGGTAAAATAGTCTTCAAGTTAAAATGTGCTGAAATGCAATCTTGTGTAGAGCTTATTAAACAAATAACATTTTATTTTCTAGTTTTGTTTAATATCAGTTGGGGAAAAAAATCCAAAACAATCAAACAAAGCCATACCTAACACAGCTGAGTTTAACCATCACCATTTAGATAAACTAAAAGTTTAGTTTAAAATGTTTTATGAGGCAGACTATAAGATTTTTATGATCACAGATTCCTTTTTGGTTTTAATAGGATGTTGCCTTTAGACAAAGCTGGTATATACCCCACATTCCCTTTACTTCATACTTGCCATCACATATTATGTACATACTTGTAAATTTATACTTGTGCTTTGAATTCTTTATATTGACCAATTACAAATTCTCAATTTAATTTTTTTTTTCTACTCATTTAGAAAATGGTATGATTAAGCTTGCTAGGTTTAAAGAATTTTGGCCTGAACATTTATATTGATAAATTTTCCTTCCTTGGGTGAACTGATCTTGGATAGTACTTAATTAAAAGTGTATCCAAAAAGTGATATTTATTGTCGGCTGGAGATCTATAATATAGTTCACACTGGAGGATGGAATTGCACCTTAGCAGAAGTATTTCTTCAGGTTTTGGCTATTTCTTCCCCCTAATATTTATGTTTTGTTCTGATAGAAATATGTTGGCCTCTTGTTGTTTTCTCCTGCTGTCTCTCGAAACTTCTTTCTTGTCCTTTGCTCCAAGGACAGGATGAGTAAAGAAGCTAATATGCTTCATTTTTTAAAGTAGCAGTAGGAGACCTTTTTTTCTTATGGAAGGGATAGAAATTTTTAAGTGAATTAAATTAGTTCTTTTTTGACTTGTGTAGGATGCTATGGTTTTCATTAATCATGTGTGAATGTGTTGTTACGTGATGTAACACAGATGGGCACAACAAGCTGGAGCATGTCTTCCAAGAAATTTCAAGACAGCTTTCTTGAAAACTGCTATGAAAAAAATAGCTCATTTTTGTAGCAAGAGAGATTAATCAAAATAGGACTTTGCCTAACACAGAAACAAAAAGAAACCAATTGGAAGCCACTTCTGCAGCTCTGCTCATAATCACTGACAAAATTCTTTGCAAAGTGTCTTGTTACAGAAGACTGTAATTAGGGTAGGGAACCAAGTATTTTCAATTATTTTTGCCAAAAGATGGTAACCTACATCTATATTTAGATATTTGGAGTGCCAATTTGATCCATATTCATACATCTAATTAGGAATTTTGATAAACTGTAAATATCTACATAGGCATGCGCATGATGTTGATTCTCCTAAGTAGGACTCCATATGTTATCTCACTTATGGACACCTTCCTCGGAGGCATGCAAAGATCAGAATCTGGTGCTACATCACTCTGACATTCCTTGTCAAGGTGTACATGTGTGTACCTGTAAACAGCACAGAACAGTACTGCACATCAAGTGGAAGTGTCTGAGTTAGTTCAGAGTCAACCTGGACATTTTGGTGAATTGTTTTAGGAAAATCTGATAATTTGTGGATTTCTTCAGGATAATCAGGATAATCTGCTTCTCCATGAGTAGTCATTTAAACATATTTTACATTGATTTGCTTAGCCATATTTGAAAAACTTGGCCAATAAATAGTTTATGGTACCATTAATGATCTCTTAAGTCTACTCCAGATATTCAAGGAAAAGAAAGAAATCCTATGTAGGGAAATCAGTCTTTCAACAACAGTTATGGAAAGATAAACCTGATTTTTTTTTTAGATATTTTTCAGGGGTTTTTAGTAATAAATCCATGAAATTACATTCTGTATCTGCACATTTCCCTGATTACCCATAACTTCTGAACCAGTATCTATCCAAGGATGCAGGACTCAAAAGTAAGTTTTCACGAATTTTGTGGATATAGACAGCTGTAATGGACTATTTAAGTGTTCAATATCACTGGAAAACTGATGTCACAGATTATTAGATGCTGAAGCCTCTTGACTGAAGAGAGTCATTAACAAAGCCTCAGTTACTTAGAAAGCTTCAAGCAGACTGTGTCTTCCAAGACATGTTAGTCAATACAAAAATTTTCAGAAGAGAAGCTTTAATTAGTTCCACTTCTCATGGCACTATGTGATATTGTAACCACATTATCTTTGTAGACAGTGCAACAGAAACCAGTCTAAGAAAAGAACCAAGCACAGGGACACTAACAGCCCCTTGGAGCAGCTCAAGGAGGACAGAACTGTCACATACAGATGTATTAGTGGGACAAAGAGCATAGAATCAGGGAATACCTTGTGCTGGAAGGGACCTTGAAGATCCATTCACTTTCAACCCCCCTACCATGGACAGAGAAATCTTGCACTAGACCAGGTTGCTCAAAGCCCCACTCAACCTTGCACAAAATATTCCAAATTCGAAAAAGTTTAATTTCCCTTTTGGTGACAGATGAATAGTCAAAAGATGTGGGCCACTAAGATTTGTGAAGTTGGTCAGAACATGCTAATAATGCAAAGGTTTTGGGTTCAATCCATGTACGGGCCACTTACTTAAGAATTGGACTTAAAGATCCTTTGTGGGTCTCTTTCAACCCAGAATATTCTGTGAAATCTGTAATTGTCAGTGAAATGACTCTCCAAAAATCAGGGACCAGCACACTTCTGAGACTCTTGGAACTCTGGAAAGACATTTGATTTGCATATACTGAAAGAATGCACACGAATTGAATTCAGGGGGCTGTTGTACCTCTATCTCCCTTCTCATAAAACCAGAATATTTCTATTTAGAAAATAAAAAAATAGGGATATTCTCCTGATCTGCTCCAAGGTCCACTTTACTGAATGATGGATTCTGCACTTCTCTAAGAAGTCTTCATAAGAGGGTGATAAATAAAATGGTTTCCATAAAAGGGAGATAAATAAAAAAGGAGAAAAATGAAAATTAAATAAAGGTCCCCATAATAGGGACAATGCAAACAACACAGCATGTGTGGGGACTGCTTTGCTTTGTGCATAAGATATAAGTTGTTGGTTCTTGGTATAATTACTAATTACCCACAATTATCACCAGTTGTATTCATGGGACAGGATGCACTTTTATCATCGAATAAGATTACAGTATATGTTCTTTCTGATGCCTTATAGCATCTTATAAAATTATCCTCTATTTGTGATTCTTTACCTGCTTTTCCTCAAATATCTCTAAAGCTGCTTTTTAAGAGAAAACATTTTAACAAATGTCCTTGAACTCTGAAATGAATTTGTTATATATATAAAATTGTATTCACGCTTCTTAGAATCATCTCTTTTCACCTCTTCATGCAGTGATTTCCTTCAGGTTGTTGTAACTGCACTTGATTGAAGCATAGGAGGCTAACAGATGCAAAATCAGTTTTATATCTTTTGTTCTGCTATGCAAGTATTGAAAGCTTTACTAATAGTTTCAATTTTAACATGGCTTTTTTTCTACTTTTATTGGTATTTTTATAATTGTTAGTAGGGTAATTAAATACTTGTCATACATTTCTTGAGAAACATATGACAAGTAAGATATTGTAGAAAAAGGCTTGACTTTATGATGTAAATCCAACAACATCCTTGTGAACATTACTGTTTATGTATATGAAAGTGATCTCTTGCAAAATGTCACTGGGATACAATAAGTGGCCTTTGGTCCTTAACTTTTTCAGACTCCCAAGCACTAGTCTCTTGGCCAGGATTTGTACCATGGTTCCACACCAATATGTATATGGAAATGACATAATTAAAAAAATAAAAATAAATTTTCAGATATTTATCTTGCAAAATTTTAAGCAAGGCTGAACTTTCACAGACAAAATCATTTTCTAGGCTAATAACAGCTTTTCCATCACTATTATATGCCCAAGTTCATGCAGATGATGAATTCATCTTTGATTTTAGTCATGTGTGATCTCACTGAAAATAAGGAATATTGTATATTCTTTCTGAAAGCCTTTAAAAACCGAAAGATTAAAAATTATGCCATAAACAGCTGAGCAACAAATTTGACAGACCTTATCCTAGTGACTACTTAGCACACCTGAAGACATTGATAGGAGACACAGAATAGATGGTTTAAAATGATTTTGTCTTTTTTCCTATTCCAAACACTTGACTTTTCCCATAATTTTGGTGGGTAGAGAGAGGCTTTAGACAGGCAAAAGAAATCTAAAATTCAGGTGTGTTTTAGCACCCGGGCTGTTTCTACATTTTTATCTACATTATCCCATGGCATGAGTTAAGGATTTTATCTATATTACAAATCTGTCCTCAGAAGGCTTTACATTTCCCATTGCAGCCTTTGATAATTCAATTAGTCTCTCAAAAAGTTGGTAGCAGCTGATAAATTCACTTTAATGTTAAATAAAGTACCCCAGCAGGTTTCTCTTAATATCCTTGCTTCTCAGGGAGCTTAACTCTAGACCTCCCAAAAGCAACTTTCTGCAAGGAATATGAGGGCCATTGGAGCAGATTAAAAGAACTGTCTCTTCCAACATAGCTTCTCACCATTAATAAAGTTGCTTCAGGTGATGGCAGAAATCTCACTCACTCAAATGTCTGTCCATCTTGTTTAATTCATTTTAATTGGCAGCCTATGGTCCCTCCATGGAACAGATTCCTTGAATGTGATGAATTATCCCACAAACAGAGAATGGCATTACACAAGCTGAATTTAACCCTTCCCTTTAAACATTGTCTTTTGGGATTCCCAAATCCTATTGGCAGACACTGATTACTGAAAAATAAGTAGGAGGGGATTAGCTAGATCTGCATTGACTATGTCTTTGGAGACTGCTGACAAAAAAAACAATTCGGTTTTTCTACTTCTAGTAAATGAATAAAGAATATGTTACATGCAAAAGACGAACAACGGGATTTAATGTGGTAAATAGATGCATATCCCTGCAGAAATCAGATAGCAATGCAGAGGGAAATATCCTAACAAAAAAATGCTGCTTCACTACTCAGAAAGAGTTGGCCTTAAAAGGCAGGCTGTCATTGACCTTCCGTACTGGATTACAGTTTTGCTAGGAGGAAGCCTTGAATTTTAGATGTATTCATCCATATCATCAAAGATACATGTTGTCATCATAGTTAGAGCAGGCTAACTGGGACACTGAAAGCTTATAGAAAATGCTGTATTTCCTCCTCCAAAGTCAGAAAATAAAAAGTGGCTGAAATATACATATCCCTCTTTGTGTGAAATTATTTATCCTGTATTTTTACCCCTTTTTGATTACCTCTTTGAAATCTAATAGGCAATTACATTCCAGAACAACATTTGCTGATTGTTTTATAAAACAGATTTTCACAGTAAGCAAAATAAATATATTACTTTAGATATGATTTTTTCAAATAAAAATTTCAAACAAATTAATTTCTAATGAATTAGTCATAGGAAACTTTAGAGGAGAAAGTTTGCATAAACATTTAAATTTAATATATTATTTCTTCTCTTTTGTTTTTTGTCTGGAAAATCAAACTTACATAAGATCTTCTTTTTATTCAGACTGTTTAGCCTAACAAAGAATTTCCCTTTATTTTGCCATACTAGTTCTACTTTTTCCTGATATAATTATTTTCTTTTTAATAGCCCTTAGCTACCAAAAAAACCCCATAGTCTAAACCTGAAAATATCTACCCTGGCAGATTCAGTCCCGGTGTATCTTGTGAATATTAGCCTTATTTCTCTGTCAAGTAAAGGCTCTGAAAAACCTCTTGAAGGGCAGGTGCAATGAACTGCAAAAGAACTCATTGAATACAGTTTGGAATTCAAGCTGGAATTGAATATATTTGTATATCAAGAAGACCAATAAGCTGTAGTCCCTAAATCTAGCTGTGGTAAAATTTCACAAGATCACTTGATAATGCAGATATACTTACAGGATTACCATCATTGGTTTTCTGCTTGATTATGTTTAAAGAAAAAATTAACTGCTAAGTAAGTGTATTAGTTTTTCAGAGGACTGTGACTGGTATTTTATGAACATAGTTGTTGACAGTTGTTTATCATCATAGTCTGGCTCTCTGAAAAATACCAACTTAACATTGTTGAATGAAAGAGTACATGCCAAATGTTAGCTGAGAATTTATCTAAAGAAGGAATACTGGGGCTGATTTTGAAAGCGACAGGTTTAATGAATGAAAGAGCTCAGTCCCACACAGCCTTTAAAATAAAAATTTTGAGATCTGATTTCTGAGAATGGAATCAGCGACTTGTGGGAATTCCAAATATGCTGCTCTATATCAATAGATTTACAAGTTGCCCAGTACTCTACTGTGTTTAGGATTCAGCTAGGTCTGTGAGCCAGCAGAGGCTGGGCTGCAAAAAGCAAGGTATGGCTGGACAAAAGATTTGGCTCTGCCCCCAGATTCCTTCAGGAGACAGGATGATGTTCTGGTTAAGTTGGCAACATTAAGCTGGCTTGTTCTGGAGACAGAGTTGATCATCTCATCTGGATTTCTCTAGCTAAATTTCTGGAATTAAAATAAAATGCCACTTCACACCATGTCAAATATCTTTTTAATTGTGAAAGAATCTATACATTAGCAAAGTCACTCCCTGCCATGCTCCTGATATGAACTTGGAGTCAGAGCTGCAACTGAGGAGTCTGGATCAGCTGCTATTCTCCTCAGTGAAGAACATCAGATCCCAATGTGTTCCTGTGTTCCTTCAGGCATTCAAAGTGCAGAAGTTTGTCACAAGTCTTAATTCAGGAAAAAAAAAAAAAAAAGCAGTAGCTTGTTATAAGCATGCTATCACAGTAAAAGGGAAGAAGAAAATTTGTTTGCTTTTTCCTGAAAATAGCTCAGTGGAAAAATACCATGAAACTTGATCTGACAAATATTCGCAAATATTCTGTGGGTTTCTCAGGATTTATATGTGTGTGGAATCACTTAGCTATTAGTTTGCAAAGGGACTATTTTCTTACCATGATAGGACAATGTTAATTAGGAGCACATCATGGAAAAGGGGACTCATGTTGCTAAGTTACACACCTCAATCCCACCGACATTACTTTAGGAAGTATTGGGCTCTTAGACTGAAAGCAGACAATTTTCTGAGTGCTGGAAAGCTTAGCTTACAGGAAAAGGCAGACCAGTTGATATATATCCCTAAGACGAAGACAACTTCAGGACATCAATTCTATGCCTATGAAGATAGATAGACCTGCCTATGAAGTGTTCTAGGTCTGGATCCTTTCAGTGGCATTCTAAATGGCTCTCTGAATCCATCCTTCTCCATTGTCTCCGGAGATGACATAAGAATTTTAGCCTAATTTGAATTGTCAAAAATTAGATTATGTGACTTTCTCTGTTTGTTGAATGAAATTATTCTGTTTTATAGCTGCTGCTATGTCACTGATGAAACTAATATACAGCACATGAATCTACATCCTGTGTGCTTTTATTCAGTCCCTTGACTGACAAGAACTCTCCCTTAAACAGGAGTTTAAATGGAAGCACTCTCCAGTTTGCTTGTTGCATGATAATAAAACTTTAAGTGGAGAGGTGAAAAACCTGTGGCCTGCCTTCCTATTCCCCAGGGTTTAATGCACATGCTAGGAGGAAGTCAAGCTCTTCAGAAAACCTCAGCTGTAGGAATAGCTTTACTCTGAGTCCTAAATAGACTTGGGCAAGTACAGTTGCATTAGGAAAGTCTATGCTTTACAGTCTTGCTCAAAGAAATACATCTTAGTAGAAGAAGCACCTTGAGGATATTTCATCTTTGCTGTCATGACTAATTTCAGATGTCAAACCAGGAACTTTTTTTTTTTGTTTTATTTCCCCCTCTTATTTTACAGACAGAACTCATTTCTGTGTGTTTTCTCAATTAAAAACATTTTTTTACTTTGCTGGGGGATTTTGAGATGAACATTGACACAAAGGTTAAAGTAACTTCAAAAGGCCTTCAATTCAGTATTACTTCTATGCAGCTACTTCCATCTTTCAGAGTATTACTGCTCTGCATGGTCTGTCTAACCAAAGAACAAGATTTTCCATGCTCTTTGATCTTTTAAAAATATATTGAAATCTGAAATCAAGTGCTTTGCCTGAGTCTTGACTCTGCTGGCAACAGTGATCTGAATAATGTAATAGCATGTAGAGTACCCCAGTAACACCTAAAATAAAAAAAAAAAAAAAGGCATATTTCAGAATCAGTTCACCTATGTCCAGCAAATTATTAAAAGCTCTGAAATCTGATGTGGATAAAAGAGGGGTCCTAAAAAACCAAGACAGGAAAAAAATAAAAGAAGAATAAATAGAAGAAAAAAAAAAAAAAAAGAGTTCCAGTTAAAACAACCCTATTTGTTTAAAATACTGTTCAAAGTGCAAATGTTATGCTAAGACAAGAACATAATCTCTATCAGAAGGTACAGCTAAAATATTTTTATTATAGCTGTAGCACAGAGCTCATTGGAAATCTTGCCAATAATGCAAAAACAATGCCACCAAAAAAAAAATCTAATTAACCCTTTCATTTATTTCTTTCACATTACCCATCTAGGTTAGAGGGTTTCTACATAGCAATAGTGGGGACAATTAAGTCTGTTTAACACAGAGACAGATGCCAGATGTATGCGTGTAACAGTTACAGAGGAAGCATATGCATAGTATCAGCTCTACAAATAGTCAGGCTCCCTAGGCACTCGACAGTTTTGAAGCTAAGGGAGGGAATGTTTTTATGTTAGAACATTTTCCCTTGGTGGTAGCAAATTAGCTGCTTTGTATCCATCTTCAGCTGGAACTGCAGAGTCACTTGAGAGCTTACAAATAAGTTTAGAGCTCTGCTAGACTGTTTCTTAGGTACCTGAGAAGTGGTATACATACTGTGCCTTAGCACGGGCACCTGTGCAACAGGTGCAAACAAAACAACAACTAAAAAGTTTGATTCTTTTTCCCATAAGACAAATTTTTCTTACTTTAATTCCTTACAGAATTTGTTCAAAGCCAGGCTGAGTCTTACTTTCAGATATGGTACTTTATTTTTGTCTCCTTGGGAATTAAAGAAATTCTTCTTCTTGAAGAAAAACAAAGCAAAGTTACATTTTTATTAGGAAACCCAGAGGCTGTTTTTGAGGAATCATGCAATAGATATTGGGGCTCAGATTTCTCTGCTTTCCATTATCTGTGATAATCAGAATTCAAGCTAATAATAACTGTACAGGCCTCTCGCCTCCAATAAAACAATAAGCCTGGGAGGAGGGGGACCCATTAAAATAATTTTGTAAAGCATACATGAAACCCTAAATGAAGTAAATATTATAGTGATGAGTTCCAGTAAATTAAAAGATTGCTTTAAATACCCTGAGAAAATCGACAATGGTCCATACCTAGAATACGTTTTACTGCATTTTATGGCAGGTTTTCCCCATTTCTAGGGATGTAGTACTTTCATCATCTCTACAGAGTAAAGATTTTCTTAAAGAATGTCAATAGATTGATGTTAACTGGCTTATTCTGAATCCTTCTGTAGCTTTAAATTTAGCAGCTGCATCTTTTACTTGCTTTACCAGAAGAGTGTTTAACTTATCTAATGCCTCACTTCTGATTTCCTTTGTAGGGTGTTCAGATAAGTAAGGCTGAGAGCACAGCTAACAGAAATTACCCTGACTGCATCTTACTTGGTGGTGATATCTGTAATTAGCTTTTAAGTCTATCTCCAAGACTAGAATACACTTTTTGTAAGAACATGGCTCAGATTAGAGGTGTTGCTAGACACCAGAAAAATTAGCTTCCAATAGTCACCAGGCTTAAAAAGGGAAGACATTAATGAAAACAAAGAACACATAATGACAACATCTTTGGAAATAATTCCCCAAATTGACAATTTTTCTTAAAGCTGTCTTTTTTCACATCAAAGTAGTCTGACATAAGTTCAGAAATTGAAGCTATAACAAATGAAAAGATGACAAGTAAAAAGGTGAGTCTCAGTTGAGCCGCTGAACTGCTGCACATAAAAGTAACTAGGAGAGATTCTTCTGTATTAGTGGTGTTAATATCTAAAATCTCCTCAATCCTTGAAATATAAGAAGGTGATCTGTAGCTTAGAGTTCTTGATGAAGGATCTGGGAAAAAGAAGATATGAATATTCTGAAGATATCTTCAGTAAGTGTCTTTGAGACATTAATCCACTGTTCATGGAGAATCTGAAAATGTGGTACTGAATCTGTTTACATGTATAATTCTCTTTGCCCAACTGGTTATATTTAGAGAGTCAGATTTAAAAAAGACATCCTTAATTATTCTTTCTGATTGATCTAATTGGAGCACTATCCAGGCAGAAATTTAAGTAGGATACCATTATGAAACTTAAATTGCTAAGAGAATTTGGGTTCTTCATAAAGTGACACAAGAGTAATCCCATTCTGCTAATCTCTTTGGAAAGTGGTAACAACACACTAGAAATCTTCTAAATAATAGTCTAAGGGACCCTCTAATCATATGATAATGAATACATTACTTAGCATGGGGAGGACTCTACATGAAACTCTTAAAAGTTTCTTTCTTTTATAAGAAGATATTTCTGCATCTCTATGTCCAAGTGAGAGCTCCTTAAGATGTCTAGACAACCTAAAGTTTTTTTCTGAGAGCAGCATTATGAAAAGTGTTCTTCCTCCTAGTCTGTCAGATGCATTTTAAACCTTCCATGAAGTCCAAAGTATAGGACCTGCTTACGACATCAACCCTTGAAGCAGCGTATGATACCCAGTAGGGTTTTCCATCTGTCAATGTAAAGCCTACATGGTCTCATTATGGCTGTTAAAAGATATTTTAAATGTAAATCCAGGCATACTGGCAGGAATGGGGAGGAAAAATGCTCTTTTTCACTAAAGTGGCCATTCAGATTTTGAATGGTTCAGCATCCATGCAGTCTTTGTAATTATTTTTATGAGAGTTTGCAAAGGAAAACAGGTAGCATTTGAAGAGCGTTACTACATTGATTTTGTTTCGGACAAAGCCAGGCTCCTACACAGAGGCTGACAGACTTCCATTAAACAGAGTCTACCTACAGTCAGGATGTAAACAGAGCATCAAAAGAACATAGAGATTTCCTCAGAAACCTGTCATGTCTCTCTCCTCAGTGGCACCCTCCTCAGTCAATATCTGTAAACAAGTTGTCATATCCAAATTTGAGGCAAGCTTGCAAAGCGAAAAGCTTGGTACCTTCTAATTAAAGATTTGTACGCTGAGATAATTGGCAACTGGTAAGGAAAGTTCAGTGGTGTAACATATAGCTCATCGCTGGTGGCTTGATGGTCTGACAGATGGAGATAGCTCCTTGAAATTATGGAGCTTTTATATTGGTATTTTAGGAAATGTCAACAGCATGATTATATTTTCATTAATGTTGTCTTTTCTTCCCATTCATTGCTTTTGTTTGTCATAATCACTTGTTACCTTTTGTCTCTAACTATACAATCTGTTAATATTTGTATAGGCAGGCTCACAATGGTCCTGGTTAATGACTAGATTATAAGCTTTGCCACACTACAATATTTACTAAGTGCTGCAAATTAGATATGGAGATCATTGATACTATAATTATGACTAGCTCACAATAAAGTTAGTAAAAAGAATGTGAATATCATGCAAATTGTGCAAATGATTACACAAATTCAGTTAAGTTTCAGATTTAAGAATCATTGCTTTTGTTGATGCTAGTGCTGAAACAATGCCACTGTAATATCTTTTGCACTGCCTTGATCAAGAGTGAAAATGTGCTATATTAAAAACGTGCTTTCTAGAAGATCCACGAAGCTGTCCTTTTCTGTTAATTACTGCAGTTTAGTTTTCCTTCTTTCTCAGGAAACAGCTTGGGGCTCTTCAACAAAGATCTACAGTTTAAAACTATCAATGTGTCATATCGCTAGAGTTTCTCAGTATCTTCTCAGCTGAGTGCAGGGCTGGCACAACTAACCTTTGTACATCTTCCACCTTCAGCCTTGGGCTAGGAAGACTTTCTTATGTGGGATGGTGAAGAGACCAGAACGACTTTTTCATGACTGTTGTATGGTCGTTTCACTGCAAATTAGAGTCAGGACCATTCAACTTACAGGCAAACAGTGGAAATCAAGACTGGGTGTCCATTTTCTTCTTTCTCCTCTATTAGGAAGAAATGAGGCATACTTTTCACTAGTTAGATATTTTCAACTCACTACCAGCTGTAGAACTGTGTGTTTGTACCATTGAGAAAATTAGTGAAAAGTTTAAAGGGCCGTAAGCTGTGTCTGGGTCACAGGTAGAAGCTGTTTTTCTGCTGCAGAAGTTTTGACATTGTTGTGAATTTTGGAAGCAGAGCCTATCCCTGTCTGTGACTCACAGGTCTGATTTGCCTCCAGAACAGCAAGGCAGAGGCCAAAGACCCATTGTTGGGATCTGTGGACCAGCCCGCTGTGAGGATGGAAAATTTTCAGGTAACACAAATATTTTCTTTCTCTTATATTGTTTTTAATAAAATATGTGATTGTCATTAAACTGTAATCATTTAATTAAAGCATACTTCTGTAAGAAATGTTTTAAATTTTCCATAGTGCTCCCTGTAATCCTGAAATATTCCTTCAATATTTGTTGTCTGGGACAAATGTGAACTAGAATTAAATCCATAGGTCATCATGCTTTTATGACTTTTGAAGTGTTTTATGTCATAGCAATATAAAATACATATTTTGTCTTTATCCAGTATCTAGAAAACAAGCAAACAAAGCCAACTAAACAAAAACCCAACACCACCTGTGAGAAACTGTGTAAGGATTATAGACCTCAGAAACTTGTATTTATAATATCAGGAGAAAAACATGAGATCCAAGAGGTTTACAAATGTGGCAGTCTACTCTTGTTTTACAGCCAGTTATTTTGCTAATCTGAGCTGCATAATTGCTTTGCCTGACTGAAAGGAGCCTTTAAACAGACAAGCCAATATAAATACTCAGATAGGAGACAGCTCTGTTTAATAACAGCAAGAGAAGTATAGAAGTATTTGTTTATCTCTGCTCATTTATGTCAAAATCAATTGTAATTAAACAGAAATCCAACCACAGAGGTAGTGCTTTAGCTGATTGTTCTCAATAGAAATGTCATATAGACCCAGTGTTTAGGACATGCCAAAGCACATATTATTTGTCTCCTGTAATAAATATCTACTTATAGCCTTTCCAGTTCTTTAGTAAAGACAATTGCCCGTCTCAATTAAAAAAAAAAAAAAAAAGAAAAAAAAAAGAAAAAAAAAAGTAAGCCACCATTTAATGTAAGTTCTGTGAGGTTTTCTGGTCATATTTTAAAAATTACTGAAGTTCTGAAAAGCTGAGTTAATTACATCCTCTGTTAGATATTATGTGGCATTTATTGTCCATCTGCTTACACATATGTACAGAAAATACAGATCTTTCATATCTATTTAAGGTATTAAAAATATGAAGCATAGCATTATTTTATTAGTCTAAAACATGTAACTGGTGTTGGTGGAGTTTTTTTAAATAAAATCATAGAATGGTTTGAGTTGTAAAAGATCTTAAAGATCATCTAGTTCCCTGTCATGAGCAGGGACACCATCCACTAGACCAGGTTGCTCAAAACTCCATCCAGACTGGCCTTGGACACTTCCAGGAATGGGACAGCCTGTTCCAGTGCCTCATCATCCTCAGAGTAAAGAATACTGTGTTTGTGGTTAGACCAGGGAAATACAAGCTGCAGAGAATTTTACACTTTGTTTCATAACTGAGTAAATTCTAAATAGAAAAACTTTCAATAATGAACAAAAATTCACAACATCAAGGCTGATCTCCTACACAAGTCAGTGTGAACTCTGTGTATGCATTCATAGACAGATCTTTGTAATGTGAAAAAAAGGGTCATCAAAGATGTGCTTTACTATTCTCTGTAACGGAATGAAGAATAGAACATTTAAAGAGTGAAAGTATTGTGAAACTGCATGCTTTCAAAAAGAAGGCAGCATACATTTTGAAATGGGTCCTCTGGTTTATTTTTTATTTGGACCTGTTAGTTGATAGTCATTCCAGTCAACGGAAGCTTTAAAGCGTCCCTGACAATTAAGGCTTATTTTTAGCTTCCACATTCATAGAAAGGGATTTAAAAAAATAGACAGTTATAAGAAGGTGTTTATGCATAAGCAAAAACTAGACATCCCCCACTGAAAGAGAAAAAAGGATATCTGAATGATAGGCTTTCCTAGGACAATTAAAAATAACAAAAGCTACTGGTATTTTAAAATATTTAGCGTTATTCATGTACTAAGGTAGCCATATTTTTATTTAGTCTTTATCGATGATCAAATGGCAAATTAAAGCTACATTTTTAAATATATTGTGAGTAAGAAGTTCTTAGCAAAGAATGCACTTGAATGAAAATCTGTTCAAATCTCATAAATTATAATGATCTTACTCTGTCTGCCTTAACTCCAAATAAAATTTGATAAAATTGTATTCAAGTTTTGTGAGGAATAGGATGGCATAGATTTAGCTGTAGGTCGAAGTCTATGCCTATTTATATATCCAGACTTGTTTATTGGGGTGATCAGACTTTAAATATACATAGATTCATATATATATATATATATATATATAGCATATATGTATATGTGTATATACATATATTTATAGTCTGATTTCCCACATATGGGAATCTTGATATTTAGTATTAAATTATATGGAGTGCTTCAATACAGACTATAGTTTTCTTCATCCTATAAGTATAGTACATAAAATATTTCTTGGAATTGTTTGCATGCTGATGTTTACCTTAAATTTGTTTTGTTGGGTTTTTTTTGCTTTCTATGTATGTATGATTTAAATAATTAGGGACCAGTTAAATTGCAGAAAGCATTGTATTTATTGAATTGATTTTTCCACCTAGCTACTGTTTAAAAATCTAATAATTCTTGAGCTTCCTCCTTTTTATTATTATGCAAATTTTATATAATTAGTGAGTCAAAATAAGATATCTGTTTTAGCCATTGAAAGGAGCCAGCTATCTAAAGCATTAATTAATTAACTTCATAGTGCAATATATTTAGGGTGAGATCAGTGCCCACAATTAATTTTGTTCAATATTTATAAAGAAAGTGTAGAAAATTGTAGATACCACAATAAAAGAATCTTTTTCTCTTAGATTGACATAGAGGGCAGATATTAAATACAACTCATCTGCTAATAGAATAAAATATGTAAGATATGCCTTCTGCTGTGCCAAAATACAAACCTTGCATTACATTTTATACATTGCCAATATAACTTTCAACCTACACCATCTCTGAATTTCCATCCAGAATACATTTCCTATCTAGGCGACTGTTGTTTACAGATATCTTGTTTCCTTTTCTTTCTACAGCTGATAATTTAGCAGTTCTATTTTAGTGTATGTTCTCCCCTAAGTGCATAAAGCACTTCTGACTGTTTACCCTTAAAGCTCCAGAGAGTTAGGAAAACCTCTAGACTGCTTCTGTTTATTGTACACACATGCACTGTTAAGGGTTTATTTTCAACAGGAGGGAGACAAGCACAGAGATAAAGACTGATGGTGCATATCACTCTAGCAGCTCATCTTGCTGTACAGCACAGCATATAACCTATTTTACATATATATATTTATATATTTACCTTTAAATTGATTCTATTTTCTCATATACACTAATTTGGCCCTTGGTGGTGATAGTTCACTTTATGTTTGTAGTTTCTGCTACTAGTACAAAAATCCCTGTTTGATTTTCTTTGCTGTGTGGTAGCTGTTTCAGTCAAAATTACAGGCTAATGGTGAGATAAGCAGCTTATAATGTATGATAATCAATACTCAAAATCCATTCCCTATGATGTGACATTAAAGAATGAAATGCAAAGGCAGAGATTTTCAGGGCTAGAGGAACAAAGCTCATGGAATGCAGGTGGGTTTCAACTCAAGGTCATTCCATGTATTTTTTTGTAGTTTTTCTGGCTCCATATTTAATTAAGTAATGCTACTATGTCCAGGGAGCAGAAATGGAAAGTTAGTCAATACGGTGAGTAGGAATGTAAGTATAAAAATTGCTTTAACAGATACAGGAAATGAGAAGGAGAAAGAAAATAGACCATGCAATATATACATAACGTATATCTGCTATATGACATATATCTCTTTTACTTGGAGATTCTTAGCAAACTTTGTATTTTCATTGGCAGTAATAAATAATCTAAACACTGTGAAAGACCCCTCCTCATACCAATGTATGTGCATGCATGTGTGTGAGAGCTAAAAATAAAAATCTTCAAACATAACTTGGTTGTAAAAAATTAACCTAATGAGTGTTGAAAATCTCAAAGCATAACTTTTGGCTAAGAACAGAATACCTACTGAATAAGTTTGCAGCTTATTTCCAGTGACTGAGAGCTCTGAACTTTACCTTTCATCTGAGCTTGTTTGTTTCAATCTTAGTTCAGGGAATATTTATTTTTTTTAAAGAAATACGGTTCAATTGAAATTTAGAAAAAGAGTCAGTGTGAAAACAGAATTTCCTAGTTCTATATTTCATATATATATATATATATATATATATATATATATATGTATATATATATGTATATATATGTATATGTATATATGTGTTGTCAATGTACAGAGCAGAGGGGATTACATATATATACATATATATATATATGTATATATGTATATATGTATATATGTTTATATGAATATTTATTTAATTTATTTTAAGCTAATATGACATAGAACTACTACCTGAAAGACAGAAAGAATTTTCCTGCTACAGATGGCTTTTTTGTGGTATAATGGAATAGACTGTAATGTTTGGGTTATTTTTTTGTGAGAAAGGAAAGAGCAAAGAGGGATCTTGCTCTGATAAAGTAATTGAAAAGAGAGAAGCAGAGAAAAGTACTGGTCCTTTGATTGTGCAATTCTGAGCATTTTATGGTAGCTAACACGCAGGGATTTTTTTTTTTTTTTTGTCTTTTGTTATAAAGCAACAAAATTGTTTACAAATGTCCATATGAAGGATAGTTAAGCTTACAACATAAAAGTTAGTTGGAAAGCTGATTAGTTGTTTAGGTAAACTTTTAAAAGTGCCAGAAAGCATTTACTCAGAATAGTCATGAATTCCATATGAGAGAAAAAATAACTTTAGATATTGTTAGGGAAAATCCTGAAGAAAGCACCTATTTCTCCTATTTCTGTAAGTCCACTTTTAAGGTTAGAGGCTGAGCTTGCCACAAGTCTACTCTGAAGGATCAGGAAGATGAAAGTGTTTTTAAAAATATATTGATTTTGTTTGTTTTGTGGAGTTTTATGTTTCTGAGTAAGTTTTTTTGGAGCAGGAGGAGATAGTTTGGTTGTTTGGGGATTTTTTTTTTTTTTTTTTTTTTTTTTTTTTTTTTTTTTTTTTTAGAGCAAGAGAGAGTGAGAGTAGCAGTTTCCCTTGGCTGTTTTAAAGCAGCAGCTGTTTGATGCTGTAGAAACTCCAGAAAACTAGATACAGAACTTTAGTGGAGGTGAACTAATGGGTGGAATGAGGTGTATAGCTATGTCCTTCATTTGTATGGCTCCCATTTCATTAAGCAATTGCCACACATATGTTGTCTCTGTGGTTATGCATACCAATGCCATTTCATTCAAGTGAAATAAAATCAAATGCAACAAACTTAAATTTCTTCCTCAAAATTGTTTCAGTTTTGCTATTTTGTTACAGTCCTAAGGTTGGGGTTATTTTACTCCTGCTTTTCATCATGATAATTTTAGTTTTTATTAGATAATAAAACCAGCATGTGGATTAGTTTCCTTTGGAGATCATAGCATCGTTGAATGGTTTGTGTCACAAAGGACCTTGAAATATCTACCATGGGCAGGAATGTCCCTCACTAGATCAGGTTGCTCAAGGTCACGTCCAACCTGACTTTGAAACCTCCAAGTGATGAGACATGCATAATTTATCTAGGAAATCTGTTCCAGTATCTCCCTACTCTCATATCAAAGAGCTTCCACCTCATGTACAATCTAAATCTGCTTTCTTTTAGTTTATGCAGCCCAGGACACAATTGGGTATCTGGGCTGTGAGCACAGGCTGCTGGCTCATATCCAGCCTTTCATCCACCAGTAGTCCCAATCCTTCTCAACCGGACTGCTGTCAATCTGTCCATCCCCCATTCTGTATTGATACTGACTTCTCCAACTCAGGTACAGGACCTTGCACTTGGACTTGTTGAACTTCATGATGTTCACGTGGCCCCCATCTCTCGCCTGTCAGTCCCTCTGATGGAATCCCTTCCCTCCAGTGAACCAGATGTACCACTCAGCTTGTTGTGATTCTAGGGTGCACTCAGTTCCATTGTCTATCTCATTTATGCAGATAATAAATAGTGTTGGCCTCAGTGTGGACCCTGGAGGGACAGCCTTCATTATGGTTTCCACTTGGACATTGAGCCATTGACTATAGCTGTTTGCATGTGACCATCCAGCTACTACCTTATTGATCTGACAATCCATCATCAAATCCATCAATCTCCAATTTAACACCAAGAATATTGTGGCCATATCAATATTTGACCAACTCAAAGGCCTTACAAAAGACTTTGTCATGTCCACTGATGCATTCACTCCATCCTAGAAGGCCACCAGATTAGTCAGACACAATCTGTCCTCGATGAAGCCTTGTTGCCTGTGTCTAATCACCTCCCTATCTTCCATATGTTTTGATGCATCTTCCAGGAAGATCTGTTCCATGATTTTACAAGATACACAGCTGGGGCTGACTCACCTCTGTGAATTTCATGTTTAAGGCCCCCATGTTGCATCCTTTTCCTCAACAATCACTTTGTTCTGTTGTCCCTGTACCTAATTCTCACTTGCTTTGGTATTTTTTCAGGGTTTACACCAGACTTTGATTTTAAAGCCTTCAAGGAAGGGAGCTCATATACAGAATGACACTTTTTCATACTTCTGTATCACTAGCAACTATCAGTTCTGAGCAAATTATTGCAGTTTAGTATCACTGTGACATAATACAATTTTAGTTTAGATTAAGTCCTATTTATTCATAAATTTTTAGAAATGTGAAAAATGGTTTATACTCTTGGATTCCCATAAATCATCTTTGGTGTTTCTTCTGTCCTGTTTCTGCATTGCAATCATTCATTAATCAGGTGGTGATATAAGATTACTAGGAATTTATTTTCTAATTTGGAAAGAAGATGATTGCTTAAATTCTCCCCATCTATGGGTCAGCATGTTTGTTCTGCTTTTCTGAAGACTTGTTGTCCATGTCTGTATGTGTGCTTCATCCTTAAATTTAAAGGTATGCTAACAGTTTTTGGTCTAACTGGAATTCCATGCACTTTTTAAATACTAAATTCCTCAGAAAAAAAAAAAAAAGAGTATTGAACCAATGTGCCCATTTTGTGAAAGAAAAATTATAAAAAATCAATGTATAGTTAACTGAAACCTAGAGCTGATAAAAGGATTTATACTATTTATTATTTTTCTTATTCCAGGTAGTTGGTTAGAGTTGTGAGTACAATTATAAGACAGTAAATATTGGCCCAAATGTAATATATTTAATGCAAATGACACACAAGCCAAGGTTTTTAAACCAGAAAGTTATCTTTGAATTGTAGAATAGGAAGTACCAAAACTTATGTTCTAAAAGTATTGCAAGGGAATGTCATTTAACTATATTCTTTGAAAAAAAAAAAAAAAAGGATATAGAAATCCCATCTGAAAACATCATCAGTTCAAATAGTGTGTCACCATTTGTCATTTTTCCAAATTGTATGTATTGAGAAAATCCATTTTCACTTAGTTGCACCAAAACAAAAAAGGGGAAAACTGATTACATGATCCATACTCATGTCTAATAAAATTGCAATATGCGCTTTTTGACAAGCTTATATTTAATGCATACTGATGGAAGATTCTAGTTCTCTGTTCTCAGCAGGAAAAGTAGGCTTTTCAAGAAAAGCTTTTTATTTTGTGACTGTCATACAACATAACAATTACAAATGAAATGGAGGTGACAAAAAAAGAAAAAAACAGCTTGCTGATTTTTATGAAGTGTTTGTATTTCCAGAAAGGCAGTCACTGCTCAGTTATTTGATTTGAAAAATTAATCCTTATAATTCCTTTTGAGTTCCTTAAGTACTGTTCACTCTTTTCTAGTATGAATTTTACAGAATAAAGCCTAAAAGATTTCTACAGCAGATTAGTTTACAGATGAAGCTCAATTCCATTGAGAATGAGTCTCTAATGACCCCTTTATACTTCCATTGGGCTGTGTGAATGCTTTAATATGTGGAGAACAGAGTTAAATAAATCTATTGTCTCAACTAACAGGTTTATGCAAACCTTCTGAAATATTTTAATTATAGCTTCTTCTTTTTCTCCATAATTAAGAAACCAGATGTCAAGTAAGCCCATCACATGATGATCATCGCCTATTCATTAGCCTAAATAAATCCACTTATAATTAGAGTTTTTCTCTTTCTCCTTTGTTTTGCAGAACAAGAAGAATGTGTTAACTGCACAGATGAATGCAGAGTGCTTGGTCATTCTGACAGGTGTTGGATGCCACAGTTCCCTGCAGCCAGTCAGGCTGAGAATGCAGATTATCGCACAAATCTCTTTGTACCCACAGTTGAAGCTAACGTTGAGACTGAGACATATGAAACTGTGAATCCCACTGGGAAAAAGACTTTTTGTACATTTGGGAAAGACAAGAGAGAGCACACTATTCTCATTGCCAATGTTAAACCTTACTTAAAAGCCAAACGTGCCCTGAGTCCTCTGCTTCAGGAGGTTCCCTCAGCATCGAGCAGCCCAACCAAGACATGCATTGAGCCTTGCACCTCAACAAAAGGACCACTGGATAGTTGTGAAGTGAAATCAGGAGCCTTGGCTGAACCAAGCAGCCAGTACTTGTCAACTGACAGTCAGTATCTATCGCCCAGTAAACAGTCAAAGGACGCTTCCTTCATTGCATCAGATCAGATGGCTAGGGCCTTTGCAGACGTGCACTCCCGAGTGAGCCGAGACTCCAGTGAGATGGACTCTGTTCTGGAGCAGTTAGACCGCTCAGCCCGGGATCTAGGCAGGGAGTCGGTGGATGCCGAGGAAGTTGTGAGAGAAATAGACAAGCTCTTGCAGGACTGTCGGGGAAGCGACCCTGTGGCCATCAGAAAGTGAGGGGGAAAGTAAGGACAGGCTGGCAGTTGCATTCCTCTTCTGCTGATTGAAAGTAAAATAAATAAATAAATTCCCTGGTTGTAACAGAATTACAGGAATGAAGGAAGACCAATGCTGCTTTAAAGGCTTTTAGTGAACATCTGAAGTGCCCACAAGTATGTTCTTTTCACTGCTCTTTCTTTTTGACAGATAACACTGGTTTCATTTTGACCAAACTTTCATTAGGACAGAGTCAAGTACACCAAGAACAAAATGTAAGAAGGAGACAGTGCCATTTTGACAATCTGACAGGAAGGTGTGAGAAAGATGGAGTGGAAATACGTCTGATACTTTAAGACTGTCCTCAATAGCTGATGCTGACTTTACTGTTTACGTATAAACCCCAAGAAAAACAGGGTTGAATAATGCTGATCTGTGGTGAATTTCCAGCAGCCACCACAGGCTTCTACTGAAAGTCCTATAAAGAGTTCTTGTAGTAGTCCAAGCGACACCAAACATTAGCATTCATTTGTGGTAAACATTTATGTACAAAGTTATCTGCCACAAATATGAAATACGAAAAAAAAAGAAAAAAAAAGAACAATAAAACAAAAAGAACCATTCCAGATCATTATTCAAGAAAACATATCCTCATCATTAATGAAACACTACATATCATAATAGGGTTAAATGTAAAATTATATAGTCCATCTTGTCCTGCACACACATAAGCTAATTCACTTGATAAAATAAAAAAAAAAGATTTTAATATCTATTTAGCATTTTAGTGTCCAACAAAGCTATAAATAGTTAGTGATAAGCTAAAAAAAAATAGAAAAGGAAGTGAAATAAATTTTGGGAAAAAAAGAGTTACCTTAACGGTAATACAGAAAAGAAATTAACATTATTAACACTTTTTTATTCATTTGTGGACACTAAAATAGCTCAGGAAAATGAAAATGTCAGACATCCACAAAAATCACATGGTCATTTAAATGTGCAAATGTAAGAAGATTCAGTGTGTTTACATCAAATGACATATTTTTATTGATTTATTGCAGATTCAGTGCATATGAGCCAAATTGTTGAGTGTATAAGAGCTATATTGTGTATTTTATTAAATTAATATATAGTTGTGTTGCAAAAATATTTGGGCTTATATTGTAAATGGCAAGTGTTGCCTCAGTAGCTGTCGAACTCTATGAGTTTTGTTTTTTCCTGCTTCCTTTTCCCCATGGAATATGGGAAGCAGCGCCTCAGAGCAAAGTCTCTTGTTTAATGTATGGTCTACTAAGTACTGCAGTACATAATCTGTTCAAAATATGTTTGAGTGAGCTGATGGAGCTAACTGAGCAGCCTACAAATACATCCATCAGTCATGGTTATGTGCAAGTCCTTGTAGAAGCTTCTATTGAAAGCCCATGTTTAATAACAAAAATTACACTCGAACCAACATCTGGAACTTCCTTGGGTTTTTTGTTTTTTCCCCAAACACATGCAGCCAGCCTGTTCAATGTAGGATATTTGATTGAATTCTTCAGAGATGCCACAATTTTAAAAGTTTTGATATTAAGTTTATAGAGCTGAAAATTACGTCAGTGCCAATGTGGCATAAGCAGTATTTTATCTGATTCTTTAGAATGTGCAATAGCTTACTATAGCTATTTATTCTAGATAAATGCTGCTTATTCTGGGGGGTGTTGCTAGTCAGATTTTCACTTGATTTGAATAATATTTGCAGAATAACTTAAAATAACTTGGGATATAGTTTCTACTTTTTATTATTTTTTCTTAAGAATGTTTTTATTGCATTGGAAAAATTCAAAATTGAATGAAACTTGGAAAAGAACAAATTAACTTCCACAGTGCAAGAAGAAGCAGAAGAATAAAATGTTTAGCTCAGGATTTGTCCCCTCTATACTTTAGACACTCTGCTGGAAATATCACTATGGCACATTTTTTAAAAACTATGAATTTGGTTTCTTAAATTTAATTTGTACTATAAAAACATTTATAAAAGGAGTTGGCAATCTGAAATATCACAAGCCATAGTTTTTTTATCAGTTCAAAAACAAAAGTTGACCCAACAGCCTATTTTGGTCTAGGGATTGCATTTAAATGGTGATTTTAGCTAGTCAGTCCTACAATGAATTGTCTTTGGGAGACACCAATTCTGACAGTTTGTTTTTAGCTCCTGTTAAAAAATGTTTGCAATTACATGCAAAAGGAAGGATCTTGTACATGTCTTTTCAAGCTACTCTCCATGTTTTGGACAATTTATGTATCTAAAACGTGGTGTTGTCTGTGTTATATAATTTTGTTTTGTTTTTTTTATTTTTTTTTTGGCCAGGAGACTCGAGATTGGTTTTGCTTGATAGCTTGATAGCTTGAAATTCCATAGTGGAGAGGATTCTTATTGTTTGATCAGTCTTTTCTACGTATTTCTGTGGTGCCCATCACTTCAGTGTCTGTGCACCAAGTCTTTAGCTCTGCAAGTGAGATCCATTATTCAGCAAATCTACGCCAGTATGTAAATGCAGTCAAGTGATGGAGATTTGTGTATTTTATAAATGATTTTAACACTGAGTAACCAATTGTACAATTCATTGTATGTTTCTGAAGACATAAAACCACAACATTCTGAGAAAGGGCTGTGCCAATGTAAGAGGAATTTACCTTAAGGCTCTCTGTCACTAGTGATTTACTAGCTTTAGCTGTTTAACACATTATCTGTATTTAGTAGTGATTATTTATTTACCACTCTGAGGTAATTCAGAATTCATGACTCACAGCTTTATAGAAGAGTTTAGGAAATCTTGCTTTTATTTAATTTGTCTTTCAACTGCCTTGTTTTGTAGAACTCTGGCATACTGCTTCCCAATATAAGATTATCCCAGGTTAAATTTTTTTTTTCACAATTTAGAATGGATACATAATGAACCCGTAAACCAGCAGAGCTTATACGATGCGAGTTTTGCGGGTTCAGTCAAAATTAACATGATTGTGTGTGAAGGACATACTGCACACAAAAGATTTTAAAGGGTTTTTTTTTTCTCCATGGTATCTCTACTATCACCATTGGAGAAAGAGGCAGGAATGAAAGATAAAGTTTAGGAGTTATTTCTCTCATTTTTTACACACATGCTTTATAAGACTGAAAGGAAATATCTGTCACAAGAGTATAAAAGGAAAGTTGGAGTTAAGGGAGGCAAGTAAAGCAACTAATAAATTTGTACTGTACACTGTGAATAGCGAATAAGGCATTCTGTATCTTTTTTTAATTAAAAAAAAGCCAGCAATTGGGAGTTCCTTAAACAATTGGCCAATCAAATCAGAACTCAAAATCAGACCTTTCTTTTTTCCCTTTTTTCTTTTATTGGCATATTTATCAGGAAACAGATTCTCCTGAACTGTGATTTACCACTTAAGAATAGAGGTTTCCCAATCCAAGTTACCCCAACAAGTCAAACTTTGTTCATAGTGGAGCAAGATACACCATTCAAACAAGCTTTCATGTTGCTTGCTGTCAAATGGAAGGGAAATTGCTGAGGTCAAGGAGGAGTCTGAAGCCTAGCATAACATACACCCACTCATTATAGTTTAATTGCTTTCTTTTGACATCAGGCAGCAGTTATTATTGCATTAATTTAAATGGGAGTTTTGGCTATCAAGATTTGTTGACTTGAAGTGTAATTGAATGAAATCTGATTAAGGTTTTGACTTCTCTGGCCCAATTGTGATACAGGTTGGCATTCTCATTTATCAGCCCCTGTCTCCCCATATGGCTCAAAGTTGCACCAATGACTGGTGAATGACACAAAAAAACCAAACAAAAGCAGCATACATTGTATGGATTTTCTCAACCGCTATTGTTTAATGGCTGTGTTTAATGTGACCTATCTGGAAAATGAGGACTACGAATAAAAAACGATTACTAATAGTGGTGTTGCCTGCTTTTGCATTCATTAACACAGAAGAAATGTGTTAAACACTGCATACCACAGGGAGCCTGATGGTAATTACTTTGGAAAAGCAACTTGTGGCAATGCGGCTGTTACAGCTAGTTATCAGTTTGCCAAAAAAATGACAGTTCCTGCTTCATTTATTAGAAATGTGTAACCGTTTTCTCTCAACAGGAAAGAGGAGAAGAGTTTTCATCAAGCTGGGTAGGTTTATCTTTTAAGCAGCTGATGCACTGAATCCCTACATGCTGTTATTTGCTCATAGAAACATGGAGCTGAATAAAGGATATTTTGGTTTAGTACACTTGTGTGAGTTCACCAAAAACATTATGAATGGGGTGAGGCTGTAAGTTCTTAAAGGTTGTCAGCCCAGCAGGAGACATCAAAACACTGCTGAGTATGCAAGTGGAGGACAACCTAAAGAATGCAAGGAATTAGTTTTTGCTTTTTAACCTTTTTGATCGTGTCTTTCTTAAGAGTGTGAGTAATTTTATTTATGTTGCTGTAAACAATATGACAAATTGCTGGGAAAAATACTACTATGTTTGGTTTTTTTTGAGTTTGTTGTTATAATTTAACACTTTCATTAACCTCTTTTGTTTGGTTGGATTTTGATGTATTTGAGCATTATGATCAATCCCTCAGAATGTGTGGCCCTCTCTGTCTGCTCCTGTGTGACTGTAGCAATGACATACCAAATAGCATAAAGCCTGTAAACCAGAATTTTTAGGGTTTTTTTTGTTTTGTTTTGGTTTTTTTTGTTAAGTGGGGAGTTTTTTGAGTCTTGTTTCTTTGGGTGGGGTTTTTTTTCAAAGTAATTAAGTATATAGACATTGCTTTTGACAGCTAAATAGAATTTCAGTTTGTTCAGAACACTACAGGTATTATAAAGGTGTGTGCTATTCCTGCAGACAGAACTACCTCTTACCCATTTAATTTTTTCTGCAAGTCTCCTCTCCAGAAACAAAACCAGCCTGCATCTAGTTAACTGCCCATCTTAGGCACTGAAACCCAACAATGTTATCTCCCTTTTTTCTGGCTACATATATCTGTCTTTCTACAGGCTAACTTCTAAAATCTAGCAAGTCACTGTCTGTGCAGAGTCCTGACAGAATGTACCTTATGCTGCTAATGACCTCACTGGACATGGGATGTTACTTTTACTGTCTTCAACTGTGTGTGATTCAGAGCTTGGCTGGATCCACAGTATATGTAGAACAAGTCATAAACCATCCTGGCTTTTCTTTACCCAGAATACAGTCATTGATTTCTCATTTGGAAAGTGGCCAGTCTGTCTAACGGAGATTCTTAGATCTCCTTTAAGCCAACCACGTATTACTGCTTCAGGGTGTTCACTCATGGGATAAATGCCCTATCCTTATCCTTGATTGAGTCTAAGACATGAGGGCAGCTGAAAGCTTATTTCTTCAGTTAGTAATGTTTCCCTAAAAATGAAATTTCTCCAGTAGAAAGGACAACTGTCTGCTGTACACATAGTTTGATTTGTGAAAGGTCACCTTAGTTTCAGTAGTGCATGAAGAAATGGATCAGGGAATTAATGAGCCATCTAAGAATTTTCCAAGATGCATGCTCCACAATGCATATGTTATGATTCAGGGAAAAGAGCACAGCATCTTGGTTTATTTATTGTTGATAGTTCCCAATAATGCCTGGCTTGTGAAAATATTTAGTTGAAATTTTGGAGAAACCTTTTCTCTGTCTGGGACACAAATTATTTTTAATATTTTTAAGAAAATTTTTTGTCCTAAATGCAGACTAGTCATATGTTGGGCCCTTTGTTACTCTGTTAAAAATGGTATTCTGACATGGTTTCCCCCTTTAGGTTCTTTACATTAGAGATAATACCTTTGATTTGGGCAAGACTCCAAAATGTCGGTAAACATCCTGAAATTTATCTTGGGAAGAGTTAATAGTACGGGACTAGCTTGAAACATAGATGATTGGGCAGCAGATTCAGATGTTGACCTACTGAGGAAAGGAATGAAAATTCCATTTCTATAAATATACTTTATTTAATATTTTGAATTCTAACTTTATGGAAATTTTATTATAGTGCACCTACTGAACTGCTTCCAGAGAACTAGGGGAACAGTTGGTCAGTAATCCTAAGTGTTTTCCAAATTAAAAGCAGCACTGAAGTTGTATCTGGAAATCAATTGATTGCTGTAGCAGTATAGAAATGTCAGCAACAAGAAATACTCCTAAACAAATTTGCAATTACATTTGGTAATGCCTGTAAATTTTCCATATTTTTGAGGGCAATCACACGCAGTCACACAGTCTTTTCAATGGTTTGAGAGCGATAAAAATGGATCACTAGACTGGCATCAGCATTGAAACAAAAACACCATAGGTGTCTGACCATCAGGAAATGATGTCTATTTCTGTTATAACTGTCTATAGGAAAATGTTCCATGCATATATTTTTAAGCATTTTACTACAGGCAACAATTATGATGCTGCATGTGGTAATGATTTCTACAAATGACCCTATTAGTCACCACTGCTTTCTTTTATATGTCAATTCAAAATTATTTACACTGAAAATTTATCTAATGTAGAGAATTTAGGGTAGATTTCATATTCTTCTTCATACTTCTTACCATATAATGAAAATATTCATCATAATATTTGTAGATAAGACCACAATTTATTTCTTTAAATTCTTTAATTTAAAATTTGATTAAAGCTGCTGAACTATATTAAAATGATATTCCTATTTTCTGACTAAAATACCTATATTTTTATGAAAAAATTCTTCATTCACTATTGTGAGTTCCATTGGAAATCTCATTAGGAATACTGCAATAAACTAGTCAGCTCTAAACAAGAATCTTTTCTTGATAACTTTTATCTTGATATAGCCTTTTCACCTTCAGTGAAAAATCATTTATTTCAGGATTTTTTATACTGATATTACAAGAAAAAAAAATCTGATGCGTATATTCTGGATAACTAATACATTTAACATCCTCCAACTATAATGCAGTTCAAAGTAGCGTTATTTCATAATGAGTATATGTTTAGGGACTTACCTCATCTTAGACCAGATGAGACATTGTATTTACACTGAATAACCTTTGAGTCTCTATGTTTGAAGATGCATTGGCTATATGAATGATTCTGTATTCCCTTGTGCCTCATTTTCAATTGAGAACAAAAGTACTATAGGCACTCTTATATCATTTAATAAGGATTTGTAGAATACCATGTGAATATAGTAAATACAGCAGAGAAGAATGCATGTGAAACTATTTTAACACCATTACAGTACAGTTGCATTATAAGAGATTTAGAACAGAGATTAGCAACTGTTAATAAGCCTTTATCTTTGACCACAAGATAAGCTTCTTAAAAGCACTGTGACTTTGCCTCAGTTTAAAGGTTGTAGTACTAGTGGAGAGTACCACAATAAGGGTTCTGTTCAGACTATAGGTTTCTTTTGTGCTGTCTTCTTCTGGAAGAGACTCCAGAGGCTGGTAATTATGCTTCCATAATAATTTTTTGCACCTCCATCAGCCAGTGTAAGTGAACCAAGCTCACTGCCACACTGCCACTCAGTGATGTTACCAGTGCCACTCTAATGTTACCCTGAGTCTGTTTAGGTGACTCCTCTAGGGATCCAATATGGATAGAAGGTCAATTTTGTTAGTACATCTTTTTGGATATGTCAAAGTAAGACATAGCAATCATCCTAAAGAAAAAAAAAAAAAAGAGCACCCACTTTTTGAAAAAAAAAAAAGTCTGTATAATGACAGCAAGCATAGTCAGTCCTTTAATTTCCAAATGAATCATCTCTTGTAAAAGACTCCTACTTCTGCACTTATTAATAACTTTCTGTGCACTCCTAAATTGTAAAACCATTGCAGCTGCCGTATTAATGTGGCTGGCAGTAGAAATCAAGATAGAGAAGGAAAAGGAATACTATGCTTTAGGCAGACATCCAGTTCCTATTACATCTTATCCCTTTAGCAGAGGTGAAATGTCAGGGGCCCATCATATTATGGCAACAGGAGGAGAAGTACAAACAATTGGAGGACGTCTGATTCAAAGAGTCTTGTTCAAAAAGCTTTCATGGAGATTTGCCAAGCTTACTGTGGGATCAAGAATGTAAACCTGAGACAGCTCTGCTGATAACCAGTAATTCCTGTAGTCTAAGGTGATGTTCACATCACCCCCTGCCTGGAAAAATTTCAAGCTTCCATGGGCAATGACAACACGCAACTGCAAGGAGCCACCAGGTGCAGCTGCCAAATCTTGAATCCCATAGTTTCTTGTAAGTGCATGCCAGCTCCCCTCATCCACTTTATTTCCTTCATCCCGAGTGTTTATAAGGCATACTAGTAAATGCTAGTTGACACTTCCAAGCCTTGAAGGGTGGTCTGGAGAAAGACCAATCCTGGTTCAATGCCTGTGTTTGTTAGCAAAGAATGCTTTCTTGCAGACAGATAAAAAAAATAAAGCTCTATTTGAAGAACCTCCCATTTCCTAAGTTTGGGAATTTCTTTAGTTATTATTTT
This sequence comes from Motacilla alba alba, assembly GCF_015832195.1. NCBI lineage: Eukaryota > Metazoa > Chordata > Aves > Passeriformes > Motacillidae > Motacilla > Motacilla alba. The sequence continues at coordinate 67,824,136 of NC_052016.1, forward strand.
TGTTGCATTTTATAAATAATCCAGAAAATCTTCAGCATCGGTGATGCTAAAAGCATGCTCATTTTTAACGGCAGCATAAATATTAATCACAATCACCAGTCAAGACTGAGGATTTTATTTGGCATAACATGTACAACCATGCAACAATTATGTAAAAATGGAAGTTATTATGAGCTGTAATTAATATACTGTGTTACCAGCTGACTCAAAGCACTTTGCTCAGCATCCTTGGTTTTAAAGACTGTATCTGAGTAGTGTTAAATGTATACTAAATTCAGTAAAGCACATCAACAGCCCTAGGCTTTCTCCTCTGGTGGTGACTACCACTGAATTTTATTTCTGCTGAAATCTTGCTATGAAAAAAAAAAGAAAAAAGCAGTATAATTGCTGATTTACCACCACTGCTTAATCTAATTCAGTTCTTAGTGGTCCATTAGCATAACAGAATTTGCATTTTATTTCACAGAAAATGTTATGACTCCACCTGCCTTAGTTCAGAAAAAGTATCAGAAAGAGGAAAAATGACACAAGCAGAGAAATGACAAACCACTTACATTTACTAAAACAAATATAAAAAGGGAAGGTGTAGTGGTATGTGTAGAGCATACCATCTTTGCAAGTGAACTAAAAGTGTACCAACCTCCTCATAACCTTCAGTTCCATCACTCAGTTTCCATTTTATTGGGTTTCCAAAACTCAGAAGTAATTTTCAAATGTGCTGCTATCACATGTCATTATCCTTGTAAAATTTTATTCATTGTGAAGACTGTGACAGAAAATATGCAAAGACATATGCAGGGATATGGTGCTTTATCAAACTATAACATTGCTAAACATAACTGCTTTCCTATTGACTTGGACCTAATCCAGACACTAGAGATCATAGAAAAATTACAAGTTATCACACCCTGCCCAGAGTGAGGTGATCAAAATAATAACAAATTAAGGATATTTTGATTGACAGTTTATATGCATTTCTTTATATTTTTCCACTTCCTTTAGGCTCAAATCCTAAGGGTGACAGCTGTCATTTTAAAGGTGACTCATTACAATCCTTTACAGAGTCCCCTAACAGATGGAAAGGTCTTTGTTTCCCAGGGAACACTGACAGGTTATGATTTCCAGAGCTTTTAATCATTTTAGCAACACTTATACAAATCTGTCAATTACTCTATTCAGTGATGTTAATAATACAGCAATCTGGGAATGACAAAGAACACTCTTCTTTTCTTGAAAACACAACTTTTCCATCAAGACCGGAAACACAGAACAAAAACACTTTTGAAGAGCTCTTTTCTCCCACACAAATCAGTGTAAGTTCCAGGGTATTTGGTCTGGCTGAGATGGAGTTCATTTTCCCCACAGCAGCCCTCCCTCACAGCGCTGTGCTCTGCACTGGTAGCTGGGCAGGTGTTGGTAACACACCACTGTTTTGGCTGCTGCTAAGCAGGGCTGGCACAGCATCAGTGCTGCCTGCACAACATTCCACGCACACTCCCGCACCCAACAGTACTCTGGGGATGGGAAAGACCTTGGCACAGGACATAGCCAGGACAGAGGACCGAAGGGGTAGTCTATATGATATCTTCTCAGATATGAAAGCTAAGAGAAAGGGGGAGGCAGGAGGGATTCATTATTTATGACATTTGTCTTCTGGAGCAGCTGCTGCATGTACTGAAGTCCTACTTCCCAGAAAAGGACTGGACATCACCTGCTGATGGGAAGTAAAAAATAAATCTTTTGTTTTCTTTTGCTAATGCTCACAGTCTTGCTTTTGCTGATTTAAACTGCTCTTATCTTTTCCCATGAGAGTTTTTCTGCGTCTTATTTTCTTCTTCCCCTGCCCTCCTGGAGAGGGAACTGTTAGGGTGGCTTGGTGGGCACCTGGACTCCAGCCAAGGTCAACCCACCACAACCAGCATTTATAGTGACAGAAAAATTTTATTTTCATAATACATGTCCACAGAGCTTTTCTTCTCTCCTGAGCTGCAGGGAAGCTATAAATCATTAAAACATACAACCGATAAAACATGACAAGCTGACATCACACAAATAATTAAAATCAAAGTCACTGTGCAGAAGTGATAATTTTGGTCAGGTACAGAGTAATGGCCTTCACTGTGGTGCTTTTTCTGGTCATGATACCAAGCATCTGAAGCTCCTGAGGTTTCAGAATAGAGGCAGCAGATGTGGGTGTACCAGTAGATGTGGTAGCTCCACCTCATGACTAATATGCAGTTCATTCATTCATTATAGAACTGAGGATGCAGTTCCCTTATGTAAACCAGGTATTTTTTGCAGTGATGTTACAAGGTATCCACATAGAAGTTACATAGTTTTTACAAAACAATGACACTAAGATATTTCAGAGGGATTTTTGACATCTATATTATGTTCAATGTGAACAGAAACCTAATCATCTAGATAGAAACTTTTTATAATAATACAGAAAACTTTTTCAGAAAAAAAACTTTTACAGCATATCATTTTTTTTTATTTAGAGGAAATTTTATCCTGATACCTATTACGAAAAGTAAGTATAGCCCTAATGTTCTGCAGTGTAAGAGCAACTTAACTGTACCTTAGTAACAGAACCCTTTCAGCTTTCAGACTGTATTTTTAAGAAGTCTCAATTGAAAATTTTTGTGTCATCAGGCAGTACTTAGTACTATTTAATATTGTCACAATAGCATTGGAAGGCCCTAGAGAAGGAGTTACAGCTTCTTTTTAAGCACTACTGATAAGAAGTGAAATGTTTCATACTGAAAAAGTATTGCAGAAGCAAAGCAAAACAAAACAAAACAATATTTCAGATAGTGAAAATCTTATTATCTCCAGACCAGTCACAACTGGAGTAATATGACACAATTTATAGGTTATGGTCTCCACAGGCAATGTGTACTGGTGCCAGGAATTTGACTTGCATTTCCCTATTATTCTAATCCAGACCTTGAACTATTGCAACTAACTTTTTATCTTCTTTAGGAAGATCTGATACGTTATGGATCAGAAAGGCAGTTCCTAGAATTTAAACCTGTTCCACAACAGTTTAACCCCAGCCTTTAACCTCTTCTCTGTACATACTGTACAAATGCTGCTATTCTTCCAGCAACAAAATTGTCAGGAAGGGTGTTTCCCATCATTTTCTCAGGGGCCTTAGACCCCTAGGGTGCTTGACATCTCTGTATATATTCTCTTGAAAAAGATATGGACTATTCAAATGCTCTTCTGTAAAGTAAAATAAGTGGCAGCTGGCACCATACAGTTCTGTTATAATGAAAACATGAGGTGGTTGCCATTACACAGTCCTGCACTAATGAGAACAGTAGGAGTCTAGCATTACAATGGTCTAATGAAAACAGGAAATGGCTGGCATTAGGTTGGTATAATGAAAACAGGAGGTGGCTGGCATTACGCTTATACAATAAATAAATTAGGATTTCTGGTCCTACCAATCTCATCTAGATTATATATGATTCCAGTGTGCAAGAGAGAAATTACTGTAAATCAGGGACAGTGACAGTAAAGATCATTCTTTGTTATATCACCTCAGAAGCAGAGTTGTGTCCTTTTACTTTCAACAGTTTATTCCTTTTTTGGTGGTTATACACTAGCAAAACAGGCACATGTTTTTAAAAACTGGCATGTAACCTGTACAAACTTTCATTTAAAAGTAGCCAAAAGTAGCTTGTTTTCTTATGCCTGTCATGCTTTAATGTGAAATGTTAAAAATAGGTATCAAAAAATGAAAATTGATATGACTGGACTTTTTTAAATGAGTCTCACACTTAGCTGTCCCAATCTGGGCTGAGTATGCAATTGATATAACTTTGGGGTGTTTAATGCAATACAGAGAATGAGATCAATACTTGCTGAGAAGTAAGGAAAAAAAAAAGAAGAAAAAATTTAAGCACAAAATCAATCATTCAGCTAATGTGCTTTCTTCTAAGAACAGAAGGCTCAGGTAGTTTTCTTCCTTGTTTTTCAAACTAACCCTTCTAGTTGAGACTTTTAAATTATTATTACACAAGAGGGTCTTCCATGTAGGTCTTAGACAATGAATAGACCACCATCTTCCCTTTGATTGCAACTTTTAGAGGCATCTGAAACAGATTGATTCTCACTCTCCTTAATCTGGTTGGATTCACCATGAAGTTTGTACAGTTCAAGGCCAGTACATTAAGGCACTGCATCAATCCACTCATACGGTACCTTTCAGCCACTCAGTCTCCCATTTCTCATCTTCAAGCTCAACTGCATTGTTTCTGGACATTTTCCACTGGAAACCAAGAGATTAAATGAAGCAAGAAAATGTTTGGAGTATTATTTTCAAAGCAGTAATTAGTGTGCTGGAATGTTCCAGCATAAAACACTGTGCTTCCTGCAGCCTGTTATTCTGCTGATAGCTTTGGTTTCCACACTCAGATTGCAGTGAAAATATTCCAGTCAGGTAGCTCGGAGTGAAACAGCAGTGTGATGCAAATAAGGAACAGATAATCAAATCAAACTTTCTAATCGAGTTTTGCTATGCTGACTCTCTTATTTCTCTCCAGCCTGCAGTTTGCATGTTTTACAACACTGCAGAATTAGCTTAAAGAGTAAATACTTGTGAGTTTATCGAATCCTGTCATGTCTCACATGTACAGAAGAACAAATGAAAGAAAATAATCTTCCTCTGCTGCTTCTATTATTACTTTAATTTCTTTGCATCTTTGGTGTGGTTCTGATTGAATCCTTTTAAAGGAGAGGAATAGAAGATGAAGAAGTCAGAGGGGTAAATCAAGGGTGAGGGCTGTTAATAATTTTTTGCTTTCTTTTTCTTTTGTTTTTATTTCTTCATCAAACAACTGAAGGAAAAAACCAACAAAATACTCGTACCTTATGGACCAGATTTTAAACTAAAACGTATGGCACTGGAAGCAGCATATGCCTTGGAAAATCTGCTGTTATGCACTGTGTGTGCAAGCCGCAGACGTGGCTTAATCGAGATAGGAGGCGACACGTGCCGTGCATCTGAGATTAGTGTCTGGACCTCAGCCATTAATGCTGGCAACCCAGGAACTGACTCATTCCTCTGCCAAACTTCTGCTGGGATTTGGGTTCACTGAATCCGACTCACAGTCTTTAATCCCCCCAAGCAGTATCTTTTTGAATTGTGGAGCTTGCAAAACATCCAGGTGGTGGTCCAGCCACGACAGCGTCTGTGTAAACTCAACAAACAACCTGTTCTCTTTAAGAGTTCTCTTATTCAGAAAGTTTCTAGCCCTCTATCATGCAAGTCTGAATGTCAAAGCTCCATTTTCTTTGGTTCATTATACTGAGTAGACAATAGTCATATTGCCCTTCCAATCTCTTTGAAATATTTGAGATCTTACAAATGTCGTATGCCATAAATCTACTTGATGGGTCTCATCATTCTGTAAGCAATATTTTTCATTAGCTTTGCAATAAAATGGCATTTTGCCCTATTTTCAAACTAACAAATTTTGTCAGGGTTGGCATCTCTATTACATTACCAAATATATCAGTCAATACCACCTGGTGTAATTGAGTCTTCTTTTATGATTCAGATAGTTGCTTAAACTATGGATTTTTCAAAGTCAAATTTTCTGGCAGAAAGAATATTGTTTTAATAGAATTTTAGATAAACAGGTAGTATATCACTGTAACTACTTGTTTTGATTTAAGATAATTAATTGACCTCTGTGTACAATATTCAAGATCATTTATAATTTTGTTTCACACAAAAATCTGTAGAAAACCATTTGATTATGCTTGATTTCTGTCTCAAGATACAGATCAAAACTAGCATCTGACACTCACAGTAAAACATGAATGAGTGTGACAGTAAAATCCTTATATGAGCCAAGGTTTTTGTTTTACATGATATTAGGAAATATGTTCTCTTCTGGCTTTCTAAGTAACTAAGGAAACTGGCATCATGAAAAAGGTGCCTATCTTTTAATGGAACATGAAGATTAAAATTTAAAATCTAGCAACACACATGCACTCAAGGAGAAGAACCACAGGAAGGTAAAAGATTTAAAACCGAGTTGCACAGATTCAGCTAAACTAAATTCTGAGCCAAACCTTTTTCATAGATGTATTCACTGATAACAAGGGACAAATTAGCTAACTACTACGTGGTTAGCTAATCAAAAGTTTGTCATTCTCATCTGGGTATCTTTATTCACATTTTGGAGCATGTATTTGCTTGTATTTTCATAATGAAGAAACATTTTTGAAATCTAGATGAATATTTTAAATGCCCTTATTTTACCACAATGAAAAGCCTGTATTACAATTAGCATTTCAGTATAACAGAGCTATTTGTTTCTGTCCAGGTCAACAGTAAATTAATCAATATTAGTCAAAACTATTCTACTCCATAATTTCCCTGCCTTTTCAGAGCTTATAGTGGAACCCCTCATTCTCTTCCTTCTCATACTAAGATGAATTTAAAATTATGTTCTAAGTTTATATGGACTCTTTCCAAATGTTCTGTCAACTGTGGTATTCTGCAGCCTTGAGCATCTCTTACATGGCTGCCAGAAGTGGAAGAAACTGTTACTGCTGCTCCAAGTGGGTTCATCCAAAGCCACATTTCTACTGCCATCCTGGTTTGGGAAAGAATGGAGAGCTTATCTTGCCTTGAGCTGCTTCTTTTTGGATTGCAAGTAAAACAACATGTCATTGATTATTAATGGTTCAAAGGCAGTTTTTGTAGATAAACTATATTTACTTCTGTGGATTTTTGGACCAGATTTCAATTTGAATTATTCTTTAGCCAAAAAAGATTTCCTATCTTCAGGAATAAGTTGAAGCTCTTCAGGAAAATTACTGTTTCTGTTCATGCAGGTAGATTAATTATAACAAATGTTTGTACAGTTTCTATATGAATGAAAATTATTTACAGAATATTAGAAAGCAAACACACAAAATAGCAATGAATACACTGCTCTGTGTGACCACGCTGCCCTGTGTGAGATGTAATTAATAGGTAAAAAAACCTTCTTTGTACCTGGCCATGAAATGTATCTCTTGGAACTCTGGTGATAGAGAATAACAGTAGTTTATAACCATGTAAAACTTTGTCTCTCATTAACCGTACATTTCTATTACATGCAATGTAATTATACTAGCCAGGGAAAGATTTCATACCCTCAGGGAAAAGTTAAAGCTCTCCAGGAATGGTGTATTTATACTTCTAGCATATCTCCTAATGCAAGCGTTGGCTGGGATGACCAGGGATAGTGCTCTGCTCACAAATAGGAAAGACACACTGGCAGCTTAGATCTGGCTTGAATTGCAGTGCCTCCAAAATTATTAAGTTAAGGGCCTGGAGGTGAAATGGGAAGGCAAGCAGCATATTTTGGACTCTGAACTTTACAATTGTATATTTCTTCTAATTCAGGATGTTGCTTGGGAATTCTTTGGGTACCTGCCATGAAGGAGAAGGCTGTCAGGGAAGGCTAGGTGATTTTTAAGGAGAGCCTAAAGACAGCTCAGGAGCTAATCATAAAATCAAAGAAACTTTGGCTGATCTCAGTCCCTGGGAAGATCAAGAAACACATGCTCCTGGAATTCACATCCACATCCAAGTAAGTGAAAAATAAGAAGAGTAATCAGGAATACTCACCATGGATTTTTCAAGAGTAAAGTGTGCATAAAAAATCTTTTATCAGTATGCAATTTAATGATTGGGTATAGGACAAGACAAAATGGTGTATGACATTTCTTGACTTTAGTGAGTTTTTTGTCATTCTCCACAGATGAAGAAATATGTGCTGAGAAAATAGTTAGGTGGGTTTGTTTCGAGGTTTAAATATTAACTGGACTCAGACACAGCAATGACCAATGGTTAAATATCTTTCTGGAGATCAGAGAAAAGTTCAGTACCATAGAAGTCCACGGTCGGACCTGTGAAGTTCAAAATTTTCAGTGACCTTGATAGTAACACAAACTGCACTTAGAACATCTGCAGATGGAATAAACTGGAAGGAGTAACTGTGACCATGAAAAATGTCATAACTCTACCCAAAGAGATTGCAATATACTTCAGTAACAGAGAAAAAGAAAGCTCTTGAGGTTCCATAAGAACAAGCAAAATTATCTGAACCAAGGGAGAAAGGATACCACGCATTAACAGAGGTTAGGAAGGGACTAGGTAAGTCGAAGCCCTTCTGAAGAGAGCTTGGGGATTATGGTGTACACGAGTTTGGAGACAATTCCACAGCACTCTTTCTTTCTGAATAAGACAAACAACATACTGGGTATGCAACTGTTATATACTATATGCACTAATAAGAAACTCTGGCCACAAGACCAACAGAAGTTATTCTTCCCTTCTACTTAGCACCAGTGAGCTGCATATAAAATACTGCATTCAGTTTAGTTTTTTTTACTCAGTTTAAGAGAGATAAAAATGGAATTGGGGAGGATATAAAGGAGGGGTGAGCTATAGCCCATAGGAAAAATTCCCATTGGAGAAGTCTGTGGAGGACTGTCTCCCATGAGAGGAATACCATGCTTGAGAAGGGGGAAGGACTCTTCTCCTGGAGGACAAAGCAGCAGCAGAAACAGCATGTGAGGAGCTGATTGCAGCCCCCATTGCCCATCTGAGGGGTGATGAAGGGAGCTGAGGGGAAGGAGATAGAGAGTCAGGAATAAAGCTAATCTGGGAAGGTACTTTTAAGTCCTGTTTTACTTCTCATTATCGTACACTGATTTTGATTGGTAAAAAATTAAATTAATTTCCCAAAGTTGGGTCTGTTTTGACCCTGATGGTAACTGTGAATGATCTCCCCCTGTCCTTATCTTCTAACAGGAGCCTTTCATTGTTTTCTCTCTCCTGTCCAGTTGAGGAGTGGTAGAGCAGTAGAGCAGCTTTCTTGGGCACCCAGCATTTAGCCAGACCAAACCACCACAACTGGGCATAACAGTCTCATTGTCAACAAGGGAAGAGAGAGAATAACTGATGGCAGAAACTTCCTGAGCTTTCCAATTTCTCACCAAAATCAAACTCAGACAAAAAATTAGAGAAAGATTTATTCTAAACCTGAAATGACTAAACAAGATATTTCTGCTTTATATTCAGTCATTGCTTTCAAGGAATTCTTCATTAGACCAAGTATATGCTTAGCATGTCTGAATTTAATTTTTTTCCCACTTAGCTGCATTTTTCAGGAAATCAAAGGTGCTTTTGTTAAGTCAGTACTCTGAGCATACAGTCCAATTTCTGCTAATAGGTCTCACTGAATGAAGTTAACATCTGGAAACCTACAAATTTAAATAAATACACATGGATATCAAGAACCATACGTATGGTAGAACCATACACGTATCCAGAACCATATCCTGTACCATAATTTCATGGTTAACTTTTTCTCTGTCTGTTTTTTCTCACATCATGACATTAATCAGTTTTTTTAACACAAGAGGAAGAATGATAGGAAGTTCCAGGGAGAGACAATACCAGATTTCCTTACCAAAACCCATGTTGTGGTACTATTTCTGCCTGATAGTTTGTTTCAATAGCTTCAGAATTTAGCCAACTTAATAATTTACCAAATCATGTCAGCTGCAAAGAGAAGAAACAAGATATGTAGGAGGCCTTAGATTGTGGAAGGCCTTTATCTTTATAAGACAAAACCTTTCAAAATTTTTTCTAAAGCCGTTTGTCTTCTTTGCTGAAAGAATAAAAGGGGAAGCAATTTCCACTCAGAATATCTCAAAGTGGATCTCTGTGTCTATTATGCTTTCTCAAGGTTTATCTGAGTCACCTGATAATATATGACCACGCTCTAGAAGGACCTGTGCATCTTATAAATGCAATTTGCATTCAGTGTAGCATTCACATTTTTAAAATATCATTTTATTCTAATGCTTCCTGTAGAATGTCTTCAATAATTATTGCTATCTGCTTGTTAGCCCACTCAGCTGGAGCCACCTACAGCAGTACAGTTAGAGAGAAGAACTATCATAAGACAAAAACCCACCTCATATCTTTCTATAAGAACAAGACTTTTTAGATACAGATTAGATTTTAGATTAGATTAGAAATAGATTTAGATTTTCATTCCTAATATTCCATGGGCAATAAAGATGGAACTAGAGGCTCTTCATGGCCTCCATGGTCTGGAGGGAGGATGAAGGGTGGTGGAAGTCTTTTGTCCCTCTCATTCCCAGAGCGAACTGAACCCCCACGTGCCCAGAGTACCCTTGAGGAAGACAAGCTGCTGTGGCCAGTGCTGCCTAAGGCACTGGATTTGGCCAAAGTCAGGGAAAATAGATGAAGGGGCAAGGGTGGGAGAGCAAAGATGAGGCCCTGCCATGTCCTGGGTCTCCTGTCATCATCTCCTGGCATGAGTGATCAAGTCCTTCCCATCTTGGTTACTACACAGGCAAGATGTACCTTTGATCCCTTGGAACTTTGCTGGTCAAAATCATCTGGTTCTAGGCATAGTGGAACACTAAGGAGCTAACACACAATAAATTTAGCATGTGATTAAGCTGATATCTTTATTATGGCAAGAGCAGATCAAGTAGGTTTAACAAATTGAATTCTTTAAGACCAAGCTAGAGGATACTCCAAAAATTGTGTGTTGCTAATACGTTCTGTTAAAGCCAAAGGCAAACTTTTTCAGCTCCTTGAATTGCATTGCATAAGGGTGGAATTGTGAAAAAAACGTGTTAAAAGCAGACAGTTGTTCTATGATGTTGTTTCTACCAGCTCTATAGCATATGTGAATGTTGACAAATTAGCAACAGCTGCTTTATTTGCAATATTCAATGTGAAGTTATTGATTCTGTGCCTTGCTGCAGGAAGTTTTTTTGTAGGAAGCTGTAGATAAATGCAGGATTTCAACCTGCCTGAACCCCAAAGGAAATGAAACAACTATCCAGGCCACCTTTTAAATTATCAAATTGGAATACAAGTGCATCATATATTAGGTTTTAGCCCAAATCTGTATCCAAGGAAATCTATTTTCACTTTCTTCTTTTGTTTGTTTGTTTAAAAAAATCTAGGAGAGGTGTCTTTAAAAAAATCACTCGGCTCCTCCAGCACAAAAGCACTCATAGTGACTCATGATACCTTCTGTATCAACCTGTGCATTCTTCCAGCTTGGCAACATTCCTAACAAGGGTGTATTGAAGAGTCATGAAGTGCCTTGTTCTCACCTTGTGAGCACTTAAAATGTAATTTATTGTTGCTCTCAATTATCGTAGATTCCACAAGTGTTTACTATTTCTGGAATACTGGAACTTCACAGCCACATGATGATGAGTTAATGTAATGATCTGATCTATTTTAACAGGAATATGGTGGCAAGGCAAAATAAGATATTTGGGCTAATTTGCATCACTACTTCTTGAAACTTTAATGAACTTTCCAAAAGATGTGCTAATATTATGGTGAAAAAAATTCTTTAGAAAGACAACGTTTTTACATTTTTTTTCACCCTGGAAATAAGTAATTTCTTAAACAAAAACAAAAAAATTAAAAAAGAGAGAGAGAAAAGAGAGAAAAGGATAAAATAACATATGTGTTATTTGTATTAATTATGTAGAAGGTCCTCTTTAGTAATGCAATTACATTCCCATCGAGCACCCAGAGAAGGGGTTCAAGTGCTTAGAAATTTGACAGCTGCTGTCTGCCTTACACACTACATCCAATTTCTTTCTTCTGTAGACAAAAACCGAAAAACTTTCAGCAACTTTTTATCAAACTTATGGTTGTTTTATCAATTTTTTTCATTCCTCTTCTTCCATCCACCTGTGGTTTGCTTTTTGGTCATAAAAGCAAGCAGCTTCTTCCTTTCCTTAGTCCTGCATATTAAATTATTTCCAGGCTAGTATTAGATATAGAAAGTGGCTAAAAATGCATGTCAGAGGTTTTTGCTGGTAATATTTGATCCTGATGCAAATACATCCTTTGTATGGAACAATATGGGCCCTAACACGCCACATGGGATGAAGAGCACACTTATTTCCTTTAACATTGTACTACAGAAAGAAATGGACTGTGAACAAAATAAATTTATTACTCAACAACACAAGGTGCATTTTCATTTAGTATAAAGCTTTCAGAGCATATCCTGTCTGCAAATGAAGAACGATTTTTCAGCATTGGCTTTATCAGAAGCAGACTGCCTTTTGGCCTTTCCTTTCAGATTTCTGACACAACTCTTATAGCCATATAGGATTTTTTCACCTTATTTCAGGAATGAATCTTTATTTCTGACAGATGATATTGTAGACTGCAGGAATAAGGTCTTTTAAAATAATTTTGGGAAGATGAATTATCTTCTGGAAATTTTCTGTGCAGAAATGTAAATGACAGAGATTTCCCTAAATAAATAGCTTCTAGTCTTGCAAAATAATCAGTCACTTTTGAAAAATTCTGTTCATCATGTGCATTCAGTGGGAACAATCAGTGAACATTAAGCAGACAACATTTAAATTATAATTTAAAATAATAATTACATGATTACTTGACCATACTAACCAATGTTCATTAAAAACAAAATAATAATAATAAAAAGAAACTATAGTCAACTCCAACAAAAGAGTTTAACTCATTTACTTAGATAAAGAATATTTTCCTTTCTACTAAATAGGATCAAAAATACAAAAATCTGGTGATTTGGTTATGCTATTTATTGACTTGATAGAAAGATTAGAGAAGAAGGCTCTGCAATGTGCAGAAGGTCAAAGTAGATGGTTTACACTAATGCTTTCCAGCTTCGGCTCTGATGAATCTATGATACCCTCATACCTTGGAACACGCTGCTATTTCCAAAATATAAGAGGCAGGAGGAAAACTCTTTAATGAGCAGCTTATTCAGTAACTTTTCACTCCAGGGAACTTCTGCTACTTCCACTGAAACATTTGGCACTGGACATGTCAGAATAGAACATCATGTTAAACAGACTTCTGCTCTGATCCAGAAAGTCAGGAGGTTCACAAATTCATATAATCAGAGTGCTACATGGAAAGCTTCTTGACGCCTTTTTTTTATTTTAAACAAAGATTCTGGATGGGTTCGTTTGCTCGGTTCATAAATATTTTACCACTATATTTGCTTATGCAACACAAATACATCATTATTTAAACTAATCCTTAGGGATATTTTTTTTTCAGTTATGCTTTTTATAGTACCCTGTTCTTTGTATAATTTAGGTTTTGAACGTCTGTTATCACCAGCAGTTTAAGCCTGTACAAAGAGTATATAAACGCACAGATGTCAAAGAAAATGTTTAGGCATTTTGTGGGTGCTTTGGTTTTTTTCCCATTCATTCAATTTTAAAATTACCTTAAAAAGCAATAATCTTCAATTATGTGGTAGGGAATAGTATCCTCCAGTGGCTAAAGGATTCCATTTGAGGCTTCTGCCATCCAATATCACAGAAAACTTGCTCCTCTCTAAATTTACTTATCTATATTTCTCTAACCCACATCATGTACGCTATGTCAATATTGCTAAATAAGGTAGGATTGAGGCCACTCCTGCACCCTAAGGGACAGGTTGGCTCACATTTGTTTTTTTTTACAGCTAGCTATGTCCTTCAAGAATATACTGGTCTCATGGAACACAAATCCCTCAGCCTCAGGTGTCTTCTACAATCTGTGTGATGCCCCTTTGATCCCACAACACTGCTAACAAGTCTTTGCCTGTGAAAGGGGGGGGCGTGGGGGGGGTAGATGGAAGGATAATGCCTTAATGCAAAATGCTAGAAGTAATATTTTCAGCAGATACCCCATGCTGGAAGTTCAAGAACAGTATTTTTGAATCCAGGCTGATAAGGACTAAGAGGATCATGAGGACAAGATACTTCACAGAAACCAGAAGGAACATGATTTATAGAACAAACACCTTTAGTGTTTCAAAGGTGTATTTGTTAAGGATTGTACTAAATCCTTTCAAGCTACCATGCTCCATTTCACCTTGTGAATAGTCATGCCTAATGCTACCTGCAGTGGTCATGCTGCCAGTCAGGTTACTCTTAAGCAATACTGACAGCAAATGCTTCTCCTTGCCTTGACCAGTCTTGACAAAACTTATCAAAGGGTTCTTTTCTGGAGATTTGAGGGAAGACATTCTTTATCCCTACTTCATGGAAGTCTTTGATCTGTCTGCTAAAAGTGCTCATTAGTGATGATGGACATGGGTTTACAAGAAACCTGACCATCATTTCTTTCCTTTCATAATGGAAGAAGTTATAGATAACTATTTTTATTTTATAAAGTTCATTTCTGTGAAATATTTATCTTTTCCTTTAACAGCCACAAAGGTATTGAAGAACTGTATTTCAGGATACCCAGAAGACTCTGGGAAAAAAACCTGAAACCACAAAATCTGTGGGAGCTGCAAGCTCCAGCACAGCTGCATTTACTGAGTCTCAGAAGAAAGCCTGGAAATGAGAACAGCAGCCTTGAGTGTGTGTGCAGTGATCTGCAAAGAGAACCAGTGCCCAAATTCTTCAGGGTCAGAGAAGTGATGGGAAACTGATCCTCTGAGTTCCTGTGATTGTTATGCTATGTTGCTGCAGCAAGCAGCTGTCTTGAGAGAGGTAGTTCAAATCAGATCACAGTTCAGGTCCTGTAGATACCTGTTGTAAGACATCTCCCTCAGATTTTGAAAATTTAAGGTTCATAATTGCCCCTCTAAAAGAGAGTGGTGAAAATATAATCTGCAGCAATTGTAAATTAATGGGTCTCCAGAAAAACTGATTTAGGAAAAGAAGACAAACAGTCAAACACACATACACAAGGAATGTGCTAAAATAATAAGAAAACATATAGTAAATGAATCAGGAACTTTATTTGTAATTGTTCATAACTCAAGATCTAACAAGCACCTCAGCAGATAAAGAAATAGTAGCCTTATAACGGTCAAAAAGAAGTATTTTTTCATACAGTGTGTACTCAAAAAGTGAATTTTATTTTCATAGGAACTTGATAAATTTCATAAAGTGCCAAAAATGTTCAGAAACTGAAGTTTCTTCTATACTTACTAAAGACGAAAGTTTGGATGAAACTTCCAATTCTAGAAGCCCTAGACAGTTGATGCCTGGAATAGGAAAGCAAGTCCAGAGAAAATGTCACTTATCCTTGTCTTGCTCATCTTCTTCCTCTAATCATTCACTGCAGCCTATGGGATGTTGGTCTAAATGAGTCATATCTTTTTTTTTTTGCTATGGGGACACTAATGTTTTTGAGAGACCTATAGGATTTTTACATATGCCATCTTATAGACTGAATTCAGTACTGAACTTAATTATCTCCCATTTGAGATGGATTCATTCATTCAAGAAATATAAACTAATAAACTCTGTACTCTCCCAGAGTGCCCATGCAAATTGTTTGAATGAAAACTACCTTTTCTGATGGTGTGAGAAACTGGTTTATATAAATAAATATACGCAGATTTACATTTATGATGCATACTTCTTTCTATATAAAACTCAAGCATTGTTCTAAGTTGAATATAATGAATGTTTCTGTCTTGTCACTGAACATAATGCCTTAAATTTAACTTAGGTTGATTTCTGTCAGTCTAGCTCAGATGATATTAAGACAGCAGTAGCTACACACTGCAAGGGACACTTTATGTTCTCCGGGGCCAAGTACAGCGACCTGTGTCCAAACTGTTCAGAGTTAGTCTCTTCTACATATTATTTGCATTATCCTTGTGTAAGGCTCCCAGACAAGTCACTCAAAGAGCCTCTTAAAAGGGCTTCTGTGGTTTTTATGTATTCTGAATTAGCTTCATGGAGGAAATACCAACAAGATTTTCTCAAGGGGTCAAAACAAACAAAAACTTTACTGGCAGCTTCAGAAAATCAGACAACTTTGGCAAAAGCTTGAAGCAGCATTCAGTCAACATAAAACACATCTGAAAGCATTTACTCGGCCCATTCAACTTAGCAAACTCCTGCCCAATTTTCAGTTACTCAAAACTCTGCAAAGAGGGAATTTGAAGAAGAAGGAGAAAGAGAGCAAGACAGTAAAGATATGGAAAGAACAAACATAGCTATCACTCCTGGTTCCAGCAGTGCTCAGCTGACATGACTTGCAAGAGGAGGCTGGGTCAAGATTTGCACTTGTCTCATTCTTCAGTTTAAGTAGACTTTGGCCTTCCAGGCACCTTCCTCTCTGGTGGCCACTCTGGGGTTGGGGCCCAGGGGTGAGTGTGGAGCATTGCCTCCAGTGTGCCAGTAAATCTGAGGATACGTGTCTGGTAGTCTGGTAAGTAACTTCATTTTCAGATGTTGGGATTAGTGAGATTTTGAAGGACTGGGATGGGAACTCTGACTAGTTCAGTATTACCTGCACCACATTATGAGAGAGGGTTTTAACCAACCCCAATTTGAGTTTTTGGATAAGGTAAAATGATTCAGGCACTCAGAAAGAGTTTAAAATAAATGAAAGATTTTTGACAGAAAAAGTAAGAAAATAATTTATCTTTCTCTAGGGGTTAAAGCTTACACCTTGTTGTTTGCAATGTCTTATTGTTTTTTCCAACTGATTTCAGTCAAAAAGTGAGTGTACTATAGTCAGCATAGTAAAGTTAAGGTGAGTGGTTGAATCCTGACAGTCTGTTGATAACTGGAGTGATACCCAAAGAGATTTGTTGCCCACTCTGCATGGTAATGAGCACTCAAAGATGCAGCTTTTAAAAGCAGGAACTTAACCTTAAAACCTGCAATTAAGATTTCCACAGAGACAGCTGTGAAAGATGCAATGGTGTTGCAAAATAAACAAGTTGAAGAGTGTCAGATACATAAAGTTGCCTGAAAGTAAAAGAAAAAACCAGGAGTAAACAAGACATGAATTGTTTTCTGCACTGTAACTCCTTATATGACGTTAACGTTTTGCTATAAATGTGAGCGATTCAGAAAAATAGACCATGGAGGATCATATTTACAAGAAGAGTTACATTTTATCAAGAGATAAGCATATGAAGCCAGAAAAGAAAAGAGTATATAATGCATTATTTGATGGATATTAGCAATGGCTGGGATTCTTCCTTACTGTACAATAATAGGAAGAGGAAATCTGTTTCACATTTTAAAATACAATTCAGGATGTTAACAGATAATAGTTCATCTGCATATTGAATATGTTATAGGAAAAAAAAATGTAACTGAAAGATAATTGTAAAGGATGCAAAAATCAAACAATACAAAGTTGCAAAATGATATTAATAGGGTTGCTTTAAATCAGTTTTATGTTTAGATGTCTGCACTTAGGTGGAATCAGTCTTTCCCTGACTGTTCTCAAGGACACTCAATTTATCCATTACAAAACCACTCATTTCAAGAGAACAGAATCACTAAACACCCAAAGCTAAGGCACAATCTGTATCTATCCTTTACAGCAACTCAAACGCCTCCTGTGGCACTGTCTTCATTGACATAATCAACTGTCTCACTCATTTAATGCAAAGTTGGGGATGATGTTCATTGACTATTGTCATTATTCCAAATGAGTGTGGTAAAACCTTGTTAAGCACACACTTTCAAGACCCTGCTCTGAACACTGAGTTATTCATTTTACCAGAGACTCTTTCTTCTCCAGAGTCCCAAATGCTAGCCAGCCAACAAGTCTTCACTCCTGCCAGCCTGTGTTGCTGCAGTGCTGGTTTACAAGTGAAGTCCAGCAGAACAAGTGGGTTTAGGTGAGCAGTGTCTAGATGCTCAGGTCAGCCAAGACAGTGTCAGTTTCATATGTTTTCCATAACAGGACTTATGTGAATAAGGTTATTTTGCTGACTAAACAAGGGGTCTCAGACTAATTTTGCTGCTTTTAAAGACAGACATCTAAAATTCCGCCCCCCAGATGAATAAGGAATGGCAGCAGCAGGCTGCTTCCTGAAATAACAGGAGCCCAGAAGGGAGCCATGGTGACCCTAGAGCAGGTAGAGCTCTCACTATGGGATGCAGTCCTACAGGGCTGGAGCACATTGGGCAGAGCTACGGGCTCTACAATGTCCAACATTAGCTCCCAGCATGGCAATCAATCCAAAGGCTCCAGAATACATCCACAGGCTCCCATCAGTGGCAGCAAGACACAGGACAGAGACAGCCTCTGAGGTAAGACAGAGAATACATCTAAGGGATCCATCCATGAGACATCCATGAGAATGAGGTCAATCCAGGCGGCAGGGCTGGAGACAGGAACTCCTATACAGCAGCCCAGACAGTGTTTGGGGGCCCAGGACTGAGATGGAATTTGGCTCCTGGGCATGTGGTCAAAGTGGCAGTGGAGCAGCCAGGTAAGACTACTCCAGGGTATTAAAACCTATTAGTGCACTGATGACACAAATTTAATATTCAACCTAATTCTCTACTCATTTTCAGTAGTGCCCTTCCTCTGCCAAATTTACCTTTTTTTTTTTTTTTTTTTTCCCCTCAATTCTGGTTACTGCTCCCTTTCTTCTAAACACTTTAATTCCCAAATAATCTTTCTGATGGATGCTAATTTGTACAACACTTGCTGGAATTAAGATCACACTACTGATTTATGGAAAGACTTCTTAGCTTTTACCACATTAATTATTATCATGCCATTCCTCCAAATAACTTGGTGACATTTTTGATGCAATTATTTCATTGACTTATTTACAGACTTTCCTAGGTCTGCAGAGTTCCTGTGTTCCAGCTGGGACAAAAACAAATCCCAAGCTATGGAAATGCACTGCAGCACATTCTTCATAATTCTTCCAATGTAGGCAATTGATTTAGGTAGTTTTGAAGCAATTATCATCTGTGAAACCAGGAAGCCTAAAACTGAATATCAGGTGATTTTCCTTTGCTAATGATTTTTGTAATACCTTCTAGTCTTGACTGACAACTTTGTGTCATCTTCTACCTCACTGCACAATCTTGTCTTTCAGATCATTAATACAATTTATTCAAAAAAATCATGGAGTTTAATGTGAAACCTTGGAGCAACTCTGTTAATATGCTGGCATTTTTTTAATCCTCACATTTTCTATTTATTAACCAATTCTGTCAGTTTTATCTCCCTCAGTCTATCTTTAATATTAAAAATAATCTGTGCTATACCTATCACCAACAATTTTCAAATTTGTTCCTTTTTTTTTTTTAACATCTCTCACCTGGTTAAACAGAGTCTACAATAGTCTAGATGCTGATATTGATCCAATCAGTGAAAAGATGCTAAGCAGCCTCATATTATTGGTGCCTCGTGTTGGAAAAAATTGTATGAAAAGAGGTGGTGTAAGTGTAAGTGACATATAATAAATACTGTCAGTGCCAATGAATCTTGAATTTCTTCCCGATCAGTGTGGACAGTAAGAATGTCTGTACCAATATTTCAGAAAGACTATATCCCATTAGTTAAGGATGTTGGGTTGGGTCATGACAGAATTGTGACAGAAAGTTACCAGACTTGAAAGAATTTCAGCTCATTTGTCCTGCTTTATAGGGAAAGGAGGGATACTACTATTTAGCCCATTATAAACTAAGGATGAAGCTCTGACTTTATCTTTTGGGATGAAACCAATCCTATTAGGATGTGTTACACATGCTCTGTAGAAAGCTTCTGAATTGAACCATTAATATGAACATAGTAGGAAAGACTATAGTAGGAAACACTATAGTAGGAAAGACTAACATCTGAATACCAGCTCTGAGGAGTGATAAATTTTCCACATTAAAACTGACCTGTTCTAGAACACAGAAAATCTAAAGCTTAAGATTCTGCCTTGTTTTCTGTGGATATCTATATGTCACCAGTTTTTAAAGAGGATTACTAAGGTGGCTAGGTGCGTAATTTTAATTTTAATGTAGGCAGGATGCACCTGTCCCTAGACAAATAGGAGAGTTGATAATCTAACAGCAGAATATCTGTGGATGTTGGGTCACCTATGAGATCAGATGCAAGCTGAACTGTGATTGCATTTTTAGTTTCTAAACTTTGTTGACATTCCCCTTTAAGCACTTAGGTTCTCATTTGTATATGGCCAGTTGAGAGTGAAGAAAAAAATCTCAACTGAAGTCAATGGTACAACTTTAGTGAATAATCCCACTGGTAGTCCCAGTTCTTTCAGCAAATAAAAGCTCAAGATATCCTCTTCACAAACAGCTGCACACCAAAAACATCTTAGATATTGACAGGCACATTTCATGTTGACCTTGGTGTAGTGAGGGATGCTTACAGAGGCTCTCACTGTTCTTCTGCTTCCTTTCCCTTCAGCTCCTTCAATTATCCCACAAGGTCTCCCTCCGATATTGATTTGCAAATTACCTCCCTTTCTGACATGGAAATTATGTATTTGAGGACGTAAGTGAATACATTTCAACAAATCTTAAAAGGCATTTTTAGCAAGATTCTAAAGCCTAGGAATCCTATTTCCGTGTCTGTGGTATGCTCCATTTGTTGTGACCTATGAGATACTCCCAGACTGCTTGGTGCCTTCAAGACAATGAGTTTTTTTCCCTTAATTATATCATTCTTCATCACCAAAAGGCTCAGAAGTTCACTGGCACATCAGTTCTTTTCATATTTTGCAAAGTATCTTAAACAGCTTATTAAAAAAGCAATAATAGTATAGATTAATCATTATGAGACTGTCTATATTACAAACTTCTGAATTAATAAAAAAATATTATTTTTGTGTAAATTCAAATGTGCAATCTTTATTTGTTAGCAGTTTTGACTAACTGTAATGTGTGTCACTATTTGTCTTTCTTATCCCTGACTTATTCACAGCCTTACACACTTGGTTTTATCTCAGTCTGAGAGTGACTTAACATTAAGTGACCCAGCCTCAGGCTCAGGTTGCATTGTCTGCTCCAGTCCTTGCCAGCTGCTTATCTGGCCAAAAGTATTTAAGAATGGGAAAAAAAAAAAAAAACAAACTTGGAAAAAAAAAAAAAAGAGAAAAAAGAACAACATAGTACGATCTAATCTTATTTATTTATTGTCAACAGAAGAAGCTAACTGAAATCAGAGATTAAATTAATTTAGTTCTCCCCAAACATTATCTTTTTTTAACTTGATTGCACAGATTATATTGTAGTATCTGTAATGGTCCTCAGAATCTCGTTTGTATTAGATGAAGAAGCCTGTATGTTTTTGCCGCTTGAGCCATAATTTTTTCTAACGCTTCTTTTTCTTTGGTTCAACAAAAACAGTAAAAGTTGTAAATAGTACTTTTTAAATGTTTTTAGACTTTTACACTTTTTTTTTTCCACAGAAATGCTTTTATCTCTGCCTTGGCACATGAAGACTACTTACAGGATTTAACATGATCAAAAGTTGTTAGCAGTTTGTCAATGCAAAAAGTTAAGGTGAAAATGCTTTAGGTAGAAATATACATATCAACATAGCAGAAATGGATGACAGAAACTGATTTGCCTACATACTATAGAATACTAAAGGTCCTATTGCTGCTTGTTCATGGTTTTCCTTTCATAATGGCGTTATAAATATTTCATCACTTTGATAATTTTTTTCTCCTTTGTAAAAACCAATTTCACATTCACTGAATCTGTAGAACATTCATTTCCCATCTTTCTACTTCACAAATAAAACCAAACTAAATCCTATCATTTTTTAAAGTTATGTAACTTATGAATATTGCTTTCTGATGTCATAATTACAATGTCTTCTTGTAGCCCAGGTTATTTAAATCAGGAGACTGAGAAAAAGAATGCATGCAGTTGTGTCCAATGAAGGACTGTGAAAGGCACATGTTCAAAACCAACCTCTTAGTTGTGTTATCTTCTCTTTTATACTGTTAGTGTAGAGAGACTTACTGGCCTACGTTGTTGAAGACACAGCTGCTTCTCTTCAGGAAATATTCATACCTACACTGAAACAGAAAAAAAGGAAATTACTTGTGAAAGTGATTTTGATTCTGTGTTATATAAATTGAGGTTTTTTTGGTTGGATTTTTACAGTGAACATAACTGTTTTTTAAACTCTCTTTTTTCAGTATTATGATTTATCCTGACAGCTGTTTTCCTGATAAGATAACTTTTCAGGATTATTGTTAATATATTTTAATTTATTTTAGTCATGCAAGTGTCTGAAATTCTGCACCAATCATTTGGTCAAAGTCTAAACACTAGAAAAAGATCTGCTCTGAATTAAGAAAATATTACAGTAAGCAATCTGTTTGTGTGTTTCCTTTTAGCTAAATCTAGAATTCAAAGCAAGCAAAGACATCAGCCCAACTCATAATTCTCTTCAAGATTCTCTTTAATTCTTCTTTGCTCTGTGAGGATTTGAGATTGTGGTTTTGAAATACAAAGTTGGAAAAAAAGATTATGTCAAATGCCCAAAGGCCATAAACTGGAAAGAAAAAGGCTTGTATCTAATTTATGAAGTTTGGCAAGTGTTGTATTTTAATGGTCATTTTCTGTCCTTTTTTAAATGTCAAATGGAGTTCTGTAAAGCATAACACACGTTCTTTCCGTTCTTTGGTGTGGATATATTCTGCTTTTTGGGCATTCTTTCACCATCAATACTTACATCTGTTGTTTAAAATGCTATTCCTGATACAATTGTTTTTTAAATGCAAACCCATATGTGTGATCTCCAGAGAAACTGGTAAATTTTACCAAATGGGCATCCCTAAATTGCATGCCATCTGCAGCTAGTGATGAGAGGACTAAACCCAGTCAGCTGTGATCTTCCACCACTGCATCTATCATTTTGATTGGCTCTAGGGAAATCAACAGCTTTTGGCTTGAACTTCTCTCACCCCAACCAGTTATTATGGACTGGTTGAAATGTACTGGCTAAAGAATGACTTCTTTTATCCACAGTTGGGCCTCAAACTGTTTTCTTGTGGAAACCAGCAGAAAAACTCCAAATTTCAGTAAAGCAAAAGCAGGCACATACTCCAGCTCAGATTCAGATTTTATGAGGTATAAGTGTGCCGGCTTTCTAACTCAGAAGGGCTGTTAAAATATGTAAAGCGTGGAAGAATTTAAGAAACATTATTATTGCCTATGTGATTGTAAATTAATATTACTAGGAAAAAAGAACCAATGAACTTCTCAGAACAGCATGTTCACATTCCGAAGGCATAATTGGCAAAGTGGGAATTAATGTGTAATAGCATGCGGGACTTTAGGATCATCTGAGAAAGAGACAGAGAGAGAGAGAGAGAGAGATGAAAAAAAAAATTGGGAAACTAATACATAGATGCCACTGCACTGGGCAAAAAGGCATCTGAAATCCCATTGATCTTGCACTATTATGTTGTCCCTCTACCCCCACCGTTCATTTCTACCTCATGACATATTCCTTTAAAATAATAAAAGCTATTGTGAGTTAATTAAAACAGCAGTTAAAAAAATTATCTGGAAATATACTGAGATACACTTTTTTTTAACTGACAAAAGGCCTGGCTAATATGAGTACTTAAACTTCATGAGCCTAACTATACACTTCAGAATTTGTATTTATTTATTACCTAACTAGATGAACTAATAAAATCAGAAAACAAGATCTGAGAGCCAGGTCTGAAAAAAAAATGAACAAACCCAATCACAAAACTCACCATATCAGTGTTAAAATTAATCTTTGGTCTTCCAGCTATGTCTGTTTTCAAGTTCTGTCTTCTGTACTCGAAGCTCAATATGCACATTTGTCTTGCTCCTAGAGCATCTGTAAGATCAAATTCTCCATGGAATTTAAGGGAAAGAATTACTGGTGTCTCTAAATAGCTTTATTTAACATCTAGGTGCTGTGCTGCTCAAAAATGTTATCGTTTGAGTGCCTAAAGTACATGTGTTACAATTCAGCTTCAGTTGCCTAAGAAGATTTTTTTAAAGGTCACAAAGTAAAGAATCATTGAAATTTGGGAATTTCTAAGATATTCTGAGTGGGAGTCTTAAGGATAACAATGTGGGGATGATGATTTCTAAACTGCATGTGTATTTGATGTTTGATGCCTGAATTATGGTTTTGGTCCATTAATTTGTAGCAGGGCATCTCAGGCCTCACCAAGAGCTTATTGATTGCTTGCTAACCGGTGAGATAACTCAAACAGGACAAGCTGTCTTACAGTGAGTGATTTCGGTGCCACGGGGTTAACATTGGTCTGGCATCTCCCAACTGCCAATAAACATCTCACAGCTGAAGTGAGATCTGGAAAGATAAGCTGGATTTCTGACCAACAGACACCTCACTTTAAGACAATAGAAGCAACACCAAACTTCCAGAAAGCAGAAATCTTCTGCCTCTTCCCTGGAAATGTGTGGAGTTTCTCCTGTGGTAGGGATTCCTGCTTTGTGGTTACTGCCCAGGGTTTAAGTGAAAGGGTTGGGTGTACATTATTGTGATTTTGGTAGTAAGTTACATCTGACTCCTAATCAATATGATTTCTTTCTCTGGCTTTAATATTTGCCTTAATATCTGGCTTTAATATAACAGTGTCACACGCTGTTTTATGTTGGGCTGCAATTGGCTAGTAGTTCCTTTAGTTTTATACTGTGGAGTGAGTAATTCTGATTAAGGTCTTTCATCTGTTATCTCTTGATAGTTTATTACAAATTCATTTTTATAAATAGTCCTGATTTGCCATCACAAGAACCTGCAGGCCAGAGTGATTTTTTAAAATTTAAGTTGTTGCCTAAATCCGAGGCTAAGGCAGGGCTTGTCTGAAGCTCCCACTCCTCCCACGATATCATTAGATTCTCAGTGCTGTAGTTTTCCATGGGTGAAATACAAGATACATCTTTCTCCCACAACAGAATATTGTGAGAGAAAATAATTTAAAGATTGTTGAAATCTCAAATCCTACAGGAGTCTATTTGATAGGATCCCTATTGAATACTTGAAGCTTGATATAAGAATTCGAGGATTATAAGATTCATTATGAATGAAAAGGGAAAAAATCTAAAAGATGGAAAAACCAGGACAAATTAACTGGGAGATAAAACATTGCAAAAATATTTTTATAGTCCTCTTGATCACCAATTTTTCTTAAAATCTTCTGCACAAAGATTTAAAGGTATTTCAACACTAATCTTTCCATTCCACTTGATTTCTTAGGAAATCAGATGCCTAAACCCTTTTAATTTTTTTTCTGCCATAAGTGGCTAAAAATTCAAAATTGGGATGTTCTGAACTTGCGCTTGTAAAAGATTTTGCATGACATTTTCCCACTGAAGCTAAGATTTACTATGAGTTGTCTCACTTCACCTCAGCACCCACTGGTGTTGCATCAGTCCTACTCTCACCAATATGTTTCAACAAATGTGTAAATTTGGGGGACAAGGAAAAATCAATTACAAACAAAATGATAAAAAATCCATATAAAATGGTTTAGTATATAGGCTAAATCGCCGTGCATACTTGTCACATTATTGTTGTTACAATTAAAGCTAGGAAAAAAAAAAATAATGTTGTGAGGCATAGAGAGCAGAATCACTCTCAGAGAGGAGCAAATTCCTTTGTAATAGTTTATGCACAGTTTGTTATCACCAGAGTATTTTGCTAAAAATATATGAACTGATGGCAGACTCTGACTGCAAAATCCATCAGACATTTGCTGTAAGTGCTTCAACACGACTCTGCAAGCAGCAAAAAAATAGGAAAATGCCTTTGCATTTTGAAACCTTTGCTCAGAATAAGGTATATTATTTTATATTCCCACTTGAAAGAGCCACAGGACCATCGCAGTGACTTTTCCAAATTATGTTCTTTCCCTTCAAAGTATTGCTCACTTAGATGTCTGAAGAAAGGTGAGACCTTTCTATTGATTTTTCAAGTGTTTTTTCGCTGGTGTGCATTCCTCAAGACTAATGTTAGCGCCCTCTTACAGCTTTGCACCATTACCTTTATTTATTACATTTACCAGAAACATTTTCTCTTTGATTTCCAGTACCCAAAATCGTGAATAGCTGCAACAGCTGGAAAAAGATCAACACTCAAGTACAACCAACTAAAGCCTGCAAAAGCTAACATGAAATTATTCTGTAAGTCAATGCTAAGAAATATTTATTAGTATATATTTTTATACAATGAGAGATGAAGTAGAAATGTAAAGTGAGTTTCAAGCACTTTTGTATTTTCAAAGGGCAAAATCATACCCCTGTGATGTCAACAAGGACTTTTGTTATTGACTTAGGTGAGGTTAGGATACTTTTGCTTCATAAGGAGATATGTAGGGAAAAGAATGAGGATGCAGGCTTTCAGTTACATTTTAATTGAACTCTCTGCAGTTGTAGAATCCACAAAACTTTTCTTCACATGCAAAAGGTGCAGACTGATTCCTAACTGAAGAGGAAATGACATCCAGTCTATGAGAGAAAATGGGTAGGATAGCAAATTTTAGCAAACTGAAAATTTTTTACTTATGAAAAAACCTCCTTGTTTCCCCAGCATTTATGAACAGAAGCCATGAGCTGCTAGGGTTTCCATGTTGGAGTTCTGTAACCTCATGCTACACGAAACTCAGCTATACTTGAGAAGGATAATGGATGAATTGACTCTGCAAATACTTGAACAATTATCTTGAAGGAATCTCAGTATTTTAAACTCTCATTTATTGCATCATTTTTCTGCCTTACAAGACTGACTATACTTAGGGTAAGTATTTATCTTTCACCTTCTATTTGAAGGCAATTCAACAAACATACTTTTTAAAAAAAAAATTATTTTAGAGATAAATGTTAGCAACAACATGGAAATTGTACCAGCAGGATTCTATGGAGATGTACTTCTTGGCTGTACTACCCTTCCTATCAATATGGATATCCTTTTTCTGAGCTTTTTGCAGCATTTTATTGTGACAGTGTAAGAGTGAAATCCTTCCTTTATCTGTATTTTTGAAAAGAGGCATTGAAGAAAAACAATAGTTTCTCTATATATCTGTTCCCTTTCCCTCCTAATGGTGAATCTGTTAGAGAAAGTTTTAGGTACAGAAAAGAAAGAGGACAGCTTTCACAAAAGTAAAAACTACAGTTTTGTTTTCTTAAATTTCTGAAACAACAGAGGATGGAAATATATGATTTTACGAAAAACATGACTGTGATTTTTTTTATTTGTCTCTGAAGTTTTTTTCTCTTTCCTTTGGTGACATTTCAGGTAAAATCTAATCTGCATATTTTATTTTGTGTACATGAAAAATAAATACACAACCTGCAGTTCTCTCCATCCTTGTGGTGTGCTGCACTCAAGCTGCTCCTCTGGGACAAGGAAAGCCTGCCTTATCTCCCTAGCCTACTGTCAGAGAGGACAAAATTATGCGGATTCCGTGGTACATTGATCTTTGTTTGGGGCACACACAGAAGGGATGCAGTTTGAGCTACAGAGCATGGAAATCCTTTTCCACTCACTTCCATGCAGAAGATGAACAATGGAGAACCTTTTAATAGAGTGGCTGAAGTGAAAAGCCATCAGGGTGAATACACAACTCAGAAAACATAATAAAAGAAACTGCAGGAGGGGGCAAAAATAAAAGACACTGGCTGCTGACTCCCACTGCTTTGTCTTCACTCTCCCAACTTTGTCCACTATAATCTGGATTTTGCCTTTGTTCTTGTCATTGAATATGCCCTTTGGAGTGACCCAACAACAGTGACCCTTCTGGAGTTCATGAGCACAGCAGATGCCAGCTTGTGCTGCATAATAAAAGGGGATGTTCTCATTGTTGCGTTCCAAAGACACTGCTCAAGCTGGTTCAAATAAAATGAGAAACAAATGTAGTCTTCACCAATGCCTCTATCCAAATGAAATAATAATGTCATTGTTTGTTTAAAGTGTCATTTTCCATAATGTATCCTGTAGTCTGATTTTTCTGGCTATCTGGACACATGAATTCAGGGGCATTTGTAGACATTGCAGGTAAATAAATTGTGAATTGTTCCCAAAAGCTGCGAGAGGGAGAAGACCAAACTCATGCCAGAGAATGTTCTAAAATTTAGTACCATTGATGATAATGACCAGCACCCAAACATATTACCAGACAGGCACAAAATGGCTGAAATAGATATTGTGACTGATTCTTATTCTAACAGTTCTGATCTTTGATGAGAAGTTGCTTTGCTAGAATATTTTCTTACATGTTAGTATCACTTTTAAGTATGAAATTTATGATTTTTCACAGCCTAGATAGTATAGGATGAGGAACAACATCAGCAAGATCTAAGAATAGAGGAATAGCTTTTGGCTGAATTAACAT
Source organism: Motacilla alba alba (assembly GCF_015832195.1). Taxonomy (NCBI): domain Eukaryota; kingdom Metazoa; phylum Chordata; class Aves; order Passeriformes; family Motacillidae; genus Motacilla; species Motacilla alba. The sequence goes on from NC_052016.1 coordinate 67,852,311, forward strand.
TTGCCCATGAAACTCGTTATAGCTTCAAAATTTTTGCAGCAGGAGTTATCTTACCCACCTTCTGACATCTGTAATGTGAATATGTACATGTGAGCTACTGTTTGCAAATCTATTCAGTGGCAAATGAGAGAACTAGACACACTCATCAGGTGTGCTCCAACTGGCCAATTTTAGCTGTCTGCTCCAGGCTGACTGGACACAAGCCCTAGAAGTGCCTGGGTTTTTTTCACTGACTGTAGGCTATTTCAGACACAGCAGCAAGCTAAGATGCAATTTACTGATTGAAGAGACAGATACAGCTACAGCACATTCTGATTAACACTCTCTGCCTTCATGTTTGAACAAAAGATTTACCGAGCAGTAAGAAACTAGTGCTACTGAAAAAATCTCCCTTTGCTCAGTTGAATTCTATGCTCAGTAAGTCTTACTGACTTGGAATGTATAACTCCTCCTAAACACAAAGAATTTTTTTTTTAAATTCAAATGGTTTTTGTATTCTGAGTGAGTAAATTCCTTTCTACAGTGGTTTCACTGAGTTTATGCTGTGGGAATACCATGCTGATTTAGCTGTGATTGCACTTTCCACACTCACTGGAGCAGAATGAAGCAGGTTTTGTCCTTATTTAGTCCAAATTGTATTTGTTCATATAGTCTAGTCATGTTGTCCTTGTTTTCAAAAAGGTTTCAGCTCCGTCTGGAAATGTTTCTCCCATTATTTTGCAACTCTCTTTAGAAATCTCTAGGGAATATTTCCAGGTCTTGGAGATCTGTTATGCTTCAGATGTTCTAATTCCTTGATCACCTGTTCTGGCTGAATGGTACCTCCTTCGATATTTTTTTCTTCCTCTCCTGGGAAATTTATGTCTGTTTCTGACAGCCATCCCAAAAGCTTATGTGTGAACACAGAGGCAAAGAATTCATTTGATTGTGCTTTAGTTATGTCTGTCTCTTCAGTCAGCGAATTACCCAGGCTGGCTCTTAGAATTCTTCCAATGACCTCTTGCTCAATATGTTCTTGAAGAAAAAAAAAACATTATTATTTATCTTTAACTCTACTGCAATTTTTCTTTCATTTCACATCTTTGCTACTCCTAGTAGATCACTGTGTTTTCTATTGTGTAACATCATCTCTTCAGTTATGCTCATTCTTTTAATATCTTTCATCAGCCTCTTTGTGGTCTTTGAATAACTTTTGTACTGATTCCTTCAATTTTGTTGTTGAGGCTTTTTTTCTTTTTTCTTTTTTTTTTTTTTCAGATACTAGGTAATTCTGGTAATGTCCGAGCACACAGCTTGAATACTGTGTGCAGTCCTGGGTCCCACAATTTAAGAAGTTTGTGAAGGTCCTTGAATATATCCAGAGTAGGGCAACAGGGCAAGTGAAATGACTGGAAGGAATGTTCTATGAGGAGCAGTTGAAAACTTTGGGCTTGTCTCATTTGGGCTGAGGGTAATCTCCCAGCTCTCTACAGCTTTCTGAGGAGGGGAAGTGGAGAGGCAGAGCTGATCCTTTCTCCCTGGTATCCAGTGATAAAATACACGGTAATAGTTTGAAGCTGCACTAAGAGAGGCTCAGATGGAACATTAGGAAGCATTTCTTTACCAAGAGGGTAGTCACACTCAGTATCACAGCTCCTAGAGAGGTGGTCAATTCCCCATGACAGTCAAGTGTTTAAGTGACATTTGAACAATGCCTTTAATAAAATATTTTAATTTTTGTTCAGCCCTTAATTGGTCAGTCAGACTGACCATGATGTCTAGAGGAGATGATTAATGTATATTCCTTCTGACTGAAGAGTCCCATTCAGTTCTATTCTATAATTTTTTCATCAGCATTTTCCAATTCTGCATTGGTCTTTTTTTTATTTTTTTATTTCATTTGATTACACAAAACATACAAGCAATCTTAAAATGTGCATGGTGGAATGTGTGTATCTGATAAGTGTAGTGAAGATATTTCTTTCTTTACCACTGAGCTGCAGTGATCTTGGACAAAAATCCCATGGGCCAGACATAAGCCAGACTATACATCCATAAGTGGCAAAGTGGTAAAAGTGAGAGATTGGGCTGGCAAACCTTTGTCACATAAAAAGGTAGTTCATGGCAGTCATTGCACCTCATTCCCTCAGAGCCAAAGGATTAAGTGCTATAATAATCAGCCAAGAAAAATACATAGCATGTTTTATAAGACTGCCTCACTTTTCTCAAGGATGCTCTGGAGGTATTTAGGGTGAGTCACTATAATCCTGTTGACTACTACCACTGGTATGCAACTATATAAGGAATTTTTCTAATATCCTAAATAACTATCTTGAAGCTGTGCTCATGTGAAAGTATAAAGTGATTCTAAATATGAAATGGTGTCTGCACATGATTTATCACTTCTGTTCTTATGCAGCATAGTCAGAGATGGCCAAGAGCCTCCTAGAGCTTTATTCTGAGAAAGTGAAGAACGTGGAGCACAACAGAAGATACAGTTTTAACACCAAGCACTGTCCACACAACAGAAGTGGAGAATGAGGGATTATGGATATGACTTCACCAAAAATCTACAGCAAAGTCTTTGAACCTAGAGCTTTGTTTCAAGTCAAAAGTTTTAGTCGGGAGGTTTCTGAGTTTTAATTTTTCAGCAAGAAGCCAACATTTTCCATGGGGAAAAAAACAAAATAACATAATCTTCTGACTAATTTTGGTTGTAAGAAATGTTATGTTTTTGTAAAGTGCTTTTAGGCCATCAGATAAAGGTCGCTGGGGAAGTGGAAAATGTCATTAAGAAATTCACTGACTTGATTTTCCACAGGTTTAGGCCTCATTTGCCAGCTAAATACTACACTTCTTTGTCTACTGCGAAGTCTTACAAGACTCAAAATTAAATTAGATTGCATATTCTAGTTCTCTGTTGGTATTAAGGTCACACCAAACTACATCTATAAATTACCCAGGCACAGTCAGTTCTTAATGCAGCCCCTAAGGACACTCCAGTGCAGTGGCGTGAAGAGAGGATTTCTCTGGCTTAGCATTAAGCATAATCGTTCCAGGCCACGCTTTCCCCCGAGCAATCTTACAATACCCCCAAAACCGAGGACAATCCACCTGATGCAATCCTTCCAAACTCCTGACTGGCAACAGCTGCTACAACTTTTGTCAAACCCAGCCTGCTCCTTGGTCTCCCTGTGATTGTGTTCAGGCTGTTTCTACCCGCCTGACGCTCTGAAGCTGCTTTGAAAGAAGCCCTTTTACACTGCTTCTTTTCTTTCCATATTGAGCATAAATCCACCCACTGAATATGGGAGGTATAGATCACTAGTACCCACTAAGAAGTGAATGAGTTGAAAACATCTGTTACTACATAATTTCTGGACGTCCAGAGAGTATTGTCAATCTCCAATAAATCTGGAGGGATTGGGTTATAGGGAACATGCTTTCAGGGGTACCAGCTAAGTGAGACCTTCCAGAGAGAATTAACTCAAACTAGGCTGGAGGGCACTCTGCCACTGACAAGTTAAAACATGAGGTTATTTTGTGCTTGAAGTTGCCCTGAGAAGCTCTGAATAGTATAGTAAATGGATCCAGAAAGGTTGTATTTAGGAGTCAGGCACATAAATACTTCTTAAGAGCTTTTCTGAGAAACTCAGTGCCGATAATATATGGAGTAGGAATCCAAAACCCAAGCTAGTGCTGTAAATGCTGAGGTATTCTACGAACAACTGATGTATTCTTTATGAATAGTCCTTGATGCTGCAAGTCACATGTTATTGCTTAATGCTCTGAACTAAAATACACTATCAGTTTCACAGTGAAAAAGGCTTCCATTAGGAAATGCAAATTCATTAAACTCTTCCAGTGCAGGCTGGATTTTATGGTGAAAGACAAACTCACCTTGACATTTCTAGTAATCAAAGGATCTGATTATTTTTCTACAATGTGAGAAATAAAAGTTAAAGACATTCTTTTGGCATTTTTTTCCATAGCCCAGTGAACACCATAGCAGATTTTCACTTGCTGTGGGGGTAAGTATCCTCTCTTCATTTATACTAGATTGTTCCTTTCCGTATGGATAATTAAATAATCACTGGGACGGAACTACAGTTTGGGCAATACAGTTATTTCAGAAATTTCACTGAAAAATTCCATACGGCTTTAATAAATAGTCTTAAGTGTATTAAATTGGCAAACTCTTGCAGTTCAGATGTTAATATTGGCCAGGCTGAAGCCTCTTTTTGGTTGATCCTAGAAAATACTGGAGTAGATTGGAATCAGTTATCTTTGTATCACCTCTGGGATTTTTATGATTACTTGATTTGTTTAAAACAGGAAATCTTGGTATTTTTGTTGTTTTTTACTTAATTAATCACTAGAACAATGAATAGTAAATTTCTAACACCAGTTTTCTCCCCTCATTATCTTCAAAATATTTAATTGTAGGCAGATCAGATTTAACCTGGCTTCATCTCTCTTAAGGTCCTCTGTATCTATCTTTTTAGCAATACTTGGGGAAAATGCCAAAAGCTCTTAACTACTGTGTTTGCTTGGAAATTGCTTCACTGGCACTTGTCTGGGAACACAGAAGAGGCATAACCTAATTGATCCATAAAGGTGAAAAGAAGAGCTGTGTAATGCAAAATATATTTTTATGGTAAAAGGAATTGAAAATGCAATACACATTAAAAGTAGGAAAAAGATGTTTTTGCAAAGGTAGGGCTTATATTTAAAGTCTAGAAAATGAGAAAAAAGTCCAAATTGTAGGTGGCAGACACTTTCCTGATGTCATTGAATCATATAATCAGAAAATGATTTGGGTTGGAAGGGACCCTAAAGATCATTTAGTTCCTACACCCCTGCCATGGGCAATGATATGACCACTGGATCAGGCTGCTCAAAGACCCATCCAGCCTGGCCTTCATAAGGCCTTTTCCCTTGGATTAAGTCTTCAACCTACCTCAGGTGATTTGAAGAGTTATAATATTGGAGTTTAGTAAGTGAAAGAGGTTAATTCTATTCTAGTGTAAATAATTAATATGCAACTTCTCTCACAAAATCCAGAGAAACTGTCCCAATCCTTATTCCTCTTGTCTTGTGATTGCATTAAAGCAACAACACCTATTACAATCAGGAGGCAGAATTTACTTGCAAAAGCCAAATTTACTATTGCTGATGAGTTGCTGGTGACTGTTAGAGCACAGACCATGCAGGTCTGTGGTTCCCAGGGACCCATACCCACCAGTTAACACAAGCCAGAATTACATAGGACAGGGAGCACAATTCTGCCTAAAGTCCATTAAAGCTTGTAATAAGGAAAGGAATCCATTTTATGAGGAATCAATGGTGTATTAGCACTGCACAAGGGACAAAAGAAATGGCACTACTAACAAGATGGAGTGAAAAAAAACATGAAACAACTCCAAACCTCTGGACCTGTCAAATCTTTACACTCAATTCACTATTTTAACTATTTTTGACAATGTAGTGCTAAACATCGATTTGCAACAACAAAGAAAATCCCCCACAACCAATTTTTCCATATATTTATCTTTTATTTTTTTTCCTCCCACTAGCTTATGGGTAACTGTATTATCTGTTGGTGACAAAATTTTGGCAGCAAATGGGCTGCAGGGGTGGCCTCTGTGAAGACAGGCTGGGGCTCTCTGGTGCCAGGCACGGGCAAGTCCAGCCAAGACCAGCAGAGCAATCACAGGCCATGGCTAAGCCCTTCAGCCAAGAAGGTGCCACTCTGGGGGAAGCACATTGAAGAAAGGGCAGCCCATGTCAACCCACCACAACAGGACAATATACAACCTGCAATAATGTACTTTTTTTTTCTTTTTGCACCTTCAATGCTAAATATGTATCACAGGAAAATTTGAAGGGTTGAGGTGACGAAGTGATCCTGGAACCTTCAGTGCTGTTGGAACATGAATATACATCTTAGGATGTCAGCAAATATAATACTACTTTTGGAATTTGACTTAGTTCATGAGATTTATGCCTGTTCCCAAGTGCTCATTTTATATTTTTGCTAATCTCTGAGGTTTTCTATATTTGTTTGTTTGTTTGTGTTTTGTTTTGTTTTTTAACAGAGGATACTAAAATGGTTCCAATTATATTTCAGTACCATAAAAAGTGGTATTGATATTACTGAAAGATTGGCAAATAGCAGAGAGAAAACAGGAACAAGCTGCTGGAAGTGGGGAAATCTCAAGTCTACCTTTATAACAACAGCAGATTAATGTGCAACAGGACAGAGATCTGTGTGGCAACCTCAAGCTCCCTCATCTAATTATTGCAGGTTGACTCTGTAACTGATTTCTGTGTGGTTTAAGTTTAAAATGAATACAAAATCTCTCCTCAGCTGGCCAACCTGGAAGTTAATCTTGTGTGTGAAATAGATGTGTTCCTGCTTAAAAGCAGTGGCATCCTTCTTTATAAGCTCTTACACAAATAGACAACATGAAATGTCAAGGGGTTCTTTAGACTAGAAGAGAAATTCTTAACCAGATCTAAAGCCTGAAGGTAATGCTACACAAAATAATGGAAAAAAAAATTAACATCTAATCTTTTTGACAATTCCAACAGAGGTTTTTCAATTCTAAAATACCTCTTTCAGGGAGTCTATAATAGAAAAACTTCAGTAATAGAAGCCTCTGTCCTCACTAGGAGAAGTAAAAAGATAAAGTAGCCCTAGTTTTTTTGTCTGAGTGTGTGGCTCTTTGGTTTTGGTTTGGTGGTTTGGTTTTTGGGGTTTTTTGGGGTTTTATTTCGTTTGGTTTTGGTTTGGTTTTTGTTGTTGTTTTTTGTTGTTGCTTTTTTTAGAGTTTTTTGGTTGGTTGGTTGTTTCTTGTATTGTTTTGTTTGTTTTTCCAAGAGGGAAAATATTTCTTTATCCATTCAAAAAACCCCAATCTTTTATAGGAAGAAACGGTCATATAGTAAAGCAAAAGCTAATTTATAAAATTTTAATAGAAATTAGTAGTAGTAAAAGGTATCACCTGTGATCTATCTTAGTGGCAAGAAGAAGGTACTCCATTGCTGATCTTTCTTGCTGGTGAGATCTTTCTCTCTTGAGAATCCAGATCATGAGGATATTGTTCAACTATTGTGTGTGCACATGTATTCTCCCTATGAGAGCACCACCCAGAGGTTTGGCTCCCTCTCCTAGGAAAGGAAGTGTCTGTGGACATATGAAGAGATCTGATGTTCTATGTAGATGCTGTTGATGCAGGGCCTGGTCTAGGCTCCTGGTTTTTGCTGTTTTGTGCCTTCATGCTGCCTTCATTCTTGATCAGGAAACAAACTTATATTTTTCAACACTATTTCTTGTCTCTGCTGCACTACATGACAGAGTACTTTAATTCTTATGTTTATCTGAAAGAAATTTCCAAAGTACACCCTAGGGAGGAACCATATAATATGGGGACAGAACTGAGTCCACATCACTAAAGCTCTTTGCCTTTATTCCTGAATGGAGATATATCTTACCTTTGCTTTTCCTCATCTATGGATGCTGTAATGACATGGGTCACCATATTCTGAGAGAGGACATCACTCCGATATTTCAGGATGAATGTTTTGACCAAAATGTCCCAAACTAGAAAACATGGTACAACATTTAGGTAGATATGGCCCAGGACAGCTTAGTTTCCCTCACTTGTAAGAAGATACTTATAGACTTAGGAATATCTCTGTCTTCCTGGAGTTCTCAGAGAGTTTTGAACTGACCTGTAGAGAATTCTCCCAGGGCCTGTTAAGTGACTGCTTTTGAAGAGGCTCACACAGAATAAACTCAAAAGGGAGTTCTCCTACTCCTTTAGTTCTGGATCAAAAACCGCAATTCCTTTCTGAAAAAGAGTAGACAAATGTAATTTTTGTTATGTGTACAATAATAAAATTCTCTGTGTTGCATAAGGATGGGAAGCTAAATATTCTAGACAAAATTATTTTCATTTATGACAGTCTGTAAATTAGTCTGGAGAAAAGGAGGCTGACAGGAGACCTTATGTCTCTCTACAACTACCTGAAAGGAGGTTGAAGTGAGGTGAGTGTCTCTGCTTCTAACAAGTAAGAAGTGATGGGACAAGAAAAAACATACTCAACTTGTGCCCGGAGTGTTTTAGATTCTATACTAGGAAAAATTTCTTCATTGAAAGGGTTGTCAAGCATCAGAACAGGCTTCCCAGGGAAGTGGTTAAATCACCAACCCTGCAAGTATTAAAAAAGATGTGTAGACATGGTGCTTAGGGCTTGAAAGTGTTGTTAGTGGCTGGACTTGAAGACCTTAAGGGTCTTTTTCAACCAAGATATTTCTGTGCTTATCTAGTTTTAAATCACACTTTCTACACATTCTCTTCACTTTATATAGTATTTTTTTTTGTTGCCAGTATTATATGAAGTATTGTTTCAGTGGGAAATTACAGATGTAAATTTTCTTGTCTTGCACACCTGTACATCAAGGGGTGTGCCTCTAATGGATTTTTAATTAGTGTCTCTTTCTAGATACTGCAGCCCATGCTCGATGGAAAAGCCTGTGGAGTCACAGCTCTGTTGGATGCAATCACAATGCATATGGCAGATTTCAGACCCACTTCAGAGCCTTTGCTTCCACACAAAGCAAAGACAGCAAGAAGTAGGAATACTTTGTGACCAGCAGCCACCCAACTGACAAAAGGAAAAGGGAAAGGAAATAGCTTTAGGATAGAAGCCAAATTAAGTATAACGCTCTAGATGTGATTAATAATGGCATTGATTACAATGAAAAATACACCAGATGAAATTATTCTCTTATTTACCCATGACTGAAGTGGTGAGGACAAAATTTTGTCCAATACTGTTATTGAATATATTCTGCTGTATCACGTTATGCACAACTAATTGCCAGAACATGGTATCATGCCGTCTTCTGAAGGAGTGAGAAGGGTTACAAAGGAGCTGGCATGCATGACTACGGAAAAGCACTTTTCTTTGAATTAAAACTGCCAACAATTTATTGTTTCTTGTCTACTCACATAAAATTAAAGTAGATGAAAAAGCATGATTTTATATAAAAATATGATAATTTCATAGAGGTTTTAATAGTCACAAATGCAGCCTAATTATTCAATAAAAAGATTCTGTAAATATCAATCTATACATAGTAACTCGTTTAACATAGTTTAATTTTTGATATTTTATTGCCCATGAGATGTACTTGATACTTCCTTTACAGTTTTTTAAGCCTTTTTGTTCACAGAAAGGGTGCAGCTCAATGCTTGAGCTCACAGGGGCAGGCCCTGAGGCTAGAGTTTGCAGAGCCAGTGTGAAGAGGGCATAGTGATGAAAACACATCAGGCCCTCTCTACAGGTATCACACAGCTGGGTTGGGCATGAATCAAGAAATTCTACATCATTCTCATTGCAATTGTTTCAGTGCTCTGCCTGTTGCTTAGTATTCCTCTGCCATGCATTTGCCAGATACCTTTGCTTGGTTTAGATCTTTTTTAGCCATGATCACCCTCTGACAAATCCATAAAAAAACCATTGGGGATTTCTCCTGAAGCAGAGCTCTGTACTGTGTTATGAAATCCTTTGTGCTCACCTCATTTTAATAGTCTGTGAGTCTATATGATAACCCTTTCCTTAGGATAGAAGAACTAACATGGGGTACATTCTTCTTTCATACTTTTGCTTTCATACTGTGCACAACCTATAGCTCCAGGGCCTGACCCATGGGCTTGTTCATGCCTTGGGCAGAACCTGTTCTGTGAACCTAGTGACTAGCTTAGAGAGCTACTCTGACGTGGCTCCCCAGAGTATCAGTGAGGAGAGATTATTTCCTCCAAAGCAGCTGAGATAGACTCCTGCTCTGATTTGAGCTCAGGGGAATCTCATTTTAAACTGTGAGAGAATCATTACTTTATTTACCTTGAATTACTTAGTTATATACTTAGAGTTACCATAGTACTTACCGATAGTCTGAAGACTCAGATAAAATCACTGAGGGTAATGAAAATGCAGGTTTGATGGCTTTGTTTTCTTAATAACATAATAAATTATCTTTGAATAAACACTCAGAGAAAAAAGCTTTCTAAAGCATATTTATCCACAGAACTGCACAGCGAGAAGGCCTCCTTTAAGCCTTTTTCCTCCATATATTCGGGTAATTTATTTATCAGAAGCTCTGGCATAACACAGATGAAATAACAGAAGGGAGAAAAAAAAAGGTATTTTTATTCCATTTCTGCAACTGGAGAGAAAAAAAACAAGACACTAGGAATGAAAGGGAGACAGAGATTAGATGGTGCAGATTCAGGATACAGGGAGCAAGGAAAGAGGAGGAAGTAGAGCAGACAGGTGTGAGAGATTAAATAATGAACAGAATCAGACGGTATGGACAACTGGCTGTATAAGGATAAAACAAGTGTACCTCAATTGCATATGAGCTTGGTTAACCTCTTTATCCCTGTAAGAAACTTGTTGTCCTAAGGCTGTAACTGATCACAGATAAGGAAAGTATCCATTAGACAATCACTTTCTGAAAATGTGGTCCACTTGTTGGAAAAAGTTGAAGACCCTTGCTGGTGATAAAATAATGCACTTGGAAACTACACTGCAATGACCAAAAAGGAAATACCTGTAAATAAAAAGCACAGCTGGCTGTGCTGGAGATGGGAATGCCCACAAGGTGAGTTTGTCACAAGGATGGGCAAGTTGTATTTTTTCTCTATCACAGTTTTCTGAACACTTCCATCCTTTCAACCAATCAATAGATCTACAGGTTTAGTTTCTGTGTCAGAAGTCATAACCTTTTTGTACTTAGCTGGTTCATTGTGAATACCCATATTTCAATGGCAAATAATTTGTTGCAGTTATACAGTTAGGATGTGATTTTGAGAGGATCTGTCCTTGGAGAAATAAGAAGGGAAGTATGTGTATATGCAAGATGTCTGCAAGGCTAAGCTTAAGGCCAAATGCATTGACTAAAATATAAAAATTTTCCAAGGTGTTTAAAAACCAAATTAGATTGACGAAAACAGTAGGGTTTACAATGATTAAATTCTTATTAGAATTGCAGATTCTTTGTCACCTGCAACTCTTATATGAAGGAAAAAAAAATCAGAATCAGATGGGGGATAATTGGTGAGTCTCTCTTTGAGTAAGGGAACCCTTTGACATCAGAAGAATTCTCCTGGTAACTCTTTCTAATCCACAATATTGAGAAAGAGTTCACAGTTGGGCCGTGCAATATCAACTCTAGCAACAAAAACAAAGGTCAAACAACCCAACCGAATTTAACACCTCATTCCACATGATGATATTTTGGGGTTTTTAAATTTTATTTATATGTGGACCTATTATTTTTATCTTTGTCAGAATCCTCTATTCTTTTTTTTTTTTAGATGCTTACTAGTCTGACTAGATGACTGATTTCCTTTTTTTGCTAGTCAAATTACCAGTATGTAAGTGGTGCTGATGGGATGAAATCTCTTCCCAGGAATTTTAAAATGTAGAATACAAATAAAACTCTAGGCAAAAGCAGCTTGAAATGAGAAGAGGGGGTGAGGGTTAAGAAAAACATTTTCAGTTCTGTATCTTTGTAGCTTTTTGGGAAGTGCTTATGACAATTTGCCTATTGAAGGTAAGTATATACAAGAAATTTCCAACAGATTACATTTTTGTACTGTTATATTGTGAATCCCCATTTGTAAAATAAGTATTTGCAAGTTCTAGCAGTGACCCTCTACCTAAGCCATTGTGACTGTGAATATAGTATTGACTCTGTTAGACATTTTCTCAACCTACAAAAAGCTAAGATATTGAGAAAAAAAATTGCGGAAGTTAGTGGTGATTATGACAATCTATAAAGATAAGCATACACCCAAACCCTCAGAATTGATTTCTAGCTGTCTAAGAATTGGTAACCAGGTAATAGAAAACTCAGTTAACTGGCATGAAGGGTCAGAGTTGAGAGTTTCTGCAGAAACTTTTATTCTTGGTTTCCACTGTATTTAAGTTTAGGCCATCTGGTTGCAATGAGGCTCAAAAGAATAAAGAATAAAAAAAATAGTAGGAAATGAAGCTGGTTTTGTCCCTTTCAGTTTGCAGGGCACTGATGCGCAATATATGAAACAGAAAATTTGGGGTAATTTGAGGGGCAGAACTGAGAATAATAGCTTCAGACATTTCTAAAATCTAGAATGATTTATTGTTGTGCAAATGCTTGAACATTTAACTCAAAAAATTTTTCAAGCCTCTCTGAACACAAAAAAGAATTGTCTCCTGCTCTGGTACATTTGACTCAACATGCATTCTCAATTTTGCTGCAGTTGTTATATAAACAGCTTCCATTTTGTTTTGATGTCTCTGTGGCTTTGCATAACACATTTATTTTAGCTTGGGTTTTTATGGCAAGCTATTAAAAAATAAACTAACATAAAAGCATTACAATCAAACCTAAAGAAAAACTTTGTTTCTGTCAGGGTGCAGCATTCACTTTTCTGACAAGCTACCACCAGTTGAAATGCAGGGATCTCAACCCATCATTTGCTCCTATTTTTATTTCATCTTCAGTTTAGCTTCATCTGGTCTTCAGCTTTTGCTACTGAATCTATGTGTGATAAAGTGGTGATGGCAATACAATAGGACAGTATAGCCAAGACAAACTGGATTTATATAATTGGCTCAAAACTCTGGCTCAGTTTAAAACATCTTCAAATTAAGCACTTCAATCTGCCAAACACTTTATTTTCTTTTCAGATAAAATATTTGTAATTTTTTATTATAAAAAGAAATGTTTTCAGCTCCATATTTAATCTAGCACATTTCTGGTGTTACAACTGAGTTGTTAGAGGCCAGGCTGGTTACTACAGATACAGCACTCTTCTGCTTTAAGGACCCAATTTGGCATTATTGTCAGCTGCAACTCTGCATTCTGTGGACTATTGGACACACTGAAAGTTGTTTAGGAATTATCTACATTGCACTCAGTTGCATATGCCAGATATTGATACAAAAGTAGTACAGTAGCACAAGGTTTTCCCTCTAACGCAGATGTGTGAATCCTAAACAGAAATAAACAATTTTCTCATTGCATCATGCCATCAACGGCTGGACAGTGTTGTCTGCTCAGCATCAGGGTAAAATACCTGTGAGATTTAGTCTTTCCAATGCCTTTCGGAGAGCCCTTTAGGCACTGCATGTACAATATTTGGGTTTTTTTGTTTGGTTTTGGGTTTTTGTTTTGTTTTGTTTCCTTTGTTCTTTGAGGTTTTCTGTGTCAAGGCACTAAAAAATTTTCCTTTCCTTATCCCTCTCATTGCTCAGAAAACAGCATATCTCTCTGTAGGGCTCCCATATAAAGATGTAAGAAGAGGAGGCAGAATTCTTGCTATCAGACATTTATTTTTTGAGGTGGTAGTAGCAATGATCAGTTCAAGCAGTAAGTTTTGTCTTGTTTTTTCTGCTCAGTTTCCATTTAGTTTTTCGTTTTAACTATGATTTATACAAGTATTCATTGGAAAATCTATAGCAGTTAATAGCTGATTTCTAATATAGTTATCACAAAATTCGATGAATTGTACAGAAGAGTTGATCTCAGTATTATCATGGTCCAGTTTCAACTAGCCTGTACTTCTTCCTATGCTATGACTTCTTTGTAGGTTCATTTCTCAACGTGTATGATAGCTAATATGCACTTAGACTTCTTCATTATATTCAGAATAGAAAAGAAAGAAAAATCAGCAAAGTTTCATTACGAAAACATATAAGTGGAAAAAAATAGCTATAAAAAATTAATCTGATTTCCAATAAAAAATTCAAATAAACACTCTAGCTGATTTTTTTACACTTTTAATATCAGAACAACTTTAATGAAACAGAAGAAATCTATTTGTGAACAACAGCATAAAAACAGAAATGATAACTTATGCTTCTGAATTCTGCTTCTTTTTTTACACCAGTGCAAATTCATTAATCCTGCACAATTATTCCTGGCTATTGAGCAGAAATTTAGAACTGTTATTTCATAACTGTTTAAGTAAAAATATAGATGTACAAATTTGCCTAGTTAAGAGTCAGAACTCAGTTTATATGCTTACAATGAAGTTGAACTATGAAATTGATAGGTATCTAGTTAAAACTAGTCATCTATCTTCACCACAGTTAATGGAAGAGAGAGGAGCCTTTCTAATCTTAAATGCCTTTCATAAAGGGAACTGTTCTCTACAGAAGCTGAGAGAAAACTGTTTATGCATGCACTGCTGTATAAATGTATATGTACAGGTATAAATACGTGTATGTATTTAGAAAAAGAGAGATATTTTTATAAATATTCACATGAATTTGTAATGTAGAGTATACAGTGACATGTACATCCTAACATTTTTTCCAATCTGACAGTAACACCTTAAAATCCAGGAATACTGGGTGACTTGCTGCAGTAGGGTATAAAAGGAAGTCTACTCTGATATTTCTCATTGGTGTGATGCCTAGAATTGTGTGGACCAGACTCTCCCTCTGGGTGTCCTAGTTCTACTGATTCTTTCCTCTCAGCTGTCTTTCCTCTTCTTGTACGTCTACCTGTCCCTTTCCTCCAGGTGCCTTTTTCTTTTATTTTGAACTTTCTAAAGCGCAGGAAGACAAAATGCATTGCTACTCAGCTGGATACTGCTCACTCTATCATGCACTCCCTTCTGCTTCTGAATCATACGCTGATTTCGGCTGAGATAATTTTCTTCATAGTAGCCAGCATGGGGGACTATGTTTTGAATATGTTTTGGAAACAGTGTTGATAACACAGGGATGATTTTGTTATTGCTGTGCTTACCCAGAGTCAAGGTCTTTTCTACATCTTACGCGACCTCACCAAGTGAGTAGATTGGGGGTGTGCAAAAAGTTGGAAGGGGACTTCGTTGGGGCAGCTGACCCCCACTGACAAAAAGAATGTATATTCCAGAACATACGGCACCATGCTTAGCATATAAAGGTGGACGAACAAGGAGAGGGCCTTCCAAAGTGATGGCATTTGTTTTTCCAAGTCACCTATACAAGTGATGAAGCCCTGCTTTCCTGGGGATGGCTGAACACCTGCCTGCCCATGGGAAAACCTCACACTGAACATGCTTTTGCTTCCTTGCAAGAATATGAGGACCAGAATTTTCTCTTCTGGTAGGCATTATATTCATACGCTCTTATTAAGATTACATTCCATTTGGTACTGGAATTATATGATCTTATGTCCTCTTTGCCCTCTGTAATTTGTCTGCATAAATTCCTATATCTATCATCCTGTGATGTTTCATATTGTTACATTTTTATCTTATTGAGTGCATAAACCCTTGAACATTTACCCTCTTATGCAGGTTCATGGACAAAGATTCCATCACTTTATGTAAGACTAGAATGTTTATGTTTTCAGCATAAGAAAGGAAATATTTTACTAGCTGATGAAACAGTGTTAGAACAGCTTTGCATGTATGCCTGCAAATATTTGTGTCTCTGACCAAAGCACTTGCTAGTATGTGAATAAAATTAGCTCAATGATTTAGCAAAATAAGATATCAGGAATTTAGATAGTTTCAGTAAAACCATAGGTATCCTTTTATCTTGTTAAAAATAAAAAGACAGCTAGCTCATCTAGAACTCAAAGCAATGATGAAAATGCCCTTTGAATATAGAATACAAACATTATCATTCAAAATACACTGAGACTAAAATTGTTAACCCCTGAGGGAAGTGTTTGAATGGATGAAGACTTGGCACAGCAATTGGATACATGAAGCATGAAAACATGACATGGTATTAATTAGAGGGACAACACCAACTAGTTCAAAGCAAAAATGGTGTTGAATTGCTGATTTGTTATCTTGTGTCTATTACTTTTAATTAGCATTTCATAATGTTCACAATTTTGTGTTGCTTTGTTTCTCGTAATTATATAGAAATGGATGTGAGACATGCTTAAAAGCATTTGCTTTACAGAATAAAAGAACAGCCTATGCTCTAGCTCTGACATTCATGCCCCAAGGAAGGCATTATTTGTTGACATGGGTTGTAAACTACTATATTTTTTTTGCAGACTATTTGATCTGCAATGTATTTTTCTTGGGGGCGGTGAGCCAGATATGAAACATCCATGCTTTCACATACAGGAAAACTGTGCAAACGGGTTGAGAAATACCAACCACAGATGCACATGAACTAGAACTTTTTTTCACGTATTTTTTAAATATATAAATATATGTGTGTGTATATATATATATATATATATATATATATGGCAGAAAGTGTCAGTGCCTTTTTAACATCTGTAGCAAGTTATGTACATAATAGTGGGAATAACGTAAAAAATCATTGGCAGTACAAATAGTTTTCATAAAATGTGACCATTCCCCAGTACATCTGCTTAAAGGAACTATAAAAGATATATTTGAAAAATGTTATAATAATGACAAAATATTGTAATTAATTATTAAAAATAAAGATTAAAATAAATTTAATAAATTATGAAAAAACTTTTACAGAAACACCCTTATGAAGCACCATAAATGGCTGGAGTAGGCACATTGATAAAAGAAATGGGGCAGAAAAAGGCATTAAGCATTTAGGTCAGCAGTGACTGTTCTAAAATCATTTATTAGGAAATGGACAAAAAATATGGGGCAAATAAATCTATAGAATGTTTCAATCAGAAAAAGTATTGAATGGCCTTCTCAGCTGAAGTACACCAATGAAGTCATACAAAACAATTAGTAACTGCACATAGATACCCATCTAGGTAAGGATGAAAGTAAAGAACTCAGCAAGTATGAGTAAGTGAAAAAAATGAATAAGATGCATCTTTGTTTCACAAAAGCAGACAAAATTCTGACTAAGTCACAAGAAAATAAAAAAATCACAATATCTTTGGTGTTGGAAGATTGAAATACCTAAATTCTATTAAAGTTTCCTTTACATGAAAGCAGATAAACCCATTAAATTCCTTTGCAATTTGTGTGACAGGTCACACCAGAAATGGCCAATAATCTCACTAAGTTTTGCTCCATGGCCATGGAAAGAAAAAAAGCTACAACATTATCTTCTTGTATTGTTAAAATTCTTGTTCAGACAGTTTAGATGGCTGGTATTATCTTAAATACACTAGATATTTAAATATTTATTTTATCAAGTGAAGAACATCCTTGTTGCTATGTGGTGTTGCATTCAGAGGTAATAGAAGGCCTTCAAAAGAAAAATTTGTACCTTTATTTGTCTTTCAAATACAACTCAACTTAGACAATATTCGTTATATGTGATATCCATGGGATTCCATGTGAAGATTTGTTCAACCTCTGTACTAAGACTTTGATGGAATTTCAGCAGATGACCAGAAAGAAAGCAGATACAGAGTTAATACATTATATATTGCTTTTCTTTGGAGTAACAGAGGATATCTAGCAATTTGCATGGATGAGAAGAGCTGAAATGCAAAATTTTACTAGTCAGGAATAAATCACATTGACAGGCTTGCACTGGGAACTTACACAGTGCTTGTTCACATTCTGTCTGTCTTTAGCTTGTGGTGGTCTTTCTACAGAAAGCAAGACTATCTAACATTTCCTTGAAATGCCAATGCCTACTCTTGGAGGAGTGAGCTAAGATGATAAAAAGCATTGGTCTGCAAGGTTGCTGCAACTTCTGATTTACAGTTGTTGATTTATAGGATCAATTCCTAATTTTTCCCAGTCACTGTAAAGAAAGTGCACAAGAAGGGTGCACATTGTGTAGCAGACCACTTTTTCTTTGAGCAGTGCTTCTGTTCACTAACATCCTTCCCTTAAAGTGAGAAATAGGTGATTACAAAAGTTTTACTTGTTTCACTTCCATCTTTTGCTCTCCTTGCTCAACTGTATCGACCTGCAGGAATTGTTAACTTAGCTTTCAACCATTTGCTGGATGACCTGCAAGAATACTCGGAAAAATGGAAATTAAGTTATAAATTTTGGCTTTTATACCTGCATGTCACGCTCGTATTTCATTAGAGGATGGAACAAGTAGTTCCTGAAAGTTTGGAAATAGCTTCAGGGGTTTCAGTCATGTGTGGAGACTTCAGTTTTATCATTGTTGATTTTCTGGAGAATTTTTTATTTATAATTGAGAAAACCTTATTTTTCCAGTAATAAACTTTACTCTCTTTCTAATAACAGGAACAGCAACAATGACAATAATAAAAGGTGTAATTTAATGAAAGGAAGCATGTGATATTTACTTCTTAGAGTGTTTAAATAAGATTCAAACTTATGAGTTCAAACTATAGGTCTGTATTGATTTGCTGAAATAATTTATATGTGTCATTCAGAAAACTAGTTGTTCTTTTTGGGCCTCAGTTTCCTCATTTATGAAGTTGGAATAATAAAACAATTTACTTCATAGAAACTTTATTTAAGCTTAAATGTAAATTTTAATGGCCTTTAGATGCATAGGATGGTAAATGCTATGTAATTCACAAAACATTGTTCCCATTTGTCTTCTCTGTCATGGGAGTGCCTCTGCTTTCAAAATCTTACAAATATACTATTATCCTTAATAGTAACCAGGCCCTTACATTGAATGCAGTCTGAGGAAATATTCTGGAAGAGTTGTTTCCAAGTGCTATAATATATATTGTCACTGGATAGATTTAAATCTAGAAATCTGAACTAAATTCAACTGTTTCATTATAACAGAATAAAAAATGTGAATAATATCTTTTATTTGTGCTGGTGTGAGAAACTTGATGAAAAAATTTAGCATTCTGTGGCATACCCATAAACTCATAGAAATAGAAAAATTATGGTGTTCAGCTCAAAATAAATTATCATCTAGATATATCATTGAGGTAATTTTTACCAAATGGTTTTATGTTAAATATTCTGAAGGCCAAAGCCGTTAAGTCTGCAATCTTTATTATCTTGCCCAACACTGGTGTAGATGTCTTCTAAAATCATTAATTATGTTTACAATGCATTACTGAACATTTTCCCTATTTTTTTCATGAATGAATCACCTTGCAAAGTCTACATATTTGTTCACTGAAAGATGTTTTAAATGTGCACATGGGTGCAGTCAATTGCCTCTGTAATATTAGAAAAATCTAGTAATCTCAACAAACCATTTTCATGTGTTGCAGGTGCTGCCTATTAGAAGAAAAGATATTTTGAAGTTCCTTAATTAAAGATTAAATTTATTTAGTTATTATTCTGAAAATAGCTGAATTATATATTCTACTACTGAGTGTTCTGTGAAGTCAGAATGTATTGATGGCCACTAACTCAGTGGTACTAATATTTGTACATGTACATATGTGATACATGAGTGCAATGTGCTGAGTTGTAAGTCAAACCTCACAGTTTACAAGGTTCAAAGCTTCCTCCTCACCACAGAACATCTTCTTTAAGTAATCCTTCTTTTTCTTTTTAATCTTCTTTCTTTGCCTTGTTAAGTCTGTCTTGCTTTCTGCATTACGAGCTATTCAATAGACTGAAATGACCTCAGTGAGAATAAGCTTAAATTGGATAAACACTTCCACAGACAGCAACACACTCAATTTTGTGTCCATCTTCTGAAGAATTAAATTGGTATTATTACATCACCTTGTTCATGGATAATACAGGGTCTTAAAATTTCAGTGCCAAATATAAGTGGAGCACCTTCCTAGTAAGTATGCAAATGTATAAGTATTACAAAACAGTATTATATTGCTAGAAATTCATATTGGAAAACAAAACTAGGAGTAAATGGCTTATAATAATTCATGATTAGCATGAAACCCATTTTTACATTTCAGGCTTTATAAAACCTAAATCTTGGAACATCAATGTAGTTCCCCCATTGGTTTCTAAGGCAGACACTCAGAATAACTCGTACTGGAAGGGATCCATAAGGAACAGTGATTTCAACTCCCTGCTCCTCACTAAATCACATAGCTAAGAGCATCATCTGGGCATCCCATGAATTCTTCAAGGCTTGGAACCATGACCACTTCCCTGGGGACCCTGTTCCAGTGACTGACCACCCTCTCAGTGACAACCCTTTTCCTAATGTCCAACCTGAACTTCCACTTGTGCAGCTTCCTTCCATTTCCTCAAATCCCATCACTGGTTGCCAGAGAGAGCAAATCAGCAGCTGCCCTTCTACAGCACACTTTGAGGACATTTTTGACTGTGATGAGGCCACCCCTTCTCTTCTTTAAGCTGAATAGGTCTCTTGTCCAGAAAAATTCTATGAGAGACAGGATCAAATGATTTGCTAAAATAAAACAACCCTTCAACTGGCTTCCCTAGATCAACTAGATGGGTCCCTTTGTCATGAAAGGAAATTAGGTTTGTTGAGCAGGACTTTCCCCTCATGCACCTTGCTGTCTTTCAAGTGTTTTTCAGTAAATGCCAGTAACTGCATAATTTTATCACTGAAAGGCGACTGACAGGCCTGTAATTATCAGGACCTTCCTTCTTACCCTTGTTGAAGATTGTCACAACATTTGCCAACCTTCATTCCAGGAGGAAATGCAGACTCTGAAGAACATTGAGCAAAAACAGAGATGTCTTGTAGTAACATCACCAAGCTCTTTCAGTACCCTAGGATGACTCGCATGAGGGCCCATGTGCATCCAGATAGAGCAGCAAGTCTCAAACAAGTTCAGATTCATCTGTGAGTTTATTGTCCCCCTTTTTACAGTCTTCCAAAACAAGGTTCCAGATGGCCCAGTGTCCATCATCAGTAGTAAAGACTTACCTGTGAGGCAACTGACCTCAACAAGTAACAGATTTATCTCTAAACTTCTTTGTGCTTTTAATATATTTAAAAATTATTGACAGAATTATTGAAAGAAAATAAGAAATAAGATTGCATTCTGTTGTTGCTTCACCAAATAGTAGCTGCATCTATGTACATTAATTAGTCTGAATTCAATGTAGGTATTTATTCTCATGAGAGATTTTGGTGCAAAAGATGTCTTTTCAGGCTCTTGCTCAGTAGCAGGTCTAGCAGCAACTGTAAAAAGTTTCTGCCAGTTCAACCGGGGCTGAAAAAGAAGTGGTCAGGGTAGGTGGAATCCCTAAGGGAGTCTGGGCATGGAGAGTAAAACCTGCAAGTGACCCCAAGACCCTGGCTCTTTCTTTTACCAAACTGATGGAAATTCTCAGGAATAATTTTGGCCATTTGACGGTATTCCGTTTTTGTTTCACCAGGCTGGGGAATTTGATCCAGCAAGGATAGCAGGTTGTTTGCATATTTAAAGCAACACTGTTGTTGCAAGGATAATAGCACAAAAACCATTGTTGTCCCACACCAGTCACCTCAGGGCTGGAAAACAGACACAGAGAAATTTAACTTATCCATATGGATAGAGCAGAGATGTGTTAGGACACATAAAATGGTGGTGTTTGTGCTCTGCACAGGCAATGGTGCTTGTTCAGGTGTTGAAAGCAGTTCAGTTGAAATATTGTGGAGCCAGCTAACACTGAACGTGGATTTATCAGACTAAGGGCCCTTATCTCTCTCCTTCCCTTCCCTCTAAAACCTTCCAGTGCAGAGTAAATACTTGTGATTTTGTGGGATTATAGCTGTTCCACAACAGTGCTCCTTTCCCCACAGCTGGACTGGATTGACCCTGCAGTCAAGCCTACCATTAAGAAGTACTGCTAGGTTGACAGTGTGGAGGAGATTCATCTTACAAGTATGTCTGGATCCAGAGCAGGCACCTTCAACTCCACTTGTAGTTACTAGAAGGAAATAAAAAGTCCTGGATGCAAATTCATCTCATAGTAAAGCAATTGGAAAAAATAAGTCAGGAGCATAGTGCTCATGAAATTATCTTTTTTTCCTCTTGATATACATAAAACGCCTAGTTCAGTAGATAAACAGTGCATCTCTCTAAACATTGGTTAGATGGCTTTCACAGCTTTTTCTTTCTGGTGGCTAATCCTAAATCTTTATTTTAAAAAGTAATTCATATTACCTGATGAGTTCCAAATCAGCTCTGCAGTGCTGTAATAAATATAATTATTATGATAATTATTTGCAATCTCCACTAAAGTTAAAATGCTGTGAGATAATGCAGAGAGGGAGGAGGTCACCAGCTGTTTATGCTTCTGAAAACAGGAAGAATTCACTCACTTCCATGCAAAAGAATCTTCCGAAGTGTTATGAAAATGGAGCTGAAATATATTCTGGGTTGTTTCCCTGCACCAGGAGACCATTATCATGATAATTTAACACCTGTATCACTGATTTTTGGTAGTGCAACCTGTAATCATAGTCTGAAGTGATCCCTGAAGCAGTTGTAATTTAGATTACAGTTTAAAATAAAACAGTGTTAGTTCTGAGCTGTTGGATCACAGAATGTGGAACGCCGCACCAAGCGATGATTGCGTTAAGCAGGATTTGCCACGAAGGAGGGCAATATCGTAATTCTATGTTCTTGAAATGTAGTCAGACTTGACAAAGCTTGTTTCTTGAGCAGGATGGCCCATTTTTGGCAGGGTGTTACCACACAGAATGCTTTCATGAGGCATCTTTCTGGTAGTTGTGTTTAAAATAGGCCCAGTAGACACTGCTGATTTACCTCCAGGCTGTGATTTTGAAGGGCAGTCAGTATAACTCAGGAAATGGAGGAGTGCCGCGAAAAGGAAGTTATATCAATGCGACATCACAGGTATTACACGTGGGCAAAAATAACACAGCCAAGCAGAGCTGTCAACACTCCTCTGTGTACCTTCCACCTCTGCTGTCTCACCAACACTGACAAAGTCTGGGGGACAGTAGGAACGGCTTAGAAACCCATAATTTCTGTCGCAAGAGATAAAAAGGAAGAAGGTACCTAAGATATTCTCCCTGCTTATTCTTTTGGAGCTGTTTAGGGAAAGAAAATTAAATCACAACTCCATCTCCCAAAATGATTATTTGTTTCTGTACTGGCAGTGTTTTCAGCAATGCAGGTTTTGGTGCTGCTAGAATGTGATCTGTGCTCCTATTTTAAACAAACTGCTATTTGCTTCCTGGGTTTTTCTTTTTCCCTTCCTTCTCATTGAAATTGCTGCCTAAGCAAATTTTGCAGGTCTGTAAAGCCCTGGGACTGGCTAGAGGGACTGGCAGCTTAACTATGAGCAAGGCTTAGGTAAAAATATTCTTGACCATTGTACTTATTCATTGTGATATGCTTCAAGCCAACCATCATGTAGCATCTCTACCTCAAGATGATACAAAAGGAAAAATAAACAGATTTTGTTGTATTTTAGAAAATTGATGATAAGTAACCAAACTACTAATAGTCTGAACTAAATCCCTTGAATTCCTACAGTTTGTGGATCTGGAAGTTTATGTACCAAAACTCCCATAGATTTTTATGCTTACCTGGTTTTGTATGATTTCAAAGGAGAACAAAGAAAATTCAAAATTATTTCATAAATATTTTGTTATTTGTACATGATAAGATATAAGTGTCTTGCCCAGTTAGGGAAAGCACTCATTTTGGAAATTCTACTAAAAAGCAGCTCAAGCCTATCTCTTCTGAATTCAGGAAAGAGATGTTTTGTGTATCATAATATCAACAAAATACTGGCGAGTAGCCCAATTTTATTTTATTTTTCAGACTTTTTTCAAATCAATTCCAAAATAAATATTTTGAAGCTTGAAATTACTTCAGCAAAGCTTGACATGGCAATAATAGCTCACATTTGTGCTAGTTGTTCCCTAACCGGGCCCTAAGCCATATTATTTGCATTTTGTCTTTGCTCACAACTATCCTTCTCATGTTCTTGTCAAAGCTATTTCGCTTGCTGTGGCAAAGAAAGGAGGCTATCTGTATTCTCAACATTCTGGGACTGAACAAAGGAGCAAACATTTCTGGACAAAGCTTCTTTGAGTTATTCAATTTACTTTCAAACAAAAGGAAAGATGACATTGAGCACTCAACAAAGAGCAAAAATTATTTCTTGAAACTTGAAATACAAATGATAATTCAATCATTAGGAGAAATTTTAACACATTCAGAAACATTTCATCATGATTTCTTCACTACAGATTGTGAACTAATAATTGATGCAGTGGGGTACAAGTGCTACGTTTGATTTTGGTCTTGGTTTTTGTTTGCAGGCTGACAAAAAGTCTACTTAAAAATGTAGATGGAAACCTCTCTTATTCCTTCCATTTTATTAATAATAATTAGAGAAATTCCTTGTCCCAGGTACAAATGTCAAGTTTTCAGTGGGAATAAAACAGAATAAAGTTTCTACTCCTTCTCTACCAAACACTTGTATCCTCCTTTTTTATATGCATATTTTAATAATCCATATCATTCTTTTAATAAAGATGATATCATGTTGAAAGCTAAAACCATGAGTGACAACTAACAAAAGCCATGAGGGTTTGGCTTTTGATATCCTTCAAATACAAATTTTTTTAAGTGTATTCACACTTTGTGTCATTTAATGCAGAAAATAATGTAGCTGCAGCTTTTAGTCAACTGGAAGACTGAGGATGGGCAGTTTGTTTTTACAAGAGAAATAAAGGGACCAAATATATCAAACAATGGCCTATTCCAATAGGTAAGCTTGGATGTGGCTTCCACTTTTGTAGTTATTTGCAAATGAATAATAGAATCATAAGGTAAAGTGTTGAAATATTCTACTAACATTTTTATGTTGATCACATAAAGGTTCAAAGCAATCTTTGGAGAGTCTCTCTCACCACATCACTTAACAGAATTAATAGGAAGCAATATCAATGTCTGCATTAAAAAAATTACCTCTCAACATAATTTCAACTTCAGTGGTCAGAAATTGCACAGATTACATTTCACGCACATAGACTGAATTATCTGAAAAAATTTCTCTCCTGACAGATACTACTACATGAAATAGGTGACTCATGACCTTCACTGGTGTTAATTCGAGTCTGTCCTTCCACAGAAACATGAGGGAAGAAAATCTGGAGAGTGGGGAATTGTATTATGTTATATTTCAACATCTACAATCTAATTTGAGACACATGATATGGTTTCAAAACACTTTTATACTCATAAATTCTTGTTTGGTGGAGAGAGTTTGTCAATAAAAATAAAGCAGGTCCCACCTGTTGCAGAATGAATTAACAGAGGATTGCCCTTGCTAGCATTTCTTTTTTATTAGGTTGAACTAGAGACAGACTTCCTTGCAATAGACAATTGCCTGTAACATTTGGATGTACATTGATGTGTCCTTATGTTGAATTGCAGGAAAGACAACAAGACAATCCTCGCTCATACAGCGGGTGTGTCTTTCATGTAGTTCTGATTGTGGCACTAATGCACCATAGCACATTTCTACTGTAAAATTTCTAAGAATGCTTCTGATATTTTAGTCCAAAACTATTCTGTCTCACATTTTCTGAGGCGTGACTGCTATAGACCAGCAAAACCATTATTCTGAAAAGTGTCCCAATCTTTGCAATAGTTGTGCAAACTGCTCACCTTCCATAGAATTTATTTAATTTATGTACATTGTGAGTCAGCAGCAAACATAGTTAATAGGCCTGCAGTGGGTGACCAGGCCATGAGAATTTTCTTTATCAGGAGGATTTAGAGGTTGAGGTGCAGGTAAGGTGGAGCTGACTGTGTGAGCCTAAAGCAAGGGAAGGCATCAGTTTGTGAAAGTGGTTGGAAAATTGGGTATCAAGGCAAATGAAATGCAGGAGGGAATGGCACATGAGAACTTCATCATCCTCTTTCTTTCAGTATTTCAGAGCTTCTATATCTTGAGAAATATGCCCCTTTTTCTGCTCTTCCATGCAAACTGATAACCAGGGAGTTTTTTGAATCCTCCCTGTCCCACCTAGAATGAGTTATTGGCATTTCTGATGGTAATATGATTTTAATTTTTGCAGCTGTGAGTCCCACGGGTGAAACACTTGATGACCTGAAATATATATAGTAATTTTAAACTACACTGTTGTAAAATCATATGTAGAAATCTTATAAATATTTCAATTGTTTCAAATATAAGGGCTAGGGCAGTGAGATCAAATATCAGTAGCATGTTACTGTAAACTCAGCAGTTTCTCCAGTGACATAATAAGTTACACATTTTAAATAAGAGTGGTCTTCATGCTTATGGTTAGTACTAATCCAGAAAGCATAGAATAAGTGTTTTAAATAATCTCCCTACTGAAAATCAATAATTTGTTCAGTTATTATGAGCACAGTATGTGACATAAAAATAGAATAACATTTGCATTAAATTTTCTACAAGATCTCTTTAGGGAGTCACAAAAAGCACAGAACTGTTTTATCCCCTACATCTTTGGTGAGCAACATGAAATCTGTAAGTATTTCAAAACCAAGTCCATTTGCCAGCTGCATATATTTTCTATTTATTTTTATTTTATGATGGTGTAGGAAACAGTGGTGTTCTAGGCAATAAGTGCAGGATGTGGAAATAAGCAAGTAGAAGCTCTGTAACAGGGATGATTAAACTGTAATTGCTACTTTATTTTTCAATTTTTAGGATAATATTTTGATACTATTTTATGTTCTACAAAAGGTGTTACACAGGATTATTGTCATTCTTTAAAAAGTCCTTTTAGGGCCTATATTTAAGAAAATAGAGGAGAGGCCATCCCTGAAAGAGCAACTTTGTTTTTATTTTAGTTTTTGGGTTGTATTTAAACCCTTCAAATGCTGGATGATATTTTGAATAAAACCATAACTTATATATACAGCTTGATTTTTCTCAGAATGAACTAATTTAAAAGATTGGATTAATTTTAGTTCAGATTTTTTGTTATCAAAACAGATGCTAATAGCACAACAAATGATTTCTTTTATCAAATTACAGGGCTAGCTTCAATTATTTTTTGACAACTTCTGAAAGAGCATGTGTTTTTAAAAGACCATATTACAAAAACGCTTCTGTTTCTTCACTGCATCCTTTCTGTACTGCGCTGCTAAAAGGAGGCTGAACTTCTCCAAGCCTGGCTATAGAGAGCTCTCAACTTCTGACTGAAAAAACATATCACTGTATTCCCAAGGCACTGTCTTGTAGTTAACTAACAGAGGCTTTCAGCAGTGGTTTCCCTACAGAAACCTCTTGCTGTATCAAAAAAAAAAATTGTTTCATTTTGGGGAATAGATTTATTCCCAGATTAACTTGAGTAACATGAATGCAGAAGTGAATTTTGCAAAATATGTTGTACACACTTAGCTGCTTCATAGCCTTTTCCCATTATCTAATGTATAATTAATAATTTTAAAAAGTTAGTGAATTGTTATTTTTTAAAATGTATTTTCACTCTGATTATCCACTGTCTCAGACTTTGATTAGTCATGCACAGACTGCTCACAAATTTTAACCAACCAAGCGATGAAATTATTTCTCACCCACTTTGCAGATATGTAAATGAATTTAGAGCAGAGGTAAAACTAGATCTGTTGCAAAATATCCTTTCCATTGAGAAGGAAAAAAATAAAAAGACTACCCCAAAAAAAAGGGCAAGCTGTCTATGCAAAAAAACTCCAAACAGTACCAACCTGCGCAAAATAAAAAAATATTTTATAAAAACAAAAACAAAGAAAGGATGAAGAATAATTTTACCTCAGTATTTCACGCAAAGGATTATATGAGTAGAATAAAAATATCAATTAGTGTTTATTGGTTGGGTTGTTTTTTTTTTCCATTCTCTGAAAAGAAATATTTGCTTTGAAAAAATCACAGATATTTGTTCCAATATGGCCAGAATTTTTTTATGTGCTGTTTCTGTAAACTTGAGGAACTTCATGTAGCAGCCTGACATTTCAATCTCACCACAGAATTTGTCCTTTACAGCAGTCTTCCCTAAGAGTTGTTATAAAGAATAACATCTCTAATGGCTCTTGCTCTGGCTATGAGGAAGAACCATATAACCTTTGTTCACTTTTCCCTACAGCGGTAAAGATGTCAGAAAGCTTCAGAAGTGACTAGTGCTTTGGGAAACCTAATTTCTTTTTAGGAACTCCACATAAGGCATTTGTGGAGGCAAAGAACATTGAGTCTTAGTTCTTGTAAAAACAGAAAGAGTTTGAAAGAGTTTTTTATTGGAAAGTTTTGCTAAGTTTACACTTTGCTAATTAACAACTCTTTAATGAAACTGCACAGTCCTCCACCTTCTCATGAAGCAGGTAAAAAGGAAAGGCTTAACATTGGCTTGTCCAGAGTCAGTTTGGTATTTTACCAGCCAGTCTGCCCAGAACCAAAGAAAATCAAATGCACCTCCCAGAAATGTAGGATGTGTTAGAGTAGGAGTAAAAAGCCGTAGTTCTGTAGTTCCTGGCTTTTGTTGGATTATTTTACACAGCTTTTGTATTTAGGGAGGATTATGGCACACATGGTCAATAAGATCACATAGCCTTTTTAGACCCCTATAATATTTCAAGGAGCAATGTAATTAGTTAAATATGGAGAGAAAAACAATCTGTCTCATTGTTTATGGAGTTTTAAATAAAAACTTGTTGCACACTTAAACACATTTTTTTAGCATTTACTAAAAAATTGTATAATAGAAATCCCCATGCTCAAAGATCAGGTCTGCCACAGTAACAATTATTCTCAATTTCCGCCATGGTGATCACAGGAGACACTTTAGAGCTATTATGAATTTGGTTGAAGTGCATGGGACAGTGCTATTTAATTTCCATGAGATCTTAATATAACTGTTATGATTCCTCCATCAAATGCATTATCGCACATTCTACGGTTGTCATGGTGTATTGCACCAATAAATACTACCAAGGAAGTTCTTCATGCACAGTTCATTGACATAATAGGCCATAATGGGTTTTTTTTAGTGCTGCTATGGTCTACTGTATCAATGTCTGCTGAGGGAGACTTTAAAGCACTCATCCAAGCACACAGGGTAACTATACATAATAAAAATCTTTATGAAGTTTTTGGAAATAAGCAATTATTCTGCACTGCACTGTTCATTTTATTTATAAGTGTCAAAATCATTAGCATACACAAGGGACAGATGTGATATTCAAATTTTCCCTTAAAGATTGAATTAACTTAACTTTCACAGGCTCCAAGAACCTTCAAGAAAGTTGAAGGGGTTTATGTTGTCTTTCATTTTTCCTAATGTCAAAGTGCAGAAACATAAAGGAAAAACTTTACTGTCACTCAATGATCTCATGCTTCTTTATCTTGATCTCGGTATCTTCCCTATATTCTGTAAGAAAAGTTACCATTGCCTTATCTTCCTGTCTGAAAGCTATGCCTGTAATTTGGAACTCTTGTCTAAATATTCTCGCTAAGAAATGAATAGAGAGTGGTAGTTCCAAAAAACAATCTGAAGGATCATCCATAAATTAAGGACATAAATGAGTGTGAGGAATGACTCACTGAAGAATTTAGCTTAGCTTCCTGGCAAATACCTGCCACAGGAAATATATTTCAGTCCTTATGGAGAAAACATGGACACAGTATTTTCAGAATTTAATCTATCTAGATGAAAAGGGATTAGATTAGAAAAACAGAAATGACATTTCATACTAAATAGCATGTAGTACTGAATAACTATCATTTTCTTACATGAGTACCAAGATACTCAAGAAGAAGTCCAAGAAACCATGCAGCTATGATTAATATATTAACTTTTCTTTTGGTCTGTAAGGAAAGTTTAACTCTAGAGATGTACTATAATCCATTCTAGATAATCAGAAAACTCTTTTTTTCCTTTTTATTTTTTTTTATGCCATCAAATCATTCTATCATTCCCCCTCCATCAACATGACAGAAGAAGAATATATGACGAAGAGCTCATGGGTTTAGATAAGAACACAAACACCACTCAGTATTTACTGTCACGGCAAAAAACAGGAGCAACTTGGGGAAATGAATTTAATTTGCTTCCAAATAATCAAAGGAAGACAATAAGAAACAATAATGAGTCTAAAAAAATTTTCCTCCCATATCTCTCTTCTCTCCCAGGCTCGTCTTCAGTCATGACTCTTCTACCTTCTCACTCTGAACAATGCAGAATGAAGAATGGGGTTTTTGGTCAGTCCTCGTCTTTGTTTCTGCTACTCCTTCCTCCTCGTGCTCTCCCCCTGCTCCAGCTTGGGGTGTCTCCCACAGGACACATGAACTTCTTCAGTAAATATACTGTATGTTGGTGCAACAATACCCATAGGAAAAAAACATAATGTAGACAAGCCTTTTGACAATATTCCTTTCTTAAATGTTTGCCCATAATGACAGCATTCTAAACAAGACCTGTGGCTCAATAACTAGACCAGCAGGGAGTAGTGGTAGTTGTGTACTTAAGTCAATATTCCAGCTTCTGTGCAAGATTATCTTCACACAGAATAATAATTATTATCTTAGATCCACCAGTCAGCATATAAATGCACAGCAGACCCCAACTAATTCAGAGTCTAGAATAAAGTTTTAGAAAGTAAAACTAAATATTCTATTTCTAATAGAAATACAGTTTGGGGGAACACCTTTTGCTGTCAAATGAATATAAATAGAAGTAACAAAAATTTTTAAATATACAATATGAAATAAACAGGATCGATATATGCTATAAATCATAACTTATAATTACAGCTTATGCATATTTTATTGCTTGCAATAATGTGATTATAACATTTAACAATATATTTTACTATAATTTATAGATAAATCTCTGCATATATAAGATAAAATTTCATTAGAAATCTAACCTGATAACGTAAGCAGTATTTTTGTTTAAGAGGTGTATAAAACATTAGTCACTGATGAAATTGCCCTTCTGAATATCAATAATAACTACTAAGTGAAACAATAACAATATTTACCCATAGTAATCTTCCCCTCTAAATAAAGAACGCTTCAGTAAATTAAACCAAAGAATCAAACAAAAAGACTAACCACAGAAATCCTGTATACAGCACACTGAGGTGAAACAGAGGTTGTTCAGAGTTTATCAGCCAAGCTCTGGAAACTGAAATGCAAAGGCATCATTAGGAAACTCCTATAACTGGGAAGTAGTATTCTTTTGGTGAGCCTGAGCTCAGTGTTGATATGTTTATCTGCTACAGCTCCCAAATTAGTTAAAAGCTTTTTTGGATATGTTGACAGATTAGCATACTAACAGTAGCACAAATGATCCAGAGAAATTCCTACTTTTCTTCTTGTTCTGCCTGAAAATTATTTCAGTCTCTTTTAAATCCTTTTGCATAGGTCTGTCATACTTCTAACTTGCTTGAGTCACAAGTAAACTGACCTGCACATAGTAGGTGATGTGGAGACAGTGCAGAAGTTTACACATCACTATTTGCATGAGTTTCTTCTTTGTGCTGAGGAAACAGGCAGCTAGCTATTCATATTGAATTTTTCAGCCTCCTCATGTAGGCTGAGGAGGAGCAGCTGCTACATCTCAGACTCTTAAAATGAGAACCATTATGAACGTTATCTCCTATCTGAAAATTCAAATCTGTCAGGAGTAGCAGTAAGACCTCTGTTGCAAGTGATCTAAAGCTGAACACACACTACTCGATACATGTGTGCCAACACACCTTCAAACAGGAGGTTTCTTACCTCAGCAAGAGTTTTTTCAGTAAATCACATTTAGTTTTCTTTCACTCAGATCATGCTCTGATTCCTATATCACAGATACATTGAAGCTCTGGAATCTAACTTGAATGAAAACCTAAACATAGACCCTGAAGAAGCTCAAGGCTGATAACATAGGTAATGCCCAATGTTCTATGATCTGCCTCAAAGTTGCTCATCGGGAGAGACAGTTGTTATTTATTTGACAACATTTTCTGTTTTTTTGCCCAGCAATATTCATTAGTCTTACCAAGATATTATTAGGCGAGCTTTTCATGTGAAAAAAAGGAGGAAAAAAAGATTACACAGGAGAAGTTGAGCCATAAGCAATCATTATTTAGAGTTGAAAATTATTTGCAGGGGTATTTTCTCGTCTTTCTTTCAAAATCAAGTAAAACACACTATTTTTATCAATCTATTTTTTAAGTTCTGAATTAAGGCAGCATGCTACATAGAATCTGGAAAAGATGACTTTTATAACCCTGATCTTTGACTGTTTGAATCAGCAAAGACATGCAGAAGACACATATGCTTATCTGGTTTAACTTCTCTCCTCAGTTTCTCTCCCCAGCATCTAAACACAGAGCTGGTGGCAAGTGTGTCTTGGATATATTGCTCTCTACCTCAGGCTAGAGAAAGAAATAGGTCCCTTTGGTAGACTGCTTAAAAGTCTTAATTTTGTTTCAGCATGGAATTAAACTTCTATTTGGAGACCTTAAACATTAAAAAAACGAAAGCTAACATTTCTGTTCATGTCTCTAAATGTGAAAAATTAGATTGAAATGTCCTGCAACATATGTGTAAGATGCTATTAGCAGAATCATTGGTTATGAAACAGAGTTCTCTGGGATCCCTCTGGAGGCAAGTAATAGATATCTGGGAAACAGCCACCTCGGATACTAGTTCCCATTTCTTTGTCAGGACTTATCACACAGGGAAATATGATATGAAGGAACAGAATCTCATCTGGTGTCAAGTTTGATATTTCCTTATGCTTAAAGTGGACTCTGGAACAGTAACTGAGAAAGAGAGAAATGAACCAGTTCAGTCATCTCACCAAGCTCTAAGGAAGAAATGTGTCAATAGGCTACAATATGTGCTCCTATTGTTAACTTAGGAACCTAATTTTCATTTCTTTTCCTGTTTCCAGAGGAAGACAGATGACCAATATTCAGAGGAAGTTCCCATCACATCAGTGTCTTTTATTGTCTAAAAATTTTGAATCTTAGCTTCTGAGATAGAACTGTCTGATAGTCCTGTTTGTTTGTATTTACATGAAATTACTCTCTTACACAAATCTAAATATCATTTTAGAGCAATAGATTCTAGAGAACTATGAACATGTTCCATTCAGTTACTTGAATGCTCGGGCATACATAAGTACCCTCATGTAGAAACACACTTTTTCAATGGCTTCCATGATAGGTATATTATAGTTCTAGAAAAATGCAGATTCCCTCTCCTTGTTTCCTCTTACTCGTACTTCATTTTTTATATGACAACACAACTGAACTCTTTGGTGTTGGTATTTTTAATAACTATCTCTAAAAGCAAAGATAGGATTAATCTAAATGTGAATCTTTCAAATCCAAGTTGTCACAAAGAGGCCGCCAATAGTTAATACTATTAGGTGTGGTAACCCCAAACCCAGGAAAGTTTATTTCTAGGAAATCATCAACAGACACTGTAAAGAGAATATATTATCCACTTGTAGTGTATAAATAGATTGATATAAGTGAAATCTATGCCATTTACATGTAACTAAGTCTGACTAAATTTATAAGACTTAAGATGCTCATCTGTGCTAGAAGCATTGATTGATAACATTACAATTGTCTGTGGCTTTTGGGTCTATCAAGGTAACAAGTTTTAAATATTATGACACTTCAATATTATTGAAGATTTATATTGAAGATTTTTTATGTAGTGAGGGTCAAAACCACAGGACCCATGTTTATTTGTACTGATATACACATAGTCCTTGATATTTCCTAAAAACAGTCCACATAATGCTGGATCCAATTCTAGCCCAAATGCTTAATTTAGCATCTGCATATTGCTCTCATTTCCACTAATTTAAAAGCTCTGTTATAGTTATTAATTCTTTTTTTTTCTTAATTTTTATTGTCTCTGTAAATATTTAGTCAATCCAATAAATAACACAGGAAGTGGTACCTATTAACAAAAATGACTTCATGACAATGAAAATGTTACTATTAAGCCCATGGATAATTGAAATAGTAAGATGCCACTTTCAACAAAAGGGTGACTCAAGTATAAAACAATGTTTACTAAGTAACTTCAGAATAGAAGTAGAAATATCTGGATATAGATATTACTAAAACAAATAATGATTTAACTGCTGCAAAACTTCTTGTAAGGTTAAAAATGCTTCTAGCCCATATTTAGAGATGGGAAAAATGGTGCACCATAATTTTGCATCTCCATCTTCATGTACCAAAGCTGAAAAACTTTTGCTTTGATCTTAAGAGTTGATGAGCTCTTACAGCTCTAATCATAAAACATAGAGTAGTATTTTTAACCACTAAGAACACACCTTTTTCCCAATCTGGATTGAAAGGGTGATTCTTCATGCCTTTTTCTGTTTTGAATGTTAGATCTTTGCTTTCGTAGTGAAAGATGGTTTTTTTGTCATATTGTGTTTGATATTTTACAGTTTCCACTACACTGCATGGAAGGGACATTCAGCCTGAAATTCTTTATTTAGTCTTTTGGCAGTCTCTCAATAACAACCTGCATTTTATGTTTTCCTTTCTATTGTGATTAATAGTTTACATTTGTATTTAGAATGCTTCAAGCTACAGTCATTGTCATCACAATCCCTTTCAAAATTTCCTTCTATGTCTTCTGACATTACATGAATATTTGTCTTTGATCATTATTTCTTATGGGTATGCAGGGAAGATGGGTAAGTGCAGTTTCTCAGTATATTTTATAGTAAATATTTTGATTCCTTTAGTGTCATGGAAGCATAGTACACTGTGCTGTACAAAATGATTGGAAATAAAAAAAAAAAAAAAAAAAAAGGGGGGGGAATACATCTTTCCACGGGTTTCTTTTAGTAATAAATCTGTCACATAGGTGCTATAACTGATCTAATCTACTTGGGACTCCAACTGGACCAGTCCGCCCTTTGACACCAAAACCAAATAATTCTTTTAGCAGTAGTTTCTTCTTCAAAGCTAAAACTTCTTACTGTGAAATAAGAGTTCTGAGGAACTGAGGCATTGCATTGAAGATAAAACTGTCCTCTGTAATCATATGTTACATGAACACAACTCACACATGGCTCCTCTTTCACAGTTTTCTGGTGTAGCTTGCTGATATTGAAATGCAAATGATTAATACATATCAATTTTTTCTTCTCTTAGTAAAGAAGTTTTAAAATACGAGCGAAACTTGAAATAATATCTGTAGAGCAAGCATAACTTTAGAAAAGGATTTACAGAGACTGGTAAAATTATAAACAGTAGCTTAGAGAAGTCAGTAGTTATACCAAATAACAAACAGAACAGTATCAGTGACTGTAGCTTTACAGTGCCTCCCAAAAGTAATGCATTCTGAGAACATCCTTAATGGAACTTGTGATTCCCCTCTGGACTTCCATATAGAAGTCTCAGTATAGTAAAAATTTCCTTTTATTCTGCGTGCTGATAACTCTATTTCTAAGAATACACCTGTGACCAAGGTTTTTTAAAAGCATTTAGAGACTTAAACACCTTAAATACATTTTCCTAGTCAAAAGAGAGAGAAAAGTCCTTTGATGAGATTTCTGAAGAGCAGTAGAGACAACCTTAGAAGAGGCTGACTGAGGATTTACTGAGAACCAGGAAATGGATTTGAGTTGGTACAAAGCTAGGTGTTAGTTACAGTGTCTGATATAGTCTTTTCCTAAAATTACTGAGGAACACATAGGCAATTTTTTCATATGAGATTTCAGAATTCCTGATAGATAATGTGAAAAACAAATCTTGGTTCTCGTAGGATCAGGAACTATGGATGTTTATCACTATAAATGGAAAAAGTAGTTGGATAAAGCAAGTAAATTCTATGCACAACTAAATTCTATGCAAAACATCTTCTGAGAGTTCTAATGTATCTCACCTAACCTATTTGCACCAACTTTGTTTGCTACAGACAATCTAGTTACAGACAGATGAGTAATTAATTCTGTTTATAATGGCAATTTATAAATTTCCTGTACAGGTAATTTCGGGACAAGCTGTGTTCTAAACTCTCGTAGTGAGTCTTGTCTGCTGCTTGTCTGTAAGACTAGTAAGTAATATATGTCAGTATCTGGGAATTTGGGTGAAGCTTTTCAAATGTTACCTTCATCTGCAGTAAGTTATTGTGGCGGGTTACCTTTGGCCAGAAACACCACCCATCCACTCACTTGCTCCCCTTCCTCACAGGATAGGAGGAGATAATAGGAATGACAGAGCTTATGGGTCAAGACAGAAAAGGGAAATCATTCACCAATTACTGTCACGGGTAGAACAGACTCTGCTTGGGGAAAATTGATTTAATTCATTGCCAATTAAAAGTAGATTGTGTGGTGAGAAAACAAATGCAAACAATTAAACAATGCTTCCTCCTCTCCCGTTTCAAAGCTGAACTTCACTCCTTCACTCCCAAGTTCTCTCTCCTCTAAGCCTCCTCCACCTGAAGCTCCATGAACAGCACAGTGGGAAGGAGAATGGTGGTTGGGGTCAGCCTGTGAAAGTTCCTCTATGCTGCTCCTCCCTCCTCAAACCTTTCCTCTGCTCCAGACTGGGTTCTCCATTTAGGTAGTGTCTAGCTGCTCTGGTGTGGGGTCCATCATGGGCTGCAGCTCCATATCTGCCCCATCATGGTCCTCCATGATTCTCCATGTGGGAAAATGTCTGTCCCTGTGCCTGAAGTACCTCCTCCCCCTCCTCCTTCTCTCACCTTGCTGTCTACAGGGCTGTTTTCTCACACTTTCTTATTCCTTTATCCGATTTTTCCAGTAGTGCCACAATTTTGCTAGAGTGGCTCAGTTTTGTCCTGCAGTTGGTCTGCTGGAACCAGCCCCTTCTCACAAAAACCACTTCTGCAGCCTCTCCCTGCCAAAGTGTTGTCATTTACTCCCAACAGTTACCCAGAGAAAATACTCAAATAATCAGCTAACGGTAATAGAATGGACTCAAAGTTGTTTTTTTGAGTTTTGTTGTTTTGGTTTTGTTTTTTTTGGTTTTTTTTTTGGGGGGGGGGGTTATTTTTGTTGTTTGTTTGTAGGATTTGGTGTGGGGGATTATTTCTTTCATGAATTAGCAACAAATAATAGGATGAGGTTTTCACTCATCTGTGTTTTGCCAATTCCTGATGTATAGTCAGACATTAATGACACAACTTTCTTTCATCGTGCTAGGGCTGTGTTGTTATTTATAGAAGTTTTATGATTTTAAGTAATAAGATAGTATTTGTTGTGAGTAATGGGAAGACTTGAGTTTTGGCAACACTGTTATTTTCTTCCCCTGAAGGTATGTTAGCAAAGCTAAGAATAATGGAGCTATATTGCATCTATCTTTATATATATATATAAAATCTGATATTTGGAAAAATAAGAGTACTGATGCAGAGTGCTACCATGTTCAAAAGCTTGCCATTTCTCTACCATTTGGTCTAATAAAAACATTATCTCCTTCTTATAAATACATCTGGTTTGTGGTTTTAGAACCCTGTGATGGTATACATGACATACTAATTCATTCTGCTTTATGTCTCTGCTCTATTTCTGTATAGACACGCTTGATTTACCTTGGCTGGACACCAGGTGCCCCCCAAGCTGCTTTATCACTTGCTTTCTCAGCTGGGCAGCAGAGAGAAAATAAGAAGGAAAACACCACGTAGGTCGAGATAAGTCAGTTTACCAAAGCAAAAGCAAAAGTTTCTGTGCACACAAGCAAAGAGAAAAAAAAATAAAAATTCTCTCCTTCCCATCAGAAAGGAATGTCTGGCCACTTCCAGAGAAGCTGGGCTGCAGCACATGTCGTGGTTGCTCCAGAAGGCAAACACTGTAAATAAAGAATTCCAGCCCCTCCTGTTAGCTTTTATATCTGAGCAGACATCTTATGGTATGGGATATCCCTTTGGTTAATATGGGTCAGATGTCCTAGGTGTGTCCCATCCCAGGATCTTGCCCACCCCTACCCTAATGCTGAGGGAATGTTGATGAAAGAGCACTGATTCTGTACCAGCACTGCTCAGCAGGACCAAAATATTGGTGTGTTATCAACAGCCTTCTGGCTCCCAAAGCAGAGCACAGCACTGCCAGGGCTGCTGCGGGAAAATGAACTCATCTCAGCCAGACCCAATACAAGAGAATATAGGTTACAAAGAACTTCTTGTTGGACTCCCCTTCTCAGCATGACCCTGAACTTGAGGATGGAGTAACTGTAGTTATCCCGTGCTGCCCAATGCAAGCACAACTCACTGACAAGCATCCAGCTCTGGCACAGATCTGCTGTCAGAGCTTGTTAAAGCATTCTCACAATCCACTATATGGTAATTTTCACATAACAATAGAAAACAGATGTTTTAAATAGATAATGAAATTTTATTTCTGAAGTAAATAAGTGCAACATTTTCAACTTCATTTAAGTGAGATGTTGTAAATGCTTTTATACCATCTAATATGTATGTCTAAAAGTTAGAAACAATCCTTATTTGCTGACAATATTACCTGAAGGCATTCCTGTTCCCTGCAGACCCATATTTTTTCTTCTGCTGCAATCTCTACTTCACTCTTTAACCCTATGGTTTACAGACACATCAAAGCAGTTGTGTGGAAAAACTGTTTAAGTCAACAAATTGCCAAGTACATACTTCAGACATCGCAGATTGTGTAATTTCAACTCATTGTTTTCGTTTCCACTTTATAGTCAAAAAGAAAGAAATAGGCATCTCTGTAAGGTGATTTATCTCATCTTGAGCTGTCTATTTTGCCTCAGTGGTATAAAGTGATGCAGCTTTAACTATGAAAAGTAACTTTTAGACAACTGAATCTGGATGTGATGAGCTACGTGATAGATGAATGTAGCTTTAAGAATTGAAAATTAAACTGAACTTTGCTATAGACATGGTATACTGCTTACTCATCCTTAATTCATTCTGAAATTGACTTCTAAGATCTATTAAAAATCCTGCAATAATTTAAACATTTAGGTATTGGAAAACCATATTTGCATGGGTTATAAATTACTGTAAGTTCCTAAGCCTTCTATGGCTGTCAGTGTTCTTAGATTCTTTTTGAATGTGGAAGGTTTTTCCTGCCATTATCTGATACAAGTATATGGGCTGTGCATGGATCAGAGGATATCTGCTCTCTAACTTTCTTTTATTACTCTTGCTCTGAGTGCTGAACCCTCCAGTTCATCTGTTTTTATGATGCTCTATTTCTTACAAGGCCAGCATCCTGTAAAGAAAGGAGGAGATAGTTCTGTTCTCTTGGAAATTTGCATGTGAACACTAGCTACAAGACAAATAAATGCACATTCACCATGAGCACAGTTCATGGAATGATGAGGACACAGCCTCAGAGGGAATGATTGTTTCACAACAAGAAGCTCATGCATATAAAAGCGCTCAGCACCTGGGCTTGAAATGAGTCCATGCTCCTGTTGCTTAATGCTGTCACACAGTAGTTTTGGCACCAGGACTGACAGCTTGAAGGGTTATTCACAAAATCATATAGCATGTTAAATTCTGGTAATGTATTTTTTCCCTTCCCTGGCAAGATTGCAAGGAAAAATATTGGCCATATCTTTATAGATGTGCATCTGGCTAAAGGACAAAGCCTGGCTATCAATTTTATCACTATTAACTTATAGTTTTGGGATTTTCACTTTACTTAGTCAAAGTAAACTTTGAATCTCATTTTTGTCTTAAGAAAATTGTTTCTTTCCCATCTAAGTGATGAGTGCATTTGCACATGACTTTCAGACATTGCCTTGATTAAGTTTTGACTGCCTTGGTGGAATTGAGAATCTAAAATTTTTACAAATATGAAAGCTGATAGCTGCCTGGAAATACAGATGCTCTCTAATGAGTGAGCATAGAAGATCAGACTGAGTGTCTCAGTACTGCTGAGACAAATACCTCTTTGCTGTTAATGATTTGTGGTGGATACATAGGCAAACTATAATTAACTGGGCCCTCTTACACTGTTCTGCTGTTAACTTGAGGCCTTCATTGACCATTTGATATTGCAAAAGAACATAGAAAAGTTTTAGGGTGGTAGGGAGAAACCAATAGGTTAACAAAAAGAGTCCTGGCATAAACACTGATCATGAAGTCTTTCTTGGAGCTACCCTATTACTACAATTGCCATGCTTACCCACTTCTGTGTAGGCAGCCACCATTGATTCCTGTCAGAAACATGATACTGGAAAAAGTAGACAATTAGTCTGGATAGTAAGGAGCTTTTAAAAATATAGTAGCATCACAGAATCACAGAACACTGTGGGCTAGTTGGTACTTTAGGCAGTTTCTAGTTCAACATCAAACCTGCTTTAGCTATGGGGTCAGACCATGTTATTAACCAGGTCTTTATCCAGCTGCATCTTGAAAACTCCAAGGTTAAAAACTGCAGTCTCTTTGGGAAACTGTCCCACCCCTTGAAGACCTTTATTGTCTTCATAGTAAGAAGTTTTTTTTTTTTCTGTAGAACCAGTATGTCACATTCAACTTATATCTTCTACTCAATTTCTGTCCATTGTCATTTATTCCCCCAACACTGCACCCCCATGAAGAACCTGGCTCTACCTTTTTGCTGAAGAAGCTGAACTTTTCCTTGTCCTTGACAGGGGTAAGGGGAAATTGCAGCAACAAGCTGGCCTCAGTATTCTACCTGTGGTCTAAAAGGTAATACACAGAGGAGAACAATCGCTTATCTTGAGCTACTGGCCATTTTCCAAGAAAAATTTTGGCCCACACTGAGCACATGGTCCACTGAGGTCCCCATGTCCTTTTCAAAAGAGCTACTCCCCAGCTGGTCAGTCCCCGATGTGCAATCAGTTCTTCCTTTTAGGGGCAAGTGTTTGCAATTGTCCTTGTTGATTTTCATAAGGTTGGTCCATTCCTGCCGCCTGTGCCTAGTGCCCCTCTACAGCAGCACTACCCCAAGCATGTCACAGTTTGATGATATCTGCAAACTCTGTGAGAACTCACTCTTTCATCTCCTGCAAGCTACAGATAAAGATGCTGACAGGACAGATTGGAGCATAGACTCACACAGAACTCTTCTTGTTACCAGCCTTCTGATGGAATATAACAAACTCAGTGAAAAGAGACTGCACCATAGACCAAAGATGCCAATTCTACAGGTTTGACAAGACTTGATGATCAAACATTTGAGAAACCTTCAAAAGAGAAAACAGGGTGAGACTGTATATTTGTTTGCTGGCATCATACTGAAATGCATATAAAACACTTGCAGTTACTTTTGCTGCAAGTAAGAAACAAAGAGTCACCAAATTAGAGCACCTTTCACAACTTCTGCAGTGCCTTTATTCTTTCCTGTCCATAAAAAAATGTAGGATGTTTATTTCACTTAGAGGTAAATATAGCATCAATTCTTCTTCCTTTTTTGGGGGGTTTTGAAAACAATAGAAAACATGGAAAAAAGATTAACAAAATCAATATTGCTCTTTATATAAAGAGCACTTTCTAAGCATCTGGAATGGCCAATGTACAAGAAGCTGGATTTTATTTGGCTAAGCATAGAACTGTATGAAGCACTGTAGCGCTGGTTTTTAATGTAAGTGATTTTTTAAAAAAATCTGGATTGTTACATTAGTGAAAAAAATGCTAAAAGTTATACATTCATTAAAGACAAAATATATATGCTTAAAAATCACAAAAACAGAAGCTACTGCTGAACTATTTTATTATTATTTATGATTTATTCGTTATTAACTTCTTGCAGGCCAGAAATGTCAAATGTCATGTCTCAGCATTTTTCAGTATTTTGCATTCAATTACTAAAATATTTTCATTCAAGAAATGACAGATTTAAAAAATACTGTACTTTGTGAAATTACAGATTGTTTTAACAGACAGTAAAGTAAACATATGGCAATACTCTTACCTCAAATTATGATTAGAAGGCAAGAAAAATAATGTTACTGTGATAGAAGTCCTTGATATCTCACTTTGTTGTTATTTAGGAGGGGGGAGTCCTGTTTTTTGGAGGGCCTGTACGAAATGAGCAGTGCCCTGCCAGATTCTTGATAGTTATCTAGGCTTTGGTCTCTCAGTTTTGAGGTCAGAGCATTAACACATTTGCATTATAAAAAGAAAGAAAACTTGTTTGGAATCCCAATATATATTTCATCTGGTTTAAAGCCTTAATCCTGGATTCTGAGTGCTGTGTGGTTTTAAGAGTATTAGTACAGATTTGTACAAAATGGCTTGATACTGCATGTGTAAGCACTTTCCACCAACAACAGAAAGTTAAATAAAGAAAGAAATAAACCTAGATCAGGGTTAACAGGGTCTAACAGCTGAAGTCCTGGGAAGACCAGATGGCTGTGTGAAATAACTATATTGCTTTCTCGTTATTGTTCTGGATACAGCTTTTCAATCAAAGATCTTTTATCTCTATTTTTAATAAAAAGAATACATAAAGAGTCCATATCGAAGTCTAGTTTGAAAGCTTTTTAGAGGGTTTTTTGTTTTGTTGTATTCGTTGCATTTTGTTGTGTTTTGTTTTACTTTGGTATGGCTTGGTTTGGTTCAGGTTTGGTTTTTTTGGGGGGGGGGGGGGCGGGCAGTGGGTTGGCAGGTTTGTTTGCTGTTTGTTTGCTTTGCTTTTTAACATTTCATAATGGTTGATTCACCCTGGACACCAGACAACCTTTTACTTTTGTCCTCAGAGCCTGTTTCTGTTACATGCCTGTTTCAGGGAAGATGGGAATGGTTGGAACAGCACCCGGCCAAAATTCAGATACTCTATTTTGTGTAATAAAACCTACATAATGATATTTCTATATTTGGTTTTGAACCAAATGATGCAGAAACCATTTTTTTTTTAATTCTGCATGAACAGGAATGCTGAAGAAGAACAAAAGGCATTTTCCCCTTCTTCCGTCTGTCCCCATCAAGTAAAATAAATGAGCTTGGACCTGCACCTGCTAAGCAAATATTAAATTCTTGGGGGGATCAAAAGGCTGGGGAATGAGCTGGCTCAGGAGCGGGGACATTATAGAATCTTTGGCCAAAGCCAATCTGCCCAGTGGGGCTTCCTATGGTCACATGCCATTGATCTCCAGCAGCTGCTGCACTGGAATTAACATTCTTGTCAGGTCCACTGCTGCTGTTAGCCATGTGAAATTGCCACAATCATCCAGTTCAACATCTCCATGCCAAAAAACCTGGAAATTCCAAGAGCCCAGACTTGAGTATAAAACTCTTGACACTGCTAAGCTCTGACCACAGGGCCAAATGATGACACCTGTTTAGAGGTGGAGCTCAGCAACTGGGATCAGAGTCTGAAAAGTTTCCCACAGCAAACTGTCCCGGCATCATTGATAATTAGAGATCATACACAGGGGGAAAACACAATATATCTAAAATACTATTTGGAGCCTTGAATTGTCAGTCACTAACAGCAGATGAGAATTCTGTCAGATTTTCGTCAGAGTCCTGTATTTGGTCTCACTAAAATTCCTTGATTTCAAGACCTTTAGAGAGAAATATTTATGTGCAGTGAAGAGGTGTTTTCTGGTAAAGCTTAATTTTACTGGAAAAATTTCTGAATAGAATAAATTTGTTCTTTATTCAAGTTATATGGTATAGAAAAAGGGTGTCTTTCTGCATCAGTACATAATTTGCAAAATATAGGAGACGGAGGTGTAATAAGCATATATATAATTGTGGGTCTTATTGAAAAGATACAAAGGTTCAAAGCACTCATTTCCTTATCAGTATAAGAACAAAGGGGTAAGAAAAACCCAAGCCCTAATTGAAGCTTGCATCTAGAGGATGGTGTGAGTACTCGAAGTTGATGTGGCTACAAATGAAACTTAGTTTTGAAAGCAAAATCTGTTGAAGGTTTTGAGACTGGAGAGCAGTGTGACTGCCTGGGTGCTGTAGCTGTGGGGATTGAAACGGGATCCAACCATCTAGCCACGAGCAGGGCAGCTGGGGGCACTGGAGCAACACCAGGTGTCAGGCTCTGCCACGGGGATGGGCACAGGCCAAGACTGGGCCAGGACTAGGAGCCCTTGGGCAGGCAGAGTAGGGATGTGTAGAGCTAGAGACCACTCCTACTGGGGCATTGCTGGAACAGGGCATCTGGAAGATAGAAAATAAATATTCTGGAAACATTTTAAGGTGTGGATCCCTGAGACACGCACTCCAGATCTCCAATCCCAAAGGTGCTTGCACCCCATGCTCAACGTGTTGTATATCCATTGTGCAGTCATTTGGCTTTTTGCTGAAGACAGTGACAAAGCTACAACTTGAGCGGGATCTGGTGAGACAATGCCCATAAGGATATACCAATCTATTAAATACTGGTTTACTGCATGCCTTAATTTCTGAACTGTAAGCTAGAAGTGATAAGAATCCACACTATTGTGTTTCTTGAACAAATGCTGATAAGGTCAAATCCCTCCTGAAAAGAGATTAAGAGTGAGATTTGGGATTATTTTTGCTGCTATTTTTCATTTAAGAAACACATTTGAAAAAGCAGATCTTTCTCTGTTCTGTCTACA
Source organism: Motacilla alba alba (assembly GCF_015832195.1). Classification (NCBI taxonomy): domain Eukaryota; kingdom Metazoa; phylum Chordata; class Aves; order Passeriformes; family Motacillidae; genus Motacilla; species Motacilla alba. The sequence goes on from NC_052016.1 coordinate 67,896,598, forward strand.
AAAGTATTGTACCCATTAAATTAATTTATTTTCATTGTGAAAAAGACAATGGTATCTGGAACAAACTGGAGATTTAAAAATAAACCTCTTCATTTACTTTCAGGAACAGGCACCAAAATTTTACATGGACTACATAAACAGAGCCATAGTGCCATGATAATCCAAGCACCATGAAATAAGATTTATCTTTGTGAAATCCTCTGGTACGCTGACCTAAACATTCATAATGCAAGAATAATTCTTTATTTTGGGTCTAGTCTCTATTTAGCTTAGGAGGCAAGGCAGAACTTAACAGACATTTTATCACTCAGTAAGAGCACATACAGGTTTCAGAAGTTCTCCTCCTTAGTACCAAGGGTTGCTACTGAAAACAACAATGTAATTTCCAGACATAAAATCTGATAACATTAAAATTCTTTCACAGTTCCCTTAAGAACAAACTGTAAAACCACTATGTGTCTGCATATGTTATAGTTTCCGACCTTTTTTATTGTTTTTATCTGTGGACTGCATTATCTATCCAGTCTTTACTTGCAGTCACCCATTTTCCCACATCTCTAGTTTTTAAAAACACGTCTTTCATTAATAATTTCAATAAAAGCTCCCAGATAATCTGTCTCAGGAGTTGACTTTTATTTTATGAATGGTGAAAAAATGAACATATAGGTCATAAACAATGGTGTTTTTCTTTTGGAGAAATATGGGATTTTAATTACATTGTAAAAAAGAAACTTTATATTTCCTGTCATCTGCTCCAGATATTTAATTCTATTGTTCTTCTGAAAGGTCGCATCTAGAATGTCACATCTGCAAGGACACCCATGACCCCTATTGGCATACAAGTTTCTGCAAGATAGAAGCAGGAAGACTGGAAAATGCTTCCCTGAGTATCAAAAATAGATTACTAAAACTTATTCCAACAGCTGAGTTCCCCAAGGCATCAATGTTATGTATACATATGCACAAAAGATTTAGTATTTAAAAATATCAGGAAGCATTTCCAAATCAGTCCCAAATGACTCTTACAACTTCTTTCCTTTGTTCATGGCTGGTTTGTTGGATTTTATGGTTTGGAGTTGGGAGGGTTGCCTTTAATTATTAATATTTTTACTGTTTATAATTCATCCGAAAGAAAAGAAAGATTATTTCTCTGAATGCCAGTAGCCCTGGGAACTTTCTTTGACGAAAGGAACTCTATTTTATTCATATCTCATCTTTACATCCCCCTTGTTTGTGAATTCTAATACTAATGGCATTCCTTAACTCTGGAGCTTACTGAGGAAAAAAATCCAGCAGGGGGTTATCCTTAGGGAATACTAATATTTAACTACTTCCTTTTTCTTAAATAAGTTTGAAAATAAATACCGAACGAAATGAGGAAACTTTTCACCAAATAAATAAATAAATGGGAGCCTGGAAGCAACATTGCCTTTTCTTTTATGTTCACTAGTCTTTGAAAGATGTACTTTAAATTCCTCAACCCAATCTTTTCTCTGTGAGTCTTGCTGCTGGTCAGACTGTATCTTTTCTTATGTACCATAAACATTAAATTCCCTGCAATGCAATTAAAACCCCATCTTTCTTCAAACTGATTAAATCTTGCAACATCTGTGAAGGAAGAAAAGAAGGTATAAACATTCTCTTTTTCTTTACACAGATGGGAGGCACAGACCAACAGAATGCGAAATACTCAAGTGGATGCTAAATATTAAGTCCTATTGAAATAAAAAAAAATGTAGGTTTGTGTTTTGCTGCTCTGAGTTCTAAGGGATTAGATTAAGATCACTGATCAAGTCACTGTTAAAAGACAGAAAAAAAAAAAAAAACCCAGTTTTTGGACTTCTAAGACCAAAGTGGAACATTCTACATACATTTAAAAAGATACAAGGTGAGAGAAATGAGCTGCAATGAAAGTGGCCAGATATTTTCTGGGCAAGAGAAAAGGAGTTTCTCATCACTTATGAAAAAGGTTTTCATTATCATTTGAGCTGCAAATTGAGAATGCCAGATTTACGTTTCAAGCAAAATTAAAATCAGTTTTAAAAGAAGATATGGAAATAGATTTAAAAACATGTTTTCCCCTTTGTGCTAGTATGAATCACAAGTCTAAAATTATGTTAATTTCAGCAGTCACAACAAGATACTCAGATGCTTTTTCATAAAGGTTTTATATCAAATAAAAAATATATATTTTTGTGGGTGTGCCTTTCTTTAAAATGATGGAAATATCAGTTAAAAATCACTTGCATTTTGCCACAGAGCTATGAAAATTTTACATCATGCTTTCCGAGTTCCACACAAATGAGGCTTTGCTTTTCTATGCGAAAGATTCTGTCTAAGAGAGTCTTGTTACATACTGTTTAGACTCCGAACTTGCCTGGGAAAACAGAGTTTTAAAAATCTTCGTGGTTCTTCTGTTAGTTGCTAAAATGATTATGTATGTTTTTTCCTTTTTTTATCCATGCTAAGAAAGTAGTACTGAAAGGCGAAAACAAACCTCATTATCTCTTGCAGATTGAAATGTATCTTGAACTTAATAAGTAATTACTGTGACTGGACATTACATTTTTCAGTCTGTGAGATTCTTTAAGCCTTTTTTTGCTGAGAAAAAAGCCCCAAAAAAACAAGGAACTTGTCTCCTAGGAACTTACAGAAATAATGTGCTATAAATGTTTATTTTTTTTCTTACCCTTAATTGCCTGTGCTTGTTCATTGATACACATTTCAAATTATTTGGATTCAGAAAAATTTATTGGGTTCTTGAAATGCATAGAGACATTGGTAATTAAATCCTTGATACTTTTTTGAGATCCATGCTCCTGATGTCATTGAAATGTGTAGGAGACAATCACTGCTGTCTATAAAAGTTGTAAGTGCATACATTTTTGCAACATTCTTTCTTGTTAAAGAAAAGACAATTGCTGTGGTGACACACCTCCATGTCTGTAGAATAGCTAAAATTACATGATTTGATGTAAAGCTTTATGAATAATCTTTATTTCAGGTAAAAGCAGCTGGAGAAATAACTTCAGCACATTAGGTCCTTAGAGGAGCCAAGTTTTCTTTCAATCATCTGTCCTAATTTCAGGGTATAAATAAAAATTGCCCACTAAACTACATTTTTTTACTCTCAGTTTGGTCTTGATGCAAACTACATGTCAGACTTTTCTTGGAGATTACAAGCTTTTAGATTTTCTTCACATATCTCTGTGTCCAGAGGCTAAACATCTCTCTGCTTTTTCGTGCATATGGTTGTTCATTGTGACAACAAAATGAAACAGATAGAGCTGATTTGAATAACAATATGGTAGTTTTAATTTAACTCTAGATAAAACAGAAGAGATCCGCTATCTTTATTTCTGTCAAAGAAAGACCATCTTCTGCAGAATGCATGTATCCCACTTGAGAATTTGCTAGGATTCTGTTTCCAGATTTTTCCACATAAGTGATGGTTTCGTCAGAGAGAGATGCTGAGCAAAAGAGGAGTTGGTATGTGTGTAAGTGAAATTTGCTTACACTTGTAGAAAAACAAAATAGTCCTCTAAAGCCGTAAGGATAAATTTTTCTTTAGACGTGTCAATATTAAAGGGAGAAACTTCTACATGGATAGTTCCTTTCCATTCAGGATTATAAGACCCACTTTTCTTCCTATTTAGTTTGATAAAATGGACTCCTGATCAATGTTCCAATGTTAAATAAATTTTGCATGAGACATTATTCTACTTTTAATATCTTTTGCTAATAAAAAAAGATTGAGATCAGACAGTAGTCAGAATTATACGCTAGCCATATCTCATCTCTTGATTTTCCTGCGAGATGTTATATAAACTTCCTTTTGAAGAGGAAAAAAAGAAAACCAGCTCCTTCTAAAATAAAACCTGAAAGTGGTTCTGGGTACAGCTTGTTCTGATAGCTTCCAAAAGGCTGAAGCACATGGCTTGTTGCCATGTGCTCTGCACAACACTTTGTCCATGTGTGCTTGATCCACAAATCCTTGAATATGCCACGATGCCAGGACATGCGACACACTTCGGGCTATAAGAATTCAGCTCTGACAGGCTGCAACAAAGCCTTCACACAGTTAGGTTTTCAAAAGGAAAAAAACCTTTAGCCAAAGAAAACAGGAAATATGTCTTTTGTTCAAAGGATTACCATGTAGGAATGAAAGGCAAGTCTGTGTCAAGTTCTGCTTGTTGTGGATGCAGGTTGTTTGCTCTAGACCAGCCTTGAAGAACATGGGTGTGAATTACCCTCTAAAAGTGATCTGGAGAGAAAAGGTAACTGCATGGATAAATATGTTAATCAGCCAAAGTATGCAGCTAGAACCACAGGAATCGGTACAGTAGCAGGAAAGTCCCCAGGAGACTAAATTTCAATCCATTCCTATGTTATATGTGTCTATGTTAATGATGTGTCTATGTTAATGATGGCAAGATGACAGTCTTTGGTGGGATAATAAATGATAAAAAGGAGAGGTGACTTCTGTGCATTTGACATAATCTAGGTATATGACCAGAGTGGGGATCATTCATCAAGCCTGCCTATAGTCTAGAGTGGTTGATCTCTGTTGTGGCTTAACCCCAGCTGGCAACTGAGCATAACTTGCTTGCTCACCCCGGCAGGACATGGGAGAGAAGTGGAAGGGCAAAAGTGAGGAAGTTCATGCACAACCAGCCTTGCTGGTGGGGTGAGAAGCAGAGAAGGCCTTGTCACTGTGTAAGCACTGTTCCACAATGAAGAAAACATTTCTGCACTATAAAAAGTGTTTTCAGCACAAATCCAAAACGGCCCCATTCCAGCTACTGTTAGAAAATTAACTCTGTCCCAGTCAACATCAACACAACCTCTCTCCCCCGAGATTAATTAGTCTTCTGCTCCAAACCATTCTCCAGAGAGTACTATCACACTAGCTTCCTCTACTGACTCGAAGGGACTCTAGGGAAATTAGCCTTTATAGACAAAAATTAGCCCTTGGAAATACATTCCCCTTCCCTGGTCTGACAAATATCTACATATCTAGTACGTGAATAATGCATATGCTTCTAGAGTGTCTTGCAAAATACCACTTGGGAAAAAGAAAAGGACTCTGTTGACTGCCATTGCACACAAAATATGCCTGTTTTGGATTAAGTGAGAAGTATAGGTTCTCTTCAGTCTAAGGTGCAACTTTGAAACCCTGTAAAACAGGAAATCAGCAGGGTGAATAAGAGGCAAGGAAAATGGTATCCTCCCTCCAAAGAGAAAAAAAAAAGCCAAAAAAAAAAAAAAAAACAAAATCTGTTTTTCTGTTTGTGAGGTCCTATATTTGAAGATGAAATGAGTGCTGGTTTAGTTTTTCTTGCCTGTCAAATAAGCAAAGTAAGTAATTGAATATTATGTATTCACAACCAGTGTGAAAGTTTTCACTAAAAAACCTCTCTTTTAGAGACCATATCTCTTTAACAGAATGAACAAGCATTGCTTTTCCAGAAAAAGCAAGAGCCATCATATTCTGGATCTGTGGCTAGCAGATGCAGCATTTCAAGGTTATCACATAGAGCAAACAAGAGAGCTTTTTTCTTTTAAGTAGAGCATTCCAAAGCCATTACAGAATTTACTTTTTACTTAGCAGATCTAAGATCATTAAACTGTAAATGTTTTTGAAACAAGCCAATGCAGATTCTAAGATACTTTCCTACCAAAGACTGATTCTTTGCATTTGGAGTGTGAAGGATGTTGTATCATAAATTTTAAAACTTTTGACAATGGGAAATTAAGGAGCAAAAATGACTAAGCACTACGTAGACTGACATTGATGTCAAAATATGAGGAAGTGAAGACCTTTTTACTCACTGATATATCTGTATAAATTGTAGCTTTCCTAAACTGAACAGGTAGGCCCTGAACCAAAAAAAAAAAAATAAATAAACAAAAAAATCATAGTCCTCTAGTGCACAGACTAACAAAACATGCCACTTACAAATAAAGTCATTTTTTTAAGCTCATTTCTCCAAGGTATCTCTCTCTCTTGAAATTAGATCCGTCTGCAGTTTTTCAGATATGGAGACCATTAATTTATCTGCTTCACATCTGCAGAGATTTCCCAAGATAAATAAGAAAAGGACAACATCCAGACAAACACACACAAATTCTTTTTTTTTTATTATTTTATTATTTATAAAAAAGAACTACATAAATATCCTAATTTTATTTCAAGATAAAATGTCAAAGTTCATTTGAAATATTTAGTAAAAATGGGATCTACTTTGTCCTCTTCTAATAGAAATGACACATATGAATTTATTTAGTAGGAGGAGTACATTTGTGCTCTACATCATAATACAGTCCAGACATATGGATTGTGCCTTTGTGATCTCCAAGCGTCTGTTTCTTCACAAACTGTCCTCTGCAAATTACACAGGCATTTCTGAAAAGTTTAAAAAAGAACAGATTCCATCTACTTATCATTCTGAACATAAGTAATAATGTCATTTTACATTATTTAACCATAATACCCAAAGTAGAAGAGCATGTCTGCAGATGGATAACAATAATTATAAAAGCAGAGAAAGACTGTTAGAGTAATAAGTATGTTTTGGTTTTATGATCATCTTGTCTAGATTCTAAATTACCTAAATATGAGTTCTTTGATGCACAGTAAGCCTAAAAGCTAAATATGAATTTGAATACCAAAGCGTGGGGTTTTGACTTCTGAAATGTTGATCCTAGATACTTGAATAAAACTTTCTGATATGATGTTATAAGGTATTGACAAAAATTTTCAAATATTATTTTCTAGTATTTTTCAAACATGTTAATAATTGTATTTTCTTCCTATAGATTTTCTCCCATTGAATCAGGGTACATAATTTAGACACTCAATATTACAGATTTCACACCTGTGCTAAATTGGTCTAATCATGCAGTCCTTGATTTCAGCAGCATACAAAAATGCAGAGCAAGCAAGCAGAGTCAGATTCTCTCTTTTAATATTTACCCTACAGCTGGAGGTTTCACATAGTTCTAAACATTATAGTCAGAAGAGCTGACAGATAATGCCTTATGTGGAAGCCTCATAGCTTTCTCCTATTTTTATTTTCCGTTTACAATCCTGACATAGGAAAGCTCTTGTTTTTCTTGAAAATCAAGTATCCTTACAGGCATCTAACATAAAACTTCACTTTTTACAGGTCAAATTATAACATTTTAGTAGCCTGTATTCCAGTGAACTTCATTAGAAGTAGAACAAGAGATGTGCACCCTGTGTAATCATGTTTTTTAGTGTTAGAGGAGATGATATCAGGAGATGGGCACTTACTTTACAATATGAAAAGACAAATAAATGCAAATTCAATTCACTTTTCTGGCAGTTGTGTGTTTTGTATTGCTATGGAGATTCATTCCTGTCCATCTGAACGTCCAGTCCAGTACAAAGTTATTCTCTTTAAATCATAGAATCATCAGAATATGCTGAGTTGGAAGATCACAGAGTCCATTTCCTGGAACCTGCACAGAGCACCCCAAGAATCACACCATGTACCTGAGAGCATTGTCCAAACTCTTGAACTCTCTCCGGCTGGTGCTGTGACCACTTCCCTGGGGAGCTGTTCCAATGTCCAACCACCCTCTGGGTGAAGAACATTTTCCAGATATCCAACCTAAACCTCTCCTGACTCAGCTTCATGCCATTTAGTAAGGATTGGGGCATTCATCAGCTCACATGTTCCTGTAAACCATCTCTATCTCTTTTTTTCTGTTGTTCCTTTGCTACCTTCTGTGTCAAACAAAGGACATTTGATTCTGAAGAGAAAAACCAAAATCTGTGAATCGGAAAACAAAATGGCTACCTACCATAATTTTCAGTATACAAAACAGATTCATGTAACTTGCAATCAGTGTAGGGCCAGGGCTTAATGTACCATTAAAAAATAATTCACATCCAACAAAAATCACCTCTGTACAACTGTGCCTTCGATTTTATAAAACAAGCCGGAGACACAGCATGAGGTTAAACATATCTAAATATCAGTAAATTACACACATAATTAAACACAGATTTGACTTCAATTACTCCTATTTTTTAAGATGAACAATACTCAAGAGAAAGTAATATTCATAAATAGGAAAACAGGAAAAAATAAGCCCTACAATCAAAAGAGCAGGTTTTCTAAGTTCAAGACCTTCTCCTTCAAGTACAAACATGTAGGAAATTTTGAGCTAGGCTGTATAATTCAGTCTTTTTGTGACATTGTCTATTTAAAGAGCTTCATGCTCATAACACAATCTAAGTGAACCATATAAGGAACTTCAACATACAGTGGTGCTTGCTCTCTATAACCATCCTATACTTCAAATGGTTACAGTATCTTCTAGATTTACTAAAAATACTAAGATTACTATGAAAAGCTGAGGAAAAAGGAATATATCAGTCTTTAGGAGCTGATTGAGTTGCCTGAAGGTTAGGTTTTAATCTGTGCAAAAATCAAAAAGGACTAAAACGAGGATGGAAAACGTTTTTGGAGAATACTGAGCCACTATTAGCCAAACTTCCCCTTAATCTCCATGCACACAGTCATAGTGTATTTCTACTTTGCAAAGTGCTTTACTGTCAGTGTTTTTATGCTGACATACACAGCTGCTTTGAATTAGAAGCTCCTATATTGGTCCTTGCATAGACAAAGAGATTAGCTTCTTTCAGGTCTGAGATTTCAAGATTTTTACTTCTCAGATTTGTACACTGATGTCATCCGAATTTTCTTCCCTTTCTGCTTTTCTGTATACATTTTCTGTATATAGCCATCTGTTTTGGCTGTCTTTTCAAAATTATGAAGCTATATTATCCCCTTAAGAAGCCTGGTTATGACAGCATAATTAAAACTAAAGATTTCATTGCAAATGCAATGAGTTTGATTTTAATTGGGACTACTTACAGAGTAGAACCATTTCCTAAGTTATGTGGTGTGCTACACCATACATTGTTGGACTGAAGTTGATGAAGTTATGCAGGAAGTAATGGACACCTTTTGAATCAAGGAAATCAAATTTTTGATTGTCATTAAGGAAACCTGGTATCTGACAAATATTCTTACTCTGTCAAAGTACTGGCAAAGGGAGGCTCAAGAAGGCTCAAAGGAAGGCCTTGAAGTGTAGTATTATTCTATCCACATGCCTATGTCTTAACTTATTTTTGAAATCCCTGATTTGTTTTTTATGCTGAAGTAAGAATTATCTGCACCATCTGGCAGGACAAAGATGATGCTTGGACTGTAACTTCCAGAATTTGTCATTGCAGCAAACAATTTAAGAAAATGCGTAAGAAGTACACACAGAACAGTGGTGGCAGCTTTCCACTCTGTAATTACTTCATACTTTCTGCAAAAAAGTCTTAACCTTCCAGAGGATGTTTCCTCTACCATAAATATTGCTGGCACAGCAGAAAACAGTTGGGATTTTCTGTAAATATAAAACTCAGACAATTAACTCATGTACAACACACACGTCATCATATTCATTTGCCATTTTCATGGTGGCTTGTCCTTTCTACATTTTATTATTCATTTATGATAGCCATTATATGCCTTTCAGAGTCTATCTGGCTCTCCTGAGGAATATTTATGACTATTATAGGGCTCTTATGAGAAGACCCAACGACAGTTATTGCAGAAACTCTGTGAAATGCTACATTAGTGCAGAGATATGCTGGTAGTAAAATACCTGAACTTGTTTCAAAGTATCCCTTGATGGAAATTAGAAGATGGGCTTCTACTGGTGAGGTTTTTTATCTCCTCTAACCCTATCACCTCAGACAACTGAGTAGTTCTGATTGGAAGTTTAGTATTCAGTGATTGCATCTGGTGCATGAAACAAGAGGCTCTTGGAAAAGCTTTCAGTGGCAAGAAACGAGAAAACACCCTGTTTTTATGGGTATTGGCTGCAGCTATAATACAGAAAAATAAAAATGGAAAGAACTTAGGTAAAAATAGAAGGCCTAAAGGTGCCTCTTCTAACATGCAGGGACATCTCTGTTTACCCTTTATCCCTCTACTTCCTTCTAATTTTAAGAAGGAAGGGTGGTGTCCTGAAGTGAATTTGAATCCTGCAGCTCTGCACCACCTTCTGGGAGGGAAAGGATCTGAAAGGAAGAGTAGCAAATTGGGGAGGAGGAAGAAGGGCATAGCTTTAACTAGATTTTCTTTTTATTTTTTAATTTTCTTTTTCTTTTTTTAAAATTAGTGTCTAATTTCATTCCTGTATCAATAAATTTCTCTGAAGAAAACTTCTGAATCATGTTTGTTCTACTATGTCCATTAAAAAATTTTGCTTTTTTTCTAACTTTTTCCCACTCTGTAGAACAAAAAAGCAGTCATTTTAGTTTAGAGCTAGGAGATTTTCTGGCATGTTAGTGGTTGTTGTAGGAGCAAATATCCTATACTGCCAGGGAAAAAAAATTGAAAAACATCTTGGTTGGAAAATTAAAAAAGGTAATTTACTGATAAAAAAATTAAAGAAAGGAAAAGGGAAGATCAAAAACTTGAGACAAGCAAAAGGAATGTAAAAGCAAAGGCTTGATAACACATGGATACAATATAAATATAAAGAATTTCAGTTTGGGTGCAAATAGTAACTTCATCTTACATAGAACATAAATTCCTGTGATGAGTTCATGTCCTGTGAATGCAAGAAAGACGTTCTATTATGCAAGATCATTATCACAGCTTTTAGCAGACATAGCACTTCTTTTGGAGGTATGTCTGCTAAAAGTCACACAACCTTTTCAGAACTTAGGTTTTGCACAATGTTTGAACATTTATATTAATTTATGTTGGCCAGGCTTTAAGCAGTTTATGGAAGAAAGCTGTGCATTGTCTTTAAACATAGTTTAATTCTATTTTGGACCTCTTTCAGCATTTATCTTTGCAAATAGCTTTCTTTAGCTTCCCTCAAATAGCCAAAGACTAATTGTACACCAGGAAAATGAGTCTCCACAAGTATCTTTAACCAAAGGAGGGGAGTAGGTTCCACAAAGGAAATGTTTCATAACAAGAGGTTCTGAATCATCATTGAAGATATCCTCCTGCACTGAAGATATGTTAAGAAGATGATCCTTCATAGGTATAAGTCTGTCTTTTTGACTAACCCTTCAAAGCTTTTCTTGTTAGTGCTGTATTCTCCTCTGCTCAGTTTCCTCTACTCCCAGTTAAAGATCATTGATTTTGTTCAAATTATTAGTAAATGTTCTTTTTATACTAGGATGAACATCCCACCACAGGACCAGAATATTATATCCCCTCTTTCCTGTACTCCTGACCATAAGCTTCCTCAAACAGAAATTAGTTTTTGCTTCTGACTCTTAGGCAAAACTCATCCAATTGCCTATATTTAAACAAAATAAAAAAAAAAAAAACCCAAATAAAGCAAAACCAAAAAGTGTAATATCTTAGTAAGTAACTTAATTGAGGCCAATATTATCAGTTTCCTCTAGCTGAAGATCTGACCCTGAGCATTGGTTAAGTGTGAGATTAAGTAAATAAATCATATTGCAGTACTAGAGTATATGGTAATTGGGTTATTTTGTTTTCTGAGTTCCCCATCTTTTGCTCTTCTGGTTTACTTAAATTAACTAACAGCATGAAGCTTTTTAAACCTGTCCTTGATGTTCATGGAGGAAGAGCAAATGCCAAACTTTAACTACAATTAATTACAAATAGTGAGATACCTTATAGGAGGTAGCAGAAAATATAATCATTCACATTTAAATTAAGCGTTTCAAATAATGATTTAATTGAGAATTAATAAGCCAGTTATTGCAGGTTAATTAAATGCCACTTGATGATTAAAAACATATTATTTATTCAGATTAACAACTATTAGGCAGTAGCGTAGCCCCACATCCTGCTGTGTACTTATTATTTTAAAATCTCTGCCAATGTATTTCTCATTTTCAGGCTCGTTTTGTTTTTTATTTTGTTGCTGTTTATAACCCCTTGAAAACAAGACAGAATATCCCAAATTATAGCACGAGATTGTTTTTTGCAACACTAAATATTTTTGGGGTTTTTGATATGAATATTTTTGAAAGTTCATCTATAGTAATTGTAAGGAAGAAAACAATGAAATGGGACAAGTGTTACATATATAAAAGTTTATATAAAACAAGGAGGAAATTTGCAATGAGTGTATACAACACTCAGAAATTAAGGAAGTCAATTACCAAATCTGCAAACTTCCAAGTAAATTCTGTGCTTTAACTCATGGGCCATACCCAGTTAGTTTTCAGTAGAGCTGTACAGCTATATATGCTATCCACATTTGGATGCTGTGTGTGAATATTGTCTTTTGGTGGTCAGAAGTGGGTGCTGGAAAAATCTACATATTCTTTTATAAAAACTTTTTAACCATGCATTGATGCTTGTGTTGTGTTTATGCTGATAGGTTATTTAGAATTCCATGTAGATGAAAGATTGCCATAATAGAGCAAACTTTTCATCCATATTAACGCACCGTATAAGCACCATTTTTTCTGGAAGTAAATCCAAAACAACTTTAAATCAAAGCAACTGTGCAACACACACAGCAGGACATCAGTGTTCTCCCACCCTAGCTCGGACAAGAAACTGCAGACTGGCAGGTAGCCTGTTACAATCATTTCCCTTTGGAAATATTGCACAACTACCATGAGATGAGGGGAGTGACAGTGCCATGTACCTGCATATGCTGATTCTTTGCCACTTTTGCTGATTTTCATCCTCCTCAATGAACTTCAGCTGCACTAAAAGATTTTATACTACGGAACACAGACTTGGAGTTTTCTACTTCCTGTTCACAACTTCTTAGCATTGCTGCAACATTTCTGGTTGCACTAAGAGGTTTGCTTCTGTTTCTCTGTTTGGACAGCATTCTCAAACATGTAGTGGGATTCTTGAATTGAGCTATGCAGATCTGAGAGTTGAAATTGACGATCCTTGTGGTCCCTTTCAACTCAGGATGTTCTATGATTCTACAATAAGTGACCTAGAGAAATACCAGGAAGCCTCTCTGTTAAAGTCAGGTATTCCAACAGACAATTTGTTTCATCCTATTTTGACATGGACCATGGATGATTAGCCCAGCTTAAGTGAAAAAAGACAATGAAGACAGGAAAGAATGAAAAGATTAACTTACTCTTGTTCTTCACACAAACTGAGACAGAAAAAAAAGATTCTATGCACTGGTTTACAACTATTGCTTGAAGTCCCATGTCAAAAGCATAAAATGGTTTCTTTTCACTGCTATGAACTGCATTTCTCTTTTTAAATAATCAGAGATAGTAGAATTGGTGTCATGTTGACTGGAGAACATTTTAAACCAGTATGCACAATAGTTATGACTTCTGAGAGGCCAGAGTCCTTTTCCAATTGTCCTCTCTAAATTCATGGATGGCTTGCTGACAAGCATCTTCCTGGCACCAGTAGGTTTATAAACAGTTGTCTTGATAGCATAAGTAGTTAGAGCATAAAATTATTTTACAGGAAAAATATCTTCCTAATCTATCTTAGGCATTAAGGGAAAAAACAAACTTACAAAGGAAAGGGTCTTAGAAAAGAATCAGTTACACTAGCTTCTGCTCCCTCAAACTCACTGACTTTTAAGCTGGAAGAGGAGACAGTTAAAAGGTTTTTTTTCTCTTCAGTTGGGTGTTTAAGTGTTTTCTCCAGAGGTCAGGAAGGCCAGTCTTCCCTAAGCATAATAGGCAATGGAGAAAACTGAGCTACCATGCTGAACAAAACAGACAACATTTTCTTGATGAAAAAGTCAGCAATAGAGAATGTAGTGCCACTTATTTTGCATTTCCTTCAGACTGCTCTATCAGACAGTTTCAGCAACTTCTCACTTCTCTGGAGTATTCATGAAAGTGATGTATGACTGTGAGACGATGCAAATGCTGTGTCAATAGGTGTCAGGATCTTCATATTCTTTGAGTTAAACAGCTAAAGATATTTTAATATGAGGCTATTTAAGCATTTAAGCTATGTCCATTTTGAGATATTAATTACTTGATACTCTTAAAGTGTCATCTGGCGTAGTTGTATGGGCCATATGGATGTTGTGGATGTGATTCCCATGTTCTTCAACTTTCCAAGACTGACTGTAAATTATAAATTGCAATGAGTTTTCAGCAGCTTGGTGTACCTCAGTCAACCTCTGCAAACGTCAGCTTATCCTAAAACTAGCACAACAGACATTAAAATGAGGGAGCAATTGTCACACAAATCAATTGTAAAATGCATTGCCTCAGCTTTATTAAAATGTCAGTGGATAAGGATGAGGATGGTGTTGGAAATAAAGGACTGAAGTATTCAAATAATTCAAAATGTATTAACATATACTTTTTTTCTGTGACTCTTTGGATGCATACAATTAATGATTGAAATCAATTCTGTTTGAAAGTTGTGATGTGGTATAAAGACAAAAAAAATTCCAACTTAAAGAAAAACATTTTAAAATACACTAATGCATCCATTCCTTTCGTTACTATTTAATCAAATTAAGTAGTTGAATTTTACACATATTATTCATTTTATTTAGGTTGCCTCACCATTTAAAATGTTGTTTAGTATCAAAGATAATTACCAATGAGTCACTTAGACTATAATCATTCCTGTTTTCTTGTTTCCAATTTTTTAGACTTTTGTAATTTTAAAAGTGCTACATGAAAATTTATTTATGGGTCTTTTGCCTTTCTGAGACGAATACTCAGATGAAAAGAAGAAGGATGAAAATAAGAGAGAACTCCATGAAATATAAAACTGGATAATTCTGATCTCTGATGAGATGCTTGGGCACTTTTGGTCTTTAACGATCTTGTGTGTTTTGTGACTGGATGCCATAGGTAGTAGGGCATCAGGTCTTGCATCATATCAGCCAGTTTGCTCCTGCACCTTTTCTTGCCTTGGTATTTCAGGCCATATTGAAAAGGAAGACTTTCATCATACCTCAAACTAGGAACATCCGCACATCCTATGGAGAAGGTAAATCTGACAATATGAAAGGAACAAAGCCATGCTAAAGTGTTGCAATTTTTTTTTTCTTTTTTGGTTTCTTATGAATAGACAGCCCTTTAAAATACACTCTTTCTTCAGACATCCCATCCTTTCCAGTAAGAGGCATATCACAGGTGACCTACTCACATGTCATATCAGGATTGTGGAGGGGTCAGGAAATGGAATCAGCACTGCAGAGCTGCATCTGTGTGAAATACCCTCCTTCTGCACACTGCTAAGTGGGCTTGGAGGCTTCAGTGGGCTCGGATTACACCCACAATTCTCCAATTAGGGATCAGGGGTAGACAGTCAGGAGATGAGTGTCTTGTCTCATCAGAGGAACAATGACAGGAACAAAATATCCAAAAACACAGGGAGGTTGACATAGAGGAAGTAAATGTGTTTTAGGATATGCAGAAGAAATGAATGACAGAAAATCTCTAACCACAGTGTATGGAGGGAATCAGGAACATGCAAACAGATCTGCTTTGCTTCCTTCAAAGACAAACAAAGTAGCAGAGTGTGGAAATGTAGTTGAGGAGATATGAGAAGCATTTTGCTTCAAGGTGGGGAATATTCAGGGGAAAGATAATAGCTTTAGAGCTCATGGAAATCCTGCATGTAGGAAGGATAGGACTTCTCAGAGCATGTACAATTCCCTCTTTTTTTTACTGTAACCATCATCCTACAATGATTTTGGCAGAGGATGCAGAAATTGCATGACAAATTAAGAAAATCCTGAGAAGCAAAGTTGCGAATGTTTTAGTCACAGTCTTTGCACCCTATTTTTGTACAACTTTGGGGCCGTTCATGGTGTTTGTGAAACACAGTTGAAACTCACCAACAGGCTTCAGTTGCAAAAGAGACACAACCACACACTGTGACCACACATGCCTTGTGTGTTAAGAAACCAAAACAGAGAAGAAAGGATAAACTTCTTGCCCCTCAAAGTAAATTGCATATTATTATTATTATTATTATTATTATTATTATTATTATTATTATTATTATTATTATTACAAAGTTATTATTATTGTTGTAAGTGCTATTATATTAATAAATAAGAAATGCTATGAGAACTACATTAAAGTAAAAATATTAATTGAAAAAAATTCTATTTTCAACCAAAGTGAGGTTTTTTTTCAAATGATTTCATCAAAATTTGTTACATATTCCAAAATTTTATAAAAAGAAATATTTATTTGAAGACACTTTCTTCATGGAGAATTTCACCATTCAAGAAATTTTTATCATCTTCCGCCGAAATATTTCTGTTAATATTTTGCTTGACATTTCTTGTAATCAATTTTCATGTAAAAAACATTATATTTTTAACTATTTTAGTATTGTTTTTTTGGAACTGATTTTTTGAGAGACTTGGATTCTTCACTAAGAGCTCTAAAACTGCCTATTAGTATTAAATCTTTAGTTCAATGTTTTTCTAACTAAGGAAGTTAAAATATTCCTGTCTTCCCATAACCATTAGGATAGATTGATAAAGTGTCCAATAGACCTGTCTATCTGCAGTACAGCTTACAGGGAGGCTTCATAGTCAAATAAAAATCTCCAAAGGAGGTGGCAATTCAAAAACTGATGTTCAAAATGTTACTTTATTCCTATAAAATAATCTGCTACCAGCAAAATACTTTGACCCAGAGCAACAGACATTTTGCATATGTAAGCAAGAATACATTTTCTGTGTGAAGCAAATCCTGTGACCTGACTGACATCTTCCAGTGTAAATCTGTCTTCTCATTTTCCTACTGACACAGTTTTGTTCTCAAACTAAATTGAATCTCACATCTGCAGCCTTGACTGATCTTCTGCTCATTCAGACCTTTTTCTCCTGTCTCTAATTTTCTGTCTGCATACATTTTCTCACAACTCTCTGCACATTCATTTTCCCTGTGACTAACCCTTTTCTCTCTGTAATTCTGCTTCCTCTCCATCAGAGAAGTTCCTTAGCTGCTGTTCTGGAGTGCAGAAGAACATGGTGGTGACCCTCTCATCCTATCAACACTTGACTATACTCATCTTTCTGGCAGTAATGTTTTCATTCACAGAAGAACAGTTACAAAATCACTAACTTATTACAGTATATTTCAATGAACTCTCACAAAGGAAAAAAAAAACAAACCAGCTGTACAATAAATCTTATGCGTCAGTGCTTTTGAGTTGAAACATTTTCATCTTTAAAAGCCTTCTTCTTCAAAGATTTCCTTTGAGCTCTTTTCCAACTTACAAACTCAAAATAAATTAAGATTCTAAATTTTTAATTCCTTTGTTTTAAGCTAATAATAAGGCTTAACTTATTACTTTTTACTGTACTTTAAAATAGTCACAGCTAATAGCTGTGATTTATAAACAAAAGCTGAGTTCTGATTTCCTTTGTCACAAACATAGAAACATGAACACTCTTATGATGTATTTATGAGGGAAAGAAGGGAGGACATTTATAGCAGTCTGTTTGCCAGTCCTTTTCTGTAGCTGAGAAAAGCATCATTTGCCAGTGCAGTTTCAGCTATATTCTCACTAATCCCAGCTGTCAGACTGAAGTTGACCAAAAGGATCTGTGGTGTTGTGCTATGAACTTCATTAGCTCTAGTGCTATGTCAGGGTCTGAGAAATTAATTAAAAATTAACCCTTCCAGCTGTAAGGTTGTAGGATTGAGGAGAGTCCTAACTTATATGGGCCAAGAGATAAGGGGGATAGAATAAAAAAAGATGTGTTGCATTAACATACATCAGCCACTGAAAGACATTTGCCTCCTTCTTGGACGTCCATTGAGATCTTCATGTCAAAACTAAAGCTACATTTTAGAGATCCTTTTGATTTAAGGTCTTATTTACAACTTTTTATATACATCTTCATGGCCAAGTTTGTTTTTTTAGAGTCAATATAACTGTTTGTCCTGACAGAATCCTTTCCTTTAACCTCAACAGCTGCAATTTTCCCTGCTTTATACCCAGAACATTTTCAGACATTTTTGTGTCTTGGTCTTTAGCACATGAAACTAAGACCTCTCATGTTCTTCCCCTTATCTGTCACATTATATATATATATATATATATATATATTTAAAATCTAGACTTTCTTTTCAATGATTTTTACATGTTATTTTCAGTCTGGCTTTCAAATGGGTACCTTGACATTTCTTTCCCATATTGACATGTCTTCTCTTCTTAATATCTACAAAACTTAATCTTTATTCCTGCAGTTCTCCTTTCTAGCTCTTCTTCATTATACTGTTGATAAATTTGGCAACGATCAAACAACTCTGAGTAGTGCTTGAATATGATGATTGTCATGGTTTTCCTGTATTTCCTTTAAAATCATTGCATTTTAGTCTTGTCATTGGGTTTCAAGCTTCAGGGAAACCATCCCTCTATTCTAACTAAACATTACCCAGAAGCAAAAAATCTTCACAAGGGCTTCCAGTTTCTGAACTAAGAGTGCTAACAGAACAACAGCTTCCATTTGTAATGAATAAATCCAGCAAGAGAAAGATTCTCTAAGGTATCCAATATTTCTACTGCTTTTTAACTAGTATTTCATGAAGCATATGACTTATATTGCATTGGGCTGAAGATATCTGTATAACATCTTTGGCCTAAAGTGTCATCAAGTTCTTATTTAAGTTCCTTCCTAAGCAAGGATGAAGTTTTCATCATGTCCAACTTTTTTAACAATGCAGTTCAAATAATTGACCATTTGTCCTATCCCAAACTTCCTTGATGTATGTATCTCACTTCTATTAGGATCTCAAAAGCTTTATTCAAATTCAACTTGAAGGTACAGGGTTGCAAAATTTTGCAATGTCGCCATATAAAATACATATATTGCTGGCACATCATAACACTAATAAATGCCATATGTGTTTATAGCTCCTGTCAGTGGCAGAGTCAGGCAATAACCCTGAGCAGTATAAATATTCAGTTAGAGACTGCCTTTACTTACACAGGCCTGCTAAATATTGTTAAGGAGTGGTAGATTGCAAAAATGCCTTGTTACAACACAGCCGTAGCATCCTGCATCAACTGGAAGACACTGTCCTGTGTATCAAATGCTTGTCTATATTTTTTTTCTCTCCATTTTAGTATTTTAACATCTTATATAAGTTTTCTGATTCCACAAGAACTTTTAGACCATCTTCTAGCTAAAGAAACTACTAGGGACTTGATTTTTTTTTTTTTTTTGTAGGTTTGCCTTATGCAGGTCAGACCTATTTTACCTTGTTATGATTATAGAGAGTTACCACATGGCTAAAATTCTGCTTCCAAGAGTTCTGTATTAGAAACAACTAGGAAGCTTCAGTTTCATATTCCCTGTTCACAAAAGTGTAGTTCAGAATGCTAGCTTTTAATTAGTACAGACATTCAACGTTTGTAATCAGTTTACTTTCTATTTAGTGTTTATTTAAAATTAAGGTTATGTATACTATATCTATATGATGAAAAATATCTTTTGGCAAAATAGATACCAGCAAATTTATAGATAGATGAGACCTTAGTTTATATCTTCCATTTCACCATTGGAAAAAATATTTCTTACCTAAGGGGGCCATGTTCACTGTGCAGTGCTTTTTAAAGATTTTTTTTTTTTTAAGGACTTGTAATTACTGAATGTTGGCCAATATACCCACTTAATCTTTTGAATGTGTTAACTGTTGCTTTATCTATCCTAACAGATGGAAGCTGATTTTGCAGTACTTGAATTTTTCAAATTGATGCTGCCAGGATCTGCTTTGCAAGTGCTATTGAACTTTCACTGGATAAGATAACTTAGATCTTTGTTAACTTCATAGGATAATTAAGATTCCCTGTAAGTGGAAACTTGGACAGGTGTATGATACTTAGAGGTAAAAAAGCTGTTGAGGATCATTATATCAATGTAGTACATTGATACAATTATAAAATAGAAATATGCCAGGTACAAAAGCAGTTATAAAACACTCTGAACAGCTTCAGCAAGATGCATGCTGACCTCAGACTACAGCAAATAATCTGCCGTTACTTACATGACATTTTCTTTCAGTGCAAATGTTCCACTCTGCGACCCACTTTTCCGACTTTATTACTTCAAAAAATACAATGTAGCATGTGAAAATATACTGGTGTGATCAATGTCACAGGTCCGTTGCTTAGGTTGCCAGGGAAATTTTCCCTTTGGTGAGCTTGAATTCTGAAAACACTTTATGTTTCCACTCAATGATTTCAGTCATTTGCTTTGTTTCTAAGTAGTAGATGCCCTCCACCTAAACCCAGGCTTAATTAATCTACCCTTTCCTAGCCTTTAATATCCGGAAACTCCTCTGTCCCACACAGGCATACAACCTATCTAATTACTTTGGCATGTTTGTGCACAGATTTATTTGGTGTCTCAGTCTTCCCCAGGGACCTACTTGAGCAATGTCCATGTATCCTCACAAGTGGGAATGGGAACCTGTCTCCTGTCTCCCAATCTACTAAGAATCAAGGCGCTAACTAATTCCTCAGTCTGTACAGCTGTTTTCAATTTTGTTGGTCATGACATATGTTCATGCCCAATACTGTATTTCTTTGAGTTGGTTGACAGTTGTCAATGATATTTACTGTTTCTATAACACCCCAGTTTATGGAAGGCAAGACAGAACTGGAGTTCTTGCACACTTTCTGAGGGATCTGGATGATCAATTTATAATTAAACTTATAAATCAGAGTAGATTAATACTCCCCCGCTTACTTCTTCTGTCCATTCAATTTCCACCAACTAAAAAGGATAAATATTATTTTGTTTTCTGGAGAACCCACTTGAGCAGGTGGGTTGGACTAGGTGACCTCCAGCAGTCTCTTCTGACCTTACTCATCCTGTGACTCATAATTCATACATGTTTATGTAGTCACATTTTTTGTAATGTGCAGTTACATTTTTTTTTAAATTACAGGACATAAAATTTAGGTAGAGTAGAAATATTAAATATCTAAGCAAATATTAAATTATGACAGTGGTTTATTACTATTCATTTTTTTTGTTTCAAATTCAAAAGAAACTCCTGGAAGCATAATATTACTTATGAAACTTGAATGAGAGCAAAAAGAAAGATTACTGTGAAAATAAAAATCCATGTAAGTCTTCTTCCTGTAAGTAGGCCATGTAGCAGCAACTTGATGTTTACAGTGTGCTTAGTTGCCATGGGCTGTCTTGAAACCAGGTTAGAGACACTGTACTAGAGACACACAGGCTCGTGCTTCAGCCTATGTAATCTTAGCACATGCCACATCAGTGGATTTAGCAGTACATGCATTACATGTTAAATCAGTGGAAAACATTGTGGACTGCACAGGTATCTTTCTAAGAGTTCTTACAGTATTTATAAGATTCCAAAATAAAAATTTAAAAGATATTATATTCTCATTAAAATGGGAAAACAAAGTCTGGTACTGATCAGACAACAATTTTGTGTGTATTTAAATGTGTATATATGGAAGACTAAGAAAAATAGGTGGATTTTATTCATAGTATTTAAAATTGCACATATATAAATACCTGGAATTCAGTCCTGAAATTTTGTTTCAATTAAGTAAAAAATTCCCCAGAAGTTCAGTAGACTTAACTTTTAACTTTTCAGTACTCAGATAATTGGCTGACAACAATTATCTTTTCGGTCAGTAGAGAATTAAATCCCAAAACATAACCACACAACATATTGGATGCATAATTTCAAGCATGAGAAATGGAACAAAGCCACGGGAATTTCAAGTAAAAAAGTAAAATTAATTTCCAATATTCCATAGTGAGGAGTTTTATTTAGACAGAAGTGTACTGAAAAGGAGTTTCCTAAAGCAAGCACCATGAAAACTTTCTAGCTGATGATATAAGCTACAATTCTGGAATGCAAAGGGTCAAAAAAATCCAAGAGATTTTGTTATTTATCATACATCAGTGACAAAACCTTAGGGCTGATGCAAACTGATGAACCAAGATTTAATGTAATATGGTCAATTCATTTTGTACTGATTACAGTTCAAGCAGCTGCATCCTGCCCTATCAGTTATACCTCTCAGAAAGCTGCATTATTTTGAGTGAAAAGAGACATGTCATCAAATGGTTTAATATATATGCATTAGGACAGGGAGAAGTAAGTGCAGACTGGAAATGTTAAAAAGAAGTAAAGCAAAGAAAACCTTTTGTCCAGCTGCTTACATTTACTAAGAATTTTTTTCAAAGATATGAAAACCACATTGTACTATAACTAATTTTTTTCTAAATTTACTATGCTTTTAGATTTTATATAGAGGAACTATAATATTAATAATGAATAATAAAGCATACTTTTAGAAGTATATAGATGTAGTCTAACTCTGCTCCCAGTTGTTCAATATTGAATTGTATTTTTTAGAAAACTTCTATTCAGCGTACATTTATAAGAATTCTGCTGTCCTTTTCAGAAGAGGTTATTTTACTCCTTTAGGGATGTCTCTTGTAAAAGCTAGCCATTTTGTGATATTTTATCGATGCATTCATTATCTATTTAAAGTAATAGAAAAGCAAAACAAGGATTAATTCTCAGCAATGAAAATGTAAAGGAGTGGAGTGGAACCCTGAGGAGCAGATCAGCTAGAATGTTTTTAAATGATTAAAGCTG
Source organism: Motacilla alba alba (assembly GCF_015832195.1). Classification (NCBI taxonomy): domain Eukaryota; kingdom Metazoa; phylum Chordata; class Aves; order Passeriformes; family Motacillidae; genus Motacilla; species Motacilla alba. The sequence continues at coordinate 67,919,222 of NC_052016.1, forward strand.
GGTCTTATGATTGCCTCCGTGCAAATATCTCCAAGAGGTATTTCTTTGACGTAGACGGATAACAACACACATAACCATTCAGCTATGGGTTCCCTTCAATACAGATACAGTGATACTTTCTATCATAATAAAAAGTTAATGTTGTTCAAACAGTAAATATTATTGAAGCTTTTGACTCTAGCTTGATTTTCTATTATGGAAATGTATCTGGAATAATAAAAGAAGGACTGATTTTAAATTCCTCATTAAAAGAAAATCTCTTGTGTTCACTGAGATTATTTGTCCAACACAGTTCAAGATCGGGACATTTTCTAGTGTGTTCTTACTTTTTACAGGATTATAACAGTGCTGAATAGGGGCAATAATTTAAGGAAACAATCAGCAAAGTTGGGCTTTGAGGATGATCTGGAGAGGTCATCACAGATAAATGTCAACTGACTTTTAAATCTGTGGTCATTCTGAAAACACACATTGAAAACTGTCAAGTGCATGATTTTCAAATTAAACTGAGAAAACTCATTTTGTCTATCAGCTGACTGGGCTCTGGGTGTTCTCTCCTTGCAAAAGTTGTAAACAAAGAAAGTATTTACGTGATACCCTCTGATATTTTGTGGTTGAGTCCAGACTATAGTCAGAGGGGATGACTGTCACTTTTAAAGGCATTCATTACATTTGACAACTTCTTTTATATTGATATATGTCAAGTGTTCACTGGTTAAGTCAGCTTGTTTCCACATGAGATGACCTGCAGTGGGTTTAAGATTTTTTTTAAGAAAATACTTTTCCTCCAATATGAATCACAAAGTTTATCTAATTTATATTAAAGAGTTAAGATCAAGTCAGCTATTTTAATGTATGCCAGCTGGGCTGCATAAGGTTCACTTCCTTTTCCAATTGTGTCAATCTAATATGGTTGTCAGTCTAAACAGATGGAGTATTATGACAGCATTAAGCTCTTTGAGTAGAGGATCATGCAGAGGACTTACATCCTTTGTTCTACTTGTCCACTTGGTACTTTAATAGTTTTGTTTTGCTCAGTTTATCGTTTTTACATAGATAGTTTTCAGTTAAGAGTCATGAAACAATTATTATAACATTCCATCTTCTGAGCATGGGATATTTTTGTGGTATTGCCTGTGTGTGAATAAAGGCACATGTTTGTATGGCAGGTTGTGCCATAATAGTACTTTGTACATATTTTCATTAAACTAGTATAGTTTAAAGATTTTTTTTTTTTTTTCAGTTCTAAAGAACTCTGTATAGTTTTTTTCCCGTTCTTTACTACACCTCCTGTCAATGTTCTTGTGCAAGCCAAAATCTGGGCACAGTCTTCCTTTCAGTTGTTAATTACTACCCCATAAAATTATTTGTTTACGTTTCAGTATAGATTACCACACAGAAGATGACTGCAGATGACTGAAAATGAGAATAATAAAGCTTTTCATTTGGCATATATTCTTAAGCAGTTAGAGAATTACAAATAATCACTTTTACTAATATATCTTTTAACATGTTCTGTTGGAAGACAGCTATTGTTTTGCCTTGTCAAAAAGGCAAAGACTTAAAAATATGCTTAAATGTTTTCATATTGTGACTGAGGCAAACCATCCCATGGTATCTATCCACTGACAACATCAGGGTGGATCCAGCATCAATATGGTCAGCGCAACTGTTCAGCTGTAAGGTTACTGCCATGTGACATCTCAGCATGATGCCCAAGGACATGTTGATAGGTTGGCTACAGCCCCAGAACCTTACCTTCACCTCAGCAAATCTGCCATGAAGTGTCACTGAGAGTTGTACATCAATATGTCCTGCTCTCCCTAATGACTGGTCTTCTGGCCAGATCTTTACAGTGATTTTATTAAGAAATCATTGTGTTTTGTAACAAGTACTGAATTTTATGTAGCTGAAATTGTTTGTGGTTCTGTTGGGGTTTTTTGCCTTTGTTGATTCTATAGAAATTATTTATGTTTTTGCTATCCTTGAGCAGGTGCTTTGGATGAAGTTAGCAAATAAAGTTCTTGAGCCATTAGTCAGCTAAATGCAGCATAGCAATATAAGTAAATGTAGAAATATACTGTGTAACTAACCATGCATAAAATAATTTGGTTTGCATCTAGGAAGCTATCCACCTGACAAAGTATTTTGGCTCTACCTGCAGTGGACTGTTGATGACTTATTTATATTGTGAGCAGGCTTTCCTGAGCCTACTAGGAAAATCTCTAGTGCTCATTGCTATTCCATCCCAGATGAGATAATGGCTGAAAAACAGTCAATAATTATTAGTCATGCACCTCAGGGTACTACAGTGAAAACTCTCTGAAAGAACCCAAATGTATATCTATGCATTTGAAGGCTTCAGCAAATTAGTTGGACACCCCTACATTCTTCTATGTAATTCTGCTCTTTCCCTGATTCTAATATATTGGAGAAATAAACACTACAGAAGAGGAGTGGATGAAGAAAAGCAGGAGGAGATACAAAAATATCCAGAGAGATTTCACAGGATAAAGAAAAAACTTAAAAGTGAGATGACAGAATGAGTATTCTAAATCACAAATTAAAACCAAGTTTTTCTGCGAAGAAAAATGGGTTTGAACTAGGAGCCCAATCAAGGTTTTGAAAGATATTTCAGAAATAAAAATCCAGCAAATGAGTATGCCTGTACAATAAACTCTAATTGGTCATGAATATAGCCAAATTGAAAAAAGTCAAATTGTGAACTAGAAATAGAAACCCATATTTGTACAAACATGAGATGCATCTCTGACCCCTCTGATATGGCATCCTCAACTCAGAAGTTGGTATTCATTCGGTTCTATTTGTTCTCATCTAGGCCGTGCTGCTTAGCAAGAGATTTCAAACTGCACAAGTTGTGGAAATGATTTTACATTGCTGGCATCAAAAACATTCACCCAACCCACAAACTATTGTTGAAAAAACTTGAAAAAGAAAATGAGCCTAGGCTTGATTTTGTTTCACTGGTATGACTATCAAATTACTACTTTTTCCATCCCTAAAAAGGGTAAAAAACAGCTTCAGTAAGTAGGGTTAATGAAGCTATAGACATGACATGACATGACATGACATGACATGACATGACATGTCCTAAAACAAAATTAACTGGACATCTTTTTAGTGCAAAAAAAAATCCTTAGCAGAAAATGTTGATTCATCAAAAGCAAAATTTTAAGCTACTGAGTTATATTCAGTAGTAATGTCTCTAGCTTCCTCACAGATATTATTCTCAGCTTTCAGGTGAAAATGATTCTTTATAGCTGTAAGGCAATTTCACAATGTGGACTTTAGACAGATGCTTAAATCTTTAGCTATTCTGAAAAACACAGAATGAGTCATTTCCATGTAGCAGAGGGGAAAAAATCTTTATAAAATTACACTGCAATATAGCCTGGGATAAAAATAAAAGAGAAAAAAAATCACAGATTTAATTTTGACATTTCTAAAATGAAACATTTCAAACCAATAGTGTTAAAAATCTCAACAATTTCAAGTTTTAATCTCATATTTTGAGCTTTCTTTTTATTTTTACATATAATTACATTGGTTTAAAATTGCACCAGATAAAGAGAAAAATAGGTAATGGTTTTTGAAAATGTTGTGTTTCCAAAAAATTATTTCCATTTGAAAAACATGATGTCAGTGACTTTTACTTCCTCTGTGAAAACTTGACAAAATTCTCTCTTTCGAGTCAAGTCTTTTCATGATTTTTTGCTTACAGCTTTTGTAATTAATAAAAAAAAACAAAAAAAACCCAACAAATCTTGTATGTCTCAGTATGTTAACTACACATGGTAAGTTTTGCAGTGAGTAGGAGTGGTGCTGCAGGAGTGGCTTCTGGGAGTAGAGGCCAGGGTTACCCCATGCCAGACACAGCCATTTCCAGATGTCCTCCTGAGGACAGGAATAAATGAGCAACTCTCTGAACATTTTGCTGGTAGATAAGGATATCTCATCACACTGAGGTCTATTTCAAAGAAGAAAAAGAGACAAACTCCATGAAATATTACTCAGAAAGATGAAAATATGCTACAATTTCACAGTATGTTGATCTATTTAATGATTTCAGAGAATGAAGTTCTGATACTATACCAAATGCATTCTCTGCATGGGAAGTAAAGTAAAGCTACTTTGAACACAGGAGTTCACACAAAGGAGTCTCTTTTTTGGCACTTTTCTGAATCTGTCTGCTAAAATATGTCTTCAGAAATCATACCTGCTCTCAGGACCAGGCTGTGTACCATGCTGTGCTTATAGTCAATGTACTTAGCAAAATAAATAATTTTCCTTTTGTTTTCCTTCAGTATATGAATCTGTCAGGTTTTTGACCATGTTTTTTCCCCTCCTCATTTTTACTTCATAAAGAAAGTCTTAAACTCATGGGACAATAATGATATTGAATAGTACTCGGTGTTCAACCAGTATACTATCAATATCTCTGCCTCTGAGCAAGAGAGGTGGATAGGCAATAATGAACTTCATATTTTCTATATTTCTTGCACACTCTGTTGATTAGAAAATATGGGGCAAAAATTAAATAAATAGCTTATGACCTCTACTGTGAAAGTGTAAGGTTTTGAACCAACTCATATCTCTTCTCTGTGGGCCAGGTTCAGTGTTTGCACATGGTAACATAGTATAAATTATGCAGGGATAATGATTCAAGAATTCAGGAAGGACTTTAAAAAACTTACTGTCTGCAAGGCACACCTGTGCTTCTTTATTTATTAATATGTGTTTCTTTGTTTCTACATTTATATTTAGAACACTGGAAAGGGCAGGCTGGGAGAGCATAGTTTTTGAAGATGACACCAAAAAAAGTTACAAAAATAAGGGGGAAAGGTTTTAAAGTAAGTACAAAACAAAATCTTCAAACAAAGCAATGTAAACCCAGAGTAGAAAGTGGAAGTCTCTACAGTTATAAAGACATTGGAATCTGCTGAATAACTGCAGATCCACCTTCAAGGGGAAAACCTTTTTGCAAAAGGGAATTATGAGATTTTTGCATCCAAAATACTTTAAGTTTGACGTGCATTTTTATGCATGTAACAGAGGTCTAGTGGTGGCTGTAATTTGTAAGAAGCAATTACTTCTTCTTTACTTGACTGGCTAGTGAGAACATGGCAAATAGTTTATAGATGTTACTGATATGGGCGGTTAAAGTTGTCTCACATTACAGGTAAGGAGATTTTGTTAGTTTTTTGTGAGAATTAGGTCTGTCCACAGTGAGAAATTATGGAAATTATATTTTTTTGAAGATAACATATTTCCTTTGTACATTTAAGCATTCATCCTGCCTGGAGAACTGCAGAGTGTTACAAGTGCAAGGTAAAATGCGTTGAACACAGGAGCCTGACTCTGCAGTAATGAAACTGCTGGGCTGCTGAATTACTCCTTGCCTAGAAATACTCTTTCGGGCACTGTAAAAATTATAAATTATAACCACAGCAGAAGCAATACATGCAAGGTGAACTTTGAGCTATGCACCACATTTGACATACTGAGGATGGCACATTATCATGCCTTGCTAAATGCTCTCGAGTCTGTTCACAGCTCTGCTTAGCTACTGGCCACATGAAGAAGTAAGCAAGCAGTAACCTAGGGAATGTGAACCTGTGCACAGGCTGCACAGAATAGTACCCAGGTCTTCACCTTGTCAATGCACATCACACTTAAGAGGCAAAGACCAACACGTGCCTCCTTCTGCTACTAAATTAATTGAAGGAAAGGGTATAGCAATATTACAGATTTGGACCTCCTTTATTCAAATACTGTTCATTATCAGACAGGCAAGTATACTTTCCTCTGGTAAAAACCCTCAAATTGTGTTTTCTAGTATAATTATATTCCAAAATATTGCTCACCTTATTTAATTTAAAGTTTTCATTTATATATATATATATATATATATATATATATATATATATATGTGTGTGTGTGTGTGTGTGTAGGCAGAAAAGCTGTAACTCATTTTTATATCAGAAATGAGAAGATATATGCTAAAAAACTTAAATGCCAGTTGAAGAACTATAGCCTACACATTGGAAACCTGTTGCCTAACACTGGAAATTCCCACATTTATGTTTTAAAGTAGTTTAAGAACCTTAAATGTCTACTCAAAACTGCCTAGATCTAGGGAGCACTAAACAGGTAAGTCTCTGGTTTATATCTCAGTGCTGTCAGAATGTAAAAATGTCATGGTTTAGGAATTGTATTCTCCCATTTAGTACTTCCACTAAAACTATGCACGACTTGTTCCCCCCCTTCCCTCTTCCCTGCAGTGGACTGGAGGCACAAAAGGCAAAGAGCGTGGGTTGAGATAAGAACAATTTACAGAAAACATCAATGGCATATGAAAAATAATGGTAATAGCACCACTACTAACGACAGAGGATATAAGAGAGAGGAGAACAAGTCACACAGAAACACCCTGGACAACAGATACTGAACAGCTCTGCTTGCCCTCCTTACTCAAGAGGAATGGAACTCCTCCTCCCTGGAACAGATTCCCCTCTCCCTGCTCTCAGCAATGATATGAGCTGCTACAGAATAACCTCTGGCCACATCCCTTCCTGGCTGGAACTTGGACAGAAACCAAGATTTTTCCTCTCTGAATTGCCCATTTGAGACTGATTCATCTCACTTCTCAGATCATGTCTGTCCTGTTAGACCTCCTGAAAATTATTGGTGGAAGATGTCGTCTCCAGTTTTTGCACAGCAGTGTATTGGTTAGAGCATGCACCTATGCCCCTAGAAGACCCTGTCTGAGTTTGCACACTGCTGTAGGGAGCTGAACCCATATCACCAGAGCCATCTGTCAACCAATACGCGGTTTGGTATTCAAACCAGGTCTTCTTAAGTTCATCTGTTTAAAAAAAGTTCTGCTTATATAAAATTTTTGCAATATTTATGGACCATGGGCTGGAATTTCATTCTCTCTCACTTTAGATTACTAATTACCAGCAGTCTATGACTAAATTCAGCATTTCATACTAAAGAGGTGGTTCTGCTTGCTCAGCATGTCTTAATACATCAAGCTTACTTTAAGATTATGGTCTTTATTAAGTATCTCAATATCTAGAAATCTGAACATAGAATACTTGAGGTGAAATTTATGTGACGAAAGATAGGCAGCTAAACTACCTTGTCAGAGATGAACAAGCACTTGTAGTGGAGGATGCCTTCATACATTTAGGTGGCCATCTGTATTTGGTCAGAATTTCACTCAAAAAGAGTGAAGACTCTCTCCTTTCTTGAACTGTAAAGAGTGTCTGTAAGGATCAATTTGCCTGTAGGCCACCAGTTTGCAGATGTCTAAAGTTTGATGAGGGAATTTCAGTCACTTTCAGTATCATCTGGAACAAATCTTAACACCAGTAGGGAAAGTATTTTCTTGAATAATTTGAGCAGCTATAAACAGTGGTCAAGAAATTGGGTTTGGAAGCAGATTTTCCATCATCAAGTGGATACAGTTTCTTCAAAAATTTTGTCTTACAAAAGAAAGGACAGCTGTTGCTCCTTTCCTTATCAAGAAAAATGTACTAATGCCTGAAATGCAAATTTGCTTTCTCAATTAGGTTTATGTGCCTTGCTTTTAGTATTGCAGGTGTGGTGGTGGCGTGGTTGGTCTATGTGAATAGAGGCCAGTACCTGCCTGGTGTCAGATAACAAATAGTTTCAGATAGCTCAGGTAAACCCACTGAAGGGCACAGCTGGTCCCCTCAACCAAGATGGTGGCACCTCAGAGAAAATGTATTAAGAAAGATCAAAAATGCTGTACAGCAGTACAAAGAATGAGGAAAAAGACATGAGAAGCATCTTTGCACTCACCAAGGTTAAAGAAGAAGGAAAAGGTGCTCCAGGAACCAGAGCAGAAATTCCTCTGTAATCGTGGGTCAGGTTGTCCCCCTGGAGCCCATGGAGGACTGCAGGGGAATATCCACACTGCTGCCTATGGAGAGCCCCATGCTGGAACATGTGGACGTCCTGTGGAGAAGAGGAGAAGACATCCCCCCCTACCACTGGAGCAGATTTTCTGGTAGGAAGTGCAGCCCTAGGGTGGCCCACACTGGATCAGCCTGTTCCTGGTGGACCACACCTCATTGTAGAGAACTCATACTAGAGCCGTTCTTGAAGAGATGCTGTCTGTGGGAAGGACTCCTGTTGGAAAAATTCTTGAAGGACCCCCCCAGGCAGGAGCAGAGGAAGAGTGTGAGGAGGAAAGAGAGGCAGAAACAAAGCACAGTGAACAACCCCTGCTCCTCATTCTCCTGCACTGCTCAGATTAGGAAAAAAAGAATAGAGCAGTTGAGAATGAAGCAGTGAGGTTGAGCCTGGGAAGAAGGGAGTAGGGAGGAAGTTGTTTTTGTATTAGCTCCTCACTCAATTTTTAACTGGCAATAGGTTTTATTCTGCACACTTGATCTGTTTTGCCTGTGGTAGTAGTTGGTGGGTGATCTTCCTATCTCAACCCACAAACATTTTCATCTTATTTTGTCCCCATCCTGTTGAAGAGGTAAACTTATTATAACCTCAAAAATGCCAGGAGTGGTGGTATCTTTCTTTATTCTCCCCACAAGAGTAATGAAATGCTTTTGTTTCAAAGATGAAGTTCAGAAAGATGCATGGATATATTTGTTTTATCTGTTGAGTACTACTTGAAATATCTTTGTTTTTAGGACAGAGTTGTCTTTGCTGTTGTAAAATTCCAGCTGCTAAGAGATTGGCAGTTAGGCCGCAATCCACTGTTTAAGAGCAAGCTAGAAAGATATAGATCCAAATAATCACAATATTTAGGGCGGAGATGTGCCTCTTTTTTTTTTTTTTTTTTTTTGTGTTTTTTTATTTTTTTTTTTTTTTTGTTAGAAGAACATTAATTCCATTAACTGCAATGCCATGATGATACCTTGCAGGCATGATTGGATTCTGTGGTTGTAAGCAATCCTCTAAATGTGCATTGACAGCATTGATGAATATTTATAAGAAAGAATAGATAAAATAATATTAAAGGCAGGTTCTGGAAAATGATAATATGCTTTTCCTCTGAATGTGTGTTCAGTACTGTTTTCCCCCCTACATTTTGATTTCTGAACTAAAAAAAAAAAAAAAAAGGTTAAATAAGAAATTGTAACTGAATATTGCTTCCCTTCCTTACTTTTCTTCTGTGACTAGATGAGAGCTGAGCTAAGAGGAAAATGCTACCTAAACATGTTTGCCTCTTCACAGAGCAGAACTCCTAAGGAATTGATAAATTAGCTATGTAAATACAATTGATACGGCCACACACTTAAGTATAAAGCTTAATGACTTAAGACAATTGTGAAAGAGGCCTGGCTCAGTGTCAAAACTTACAACCGGATCCTCAGCTGGTGGAAATCAACAGTGTTGTGTTGTGTGCAGTGAAGCAACACCAATGTTCACCAGCTGAAGCTCGAGTTCTTTATATTTACCTAAAGATTTACTTTAATATGGTTCCTTTGTCATGCTCACTGGCATGCGTACTCATGCCTAATGTGGGCACTGCTGGGTAAAGGATGTGTTGCGCCACTCAATGAAATGTTTAAATGAACCACCTGCAGCCCACTGCTTGTTAGCAAGGCAGGTGGAAGTGCAGAATCCCACAAGGAAGGTTGCCCAGCTTTTCCATCACCCAGCAAAGCAGGTTCTACTGTGTAAGTTTCTGTGTTACCATTGCTGTGCTATGCCTTACACACTTACTGGACAATCACTGACTGCTTCTAATGCTTCAAAATTTCAAACTGCTTTGAGGGTACTTGGAGCTGATGAGGAGTGAAATATAAAACCAAATTCTATTGAGTTTATGAAACTATGAGCTATACTTGACAGTGTAGAACAAAATATTTTCCTGTATCTTTGGCCTAACTCATATGAGTAGTTTTTGTTCTGTTTCAAAGTAATTTAGCTCTGGGAAAGAAAAGAAGCAATGATCATCTGTCCAGGATAAGAATTAATAGGGCCAGTATTGATTAGCCACAGTTCTTTACATAGAGCTCTGGTCAGAGTTAAATGCAACATTTCTTCACATATGCCTTTGATTTTTCTCTAGAGGATTTCATCTTAAGTTGTGTCAGTTGCAGGATTCTAGTTATCTAATTCTATCCATCAGAAACAGGAAAAGAAAAGATGAGGGGGAAAAAAAAAGAGCAATCCAAAATCAGGTAGATAAATAAAACTACTGGGGATGGGAAGAAAACATCTCTTCACATGAAAAAGTCAAAAGTGGAATGTCTGGTACTCTCCATTCATAAACATTCACATACTCATTCCATGTATGTGTACACCCTATCTAAGAATAAAATGATTAAGGTACAAATTCCAAATGCATCCATGTATCATTATTGTCACAGGAAATGTTTCATAATCAAATGAGTGTTACTGAGCAAGGATTTTTTTTCTTACTTTATTTTATTTTATGAATAAAAGGAAGTAGTTTTTACAAGGTGCTCCTGTTGTCCTGGAAGTTACATTGCATGTGCAGCATTGGAATTAATAGCCACTTAAACATGCATTCACATTTCTCAGAAGTCAAATTGAGTTTTGATGAAGTTTCACTGGAGGCAGAACCAGCTCCTGAATAAACCATAAGGGAAAAGAATAAAATAAGTGGGATGCATAGGGTTACACTGTCACTCTGACTAGCCAAATATTTTGTTTTAAATCAGGGGAAATAAAAAGGGGTCATGGAAGGCAAAAACCCCAGGGTCTTTTACAGTGAAATTATTAAAAAAGCCTTCTCCCCGTATCAAGCAACTAGGAAAGCAGAAACTCCTTATTTGAGCCAGAATTAAGTTCATGGACATATTTAAAGTGTAAAGACAGACTAGACTACATTGTTATTCATCTTTAATTTCAATTTAAGGCTCAAACAACTGAAAAAATGGCCTAATCTCAAATTCTCTTGAAGTTTCCTAGAAGAAGCACTGCTTTTCAGAATAGTTTTATCTGGAGTTATTAGCAGACCAAGACAAGGATAGAAGGCCTGTTGTCTTGCCTGTAAAAGATGCGACTGGTAAAATTTGTTTAGAGGAAAACTACAGAGCAGATTTATTGCTTTGTGAGCACTATGTTCAATTGTATGGGAAGATAAGGGAACACAGGCTGAACTCATCTCAAGCTGAAGAATTTAGATTAAAAATATAGGTGTAAAGAATAAAAAATATGTTGTTCACCCTTTTACTTTGCTAGGAATCAAGACTGGTTCTTGAGACTGGTTCTCACAAAAAATTTAAGGGGTTGTCACACCAGTTTAAAGGGACTAGAACAATAGCTGTGGCTCAGCACTGCATGTTGTGCAGAGAAATGGGCGAACTGCATCTCACCCCAAGTCTAGACATACATTGCCAATGAAAATCCTGCTTGCTGCTGAGCTCAGGGAATCATGCTGCTGCTAGAGATGTGAGTTTTTTTAGCCAGAATTCACTAGCAATTGAACAAAAACCCATGTGTATTCTTGAGAATCTCACTTTGGACATGCAAAGGGAGCAATGCTGTCAGCCCGCAGAGATTTATCAATAAATATAAGTTTGTGAACATCCTCAGATATGTAACTGGCTATGGTAAGTCAGCAACACCATAAATCAAAAATACACTAACTATTACCCCAAGTTCAGTTCACAGGAGATTTCAAAGTAATTGACAAAATACAAAACATCTGCTTCATTATTGTTGGAAAAAAATAAGAATGCTATTGGCATAATCAGGAGTAAGAGTGCTGGTACAGAAATGTGGCATTTTATCTGAAATGCTGGCAAACTTATGGTAATATGTCTTGAAAAATAAAATAAGTATATTCTATTTACCTTCTTTTATCCAGGGTTGCACTGCTTGAAAGACATTGATAAGTTTGAGTTAGAGACTAAGGCAGAGTGATCCAAAGCATCAAGGCATGTTAAAATCAATTGATTCCATTTCAGATATTCAGCTGAGACCAGAATTCAGTGTCTGGACTTCCTCTAAAACAAAGGGTGTCAGGCAATCATATAAGATATTTCTTCATGGGAATATAAATAATATTAATAATATTAATATTATTATATTAGAGGCTTCCTGACTTCTTATAGATATTTGTGTTGATCAGATTGGTAAGAACAGAGTGTCGGCCTAAAGGTCTAAGCAGTTTCTTCATGTTAGACTTCAGATGCTGGAAGAAGCAGATGGATGCTCTAGAGGGTCTGAGTACTGGATATCATTTAAAACTCTATGTGAAATGCAATTCCCATGCCCAAACATGCAAGAAAACTGCACACTGCTGATAAGGTCAAGGGAGAAGATGCTGGTATGGGAATTGCTCTTTTAGAAATTTTGTGTTATCAAAATCAAACAATTCTAGGCAGAAAGATTTTTTTTTCCTTCTCCTCTCCCTCTTCTTCTGAGAAAGAGAGTGATTGTAATATCTTCAGCTCTATTATAGCTTGTTTTTGATTGAAAATTTTCTTAGCTGAATTCCAAATGTCTTGTGAAATGCACCCAAGACTACTAATAACAGTCACCAAGGATACACAGAGATTTAATGCAGTGTTTGCAGAGCTGGGAGTAATGGCTGTCAGGCTGAGCTAGTGGAGTTACAGTACTTCATTAGCTCCTTTGGAACAGCAGCAATTTTAGAGCAGAAGGTGTCTACACTGTGAACACTTCCCAAATCTTTCTACCCCACCACCTTTTAAAATGTATTTAAGTGAGAATTCTTAAGGAGACAGAGGTGAAATAGAGGATATTTACAATTAAATGTATACTTATTATTTGTAAAAAGAAGACATGCATTTAAAATCAGGATTGTTAAGGTTGGAAAAGACCTTTCAGGTCATTGAGTCCAGCCATCACCTAGCACTGACAAGTTCACTGCTAAAACATGTCCCCAAACACCGCATCTGCATGTTTTCTTATCTGCAAATCCCTTTGAAAGATTGTATCTGTATATACGGAAGGATGTGATTGTTTCTATATTTTATCAGTGCTTCCTTATAGCACTATTTTATCACTGCTTCTTTATAGCACTAAGGAAGATCAGTTGAATTATTTGCATGGCAGTAACAGGAAAAAGGGATAAATGGACAGGACTGCAATTTTGTAGTACTATGGCTTTCTTTCACTCATTTCTTTTGCCTTGCTCGCAAAATCAGTTTTTGGGACATTTGTCAGTTTGTGTTGTATAATTCATTTGGTGAACCCTGAGTAGGATAACTTTTTGGGATACACTACTGCAACACTGTGTTACTCAGATGTTCTTTATAACAGAACAGTTATTGACCACCTGGACCTTTACAGTTAGTAAGTAGAAAAACATTTAACAGGCTGGTTTACATAGTTTTTGATTTTTATTTGTAGTAAGTTGCTTTTCAAAGGAGACATAAAAGTACGGAAGCATATTAAAGATACTAACCAGTCCTAATCATCACAAAGATAGGACTGTCTCTTTTTACCTCTCATGCTAACAGCACAAAAGTGAATTTGGTTATTTGTGTCTGGTGCAGTGAAGGACCAGGACAAGGGAATCATGACAAGTGTGACTTAAACTGCCCCTGTTTGTCTGTGAGCCATCACTCTGGGTACAGGCAGAAGTGATCTTAACACAGAATCATAGAATGATAGATGGTTTGGGTTGGAAGGTCCATTAATGATCACTTAGCTCCAGATTCTGCAGGGGCATCTTGCCCTAGACCAGGCTGCTCAGATTTTCATCCAGCCTGGCTTTGAACACTCACATGGATGAGGCACCCACAGCTCCTCTGGGCAACCTGTTCTGGTGCCTCACCAACCTCACAGCAATGAACTTCCTCTTAATATCTACTCTGAACCTACTCTGCTTCAGTCTGAATCCATTTCCCCTTGCCCTATCATAACCTGCACTTACAAGAAGTCACTCTTTATCACTCTTGTAGGCTCCCTTCAGGTACTGGAAGGCTGCAGTTAGGTCACACAGAAGCCTTCTCTTCTACAGGCTGAATAATCTCAATTCTCTGAGCCTTTCCTCATAGGAGAGGTGCTCCATCCCTCTAATCATCTTGGTGACCCTCCTCTAGACTCTAACAGGTTTTTTTTGTGCTAAGGACCCCCAGAGCTGGGTGCAGCACTGCAGGTGGGGTCTCACCAGAACAGAGACACAGAATCCCCTCCCTGGCCCTGCTGGCCACACTGCTTTGGATGCAGCCCAGGACACACTTGGCTTTCTGTTCTGGGCTGTGAGTGCACATGGCTGGGTCACATCCAGCCTCTCATCCAGCAGCATCCCCAAGTCCTTCTCAGCAGGGCTGCTCTCCATCTGTGCATCCCCAGCCTGTGCTGATACTGTGCCCCAACACAGGTGCAGCACCTCACACTTGGTCCTGTTAAACCTCATGAGATTCCCATGGGCCCACTTCTTGAGTTTGTCCAGGTCCTTCTGGAGGGCATCCCACCCTTCAGGTGTCAAAAGCACCACAGTTGTTATCATCTGCAAATTTGCTAAGGATGCACATCAGGGGTGGCTGGGGAACCAGAGTTTACTAGGACCAAACTGGAGAACAAGATGCAGAAAGAAAACTAGAATGGAATTTCAGAATTTCAATACAGGGTTTCCTGAATAGGAAAGATTTAAGGGAAACAGCTTGTCTGCTTTCCTCACTGGTCCCAATTTAAGTAACCCTAGCCACATAAGAGGGAACAGCAATGGATGGTATATTTTCTGTAGTCCAAAACAGAAGACAGGAATGATAAATTGGTTAGACATATAAAGCTTTTGTTACATAATTTCACTTACTTCCACTGATTAGTGTTGGGCAACACTCAAGAGGTTAGGTGCTTGCATTTCCATTCACCCTTTCCCTAAACCCTGACTATCAGTCCTTCACCTATTCTTAAGTTCTTTTCTGCTTTTCAGTGCTTGATCTCTCCACAAGACACTAAAATCATGTAGTATATCACTTCTGCATTTACTTTCACAGTGATGTAGAACAGAGTGTGTGAGACTGAGCTCAAAGAAAGGATTTTCATTTATGTGATTTCAGGATAACAAGTCTTGGGCTTATGCACAAATATTTTCAGACCCCTCTTCTTCCTATCACTGTCTGCCAGCATCACTGTAATTTATTTACTGTAGGGTAAAACTGGGAATCACAGAGATTAAAAACTATTGCTTTCAAGTCTTGATATTCCACTCATTTCCTGTCAGCCTGCTGATATAACTGATCCAGAAGGTGCTTTTCATTAAGAACTACAGTAAGAAAATCTCTCAACACTGGATTTGAATTTTCATGGTAAACATTAGATTGGGTAACCTTCATTACATGCCAACCATCAAGGAAAGTACACTGTGGTTGTTTTTTAGCAGATGTCTTGTGACAAATATCACTCATTTCTGTAGCAATCTTCTTGTGTTAGCCTTCTTGAGACCACAGAAGAGATTAGGATTTAGAACAAAACACTTTTTCAATCTACTTTGTAGACAGACTTCCACAAAGGTCCTTACAGACGTTCTTTTATTCAGCTGTCAGTTGCTTTTAAGTAATTTTTCAAAGTAATGATGAGGATTTGTCTCTCCCCTCCTCTTCTTACAGTGACTTTAAGAAAAGCTCAGAAAGCCTTGATTTGAAAAAACAGATATAATTTTAAATGCACAGCAAGAACAGACATTTTAATTGTCATCTTGAAGAAGGTATTTGTACAAAGATTATAAAGATTGTTAAAGAAACCTCTTCCAATGGCTTCTAGATTTCAATCTGGGTCCCCATTTCTGTTGAAGTTAATTGAAAAGGGATTTTAGGACTTTACTCCCATCTTTTCATTAGGCGATACTAAATTTGGCGTTCCTAGCTGGAGGGCCTTTCTCCATTATTTATAGATCTGGTAGTCTTGCAGAGACTGGATGGATGGACTTCCATAAGCATAACTCTTTCCTTCCCAGAATTAGAAAGCCTAAATGGTCATGTTTTACAATTGATATATAAAGCCAGTCTGGTTCATTGTGACTGGTACAAAGCAATTTTTAGCAGGAAGTTGAGGAAAATTGGATCCTGCCTATTTTCAAACATTTTGGTTGCTTTTTTAACCAGTGAAAATTGACATGTTTCTTTAATTTTAGCATGTTTTTCTTATCTTTTGAGCACATCACTTACCATTTCTGAAATATTGACATGGCAAAAAGAAATTTCTTGATTAAAAATTTATTTCTTATAGCATAGGACATGCCTGATTGTGCACCATCTCTCTCATTGAACAAAGAAAAGCTTACAATGTATTATAAGTAATTAAAATTTTACTAGTGGCTTTATTTTTTTATGGAAGAAAACCCTAAATACTGATGGCACTCATATAACATCGCAAACTTTCATTCTTTTCCCTGCCTTTTTTTTTTTTTTTTTCTTCCTAGTAATCCTCTTTAAGGGCTTAAAGAAAAAAAGATAATATCAAGGTCTTTGGTGGCTCTAGGACATTGATTGCCAAACCAAACCATTCTTCCAAATATCAGTAAACTAGGAGCAGCAGACTGCTGTGAGCTATTTTTTAGCCAAAAGGATTAGATTTGTCTCTTAGATGGGTCTGACATCTAATATAGATTTCCAATGGGTTGAGTTTCGCCAGTCATAGTTGTGACTTTGTGAGAAGACTTGCAGCTTTCTGAGGGTGGAGTATGTCCCCTGCTGGGAACATAAAGCATGCACCTCAAGATCTGGCACAGCAAATGTTCACTATTACTAGTATTTATGAAACCTTGAGCTGAGCTGTGGGCACATATCCATGTGGTCAAATCTTCTGGGACAATTTCTGCTTCTGCTACACAGCACAGTGGCTTTTGGACTCAAGTTATGAGTCAGCTATGGTTATTTAGGGTTTTAAAGTAGTAGAAGGGAAAAAAGCAAAAGAAAATAAAGCATTACGTCCTAGGTAGTTTTGTGATTTTAGTCTGCGTTCTGGGGCCGTATTAGGAAGAGATACTGTCTCAGCACCTGCCCCGTGGTTTGTATGAAGAAGAAGGATTCTAAAATAATTATGTCAAAGTAGCAAGCTGCACTTGCTAATGAAATTAAGTATTTTATTTATTTTCATAAAAGTACCATCATTATTTATGTAAACAATACAAACTGCATCTGTTAGTTAGCTTTGTGTGTGATTTTCCATATCACTGAGGTGCAGGGAATATTACTTAGGGAAAATAGCAATTTTAAGGTTATCATATGAGTGACAAAGACATTAATCTGACAAGATATGCTCAAGAGACCCATGATGCAATTGTAGAATTCTTTTTGGCTCTCTCACCCATAATTTCATGGAGCTCAGTGTAATTAACACACTTCATGGGATTTAAGTAACATTTGTTTCTTCTTCATCAGAATGCAAATTTGAGAATGATATGGATCTGTAAAGGAGACAGAAACAACTGTTCCCTAGGTAATAACTTGTGCACTGTTTCCTACTGAAAAAAAAAAAGAAAAAAGAAAAAACAACAGGAAAAAGAAAAAAAGGTGAAAGATGATCATTACTCAGGATTTATTAGGAAGTTAAGATGTTTTATAGCTGTTACAAATGCAGAAACCACATATGTCATAAAATTAATGAAAATTAAATGATTTACCGTCAGCTTGCAAATTTTAAGCCTCGTTTTCTTACAAGATATATGAAATAATGAAATCTGCAGACTGTGTGTCTCTGTGTGTGTCAAAATGGGTGTGCAGTCAGCTAAAAAAATATCAGTAGTCAGAAGCCTTTATTAATTCTTAACCAGGAGGAAAGCATCATAACAAAAGAAAGGGAGTAATTATAGGTGTGCATGTGTGTGCATATGTCTAGAGTACAGAGATACATCCAAGCATTCAAATCAATAATCTTTTTTCTTCAGTAATAATTCAGTATACAATCAAAGAACAGATTAGAAGACTGGTTACTTCTCTGTCCTACATTCCGCCTCAGCACAGCACACAAAAGAATAACCTAAGTCTGTAACACGTAAAGGCAGATTGGATGGTCTTGATTACACATGTTTTTGATCAGAAAATTGAAGTTAAAAAGAATCATACTACATGCTTTTTAGTATGTAAAAAGGTTTTTAGTAAAGGTTTTTAGTAAAGGAAGTGCAAATTATGCAAATAGTTATTTAGCTGCCACTGCATTTCTCTAGAAATGAATATCTGAGACAATAAAGAATATCTAGATTTTAGATTTCTTTTACTTAATCGTGTTTGAATAGAAATTGAGTAAATGCACAAATGCATAATGCTTGAAGAATGTATAAGTTGAATAAATGAAGTGGGGCATACAGTACACATTAGTTTATTAATGCTTCAGGTTTTCCTTGATGTCCTTCATGCACATTATCAGCTGACTTAAGGATGATCAGATTTATCCTCATCTGCTCTTATTTTTTCTCCTACAGATGAAATAATAAATAAATAAACAAAAGCCTGTACAGTGATGTTTTTCTTAATGCATTTGGCATTGGCAGGACACTAATCTCAGAAAACTCTTAAGCTGTCAACATCACAGAATGGGAGACACAACAAATTTATCCCATATGTCTCTTATTTTTATCCAGCAAGACCTGAAGGGTTTCTGGTTTTTAGGATAAATTTAAGGTCTTACTACGCCTCTATGTTTGTAGTTCAAAACAAATTAGAGAAAAACTGAATTACTAAGCTGGTTAAAACTGCATGTGAAATCAAATCAGTCCTGTTACAAGTTTGAATAATAATAAAAGAAAAGGAAATGTTGTAGACCTCAGATTGCCACTGGTGCTTCTGATTTTTAAGCTTTACCAAATATATATGCCTACATAAAACTTGATATTTCTCCTAGAAAGAATAAGAAATGTACTTTAAATGTTTTAAGAAAGATTTCTTGTTCATAGGCAGATGGAGGCACTCAGATGAGCAGTGAAGCATCACCACTGACGTGAGCACAGAAATAAACAGGAAAGACAGACTAAAAGAGACTGAAGATATGGGTATATCCCAGTGGGAGAGGTATGGCACATGTACTGTAAACAAAAAAACTCTCATCTTGCTTCAGCCTGATTTTCATACAATCAGCTTAAAGGGAACACTTTCTATTGCCTCTTTACTGGTGCTTTATTTATGATTGGGAAGATTTTTTTTTTCTCAGAACATTTTCCTGAGCCCTATGATTGTCTGTCTATAATCTTCTCCCTGCTCTGCCCTGAATCCTATCTACAAGTGAAATTATAGCAATTAATTCATCACACATGCAGTTCAGCTTGTTGGCTACAGCTAGATTCATGCAGCATGTTCCTAGGGCAATTCTAAATGCCTTATCTCGGAAGATTTTCAAGCCAAATGTTCTTTTGTGCATCTATTTTGTGTATTAGTGGTCTGTTATACTGTGTGAAATCACCTATTGCTAGGCATTCAGTGTAGGTAATTCTGAAAAATGTAATTTAATTGAGACACTTAAAAGATGAAATCTAGGATTTAAAGCCTAGTCCTATCTTTATAACCTCTGAAACCTACTCCAGAAGCTCTGAGTGGCTCAATTTTCATTTGCAAATTTATATGGCTTTCTGACACCTGCTGTTCAATAACTGGTGCCATAAGCAATTCATTCTTAATTTAGGTAACTAAACCAGTGATTTCTAGATCCTTAGTTTAATGTTCTGTTTTGTCAAAACAACGTTGTGCTCTTTTTTTTAAGAGCCTGAGAAATAGCAAGAATATTAATATGAAAAACACTGCTGTGCACGTCTTCCAGTATTCTGGTAGTTAAAGAAGTGAAATCTTAATGAAATTATATAATGAAATTGATATTTTAATGAAATTATACAATTCAAGTGTCTTTAAATTTATTATGTGGTCTAAAATAGAAAATGCCTTAAATTTATTTCTTTATAAAAGATCTGTTCTTAAAAGTCCAGTTTGTCACTTGTTCTCTCAAATAAAATATATATTTTTCTGAGGTTCTTATTCTGCAGTAAATGTATTTCTTTGGTAGTCAACTAATTTTATTCTTCTTAAAACACATGTCCTTTAAATTTCTGTAACTGCCTGTCTTCAAATTAGAATTAATAATTTTAAAAGTTACAAATAAGAAGTTTTATCAAAACAAAACTCAGATCCCCTAGAAGTATGAACATATGGGATTTTGCTTATCTATACTAGAAAAAGTTAAGGCAAGGTAAATAGCCTTACTCTATGCTTCAAGTTAGTATCAGTGGTTGTTGCAGAAATGGAGAATAAAATTCCAGTACCAGCAGCCCTTAGTCCTGGGTAAATAGCTGTTCTGTAAGCTTTAACACAATTTCTTACATGCAAAAATACAATGTCAGGAATGAACTTGCTGATTTCAACTCCTTTGTTTGGGCTCATGACCAGAAGTGATATCTAAACTATCAAGGACTTGAATTACATAGAATTCCAAGATCAATATTAGCACCTCCAGCTGTGGCCAGAAAATGAATAGGAAATTCATAGTACCAAAACTGGATTTTTTTTTTTTTATTTGTCTGGTCCTCACAAGACAGAATGTTGTTAGATCATGTATCTGCTGGACCCTCTGAGGTCTGTCTTCTTGCCAGTCTTAACAATTCATTAATGGGAATACTGCATGTTGAGTGCTTTGCAAAGTAGTTTTTTAGGTGTATTCTGGCCTGGTAATTTAGGTAAGAGCTAACTGGTAATTTAGGTAAGAGCTTATTTAAATGTCATCTTGTTTGAGTGTCACCTTGAGTGTCATCTAGCAGGGCTTGTGCAAAGTATTTGATAGTGTCCTGCCCAACATCCTTGTCTCTAAATTGGAGATACATGGATTTGATGGATGGGCTATTCAGTGGGTAAGAAATTGGTTGGATAGCTGCATTCAGTTGCAGTCAATAGCTCAAAGAACAAGTGGACAGCAGCAACGCGTAGCGTTCAGCGGGGATCAGCATTAGGTCTGGAGTTGTTCAACATCTTTGTCAGTGACACAGGCTGTGGGATTGAGTGAACCCTTAACAAGTTTGCAGTGACATTAAAGAGTGTGGTACAGCTGACACCCTGGAGACAAGGAACGGTACCCAGGCATCCTTGACAAGCTTGAAAGGGGGCTTGTGTGTAGCTTATGAAATTCAACAAGGCCACATGTAAGGTCCTGAACCTGGGTAGGGGCAATCCTAACCAGAATAAGTGGTTGGGCAGAGAATGGGTTATGAGAGATGCCTTGAAAAGAAGAACTTGGGAGTGATGGATAAGAGGGAATGAGCCAGGAATGTGCGCTTGTAGCCCAGGAAGGCAATTGTATCCTGGGCGCCATCAAAAGCAGCATGACCAGGAGGTCAAGGGAGGTCATTCTTATCTTCTACCCTTCTTTTGTGAGACCCACACATGGAGTACTGCACACAGCTCTGGGGCCTCCAAGATAAGAAGGACACGGATCTGTTGGAGCAAGTTCAGAGGAGGATATGAAAATGATAACAGGGTTGGACCACCACTCCTATGAAGACAGGCTGAAACAATTAAAATTGTTAACCTGGAGATGAGAAGACTCCTGGGAGACCTTACAACTGCAACAACCTAAAAGGCCCAAAAAGAGACCTGGAGAGGGACTTTTCTGTAGGATTTACAGTAATTGGATGAGGGAAATGGCTTTAAATAGAAAGATGGTAGACCTAGAAACTCTTTACTGTGTAGGTGGTCAAATAGTGACACAAGCTGTCCAGAGAAATTGTGGATGCCCCATCCCTGAAATGTTCAAGGATAGGTTGGATATTCAAGAGCTGTTCAGCTGATAGACACTTTAATATGCTTTGAGGTGTTTTGGAAGATTCTTCCTGGTATTTTCTGAGCTTGGTCTTTTAAATTTCATGCAAAGTTGTAAGTCTAACTTACTTAAATGAAAATGTGATACTCAAATAAGTGTAAATCAATTGGAGATGACTGATTACAAATGGCATAAAGTAAGAAAGGTAAATCGATTACATGCAGAAACAAGGACTTCCTCATTCAGAAAAAGCTAACATTCCATTAACAGAAGTTGGAGGTATTGCAGCAATAAAATACAAGTAACTCAGAAACTATTCCCCCTTTCAATGTTTAAATGAATTCAAGTCTTTCAATACTCATGAAATTATCTCAGAAGAAAATCATACCCCTCTAAAAACAAATATTAGTATTCTATCATTGATTGATATCCCATTACCCACCTTTGTACCTTGTTTTTGGGGACATTTTTCTCTAGTAGAATTTTTTTTTTGTTTATACAAAAAATATTTTTTTTTGTTTAGACAAGATTGTCTTGGATATTATCTGGATCACAAAAAATTCAGGTTTTTCTCAATACATTTGTCTCCTTAAAGGAAACAAAACAAGGGTTCCTCATCTTATTCAAAAACATAATAAATTTCATCCAATTGGATGTACTTATTTCTGCCTATTTGACATTTTTTGTTAAGTTTGCATTTACCTTCTAATTCTGCTTATGTTGTCTAGAGCAGCTAAAGCTTTAAAACATGTTTCATCAGGCAAGAAAATGAAGTAATTGTTTCTAAAATATTTTCTCTTTAGTTCTAGTTAAAACCCGATTTTTTTCCCTAGATCACTGGCCTAAGAAGTAACAGTAATTGGGCTATTGCTAAGTAGTATTTGTAGGCATCAAAAATAAGCTGTCTAATCCACAGTTATTCTATACCTCCAGGGCAGATGAATAGTTTACATGAGTTGTGTGTGTTTTCATAATGACTATTGAATAATTTCTTAAGTTCTTCATATGTGTTCAAATTGTCCTATGAAACACACAAGAAATCTTTATATATATATGTTTGGTTTTACACTTGTGCTTGTATTTGTGTTTATAATTATATTATTTTCATTTACATTAATATTAAAATTCATATTCATTTCTAGATCTGTATTTTTATACATTTGCATATGGTCTGAAGTCAAAATCAAAAGTCTTGCTGTAGAAAAATTTATGTCTCAAGTAAGAAACTTTGGTCAGGTCTGTAAATAGTTTAAACCAAGATAACCCACCAAAGAATGATACTTCTTCAGTATGATGCTGATTGACACTGCCTGAGCAGCTGGTTCCATGTATTGAAAGAATGACTTTTTTTTAGCATTCTGGTGTCATGAGAATAGCAAACTGAATAAAATTGCCTTCTGATCAGAGCTCCAAACCCATTCCTATCTCCCTTTCCATAAAACAGACAGTAATGTTGGCTACTTAAGGTAATAATAAAATGTTTAAAATGTTTTATAAAAATGTTTCATGAAAAAAGAGCAGGCATTGAATAACAAATCTTTGTGCGGCTTAGGGGAATTTATAATCTAAAGCTTGTATCTCATCAGTGTTTAGCAGCCCTTGATCGGTTTCCACTTATTTATCTAATTTATTTTTGAACTCACTTAACTTTTGGCACCCCATCTATCCTGTAACAGCAAGTTCCAAAATTTAGTCATATATTAAATGAAAAAATTATATTTCTTTGTTGTTCTAAGTCTATTAGCTTACAGTTTCACCTAATGGGTCTCATAATTATTTTATGAGTTGTTCTGTTTTTCTTCTCAAATAACTCTTAGGGGTTTGTATTTTGTTGGTTTTGGGTGATTTCTCAATGAACAGTGAACTGTCATTTTCGTGTATCTGGAGTAACTGCAAATACATTTTCTGGATTCACAGTGCCTGGTTTAGAAGCTTTCAGTTTGTAGACAGTTAGAATTTCTGTCTGTCTTTTTCCTATGTGCACAGCTTTTCATGTGTTGCCTCTTTCTTTTTATCACCCAGTTACTCGTGCAAGTAATTTTACAACCTTTCACAAATAGTGGGACGTTCATTGTTGAAACCAATCATTTTTCAGCTGCCTTTTTCCTGTCCTTTATATATTTATTAATACCCTGTTCCTTCACGTATTTGGAAATCCACAGATGGAGTTTCCTTTTTTGTTTATAATCCATGGTTTTTTAAGTCTTTTACAGAGAACTTTGTCAAAAGTTTTTTAAAATCCAGGCACAGTGTGTCAACCAGATAAAGGTCACCCTCGCCTGTATATTTATCTATTGTAAAACCTTTAAAGAGCCAGAATCTACTTTATAAAATTTATTTTTATTCCCATCCCCATTTTGTTGTATTTGTCTATATGTCTATGAATCCTGTTCTACCAGTCCACCTGTAAAGAATCAGGTGCACAATTTCTTAATTTCCTGCATTTGTCCTGTGTCTTCCATGCCAAGTTCCTGTAAGGATCTTTTTAAAAAAGACATAAAATTTCCTAACCTTTATTCTTCTCATAGAGAAGCTGACTTAGGCAACTGTGTAAGATCTATGATCAAATTACAAGGTCATATTTGAGTTATTTAGAAACCCCTGAGTGTATACCATCTTGTCTTGGCAATTTGTTACTATTCATTTATCTATTTGGTCTAAATTCACTTCTATTGAGACTTTAATTTAAGATAGCTCCTCCAGTACATCTTTGCAGAGAAAAGAGACACTGTGGGAATCCTTTCTAAACTCCTCAGAAGTGAGTATCAATGTCAAGAACACATTTAATTTTTCTAACATGGTCTTATCTTCATTGTGTTCTCTGATCACACCTCCATCACCTATCAACTCTGCAGACTGCCTGGCAGACATTCTGCTTCTGATGGGTTAAAAAAAAAAGGCTTATTATTAGTTTTCATGCCCTTCACAAGCTTGTTCTCTAAATCTTTTTTTTTTGTCTTAGCTTGATTCTACATTAAGGTCTTCAGAGCTCATGATACTTAGATGTTCCTTATCTGGCCATAAATTCTACTTTATTAAGACTAAGTTCTTAATTTAAAGAGTTTCTTTGTTTTGCTGCTTACCAATACCATAAGTATGTTTATCACTTTGGACTTAAAAATTCTCATAACATATTTAATACTTTATATCCTTTTAGCTCTTCCTTTATGGTTCTTGGGGTTTTTTTCTAGTATCACTAATTTTTATGGAGGTCCCTTTCTTTATATATTTGGGTATGTAAATTTTTAACTTATTTTTTAATTCCTGTAATATTCATCATAATTATTCATCAAAATAACTGAATTCACTATTGCTAGCATTTCTGCCATTGCAATGTCTCTCATCTCCCTTGGCATGTCCCAGTTAACACACTTTTGCTATTCAGGTGATTAATAACACAAGCTTCATACAGGATTCTTCCTATTTATGCATGAAGTATTCAAATCAGAGGGTATGTTTCTTGTTGCTACAGGTAATTTATTCATCTTGTTTGACTTTATCTGCACCTATATCACTGAACAACCTTGGGCCTCAAGTCAGGACATGCAGAGAAGGCTGTGATCACACTCCTTGAAGTTAGTCCTCTTCACAGAAAAATGAGTATGTTTACAACTTGATCAAGGTCTCCTCTGAACCCTGTGTTCTAGTCTTAAAATATAATTTCTGATTTTCTGCATAGTTTTTCAGCTTAAAGTACCTGAGCTGGAGAGTGTGATGCCTCTGCTGCAATACATCAGAATACATGAGGGTGAAGGAAGAGAACATAGTGTGGGTAGACTTTTCACTTGTAAAAAAAACCACAGCTGGTAGTTGACACTGTATGTGAAAAGCATAAAACTCTCCCATGAAGTAGGGAGCAAGGAGGTTCTCCAGCGTAAATATACTTCTGTGTCTCTATAATTTTAGATACAGTCACACTCACCTGCCAGGATCTAGTTTGTAACCTGATACTGCATTATCTCACATCGCATTTTTGTGTCCATCATGGGGGTTTCTCACCTCTTAATTCTAAACTTGATGGAAAGAATACATTTAACTAGGAGGACCTGACTGGTTATTTTTAAATTGTTCTGATTAAATATGATTTAATTTAATTGGGAGTCTTCACAATTTCTTACCTATATCTTCTCTACATATAGGTCCCACAAAACTCACACCTTCTGCAAGATAGATGTATTGTACTGTAAAGACTTAAGGCAATTTAAGTAACTTTCAAACTTCTCAACTTTTTCCACATAGTTCTATCAGACACCATTCAATTTCTCTGAAATGACCAAAACCTGAACCAGCTCCTGCAACAGGATGAAATATGCTCTTTGCAATTGGAGAAATGGCAGTCTTCTTTTCTTTTCTTTTCAAGGTAGCATTCCATATTAGCACTACAATATATGTTTGCAATATAAAGGTGATCTTTGCTATGACTAAGAATGGGGTTGTTTCAAAGGGAAACTTCAGCTGCTCATTAACAATTGGAGTTTCTTCCAGAAACATGAATATCTACTTCACTGATATGCAAATGCAGCTAAAAAAGATTCATTGAACAGGTAAAGGATGATTGTGACCTAGAAATGCTTAAATGGTTTTGTGCCTTGTTACCTGACAGATCAACTTTCTCCCTTTTTTTTTTTTTTTTTTTTCACCATTAGAAACATCTTGTTATTTGGAGGAAGAGACCAGTACCCATCCTGCTACAACTTCCTTCCAGGGAGTTGTACAGAGTGATAAGCTCTGAGCCTGAACCTCCTCTTGTCCAGGCTAAACAACCCCAGCTCCTCAGCTGCTCCTCATAAAACTTGTCCAGGTAGTCCAATAGAAAATCATGATCCTCTTTTGTGTAACCATTTCTTGTCCTTTTTAATTTTTTTTCTTTTGGTGGGTTTAATTGGATTAAGTTAGGGTAGTCTAGAAGTATATAAACTGCTAGTTTTTTTAAGTTTAGGAAAAAAATTCTTATATTTGGAGGCAGACTTCTCAAAGCAATTATTTGGGAAAAATGCTTTTGCTGTACAGCATCCAATGAGAGTAGCAAAGATCTGGCAGCTGTGCACATATACTTACATGTGTTTCCTTTGCTCTATGAATTTTAGAGCATTTAGGCAATCAGCATGTGTGCCCCTATGCTTTTCTTTAGTGGAAATTTCTCTTTTTCTGCTTTTCAGACTGTTGTTCTATACCAGCAACCAAGAGTGGGTATTATAATGGTATTATTATTATGATTATTAATAATAATAATAAAACAGAAAGTATACATGAGAGATGAGTCTTTCATGAAATAAAAAGACATACACACTGAAAAAGCATCCATTTTTATATTAGTTACACTGAGAAAAGGAAAAATACTTCTGCTTACATTAATGAAGCCAATTCTGCATTGATGTACACTAAAGAGACAATATTGGAGCCTATAGAAAAACTGGAAGAAAAGCCTTGAACTGTTTCACTCACATCTTACTTCTGCACATCTCCTCATTTACTGACTGTGCAACGAAGACATTTCACTCCTAAGATTGTGAAAGTGTTTCTACATGACTTATCATTAGAAGATTACACTGTCATTTTCCTCTTACTAAAACTGTATGATTGAGAGCAGAGAGGAATCTTTCTGTACTCTTTTATGTAGCTGGTAAAAGATTGTGCTGAAAACCTATTGCTGAAGACCTAAATAACTCAAAATAAAATTAATGACTAAAGGAAATAAAACTGGGGGAGTAAACTGAAAATGTAGACTTACTGAATTTCACACACTAAATAGTAAACCAAAATGTCACATAAATTTATATTAGGAGGTGCCTTGCTAATAACTTTATAGCTGGAGTATATTATAAGACAATACTAAACCAGAAACATACAATTTTTCACCAAAAGTATAAGTGGTTTTTTTTCTTTCTTTCTTTTTAAGAACTTACTCAGGACCATTTCTTGATTATTGTCACTTCTGGCTAATGCATGTTTAGAATTTTAGTATTTGTGTCTGACAGATTTTTCTTGTTAACATATCTGCTTGTTGTTGTACCACATCTCCTCAAATGGCCAGCCCTTCAACAAAATTTGATGGAGAGAAAGAAGCACCAGAAGGAATATAGCACAGCTTATAGGTTTCTTTCAAAAATAGAGTTTGGAATATGTTGGTGTGAATATTTATAATCTGTGAGCCCCCAGGACAGCCTACATAAAGTCTTTTCTCATTCACCTGACAAAAACCCTATGGTTTACATAAAGAGTATCCCAGCCATGCCAGAAAACAGCAGTGAAAAAGAAGTAGTAGAGACAGCTGACATTATGCACCCATTGCTAATTTAACAGCATTTATCACTAATTAACCAGAAATTTATGTACACATATGGCTATTAACTATCTATCTATTTGCTCTTCTTTGAATTTTAATTTTTTTTCACTCTTTCCAGTACCTTTTTCCTTATTTCTAACATACAATTCCTTTATCCCATTATTCTACCCTTACTGCTTTCTACTCCTTTTTTTTTCTTTCTTTTTGATTGTTTTTTAATTATAAGGCCTTGTTCTCTGTCATTTACAGAGCATTTATTCTTCTCTTATACCTTTTTTCTATCTTAGAATAACCTTGTCATTTAATCACCTGCACCCAAGAACATATTCTCACATTCTTTCTCTCTTTCCTCCTTACCCATCAACACAGGCTCATTATTTTTTATTTTTTATTTATCAATCAATAAGAATAATAGTCCCTGCTATCCTAATATCTCATCATATATTCATAGATTATCTTTCAATTCCCCTTTTCCCCTTCAACTTTTTTCATTTCCTCATTCTTTTTTCTTTTTTTTTAAGTTGAACCAAAAACTGCACGCAGTACCCTGTCTAAAACTTGATCAGCATCAAACATTAATTATCAAATCTCTTTCTTATTGTATATACTTTGTTCTACTTTGCAATATTCATGAGTTTGTAATATTATCAGACAGTTCATTCACATTTAGTTAATCATGGGCCTGGCTTTGCTTTGTACTGGTAATATTGATCAAATACATAATTTTTTTCTCCAATTTTTCTTAAGTACATAAAACAAGTTAAAATTTATATAACTAGAGATTAAAATTGGCCATCCCATTTCTAGCAACATCACTTACATACTACAAACTGAGCAGATCAGAAAAACAAGGGCATTTTGCACCAGAAGACTCTCAGTAGGATAGGAATGATTGTGAAACAAAGTTCACCCCAATCTGGCTGCATTCCAGGATGGGATTCTTTGTGAAGTGCATTGTTTCCCTAAAAATTTTAAAAAGCCCTGTGAGGTTTGGATTCAACCCAAACTTTGAATGGAAGATTCTTGCGTGGGGAAATGAACCATTCTGACGGACCTAGCCCAGGCAAAATCATCATTCCTTCTTATGACATTGCTGAGAATTGAAAGAGTGGGCAAAGCTTTTGCAGGGATTTGGCCGTTCTGTTTTCTGTTTAGGTTCTTTCTGGTTGTTTTTTTTTTTTTGTTTGTTTTTTGGGGTTTGTTTGTTTGTTTGTTTTTTGGGTTTTGGGGTGGTTTTTTTGTTTTTTAAGATTTCTGTATTTATAGATATTCAAGGAAATGTGACCTGCTTTTATTTTTAATTTTCTGGGTTTGGCAGGTTTTTTGTGGTTATTATTATTATTAAAACTATTATTTTTATTACATTTTTTCTATTTTTTTCCAAGTACACAATGAAAATATTAATAGAATTACACTCATGACCCAAAGCAGACCTCTGTTTGTGACCCTTGATACTTCTCCCTAACATAACATTGAACCATTAATAATTGCTCTGTGGGTTGCTTTTTTTCCCTTTCTTTTCCTTCTTTTTTTCCTTCTTTTTAAAATTTTTTTTCTCCTCTTCAGCATTTACTTATGTAGCAGTGATTGCATTTAATCAACATTTCTCTAGTTTCCTTATGAGAATGTCATGTGGAACTGTATCAAATTCTTTATTAAAATCAAGATGTATGTCCACAGTGTTTCCTTTATTCACTAAGCTTGTTATCCTATCAGTAGAAGAAATGAGGTTAGTTCAGCATGATTTGTTTTTGATTAGTCCGTGTTGCCTAATAGTTACAAGTTATTTTCCTCCAGGTGCTTACAAATTATCTACTTTATTAATTGTTCTAGAGGTTTATCAGGTATTGAGAATTTACTTATCTGTTAGTAAAGTTTCATCAAATAGCATGAAGATAACTGCCTGTCTTGAACATATTGTAAGTAGGGATTTATAGAAATGCTTTGTTGCCTAATTCTGTATCTAGATGAAGAGGGTTTTCTTTATTTTAAGAGTTAGAGATGATTTTAGACAAAAAGGATGTTTTTTTTTACCTTTATGTAATAATGCAATAAAATAACATCTGTCACAGAAGAGAACACTAAGCTAAATCCTATTGTAATACCTTGACTGTATCCCACACCATCTGTATGAGACCTGTCTGCATGTCAGCTACTATGTCATTGTCCTATCCTGTTGCTGAAGTTTTCTGTGACAACCGAGTTATGACCCACAGAAATTGCTATCAGACATGAGAGTCTCCATCAGGGAAATCACTGATGTTTAAGGCCGATTTTAGATATCAACTTCAGACTCAGATGAATTGTGC
The DNA here is from genome assembly GCF_015832195.1 of Motacilla alba alba. NCBI lineage: Eukaryota > Metazoa > Chordata > Aves > Passeriformes > Motacillidae > Motacilla > Motacilla alba. The sequence continues at coordinate 67,949,513 of NC_052016.1, forward strand.
CCCACAATGCTCTACGTCGATTACAATGGAACCCAGCCTAACCTAGTCAGATGTGAACATTTACTTCTGTTCTTCTTCTGAATTTCTAGTCCCTCCACTCAAAAATTGAATGAATTTTCACATAGGGAGATTCCTGTAAAACTCAGGCATCAGACAGGGTTAGCATTGAATCTATGCTTTTCTCCTTCACTAATTCCAGAATATTGGGAAGCCAGGTACATAATGCATGCACCAATTTTTGGCAGTCAGATGGAATGTTTTAGTTTCTATCAGTAATCAAAAATTCATTATTAAAGGGAATTGGGATTATTTCTTTAATTCCACTGTTATCAATTGCTTGATGAGATCTCTAGATCCTGATTTAAGTAACATTTAATTAGCACAGTTGCAGAGAGGCAAAACATTTCTGAATGAAAGTAAATTAAATTGCATCTGTTCAAGCTATCAGTGATTTTGTCTTTGTCTAGATTTTCCTAGTATAATTAGTCAAAGCTGGTTTTAACCATAAGAATAACAGGGAGTGTTATTAGTAAAATAGAGTGAATGATGTTTTCACTCCTCCTAATATTTAACAAGATTTGACAAACAAAATCTTGTTCTGTCTTTATCAAAATACTCTCATGTGAAAACTACTGAAAAACAGGTAAGTGTTAAATAGAAAGATATTCAATCTGTTGGCCTAAAAATGCATTAGGAAGAAATATGAAAAGAATGGCACTGTGCCTATTAGAAAACCAAGGCATTGATTTTGTGTAGTAAGAGGAGCTGCGACATTTAGGAAGCAAGGCCTGACAAGGTGAAGAAAAATCTAGGACTTAAGGATGAAATATTCTCAGAAAAGCATATTTGTCTCCATTTTTTCAGGCAAAGCCAAGACACACTTTTATTTTCACTTTTCCTTTTTTTTCCTCCTGCCCTAAAACAACCTGAGAAGAGCAATACAAACACATCTGTTAGATTTTGAGGCAAAGCTCAGCTAACATGACCAGGCTTTCTTACTTCTCAAATCGTTAGAGAAATATTCTTCATGTGGTGATGCCTTTGCTAAGGAATTTTACTTATTGAGGGCATGCTCTAGTGCATGTACAATACACAGTAATATTTGAAAATGTGTCTATAACACTTTGTTGAGCAAGTAAAGATGCATACTTTATAAAAATCCAGACACTTCCTAGGTAACACGAAAGACCACACTAATCTCCACCTTCCAATTAATAAATTTTCTGACGAAATGACCTTCTCACTGGTCTGATCACAAAGTCAAGCTGACAGAATCACACAATCACAGAATAAGCTGTGAAGAAAGTGACCCACAAGGATTATTGAGTCCAGCTCCTGGCCCTGCACAGCACCATCCCTGAATCACACCATGTGCCTGAGAGCATTGTCCAAATGCTACTTAAACTCTGTTAGGGTAAGTGCTGTGACCACTTCCCTGGGAAGCCTGTTCTGGTGCCCAAGCACCCTCTGTGTGAAGAACCTTTTTCTAATATCCAACCCAAATGTTCCATGACTCAGCTTCAGGCCATTCCCTGACGTCCTGTTACTGTCACCACAGAGAAGAGATCAGTGACAGCCCCTCATAAGAAAGTTGTGAATTTCAATGAGGTCTCCCCTCAGTCTCCTCTTCTCCAGGCTGAACAAACCAATTGATCTCAGCCTTTCCTCATACAGCTTCCCCTCAAAGCCCTTCACCATTCTTATTGCATTACTTTGGATGCCCTCTAACAGCTTAATATCTTTTCTTATATTGTGGCACCCAAAACTGCACACAGCCCTTGAGGTGAGGCTGCCCCAGCACAGAGCAGAGCAGGACAATCCCCTCCCTTGCCCAGCTGGTGATGCTGATGCCCCTCAGGACAGGGTTGGCCATCCTGGCTGCCAGGGCACTGCTGACTCATGTTTAACTTCCCATGGACCAGGACCTCCAAGTCTCTTCCAGCAGCACTGCCCTACATTCCTCAGTCAGTCCATCAATCCAGCATTGTCCCATCAATAAGTCCCCAAGTGCAGGATCTGACACTTTCCCTTGTTGAACTTCATATGGGTGATGACTGCCCAGCCCTCTGATTTGTGGGTCTCTGTGCAGGGCCTCCCTGCCTTCAAAGGACTCAGAAGTTCTCCCAGCTTTGTATCATCTGTGAACTTGCTTGGTATTCCTTCCAGTCCTGAGTCCAGGTAATTTATGAAGACGTTGAAGAGCACAGGGTCTAAGATGGGGCAGTGCAAAACCCCACTTAGCCCAGAGGACTGAACAGCAAACTAAAAACAAAGGAAAAAAAAATGACAAAAGCTTTCTTTGCTTTCTCAGGTATATTAAAAAGCATGGTATCCTTTTATTTTCAAGTGACAGCTTCCTGTGGCAAACTCTGGCCTATGCAGTTCTATTCAGTCCTGTAATGTAATTTTAATTTTTAATTGCTGTAAACAATTTTGGGATCTTTGATCTATTCTGTGTGTATACATACACACATAGATATAGATATATGTACTTATATATGTGCCCATAGACACACATGAAAAATGTATGTCCACTACTCATCTAGATTTATAGAAAAAAAGATTCCTGTAAATTGTCTTTTTGCCATTGCTATGAAAGAGGTTTAGGAAGGAGACCTGTGTTCTTGTGCTAGCAGCCAGTTTCAGCTGCTCTAAACTTACAGTTCACCTAGCATATGTTCCATGAACTTCTCACGTAACTCTGGAGCAACTATGTCCCTGGTTTTGTTGAGAAATGATTTGTGGATTTCCTTTTATTTGTAATTTTTAGTACTTAAGGACCATTCAGGACTGTTAGATCTACCAGCGTGAAAAGACAGAAAAATACAAGTGGCAAAAACAAAGTTTTGAATGCCAACCTGGCATGAAAATTTTACCTCAATAATGTTCATGCTAAAAGGTGAAAGTAAGCTCTTCCCAGGCTTATCTTCCACTTTGTTTTACCTTCTCCCTTTTGATTTGCTCCTGACGGTAAAAGAGAAGGAGGAAAAGGTCATGCCAGCTCTGTGTATATTCCAAATCTATCTGCTTTTGACATGCATCAAAGACCAGACAAGGATCCAGACACAAAGGCATCATAAAGTTACCTTTACTTTATAACAGTTCCTTTACCAAAGCAAGCTCAATGCAAGAGATAAGTTTGGCTCGAGGAACAGCTTTTTCTCTTTTATTTTTCAGCCTAGTATCCAGCTTCTATTTGTTAGATTTTCTCTCTTTCCACTGATAAGCATCAATACTGTTATTTACTTATCAAGACAAGAGGACTTGAAATCTGCTCTTTAAGAGACCTGATTCTTCTCTCTGATACAACACAGCTGGTAGCTTCCGTTGCCACAGAGTATGAAATGCTACCAAGTGAAAATTAAGGTACTGGCAGAGAATGTCTGTGACAATTAGCATTGCAGTTCTCCAAGGATGGAATGACTGAAAGTTTGGCAAGACTGCTTCCTCAAAAAAAAAAAAAAAAAAAAAGAAAGACAAATTTTTATAGCAAGAAACATATTAAGGAAGAAGAAATAAGCATGAAAAATTGGAAAAGAATAATAATCTAATATACAGGAGCTAAGAACGATTTAAATTTTATCTAGACTAAGCAACCTTTCACTCCTTGTTAGCTACTTGGGATCTACCACAAGACTTGTGATCTTTTTTTCAGTCTGATGAGTAGTCTCATATCCTCAGCCAATTTACAACTTCTTCTCATGTTGATAGATGTCTAGATACTTAAAGTCAGCAACGCATAAAATTTGCCTATAGATGTCAATGCATCATAAATCCTTTAATGCGTACATTTCTCTGTAGCCATTTTGAGGCTATAAAAAAGAAGATATATTAGCATATCTCTATGCAGAGAAAAAAAATCACTGGGATGAAGAGTTGTTTGCTGCTGGATAAAAAGAGATAAAATAGTTTTTTTCTGTTCTAGAAACATCGTAATATTCTGGAATGAAGAGAGGAATGCACACATTTTATCCAGACAGAAATTTCCTTTGTTTCCATGTGTTTTAATGATTACACAATAAAATGTATAAACTTAAATTACTGTTATGTCAGTCTCTAAAATGGGAAGTTTAATCTGACAAAACACAGATGCATACAGTGGGATCACATCCTGAAGCCTTTTCAATCAATGCACGGAACTGGAATGTTTTCATCAACTAATACAATCATAAAGCAGCCCAAGTCGTAAAGGACACTGCAAGGTCATCTGGTCCAACCTTTCAGATGTAACTTCTTTAATCTTTATAGCAGATGACTAAAGTAAGTCAGATTAATTACATCTTAAAAAGGCCTGTTGTTCTCCACAGCAGTACTGGATGCCAGCACAACTGGTATCTGCACCCTCTAACACCATAATAGCTTTAATTGTGCCAAAAGAAGATTTTAGCTGCAGAAATTCATATCCTGTTACCACAAGTGTCTGTAATTAGCACCTCTTCCAACTTAACTGAAAATTCAATTTGTTATTTTGTTATTTTTCGTTTTTTAATGATTATTAAAAAATCTTTTTTAAGGCAACAGTGGGTATCTGCGCTAGAAGTTCTCAAAGCAGGAAGTCCCGATGGAAATTTTTTTAAGCACTAAAAGTTCATTTCCCATGTGAAAAGCCTATTTGAGTATTTTTAATGTTATAATCAGTTTTCCCAACAGAAAATGAAGCTCTTAAGCCTTGCTAAAACATTAATTGGGGCTTTCTACTATGTGAAGTCCAAAATTTAGATGAAGAGTTTGATTCTCCATGGCCTCGTGTTAAACCTTACAGTTCCAGTGGAGTACCTTTATACATTTCAGGTATCACAGTTATGTTCCATGTATTCTTTAGAGAAGGTCCTCACTGCCAAAAAGAAAAAAAAAAAACAAACAAAAAAACGGTATTTACATCTCTCAGACTCAAGATATTTGCTTACTTTTTCTTAGGTCAGTATAAAGTATTGCAGAAGACAAATGTTCACTTTCATGGTATCTTTGAATTTCGTTAAAAAACTGTAAAAGATACATAGTGGAATACAATGAGGTCCGAAGACAATAAATTTGAATCTGTCTTCACTTATATCTTTGGTCTCGGCAGAAATATTCTTTCTCTGCATAAGTGCTAGTGAGAGGAAATTCACATATTTTAATACCAACTTGGAAAGCAGCAAATCTGTGAAGGTGTTGACTACTGCAGATGCACAGACAGCCTTCTAATTATGCCAGATTAGCTAAATTGTGCTAGAAAGATGAAAAAAAAATTTAATTAGTCATCCCATTCTCACTGCTGCCCTACCCTAGAAACTAGTGGAATTGTAGGAGGAAGTCTGAGTGTGTCAGTTTTCTACCTGTGGTTCATTTTCTATGGTGCTCCTAGACGAGCTTCTAAGAAAAATAAGGTAAATGGCTGTGAAGACCAGTTCTGCATATTCTCTCCAGGAATAAAATATACTTCTGAAGTAATTCTGTCACCCAGAAAACCCAAAAGTTTTTACATTCCTGACATATAATGATGTTAAGCAAGGCCATGTTCAGCAAGGAAGTCGTAGTGCTGTGTGCATATTTACACTTTACACTTTATGCTGTGTGCTCTTCCCTGAATCCAAAGCTAATCAGACACAATACCTGATATCAATGTATCCTCAGTCTCTATTTTGACTCTTTCCCACTGTGTCTATTGCTAAAGCAAAATCAAGTATAGAAGGAATGCTATGTAGCACATGCTATGTCCCTAGGAGATGTGCCTTCAGCTGAAGTGCCGCAAAGGGTCTCCAGACAGCAATACTGAGACTACAAGGGATGTGCAGCACTTGGCTGAGGAGCTCAAGTATTCACAGCACTGCTGCACAACACCAGTAACAAGTGTGATTTGATGCACAAACCTAAAATGATGTTGAAAAACCTTGCCCTCGTTGGATGTGGATTCCCTATTTATTCTGAATTATTTATGCACCTAGGACTACTAAACTAGTTAGGGTTTTCAGGTAGAAGTAAGAAAAGTTAAACTTAGCATCTAGTTAAATCATTACTTGTCTGCTGCACCATCTAGGTTTTGAAGCACTGAGTCAAAGACTAATATTGTTTTCAAAATAATTTTTTTACATTGCCCATCCAAAAGGACAAGCTAGCAGCATGAAAGGGGAGAAGACTGTTGCTTGCCACTAGGGCAAGTAGCACTTTTTTTTAAAACACTTCACATCTAAGTAATTCATCTTTCTGACCCTTAGATGTGAAGCCCCTCATGAAGACCGAGTAAAACCAGAAGGGGAGTAAACAACTGATTGGCAAAATGAGATGAATCCCTAAAAA